>NW_026641738.1:0-600000 GCF_028554395.1 Pezoporus wallicus | reverse complement strand
CTTCCTCATAGGAGAAGGGAAACTCCTATCTTCAAACCCAGGCAGATGGAGCTCGTCTAGCCTTGTAAGGTCTTCCATCTAAGAGAAGGACACTCCTACAAAACCTACGACCTGAGGACTTTGCTGTCACCATCCTAGCTCGCTAGGCCGTGGCAGTTAAACCTCAGGTGTAAAGGGTGAAGCCAGTTCTGTGCATGCTGTGCCTCACCTAAAAAATCCACTGTGCAGGACGGAAGGGCTCACTCTCACTTGTCTGTATGGATGGGAGAGGGTCAAAACGGCAGGTGACAGGGTGCAAGGGTAGCTGCAGATTCAACCCTGCATGCGGGCGGACCAGCGCATGGGTAGCTCGAAATTGCTCAGGAGTTGACAGTCCTGGTCACTCTTCCTGATTGCCTAACCACCCTTTTTTCCAACCAGATTTGCATATCTCACATGCCCTTGGTCATCGTGCTTGTAGTAAGTGTGGTTAAAGCCCTTCCCAAATCTTCGCTCGCAAAGCCAAGCCATCAGTAGCTCCTATCCCCCTATCATTGAAAGCGTTGTCCAGAGTGTATTTCTTATATTTTTTCCATCTTCCCTTTCATGAGGCTGTAGGATAAGTAAGGAGAACTCAACGCCTTCAGATCTTAAGATGAGTTTGTGCAGGAACAGATGCATCCAGTTTCCGTATCTGCAATGCCCAGAGGCCCTGCAGAGTGATGCAAGTAGCAGTCCTGTTCACCCTTGGGAAGATAGCAATTGGGATTTCAGTATTGTTCGTCTGTGTCACTGTGTAGAGCCATGAGTTCAGTGAGGAATCTGCTGTTAATGTGCTGTCAGCTTTTTCAAGTTGCTTTTTGAGTTTTTAGAAGGTGGAAGAGGTTGATGGACATTAGTAAATAATAAATTTTTTTCACAAGGCTAAAAAATGATAACTGGCAATATTTCTTGACTAACCAGGAATGCAGCAAATACGTTTTTACTTTTTTTTTTCATAGTTTATTGCTTTAAATTTTATGACTGTACAGTCATGTGCAATAACTTTCGTGAATGTTCCTTGCATTGTGCATTGCCCTCCACTCCTGTTTCCAACGCCAGTAGACTACATTTTTCCTCAAGAAGAAAAGTAAAAGAGGTGGCTCAGTCCTGCAGTCCCTTGATTCATACTTTCACGTCTCTAACAGGAGGGTGGCCCCATACAGTTTGCTGGCAAGTGAAATCTCTGCTCATGTGTCAGTTACATCACCTCCACAGCTTCAGGAAAGCTGTGGTTATGATAGCAAGGGATAGGAAGGTTGCATTACCTCTGTCAGAAAGGCTGCCAGATGTTTGCATACTCTTACATATATGATACAGATCATTCTAGATGTGGTTCAGAACTTTGCTGAATGGGGCCTTTTCTGAGTTTCTAAAATTGCATTTATTCTGTGGGTGCTTTCTTTTGGACTTGTCTCTGCAGTTGTCTTTCTTCCACTTTAGTGCTGTTTCTATACCTAAAGAATACCTACTGTCAACAAATAAAAAGAGAGATGTTGATGACTGCAGTTGATTCAGCATCATCTGCCAATTAACAAAGTTTAAGTTAACATTTCTACTAAATCCTCCAACTTTGAAATGGAGGTTTGCCTTGATTTAGTTTATTCCTTATGGTATCAAAATGTGGTGACAGCTTAAAAAAGAAAAATAACATGCTGCTTCAGGGAGCAAAACCAGAGTACAGCATTTTTAATGGTTTTAATTATATTACAGCGCTGCTGGTCTTTTTTCTAAGTATTCACTCCTCATATTTTTCTTTTGTTAGTAGCCAGTTGACAAGGGGAAGCTCTTATTCCCTCTTCATATTATTTTGTTCTGCTTTGTAAATTCCAGTTGGAAACATTTCGTTTATCAGAGCTATATGAAGAGTAGTTAAGTGGGTCTTCATTAGCTTCAG
The DNA here is from genome assembly GCF_028554395.1 of Pezoporus wallicus. NCBI lineage: Eukaryota > Metazoa > Chordata > Aves > Psittaciformes > Psittacidae > Pezoporus > Pezoporus wallicus. The sequence goes on along the minus strand of NW_026641738.1, from coordinate 598,085 downwards.
CTTTCGAAAGACCTGTTTGGTTAAGGAAGCAGCCTATCACCCCTCTTTTTCTGTGCTCCTGCATTGATTCCTGCATTGATCCTGGTAGAAACTCCTCACATCTGTGCAGAGGAGAGAGATGACATCAGGATCCATGCATGGAAATCCTTCAGTGTGAAATATTTCTGTTTATGAGTGGTAATGGTAAAATAGCTGAGCAAGAACCAGTGCAACCCAACACAAACTGTCGGATCTCTGCTTTCAGGGCTTATGCGCTGCACTCGGTTGCCAAACCCTGTAGCACCCATGCTAGCACCCTGACCACTCTGGGCCAGGTGGCATCTGTGGCCTGCCACCCCAGCGTAGACAAAGGACAGGAAAAGCAGTTTGGACAAGACACTGTCTGGAGCAGAGGATCCACAGGCGTGAACTTGTACAGAGTGGTTCCTCAAAAGAAAAACAGTGGTATAAAATCACAGGTTCAAAGTAACGTTTTGAGCCTCTGGTGAAACTTCCAGCCAACTCCTGTTAGGACCATTAAAAGGTCTTCTGTCCCTGGAACCTGCAGAAACCTCCCATGGACTTCAGGCCCAGGAAAACCCTGGCGAATATTCAGTACAATTGACAGTCCTGCCAATGTAGCTGTGGCAGGAAATTGACAAGAAGAGGAGGGTTTTTTTTCATCTGGTTTGGGTGAAATCAGCCTAGAACTAAATGAGAGGGGAGGATGGGGAGAATTAGTTTGCCCTTTGCCAGGAAATCCTACCATTTTGCCACCTCCAGCATGAAAAATTGCTCTATGGCTGAGATCCTGCCAAGGAAATGCCAAGGAAAGTGCAAATTAGGTATCAAGGCCTGCATGTAGAGACCAGATCTTTAAAGATGTCATCTATCCATCTCATCTTCATTTCCTGTAGTTGAATGCTTGAAAGAGAAAATAAAGGAGCAGCAAATCACAGGAACAGGGAAAAAAAAATCAAAAGAAAAAGCCTACCGTCGTTACAGATGGTAAATCTATCCTTGTTACGCTTCTGTTCCCCATGACTCTTTTCTGATTTGGAGCTTGATAGCCATATGCGATTTTTAAATATTCTTTAAAAATGTCCATGTATATTTTTAATGCCTTTAATCTGCATGCTTGTATCAACAGACAGTAAACTTGTACAAGGAGAGTAAAAACCATGGGGTGGGCTGCTAGGAAACTGGAGATGTGCCACCACTGAAAGTTGCTGCCATTGACTTGGCAAATCTTTAGGGATTGTCTTGATTCACTTGAATTTGCTCCAGTGCAAGGAAACAGATTGGATGATCTTTTGAGATCCACCCTATCCCTTCACTCTGTAATCTTATCGTGGATTTTCTAGTGGCAGTATATTTTTTGTTATTATTTTCTGCTGTGCTGGGTAATGCAGCAACTTTTGTGAAATGAAGCTTCTATTTTTAATAAGCAGACACCCTGATGGGAACCCAAAGAGCAGCAAGGAGAGGTTTAGAAAACATAACCTTGAAGGAAAGGTTGAGAGAATGGGGCTTATTTTTCTGTAGGAGAAGAGACAAAGGGGGACATGACACATTTTCCAGAATGCAAAGGCTGTAACAAAGGGAACAGTGATTAAAATTGTTGCCTGTGGCTGTTAGGAAAAGGTCAACAGGAATTAGCTTAGTTTGCAGCAAGGAAGATTTGGGTTCCACATTACGAAGCAACTTCCCAGCTATGAAGTGACGAAACACAGCCTTGCTTAAGGAGGCCATGGGTCTCTCCTCCACCCGCCTTCAAGAGCAGGTGAGAATAATATCTGTCAGGGGTCATATCCTTCTTATTTGCCACAGGATTACGGCAAATCAGATGAAATTGAACCTCTTTCAGTCTTTTGCCTATGAAACAACTGGGAGAAGTGGGCAAATTGCTACCACTGCTCACTCCTGGCAGGGTGGCTTTGAACTGATGCTTGTGAGAGGTAAAGTCCTCCAAAGTGGTGGTTTTCAGCCACCCCAGCTCTGCTGGCCTGCATGTCCCGGTGGGTTGGGCATCCTCTCAATGCCTATAGCATCCTCGTGGGTGCTGGTCCCAGCCGGGTCGCTGTGCACCTTGTTCAGGCTGATTGCTAGATGCTTCAGTCTGCCCAAGTTACCATTTCAGACATGGCCACCCGGCTGAGCTGTAGTCAGCCATCATGAAGAAAGCAACACCTCCCTTTGCCCAGGGATGAGGTAAAAGCTGACAATGACAGCTTCAAGCACTGGAAATGAAAGGGGTTATAGATAAGGTGAGGCCCGACAAAACAACCAGTCAGTTCTCAGCTCAGCAGCATGAGTCTTGGTGTAGCCCACCAGAAAGCCTTGTCAAGACAGCTTCCACCAAAATGCCTAGTGAGACAATATCCACTGGTCTCCTGTTCGGGGGCCACCAAGAGTCCCTGGGATGCAGACTGCTGAGTCTGGCATGGCATTTCAGGGAAGGATTGTATGTGCTTGCTCTGTTCCCTCCCTCAAGGAGTTGATTTGGCAACTTTCAGAGGTGGATACTAAGCTAGACAGGGCTTTAGTTCTCAGGGGAAGCACCACAGAAGAGCAAAACAAGGGTTTTATCCTGTATATGTCTGGGAGAGGCTGATTCGCCCCCACCTGCCTTTTTCCTGCCAGGTTTGTGATTCCCATGTCACCCACCTGTGATGCTAAGGCAAGGAGGTATGGCAACATAGGGTGTGAGTAGCCAGCTCCTGTTAAAACTGATGGGAAATTCTTCTTGACTTCCATAGGAGGAGGTGAAAGCCATCACATGCTGCCTTGGCCAGCTCCCTCTTTTGTCATTAAAACTTACTGGAAATACAGCCTACATACCTATACCAGCACTTTTGAATCTAGGAGTTATTTCTTCTAATGACCACTTAAGGGAAATACTTGTAACAGTGAAAAGCTGAATCCCCATTTTTCCTGCAGTAATAAAAGCACCATAAACAGATTTCCTACTCAGACATTACCTTATTTACAGCAACGAATTCACTGCAACAATTCAAATCCCAATAAACTATTCATTCTAGAAAACGGATTCCACTAAACACTTGTCAGGAACAATCACCGAGGAATTCAGCTTGATGCCAATCTCCAATACGCAGGTCTCAGGCACAGCAGCACCTGTACCCTGCTCCCAGCATGCAAAGAGATGTTGGTCCATGTCCAGAAAGGCTGAATTAGAACAGCAGGAGTTAAATGGTGCCCAACTGTTTGTAGGTCCCAAGGACTTCTTTTCCCCAGCATTGCCCAGCTCTGCTGGGAGCTGAATTTCACCCCCAGATGATGCCCCAGCATGTCCTGTTTGAGCCACAGCAGCAGCAAGGCAGGACAAGTGGTCCTCTGAGGAGGTCACCCCAAGGGGCAGATGTGCCTAACCTTTGGAAGCAGTTGCTGGCACCTAAATAAAGGGACTGAAGCAGGGTTTTGAGCAGGCAGCAGTGTCTGAAAGAAACAAGGTCCAGGCAGGGGACCTGAGGGGTGAAAGAGGCACGAAGGGAATGTTAGACTCCATAATGTCTCTGTTGAGAGTACTGATGGTAGCACATCCACCACGGAGACTGTGTGGAGCTGATCTCAAAGAGGTCTTTGTTACGAGGGTTTTGCAAAACAGCTGTGTATTTTTAAAGTTTTCATTATTAAAATATTTTGCAAAGACTTCTCGCAAAACTGCCCTGTTCTGTAGAAAGAGGCTTGGCAGGCCAGGATGCTGAAATGCCAGACCCATGCTTCAGCAGGTCCTGCAGCAGCTGACACAGAGCATAGTGGCTAAGGACTCTGAACCGTGCCAGCTCTGAATGAAAACTAGAGCTAATTTTAAGCTAATTCTATGCTGAATGTTCCTATTGGTCTGCCCACAGGGAGCCGTCTACAGATCATTTTAACCTTTTAATTTGCTTTAATGTTTCTGTGTTTCATTTTAGAATAGAGCACGTCTTGCTTTTCAAGATCAAAATCTACTCTGAATTAATTTACAAACTAGGCAGTGTGAAGACCTCACTACACTAATGACCAGTGCCACTAGTATTTATATCTGAAGGGCATTTCTTTCTTGCATTCCTTCGAACACTTTTACTTACCTCCTGCAGTGAAAACACATTTTCAGTTCAACTTTAAATGGGAAATGAAACCAGAAACCAAACCAGAATACTTTCTGCATTTTATCAAATGTGATTTGCTGTAAACAGGTAACTTTCCTCAGTTTCATATCTACATTTCTGTAACGTTTTTAACTCCTTCCTCTCTCTTCCCCCACACCCTGCCAGCTCTGGTTCATTTAATCTCTAAAATTTTCCAAACTTGTAATGTCAAAAGACAAATTTTAGCCCATGCGATAGTTTTCCAATCCTGTGAGCCATGGGGGACTGGGTTTTCAAAAGAGGCTATCTTTGCTGTTGGGACAAGACCAGACTCTTTGTATGCTGCAATAGAAATTAACAGAAAAACAATAACAAGAAAATTTGGGTCATTTCCACCCCCTAGCTACACCCTTGTGGCCCCATGATATTTATCCTCTGTTCTGTTCCTGAGTTAAGTGCTGAAAACCTTAATGCACCCACATAACTTAAGATGGAGCATTTTGATGAACAGTCCACCCTTGCCAAGATTTGGTCCTCTGATTTAACCTGGATAGTCTGCTACTGTCTTCTTGGTAAAAGATGTCTCTCTATGGACAGGTTTTGCCTCTGCAGACTCCTCTGGAGAAGGAGATATCCCAGCTGCTTCTGCCTCTGCTTAGTCCCTCCTGTGCATGCGACCTGCCATTCCCCTGGCATCATTTCAAGCCGCCGAATCAACAAATCTAGATCACAAAGTCTTCAACTAAATTTATCCCCTCCTGTTTTTAGTAATGTAGCAAAACCAAGACATTATCAAAACCTGGCTGTGCACCATTCCTGAGCCCTAATTCTGATTACCACTGGGATAGCTCTGGGAGTTGGCTCAAAACTGCTCCCTGGGATTGAAAGATGTAATCAATCTTTCTCCTTTATCACTGACCTTTTGGGAATGACAGCAAAGTGTCCTGTCCTGCTATGGCTGCTACTGTGCTCATAGCTGAGCAGCTGCATGGGCATCTCCGGCAGCTCCTTATGCCCCAGGGTTCAAGCACAAAGGTGACAAGTTGTTGTCCTGGGTTCAGCAGTAGCAGTCATTTTTCTCCTTCTTCGTAGCTGGTGCAGCGCTGTGTTTTTGACTTTCAGCCTGGGAACAGCACTGATAGCACCAGTGTTTTTAGTTGTTGCTAAGTAATGTTTAGTCTGACCAAGGACTTTCTGAGTCTCATGCTCTGCCAGGGAAGAGGGGAAGCCTGGAGGAAGCAGAGACAGGACACCTGACCCAAACTAACCAAAGAGGTATTCCATACCACAGCACGTCATGCCCACTATATAAACTGGGGGCAGTTACCCAGAAGGGTTAGATCACTGCTCGGGTGGGCTGGGTATCGGTCAGCGGGTTGTGAGCGGTTGTGTTCTCTTCCCTTGTTATTTCCCTTATCATTGTTATTGTTGGTGGTAGCAGTAGCGGTTTGTGTTACACCTTAGTTACTGGACTGCTCTTATCTCAGCCCGTGGGAGTTACATTCTTTCGATTCTCCTCCTCATCCCTCCAGGAGCGGGAGGGAGGAAGGGGCCGGGGGGGAGAGTGAGAGAGGGCTGTGTGGCTGAACTGCCAACTGGCTTAAACCATGACAGTTTTGTACTGGTATTTGGCAGAACCAAAGCCTCTTCACATGTCACTTCTCTTTTCTACAAGGAGTTGCTTTGGAATTTGGAGGGCTTTGTTTTTCCCACATGTCCAAGCTCCTTGTGGCTAAACACTGTCCATGCCATCTCCTTGCTCTTAGGAGCACTCTCCTACTTTTTCTCCTTCACTCACAAATATTATCTTGTGAGTCTAGCAGCATGTGACCCTTATCTCATGTTGACTTTCCATAATTTTCCAGGGTCTTTATGAAGCCATCCCTTGTTCTTTATACCTGGATTTCTTCCAAGTGTTGCTCTGCTGCCTTCCAGCTCTCTTGACAATATTTCTGATTGTCTTCCACCGGGACACCAGGCTCCCCATATCTTTCATGCATGAGTTTTCTAGAATCTCAGACTTCTTGGTTGACTGATATTCCAGTCTGTATTTTTTATTCCCCAAAGTCTGTGCATTGTCATTGCAGCTCAGCTGTTTCCTTTGGTTCCTCATCATGAGAAATGAGAAAGCTGTCTTTCACTGTAATTATTACTAGGTAATGCTTTACTCCCTTCGCGCTTCTCATAGACTGGAAATTTTTTTGTGTCTTGAATCAATATCTTTAAGGCTATGTCTCTGGAGGTGCTTCTCTGGATTTCCAGGTGCCACTGTGAATGCTCATGCAAGAAAACATTCACTCTGTGCATCTGTTACTTCCTTTTCGGACTTTTTTTTCTGCTTTCTCTTGTGCTGTTTTGAAAGTGTTGTCATTTCATGCATATATGGGATTTGATAGTGCTCCTTGATATATGTGGCTCACAATGGGACTTTTCCTAATTAGGGGCAAATGTCATGGTTGACTTGAGCACAAGGAAGAAACCCCACCATCTGGTGGATTTACTACTTCTAATTTTCTTCTTTATTTGGTACAAGCAAGAAGTTGTTATGGGCAATTTTCTCACTGACATTGGCAGTTGCATTCTCCCAGTTTTTGCGGTGGGTCTAGATTGGTCCTTTACACTGGGTCAGTCCAAAATTACCATTTTTCTCTTCCATGTTCTCCTACCCATAGAGCCCTTTTAGTCCCATACTGCACCACATGCACAGCTCTCATTGAACTGCTCTGACCTCAAAGAAGTGGTTTGATGGCAAGTGGGGTACATCTTAACTCTGAGACGGTTAGTCCAGCGACAGCCTAGTCCTGAAGTAATGCTGGCACAGCAGTCAGGAGCAGTAATTTTGCCCCAGCAAAGGGCATATTGACCAAGGTAATTTTACTTTGATTTAGTTAACCACCCAGTGAAGGTGTAGCAGCAGGGAACTACTACCTGAATATTCAAAGTCCCTGGAGTGTTTCTGCTGCTGTTGTTACCACCTTTCCTCCTCCTGCTATTATCGAGGCTATTTATGGCATATGTATCTGTGCTGGAATCACCCCACCTAGGATAACCCCGCTTTGATTCAGCCTCAGCTTTTGAACCCTGAGTCAGGAATTAATTTGCTGCAAAGCATTAGGACTCATTTTGTGCATTATGGTCTTTATGCCCTCAAACCTAGGGGTGTACCCCAGCACAGCACCTTTGTCCTTCCTGTTGCATCCAGTCCCTCTCAAAATGCTCTTTTGCAGTTTTACCAACAGCACAGGGAGAAGAGGGCATGTTCTTAGGAGGGAGGCACCTGTCAGGAATCTGTTTCAGAGACCACTTCAGGACTCATCCCTGGAAGAAGTACGTCTTTTGAAAATGATAAAGGAGTTTGAGCTCTTCCTCCTTGCACAGACCCACAAACCAAAGCAACTTGACAATTTGAGCTATGAGATGTACTAAAGGTGGCTTCTTCTTCTCCCCTCCCAACCCAGCCTCTCTTTTTCATCTTTAATCCTGCTGCCCCTCAGAGCTGGTGGCCCTTGTTTTGCTGTTGTCTCTTCCAGCTCTCCATTTACACCCAAGAGAAAGTGTCTTCCTCTAGAGGGGCTGCCCAAGGAGGGAGGTGCTGCATCCTTCTGGGAGCCCAGGTAGCCATAGTACATTTAAAAGCAGTGTGTGCCCAAAGCACATGTCTCCCCTAGCCTGCCTTTGTTTAGCCATGCTGACTGTGGGCACCGAGGTGGTGGGCAGCTTGCCACTCTCCAGATGGACGTGCTGCCTCTAGTTTGCTTCCTCTTTTAAAATTTTTTATTAATTTTTTTATTTTTTCCTTTTTTTTTCCTTGCTGCAGGCCAAATCCTGATCCCAGGGAAGTCAGTGCAAAACCCTCATCTTGGGGACCCAGGTTTGGCCCTGTGTAAATGAGTCAGGGTGAAATGGCAAATGAGTTGTGGTAGAATGTTTGTACAAGGCAGATAGGTGAAAACTTGAATCGTGTCCCATAATTCTGGTTGCTGTAGCAGCTGAATTAACACTGAGTCCTCTGAATGATGACTGAATTATCCATGCTCTTAAGATTGCGCTGAAGCACCCAGATACATCTTTTCCCCTCAGAGTCTGTATGCAGCCCAATGTGTTAAGGTCAAGATCCGCGCTCCAGAGAGAAGCAGATGGTCTCCTGAGTGATGTGTTTTCGCTCACTGAGCATGAATATGAAAAAGCCTTCTTATTTTCCAAGCATATGAAAGTCAGTAATGTAGAACAGTCTCAGGGAATCTTAATATGTGAATAAACATGTGTGTTGCAAGAGTTTATTTTGGTCTTTGTGCTCACTATGGATTCCTAAGATTAAATGATACCCAAATACAATATATCATTGTTTTTATTAACTTGGTTCAAATGTCAGACATGCCAAAAGGCTATTTCAATTTGGGTAGATTTATAATAATTCTGACCTTCATACTGAACTAAACAAAAGGAAATCTGGAGTCAGTAAATGTTCACTTTTCAGAATTGCCTGTATGATACAAATACCAAATACATCAAGGATATTCTAAACTGTTTATGGTGCAGCAGAGATATATTGCTGAGGCAATGAGAAGAAGACAATTGCTGGAAACTCTCTGTATAACAAATTAGGTTGAGTTTAAAGCCTGATCCTGCTCCCTTATTACGTCACGCAACCTTTAGTAAGGAGACATAGGAAAAGGCACCAGCTAAAGACCATCCCCATCCTCTATGCCCACAAAGTACAGCATATCATGAACAAGCATGCTGCTACATGTATCCCTCTCTACACCACCTTTGCCATCAGGCGGTTTGAAGGTTTATGCCCTTCATGGCATTTCTTCCCCCATCTGCTGCCCATGCAGGAAGGGCAGAACCAGCAGGACACCTCACCCCATCACCTGCCATGCTGGGACCCTGACACATCATTTGTACCTACCATGGGCAGAGTCACCTGGGTGGTTTCTTCAAGCCCAGGCTACACAGAGGGGCCAGTGTCTGCTCGTTCTTCCCAAAATAGAGCAGGGGGAGGAACGTCAAAATGCTTTTAATAACTAATACAACATTTGGAGTGTCTTTTTCAAGTCTTATGAGCCAGTGGAAAGAGATCCATGGATTTCAGGGAGATTTGGACTGGACTGGGAAATTGTTTGCATGTCTAAGAGGGGTACAAAGCAGATAATCAGGGAGAAGGCTCTTAAGGAATATTTTCCCCCTAATCCTTCACCTGTACCAGCTGTTGGAAAACATCTTGCCAAACATCCTCTGTCATCATGCTCACTACAGAAATTTCCTGAGCTTGTCCAGCCAACCAAAACATTAATTTCTACTAAGACACACACAACCCCCCACCTTTCTCGCCAGCTCAAGTAACATTAAACTTTTTATTCAAACACAGGAAAACACGGAGATTCAGAGCTGAAGCTGCTCTTTCTCTATAAGCTCTGTGTATTTTTAGCGTTTCTGGCTAAAGATGTGAGGTAAGGAAGAAGTGGAAGTGAGAACAGTGAATTCCATGTTGAAAGAGTCATATGCATGTTTTTAACAGCATTTTTAAGTGCACCTGAATTTGCAGTTGCATCCATTTTGTGTGCAGAAACTTGCATGGTTGTGCAACTTCTTTGTGCACAACAAAGCAGTAACCGCGAATGCCTGTATAAAATGTCATCTCTGTTCATTTTCCCACTTGCCAAATGCAAATAGACATGCCTGCAAGTTCTGCAAAAGAGCCGTGTGGGAGTCTGTGTTGAAAATATGTCCTTTCATGGTCTTTAGATGTTTCCTTAGTTTGTCTTTTCTGCTTATTCCCACCCCCCCCCCCCCCCAACATCTAAGCCATGTAATGAGGGTAAAAGAAACCCTCTGACAGACTGAGGCACCCCCATAATCAACAGTTCATTGGTCCTTAAGAGCATTAAAGCCCAGAAATGAATGCTGTAAGAAACTTTATCTGGGAGCTGACTGCCTGATGGATGAAGCAAACCACAATGGTAGACATTTAAAATCCCAGCTGGCTGTGCCACGCTCGTGGTCTTGAGTGCGAGCAAGTACCTTCCCTGAAAAGTCTCACAGCACAGTCTTTCCCTTATGAATTTTGATAACTGGGTTGCACACCATGCATTTTAAATCCCCAAGACACAAATCCACTGATTGTCCGCAATTTTTTAACGTGGATTTTTTTTTTTTTTGAGATGGTTGCCAGCATTACGCTAACACTATGGGCTGAAAATCGATCTTAAAACACTGTTTTCCTTTGAAATACAAGGAAAAATCCTTCTAAAATCACAATTTTCTCTTTTGTTAATTTTTTTGGAGGTGGTTGTTAGATCTGTGCCCTAACACTGCTTTTAACCATGTTTGACTCACAGCTTTTTTTTTTTTTTCTTAAGAAAATAGGTTCCCAGAGACTTGTTTGCACAGTATATGCACTACAATAGAGGCCACAGTGTGAGGGGTTAGTAGAGAGATCTCACTGGTAATCTTTTTTTTTCATTCTAGTTCTGACTCACTTGTTGATTTCAGGGAAATGTTTTTGCCAAGTTAAGACTTATTTCACCCCATTCCTAATGAAATGAGCTTAGCTCAGTGATTATGGCAGCAGCTTGACACAGCAAACCACTGAATATGCCTCCCAGGCATGCAATGTCCCTGTGCACATCCTCAGACTCTCTAGCACTGACCCCACTTTCCTGTATCACAAAGAGGGGGAGCTGGGTGTTAAAGAGTGCCAGAAGCCAGTATGAGGCAGGAGATGGTCCATCATGAGACGGTCTAAGAAAAGGTTGTGTTTTGGGTCCTTCCACCGCAGAATTCTCCTTTCCCAAAGTGCTGAGAGGCAGTTCTGAGAGTTAGAAACTGTGGTTTGAGTGTCCCCTGGACCCCCACTCAAATGGGGTCGGGTGGAACTTAGCCACCTGACCCCATTTATAGCCTGTGGTGGGGGGCAGCATCTCTGCATTGTCAGCTGGGCTCAGCCGTGGCTCAGATACTCAAGCCTTTCAAAAGCCTGCAGTGGTGGACATTTCATGGTTCAGTTGTTCCTGTGTGATCCCCCTTTAGCATTAGGAAAGTGTTTCCTGATCTCTAACCTCAGTCTTCCTCCCTTTAATTTATGCCTGTCTCTTGTCATCCCATGTCTCATGGCAAAAAGTCTTCTCTTCTCAAGAAATCTTCTTCTCCTGTACTATTTCAAGACCTCTTCTGTTGTGTAATTTATTCATATCTTTCATAGAGAATAGTGACCCAGACTGCACACAGATATTCACAGTCACTATGTAGAGCTGAAAATTGATTATGTGTCTCACAGAGTGTAATTCTGCTTGTGCCTTGACAGTCTGGGGCTATCATCTTCTGCAACAACACAAAGGTACTGTTCAGCTTATGATCCACTATAGCCTTCAGACGGTTTTCTGCAGAACTGCTCTCCAGGCGGCTGTTCTATGTCCTGTAGTATATACCCAGTTATTCCTGGTGAGGTGCAGAATCTATAAGCTTGTCTCTAGAGTAGTGTATTTTTCTGTTAGACCTTAAATACACTGGATTGCCAAAATCATTTTGAATTCTAATCCTGTCCTCCAAACTCCTGACAGTCCCTCCCTGCTGGCTGCCATCTGTATATCCTCTCTGTTCCATCGTCTGGGGCATGAATAAAAATACCAAACACAACTAAACCTGGGAGAGGCTGTGCTGCACCCAGCCCATATGTCCTTCCACTTTGACTAGCAATATCATATTCTGTCCATATACCTTTCCTGCCCCACTGTGTCTTCCTTTGGATTACACCTCCCAAAGTTGACTGCAGCAGTTGACAAATCCAGACTAAAGTGAAAAGCTGTTATTTAACTCCTTTTTTCTGTTTACTATTATTAAATCAGTATTTGTTATAGTAACAAATTCTGAGAAGAATATTCTGATGGGTGTATAATTTATTTGGAGGTAGGTGTGACGTTTGCGCTTTCCTACTCCCCTCTCATAGCCAAGATAATCACTTTCTGCAAGTGGTGCAGAATAGTGCATCACACTAACATGAATGCAAAGACATTCACATAAAAGTTCCAGATGTCTTTGAGAACTTTAAATACCTTTTTGGGGAACCCTTACCTATTTCCTTTTTATCTCTTCTCTTGGGACTTGTGTTCTACCACTCTCAGGGGATGTCTGAGCAGGTATGTTCTTCCCCTCAGTAACAGTGTCTTCAGTGCTGGCGGTTTCTGCCACTTCTCTAAAAGTACTGTCAAATTAACCTTGCTGGTTTGAAATGCCGAAGTAACTCCACAATATTACAGCAGTTGTGCAATTCTCCCCTTTTATCAGCCTCTAAAATCCCTCCTTAGGTCAATCTCCTATGTTCCTTTCCTTAGGGCAAATGAGAGCATTTTCGTCTATAACGGAATATGATTTTTGCCCCTCTGTGCCTACCTGGCCCTGGGGGAGTGCAGAGGAGTGGGCAGCCTTCCTGGTAACAACAGAAGCAAATTGGGGTTAAATGCTGGGCTCAGTAACTCAGTCTGTGGAGGGAAGGTCAGATTTTGGGCTGGTTAAAATGCCCTGTCATTGTAAAGGCACTGAAGTTGCTCGGATCTACTACTTATCTAGGCAGATTAGGAATGTGTCAGCTGCTGAACCCCTCAAAAGAGCTAATACCATGCTGCCTTTTTATGTGGTTAAAGTCCTGCATTTGTTTTGGAGCCAACAGAGAGTGCCAGGAAAGAAGACGAAGCAATCTTTGCCAGTCCTCCCTTTGCAAACCTTCATTGCACAGTGGTAAGCAGGAGAATTTACTTTAACTAGAGCCAAGTCAGTGGTTTAATCTTTGTAAGCATGTCTTAAGTGCGCTGCCTCTTATCTTTATATCACGGCTTTGGTACCAAAAAGAATGCGTAAAAAGCTATTCAGCCAGAAAAATCACACTTCTGACATGCAAACTGGCTATCAATTACTCTTCTGTAAAGCTCTGTATGTTAGTGTGTGTGCTTGTTTGTGTGAGTGAGTCTATGTGCGTTTGTGTTCCTGTGTTGTTGAATCGGCTACTGGTGGCCTACAGAGCAAATACAGGCTGATTCTGCAAGTGTCAGCACACTTAGGGAAAAAGAAAAAGAAAAAAGATTAAATAATTAAAAGGGAAAAAAATCCTTGCACAACAAAATCAGAATTCTTCTGTATTGTCCAGAAAAGTCTTCCAAGATACATGTTCATATGTAACTTTCATGGAGCAGGATAGCCTCTTATATCATACATCATTCACCACCACAGCACAAAGAATACAACACAGGAGATGAGGAAATTTCAGGCAAAAACAATGCCACCATTTTTAATGTAATGCTGGGTAACTGGACTTGTAAAATGAAACTGAGAGAATGACATGTAATATTGGTTGACCAGAAAAAGCTAACAGTGAATCCCTCCTTACAAAATGAGCTCCAGGACCTGCGTTTCCTGCATTTGTATGAGGCAGTTATGTTTACCTTATCTCTCTGTGCTGTACAGATGCAGGGACCCAGGGGATTTTTTATTAGGTGCTGTATTTACAAACCTTTTCTTCAAGTGTATCTTCCTTTTTAATCCTCTCTCTTACACTGATAACAGTAAAAAGCAAACTGTGTGCACTGCATCTTAGAACCACACTTTACTAGCAAATACCCTAGATTAGATTTTGTCTGTACTACGTCAGAAAGGCCAATTATAAAATGAGCAATTAGCAATGGCTTGGGTATAACTGATGACAGGGGGATTAGATTTATTGTTATCTCCAAACAGAACGAAATTCAATCCAATAAAGTGGATTCATTGTGCTTTAAAGAGAATATTTCATTTTAGCTGAAAACTGTGATGGGAGAAATTAAACTGACTTTATGAACAGGAAAATCTGAATGATGATTGAGAATCATTGGGTAATACTTAAGTGATGCCTGAAAAAGCCACACCCGAGAAAGAAATCTACAGTTATTAAATGGTCTGCCTCAGAAGGGAAGTAAAACTTTTATGCATATGTGTACTTGGACCCCAAGAGAAAATGCAAAAAGCTCTTAATGACAATGCATATAAACTAGAAGACAGGTTTTAGAGAAAACTGGTAAGAGGAGCAACAGGTCACAATGAGAACCATGACAAGCAGAGCTGAGCAAAGCTGCCTGTTGAGTATTTTGTTGTATGTTTGGGATTTTATTTAAGTATTTCCAGATCATAAAGGATACTAACAATGATATGAGTCCATTACAAGATGGAAATAGTATAACTGCCAATAAGAAAAAAGTAAAAGGAGGCTTATTCTATAATATTTTGTCTTATACTGGGGGGGGAGGGGGCGGGAGACACACTCTAATCATTTATTCATGTCAACCCACAGTGATCACATGGTTTTTATTCTAGTTGTAACTAAAGGGAAGGTTAAACAGCAGATAGTGAAGTCAGATAGAGATCTGAGTAACCTGTATCCAGCAGTCTGAAAGAAAACAAGTCAGCCAAAGAAAATAAATCTTAACACACTGGGGAAGTTCCAGATGCCTGGAAGAAAGCTAGCACGATAAACAGCATGACCCAGATATTTTGTAGACCTGTCAGCCTGATCCTGGGCATTTGGGTTGGTAATGCTTAACATTTTTATCAGGCAACAAGGGTGATGCAGAATCAAAGCGGCACATGCCACATGCACTGAAGATGGGCAAACCTCTGGTCTCAAAATACTCTTGCACAAGGGTATGTTCACTGTCTAAAGATGTTTCTGATATACTTGTTTTCTGTGTACAGTGGGAGAGAAAGCGGGGGTGAAAGGAAGCAGGTGGGAGTTAGAGATTGTACAGTGACATTGATATTCCTGAAATTATTCACAAAGCACAAAAATATGCTGGATTGAAAAATGCACCTGATGATAGAAAGAGACTTAAAGGGACTGTCAAAGCAGAAGGTGGCTTGTTACAACCTATAGCCATCTATATGTTAACAGCTGAGTGGAGAAACTTTCAGTCAGAGATACAAAACAAGATCCAGTGGCTGGGGTTGGAAATAAATTTTTAATTAAAAGTAATTGACTGTAAAAAAAGTACTTCATCATTGGAAAAAGTCACAATGCATTAAAAGAAATGTTTATACTGGAAGTTTTTCCAGAAGGATCTGTTTTATTCCAACCATTGTCTCTGGACCTGACTCAGAAACTGATCTCAACAAGTCCTGCGGTCCACAGAAAAAGGACATTGGCTTGAAGGTTCATGGTGAGTCCTGTCCTTAAAATCTATTACCTGTAGAGAAATAAAAGCAGTGCTGCTTGCTGGGGGACTCACTAAACATCAGATGCCTGACAGAGGAGGCCCCACTCCTGGTGAAATAAGTGATTCCTGAATTGAGGTGACATTTCATTAGAGAGAGTGAAAGACATTTAGGGCTAGTGTAACAGCTTGGTGATTCAAAAAAACACAATGCAGTAATCTAATGATAAAATCAGTAAACAGCACAGTTGGAGAAGGGTGGTTATTCACTGTCTTCAATATCTTCTTTAGCACATCACATTCAAGTATTTCCTTAGACTGGAAGACATACTCCTTATAGCATAGATTAGATTCAGACATTTGGGAAAACACGGTGGAGGAGAAAATACTAGGATATTTTTTCTTTGTTACTGTTCAAGTCATTGTATCTGGCTGTAAAAATAACGCCAAGCAAGTTGGCAGTTTCACCAGTTCCTGATGGCACTATTTTACCCCTTTTGTCCAAATCTTAAAAAAAAAGGTAAAATGCTTTGAAAAGCAAGAAGCACTATGTAAGGTGAATGACAGTTGAGAGAAAGGCCATCAGAGCTGCTGTCTGCAACGTCTCATCACTAAAACCAGTTCAAACTTGAAATAAGCCTGTAACAGGGGACATCTGCGGACTGTCAAAGATGGTGCAAAGGTTGGTGAAAATCTTTGGGGCCACTATGATTCCTAGATACCAAACAAATAGAAACAAAAGCTTTTTCTTCTGTGACACACATACTATTGTGGCTTGAACCACACAGAGCCCTACTGTTGGGTTATCTTATCTTATTTCTTTTGTAGTTTCAAGTGGAGAAATGGGCTTAAAGAGCTGTTGAAACAGCTTGCATGTGGAGGAGTGAGGTGGCTCTCTAATCTCAGGCTCTTATCTCACACCTTTCCTTGATCCTTTTTTCCCTCTCTTTACCTGTCATCCATTGGGCCAGACCTCAATGGGCTGCAAGTAGCTGTGACCATGGACAACTTCAGTGCAGTTTTCAAGAACCACTTGGGTAATTACTTGGGTGTTTAAAGTGCACTGGAGTCCAAGCTACATCAGCAACACTAATGGCAGAGCTGATCTGGGATCTTAAACCTGGCTCTACAGTCCAGTCACACCTCTGCCTGGGAAACTAAATCAGCCCAAATGCTCCCTCTTACTGTACTTGATTCCATATTTTCTCAGCAAAATTGATGTAAAGTGAAAAGAAGCCATGCCTCTGTAAGCAATCTGTTGTAGGGGCTGCCCAACCCAGCAGCCTGGTGGAAGCAAGGTGGACACAGCACCATGCCCTCAGGTCCATCCTGTGGAGGGGCTGGGCACGTATTCACCAGAGACACATATCCAAAAAAGATGCACATACACACATGGCTGACCTCACTGATCAGCACAGAAGGAAATACGCAGACACAGGTGTCTCAAATGGGCTAATCCTGTCCCACTCTCTGGTTGTTCAGGATAAAGGTCTGCGATACACGTACTGTAGTTTCCTCCAGCAGCTGGGCTGGGACTGTTAGCCTACCCAGCAGCTGCCTCTGGATCCCAGTCTCCCCAGGTACTGGCACCTGGGCATGCAAACCTCTGGACTGTGGCCCCACTCCAGGTACCTGAGATACAGACCCCCCCCCACACACACACACACACACGCATGCACACACACTAACATGTCCCTCAGTAGTCCCTCATTTCCCTTGGTCCCTCCAGCCCCTTAGGTCTCTCCAGGATGTGGCCCAACCTACAGGCACCTCAATGTCTGGCTCTCCGAAGCCTCTTATCCTACTCTCCAGCTAGTCTGGCTTGGTATATGTGAACACACATATGCACCTAGACAATACACATGCACTCTGGTATTTCCTGTCACACATCCCTCTGACCCGGCTCATGCTCCAGCTGCTGCACTCAAATCCCACACACCCAGGGATGCTGAACAGGGTCCCTCTCCCAGAAGAAGAGTTAGAAATTGTATTTAATCAGGAAACAGGACAGACTGTCGTGATCAGGCATAGGACGTGGCCAGACAAATGATCTGGTCAGCTGCCTTTTTGCACGATTGGCCCCTTTTATCCCCTCATCCTTTTATTATCACATGCTTATTTCCTTCTCAGACGCCCTTGGAACCTCCCTTTTTCCACCACCTTTTTCCCCTAAATGTCCCATGCTACCTCGCCCTTCCCCAGCATGCCATTCCCCTACAGGCAATAACCCCCCTCAGCCTGCCAGGTGCTCCGGAGATCCTCTCCTGCTGACCCATCTCCGTGGGTCTCACTCCTTGTCTGTGGGGCTGATGCTCTCCTGCAACAGCTGTGGGAGGAGCTGGGTCAGGACTCTTCGTTTTCTCTGATCAGGATATTGGGGTCCCCTGCTTGTCATTGGAAATAAGCCTTGAAACACAGAAACTAATACAGTGACTCCGAGTATCACACCTGACTAACGCAGTGGCTAGTGGTGCAGCTTCAGCACCCAGCCATGGTGGAGGGCAGGGAAGAAAGCAAGCCGAACTTCTGAAGCACCACAGGAGAAATTTAAGTCAGAAAAAAGTCACTGTAGCTCATAGACCACCATTAGTCATCTCTGTGTCAGTAACTTCTCACAAAGAGAAAAGTGCAATTTCCTGCAATTTAGCCTCTGAAAATTCTACATTATGTCAAGATTCCTGAGGCACGGGAAGTCCTTTAGCTGTTATAGTCTAGCAAATATCAGGACATGCAGTGACACTTTCCATGTCATATGCCACAGAAAGTCCACTCCCAAATCTGCCTGCAGTATTTAATTCCCATTAAGGTCAGCAGGGCTCATTTCCCGATTCTCCTGAAGTTTTTCTTTATTTCATAAATGAACAGGAGGGAGTTTAGAGAGAAAGGGAGAATGTTAATTTTCTTCTCATTAGGCCTGGATGGATACCCCTATAGTATTTCCTAAGTGTCCCAACTCATCTAAAACATTTAATTCATTTCACCCAAGTGCATACTTTGCAGATACTTCAGTGATGGAATTTGCTCCCAGGGTGTCTCACAGACACAATGGAAGTTAAGTAAATATCACACAACATTACACTTGCAGATAACAGACAAGTGCAGCTAATACATACAGACTATTGAACTCAAGACTATTACTAGCTGAAGAAGTGCACCTATGTGAACATTGTGACATTCAACAAGGCCAAGTACAAGGTGCTGCGCCTGGGTAGGGGCAACCCCTGCTATCAACACAGGCTGGGGTATGAAGGGATTGAGAGCAGCCCTGAGGAGAAGGACTTGTGGGTACAGATGAATAAAAAGCTGGATATGACCTGGTAATGTACGCTTGCAGGCCAGAAAGGCAACCATATATCCTGGGCTGCACCAAAAGGAGCATGGCCAGCAGGTTGAGGGAGGTGACTCTCCTCTACTCTGCTCTCATGAAACCCCACCTTGCATACTGCATTCAGCTCTAGGGTTCCCAGCATAAGAAGGACATGGACCTGTTCGGGCATGTCTAGAGGAGGGCCACAAAAATGACAGGGGTCCCCCCCTCCTCTCCTATAAAGAAAGGCTGAGAGAGTCCTGGAGGAGAGAAAGCCCCAGGAAGAGCTCATTGCAGTTTTCAATACTTAAAGGGGGCTTTTAAGGAAGATGGGGACAAATATTTTAGCAGAGCCTGCTGTGGTAGGACCAGGGTAATGGTTTTAATCTAAAGGAGGGTAGATTTAGAGTAGGTACAAAGAAGATATTTTATTTCCTTTTACAATGAGGGTGGTAAAACACAGGCATAAGTTGTCCAGAGAAGTGGTAAATGTCCCATCCCCAGAGACATTCAAGGTCAAGTTGGCCAGGGCTTTTGAGCAACCTGATGTAGTTGAATATGTCTCTGCCCATTGCAGGGGGTTTGGACTAGATGACCTTTAAAGGCCCATTACAACGCAAACCATTCTATGATTCTATGGTCAACACTAAGGCTTTTTGAAAATATGTTCATCAAAAATTAGGTCGTATCTGGCAGAGGCAGCAATGAGATCTTTGGCCATGTTAAGGTCAAAGAGGACTTTGAGGCCTTTTGTTGAAAGCTTGAATGCTTTGTCTGGTTTGGGAAACTGCTTTAGCATTCTTCTCACTGCAGCAGAACTGTGTGTAGTGGATGAAAAGAGGAAAAGAAGAACGTATGATGCCGATTGATAGGCCTTTTGTCTCTTATTCAATGTGCATGGAGCCCTGTAAACACTCTTCCAACTTGCCACCATCTCCAGCAGCCCCCTGTTGCCTCAACTGCTAACAAAGGATGATGCTTTAACAGCATTGCCTGCACCAATGGGCTTCTCCTTCAACACTGGTTCCTATTATCCTGATACAAGATGGGCCCCAGCACTTCTGTTGGTCTAGCTGAGACTGATCCAAGCTTCCCCTTTTTTTCCCCTTGATAAACTCACAGAAATACTGCAGGCTTCAACACCAAAACCTCTGTAGGAAAAGGTCAGAGACCTAGCTTTAACTCAGTCTGACTAGAACAAGCATCCCAAGACTGTGCGGCTCCTTCACCAAGATATTCCATGTGCTGTTTTTTGTTATAGCCATCCCCCACCATGAACTTCAATATGAAGGAGGTTGTATTGAATTCTTCTGATAGTACCTCTTCGGCTCCCTTAACTGCTGCTTTCTCAAGCACTGTTGGAATTGGCTTAGTTTTTTCTAATTTTTTAGCCCCCCCCTCTTTCCACCCATTTTCCACCCTGGTCACTGAAGGAGTTGTTAAGATGGTCTTAGTCTAAGTACTAACCATCACACAGAAGAAATCCCAGGTTGCTGTTTCTAGATGTTAGTAGCAATTATTAATATTTACCTTTCCTGCAGTGTTTTTGGAGTGCTGACAGATGGTTTTGGAGTACTGTATTTACAGTTCTTCCAAGGGTGGAGTACTTGTGTTATTTTGTTAATGTGCCTGGCTTCTCTTGTGGCAACATCAGTGCTTCTAATCTGTGGATGAAATGGAACTCAAAAGCATGCATAAATCTTTACCAGGCAGCTCCACAGTACATTAGGAGCTGGACTTTCCCTTTGCTACTTGGCATTTAAGAACTACACTCTCATCATGTTTTCTACCTATTTCCCCTTCTGATACAGCCAGAATGTTGGATTCCTTCACAAAAAAAAAAAAAAAAAGTCACTTAAGCAAAGTAAGGATTTGCTATTGCAGACAACTTGCTTAGGGTTTACTGACACCAACAAAGCAAAGCACACAATGGTAAATGGAAGCTCATTTCTCAAGCCAGCCTGAAGCTGAGGGTCTTTGTATTTGCTGTTTCCTAACTGTGAAAATTATATGGAAGGTTCTGCAGGTATCAGCATTTTGCTATAATCATTTCCATATAGCCAAATAAAGAAATTCAAGATTTTGGATTTTGCACCTGAATTTACAGCTTTTTAGAGCAAACTGAAAGACCTCTGAACAATATCCTCCTACATTTTCATCTTGAAGTGTAAAGCTTTTGAGGATGGTGACTCATAAAGCATTTCTTCCTTCTTCAGAGATCCAAGCTTGCAAATAGAAACAAGGTCTACAATTCCAGTGAGGAAGCTGCCATGAGGGGTGGAGGGGGTGTCAGGGCCCACAACACTTTATGTGATGATGGATTGATGGGACCACATCAATAAGCCCTGAGAGCTGTGCGGCTCTCTAGGTAAGAGGAGATGGCAGGAACAGAGGAACGTCATTAGTTAACCCACCCTCAGGGCAAAAGAGACCTCAAAACCAAGGAGCCTGGAGATGTCTGGAGGCTCACAGCTGATGCCAGCAGGTGAACTTCTGTTCCTGATGAGAAATCTCCAGCCAGTGGAAAGTCACCAAAGCCCCCACCTGCTCCCCTACTTAAATCAGTCACAAGGTGTCATGCCACAATGCAAACAGAAATAAAGTCTGTCTCAACCTGGAAGTTATATATTTAATAAGCAAGGCCAGCTTTGCTAATGCCATGTAGTTCTCTTTGCAGTTCCTGTCATTTTTAAAGTCTGGAAGAAATTATCTAATTTTAGATGTGTTATAAGTTCAAGCCAGGGCACCTGCCTCTGCCTCTTTTGTCCCCAGCCCTGTGATAACTCCAGTGGTGAAAATCAGTTAAACAAATAAGAATGAACAGTTAGCATTTCCTCCCCAAATGCTAAAAGCAGCACCAAATGATGTGCATGAATCATCATGTCTACTCTTATACAAGCTAGGATAAAAATGCAGGAGTCATGCAAGCTGGGATAAGTAGTCATGCTCTGGGACATAATGCTTCCCCTAAAGTTAAGCAGAAACTGTTCCATGGGCAAGTCACCGTGTAGTGGTACATTGCATGGGGTTTGCACCTTTCTTCAAAGTATCTGTGCTAACAACTGCCAGAGGCAGAATACCAGATTGTGGAAGGTATTTAACACAATTGCAGTGGCAATTCCTATCTCTCTGTAGGTTATATTCTGCTCCCCTTTTAGTTTTAATTTCACAGGGCTGTCAGGGTGTATTCACGTCCTTGCTATGGGAATATATCAAGAATGTCATTCAAATGAAAGTGGTTTACATCCAGTGTTAGATTTGCCAGGTAATGAAATTGCTCTTTTAATGCTCATTTAATCAACATGATTTCTCTGATGCTACCAAACATATGTAATGAGATGATGATGTCTTACTTCCACAGATTATATGAGTATCTTTGTGTTTAATGCGCTCACACTTCTGAAAGTTACTGCTCCTTTTGTTTTGCCTCTTGCAGCAATATTCAGAAGACCATATTCTTAAAAGTAGCAATTAGCACATTGCAGTGGTGCAAACCTCAGCTAATCCCCATGGTGATAAGATCCCAAAGGCAAAGTGTGTGCTAATGAGTTGAATAATGCCAGAGAACATTTCTGGGCTGAGACTCAGTCATCTGTATTGCTAATGTGTCATAGTCCTTCCAGGTACATTTTCAGCCCAGCCCAACCATGGGCATGTCAAACACAACTCGTTTTGGGAGTTAGCATGGGGCACTGACCATTACCCCCAAGCAGTTTGGATGTGGTCACCCTCCTTTGAAGATCTGCAGAGTGTAAGTGCAATGCAGCCTATCCTTTGCTCAGTGTCCTCATTTCTATAGGGCAGTGACAGACACAGTTAATTTACCAGTAATTATAGTTAAATTTCTCAATCTCACACTCACATCTTATCTCCATTCCTTGTATTCCTGCATTTCCTATTCTTATCAGTCATCCCATTTGCTTTATTACGTTAACAGAGCACGCTGCCAACAAGTTGGGCAAAGATAGACATCATTCTTTATGCACTCCCATAGGCAAGGCATTACAGACTGCGGCACTGAGAGAAGGTCCAGAGTGTTGTGTTTTCCCATGTTTGGGCCCCCCCCCCCTTTACTCAGTCAGGCACTACATCTGCTGGGCAAAGACTGGGATCTGCAATAGCCAGCAAGCTGAGATGTGCACAGGAGAGCCAATGGAAAAAGTCCTAAAGAGCAGGGTGAATCCCCTTCATAATGCCAGAGCTGGGTCCCTATTGATGCTCCCTCTAGTGTAAATGGACGCTGTTTGCCATTTTCTGCATCGACATTCTTAAACCACCACTTTCTAAGGAGCCATTAGGTTCAGAGGGCTTTCCAGGCAGGCTAGTGAATGCTTTCTGGGTTCACAGGGGAGCAGAAGGATTAGGAAACATGTCTGTGTTTACAACCTTGCAGTGGAAGTAGGTTGCCTAAATGAGTTGTGGATGAAGCCACAAATTAGCCAATGCTGAGATTTACACAGTTTCCTATGGCTAAGCTTCATCCACCCTGCGTGCCTCACCACAGCTCCTTGCACAAGTGCTTCATAGGGCCCCTGGAACAAAAGGCCAAAGTTCAGGATACCTCAAAATTCATCAAAATGGGGGCTGAATGAACTTCATACAGCATGGAGGCACCACTGTGTCCCCACACAGCTGTCCTTAT
This sequence comes from Pezoporus wallicus, assembly GCF_028554395.1. Lineage (NCBI taxonomy): Eukaryota > Metazoa > Chordata > Aves > Psittaciformes > Psittacidae > Pezoporus > Pezoporus wallicus. The sequence goes on along the minus strand of NW_026641738.1, from coordinate 574,892 downwards.
TTCCCCAGCAGCTCTCTGTGCTGTATGTCATTGTCCTGGGTTCAGCAGTAGCAGTCATTTTTCCCCTTCTTGGTAGCTGGTGCAGTGCAGTGTTTTGACTTTCGGCCTGGGAACAGAGCTGATAGTAATGTTTTGGTTTGGCCAAGGACTTTGTGAGCCTTATGCTCTGCCAGGGAGGAGGGGGAGCCAGGAGGAAGCAGAGACAGGACACCTGACCCAAACTGACCAAAGAGGTATTCCATACCACAGCACGTCATGCCCAGGATGTAACTGGGAGTTAGCCGGAAGGGCTGGGAGACTGCAGGGTTGGAGGAGGTATCGGTTGGTGCTTGGTCGGGCTTGGGGGGAGAGTTATCGGTCAGCTGGTGCTGAGGTGTTGTATTCTCTTCCCTTGTTATTTCCTTTATCATTATTATCATTGGTGGTAGCAGTAGTGATTTGTGTTATACCTTAGTTACTAAACTGTTCTTATCTCAACCCGTGGGAGTTGCATTCTTTTCGATTCTCCTCTCTGTCCCTCCGGAAGCAGGGGGAGGGCAAGAAGGGGGGGGGAAGTGAGCGAACGAATTACCTGACTGGGTTTAAACCACGACAGTCATCTAGTGCTGCATGACATGCAGTGACATAAGCACAGGCATCCTCCCTCTGAGCACACAACATATGGATTCCTCCTTCCCTTTATATGCCGCTGCAGGTTTCCTGCTGCATATGTTTAGCCTCCCACAGCTGGAAGCTGTAAGAGGTAGTTTGAGCTACATGTTATACGAAAGAAGGATTGAAGTTTGAAGATTTTAGCACTCTACATGCTAGTAGGCTCACAGTTATCTTTATTGCCTGGTTTTCTTTCTTTATGGCTGCAGTTTTTACCCTCCTGTGAGAAGATGCATGCGCTTTCTGCAGGAGGAAAAAGCTCTTGTCACTTTGTCACCTCACCACCATGGATCTCTGTCCACCACTCACTAGCCTGTGGAAGAAACCCTCGTGTCCAGCACTGCTTCTGTCCATCAAGAGAAAGTGTTGAGCTGGCATTTTGCCATTCTTGGTGAGCGTGGGTTGATATAAACTCTCTAAAGCTTTTTGTAGTCCCTATCACCAGAGTATCAAAACACTGAAATTCTGCCAGTCATGTTCGCCTCTACGTTGATCTTATCACGTAGGCCAATCCCACTAGAGACAACCAGCCTTCCTTGTGGTATTGTTTGGAGGGTTTCTTTTGTTAGATGCTGATCTGTAGCCAGTGCTGGGATAGTCTCTAACTCTGGGGTCAGGTTCCAGGCTTCAATTAGTACTGATGATAAACACACAGCTTTTTGCGAGGTTACTGTAGCACTGCTTATAGACATGTTTTCTTAAATTAAATTGTTTCAGCCTTCAGCTTAAAGAGGTCTATGAACACTGCAAGTCTTGAAAATGAGGTCAAAAAATCCTGTGACAGGTGGAACTCCTGTAGGAAACATCGCAGAAATGGGTTTATAAGAGTAATGTTTAGAAAGAGCTGACTGTGCCATTCTACGTTGACTGACAGCTTTGTCCATGATTGATGTAACAGTTACATTAGACCTTTTAAATTTCAATATATTTTTATGCTTTGGCACTCTCTAGACACACTGAAATAAATCTTGTGGGTTTTTGCATGTTGCAACAACTAAGTGTGTGCTACTGTGGCTGGTTTTAATAGGTATTAATACAGTGAGTAGCAAGCAAATTATAGCTATTTCACATTAGACAAAATTTTACAGCAGACAATTTTATAAGGAGAATGGAATGAATCAAATGCAGTGATTTGTATTAAAATATTTTTTTCATTCCCTGTGTTCCAGTGGAACTGATGACAAGCCTAGAGAAGCATGCTAGGACAAACAGACCAGAAAATTAAATTCTTCTAGCTTTCATATGCCACAGCAGGAATAATTTGCCTTTTTTTTTTTTTTTCCCCTTTCTCAGCCTTTCTTTTCCTTTTCTTTTTGGAGAGAGGATTACAATGTAATCTTGCATTTCTAAACCTTATCAAAACTATTTTTTTTCAATTTCATGGAACAGTGATCTGGTTTAGTTTTTTGGGGGTAGACTCTAATGTGACATGTGTGATAGATGGCATTTACTAGCATGTGAAGAAAGCCAAATGGTTAAAGTTAAGGTTGCAGTCTCAGGACTCTGGATCTTTGGGGAATGTTTACCCTCTCAATTAAGCATATACATATATTAGCCAGACGTCTAACATGGGACTGCATTTTTGACATACAACCCATGCTAAAAGAGGTTGTGCTTAAGCTCTGGATCCCCCTGAAAGCAGAGCACTTGAAAAATGAGGGGTGCCTTCGGTCTGATGCACTGGCAGCTTTTTTCTCACTGTGCACTGTTAGTCAGGAGATGCCTGCAAAGGCTCTGAAGGGCTTCATGGTTGCTGGAGCATTCGAGGTCAAGTCTTCTTAGTATAAAGTGGAACTCTTTTAGCCTGATTTTAAGTGACAATAAATTTAATGTCTTGCCCAAGTCATTCAATATAATCAATGCAGAGAGATATACATCTGTAAGGTTGCCATCCATCCCAAATTTTTGTAGGTATTCAAGATCAGTGAGAAGATTGGTGCCTGTCTGCCCGTCAAGTACAAGGAGACCCCAGACAACAGGCTTGGCTAGATGTCTAGCATTAGGTACCTGCACTATAGGCACAAGCTGTTAGAAGGCTGCTGCCAGGGCACAGTCAACCTCCTATCTACATGAGAAGCATGGAGTGATGGAGGACATCATGGTTTAGGTTTTGTTTTCAAACCCTTTCTTTATCTTGGAGTGGACACAGCCGCTTCATGTCTGTGAGCCAGTTATAAATCAGTATAATTACTGCCTTTTCCACCAGATCTTTACCACTTGTAAAATATGGACTACTGAAATATTTCTAATGGTTGTTACACAAGACCGATGCATGGCCATTAGTCAGTGTGTGCAACAAGCTCTGTGATTTACAGATCAAAGCTGTGGAGCCAGTCTCTCTGGTTTATGGATTTCCATTGCACTCATCACTTATTCTAACCCTATAAACACTTTTGTATGTCCTTGTCCTTTCCTTTAATTTTTTATGTGATGAGTTTCATTGATGAGCTGAGACCTGATACCACTCACTGGACCAGTTCAAGAAGGACAGGGAATTGCTTGAAAGAGTCCAGAGCAGAGCCACAAAGATGATAAGGGAGTGGAACATCTCCCTTATGAGGAGAAGCTGAGGGAGCTGGGTCTCTTTAGCTTGGAGGAGACTGAGGGGTGACCTCATCAATGTTTACAAATATGTAAAGGATGAGTGTCGGGATGATGGAGCTAGTTTTTTTTCAGTGATGTCCAGTGATAGGACAAGGGGCAGTGGGTGTAAACTGGAGCATAGGAGGTTCCATGTGAACATCAGGAAAAATTTCTTTACTGTGAGAGTGACAGAGCACTGGAACAGGTTGCCCAGGGGGGTTGTGGAGTCTCCTACATTGGAGCTATTCAAGGCCCGCCTGGACAAGTTCCTGTGTGATGTACTCTAGGTTACCCTGCTCTTTGCAGGGGGGGTTGGACTGGATGATCTTTTGAGGTCCCTTCCAACCCTTGGGATTCTGTGATTACTTGTTCCTACTCACCTTATTTATAAACCAGGACCATTCTTCAGAAGTGCAATAGCTCAAGGAACTGTATACACTTGTGTGACAAAACTCAGGTATGTTTCAATTTGAATTGCCCTTATTTCTTGGTAATAGAAATAAAAAATATTTTGCTTTCAAGAAATAGAAGCTTTCTAAGTATATAATAATAAGAAAAATCTTCTAGATCTTTCTTTTTTCCCCTTTTCCTTTTCTTAATATTCACTGATTCTCCTTCTGGAGAAGGGCTTAATTTTTTTACTGGTAATGATGATATCTAGCGCTAAATGGTGGGAAAGTGTAAAAAAAAAGATGTCACTCTTTTTTTTTCCTAGCTTCTTCTTTATTTTCTCAAATGGGCTGATGCATTGTTCCGTGTGCCTATCTTTGAGATACTGAAAGCCAGCGAAAAGAAGCCTTACTGAGCAAAATGGTTCTTCTCTTTCAGAAAATCTGTTTTTTTTACCATTGTCACAACATGGTCAGCTTTTGATATTTTACTAGATGTTAATGAGACTTTTTTTTTAATGAACCCTCAGTTTATACAGTCATGTCAGTACATGTTTTGCACTTGAGAAGGAAAAAGGAGTGCATGGACACAGGACCTGGAAACTGCACTCTGACTTCAGACTTTACATAAAAGCAGCCTGAACTGTGCTTCAAAAGAACATAGCTTGGTATTTAGCCAGTCGCATTTGGGGGAATGGAGCTCAGAATTTTTAAGTTCTTGAGACTGTCAAAACTCAGGCTACACTGCAGTTAACTTCTTCATTGGCCTTGTATTAGTCTAGGTCTGGGGACTGCTTACTAGAATCAATGTTTTCAGCTTGTGGTAGAAATTAAAGTTGCTTTTATTTTGTACTTCTCCTTAGGAGTCAAAATAGAAACAGCTCCCTAACAAGGAATAGAAAGGCAGAGCATGCTGCTGCCCCAAAAACCTTTCACAATCTGACTGTGAACACCTTGGGGAACCTGCCACTCTCCCATACATCTGGATGGGAAGGAGAGAAGGTATCCCTGCACTTGGAGCTGGCCAGATTTCTCTCTTTTTCTTACGTGCATGCAATTCAGCTGCTCACTGTACATTTCTGCGGTTTCTGTATGTAAGTGTGACCACAGAGTGGCCATGCAGGTCTGCTGGTCCGTGACATTGTTTCATGCTCAGTAAAAGTTGTTGCTTTTGTAGTAACATTTTTTGCTAGATTTTCAAACGGGCAAACCAACCTATTTCTGTGCTGTGAGACAGAAGACTCAGAACTTTAACTGCATGTTATGACCCCTCAGGGATAGTGATAAGGATGCAAAGGAAGCCACAGGTTTTTGAGAGAATGAAGCCTGAATGTAGGAATGCTGTGCTCTGGTGCCAGCCATGCCATACATTTCCTTCTCCACACCCTACTTGCCAAACAGCTATAATAACTTTTGCACATCTGTCTTCCCCACACAGAATTGTGGACTGTCGCTCCTGGGTAGCATTACTAATATGTCAAATCCCATATAAGTAAATGACAGGTAGTGTGCTTGGGGACACTCCTTGCAAACCAGGTGAGTACACCATGGCCTTGAGGCTTTTCCCTCCATTGTCTTCAGCGAGCTTCTTGTTTTCCACAGGGCAGAAAAACTTGCAGTTCCCTTGATCCCCTTTTAACATTTTCATCTTTCATGCAGCCTCAGCTGTTTTTGGTCTGCTCTTACGCTAACTTTAAGCCTTCAGCCAAACCCCAGCTGTCTCCTGTACTCAAAAAGTGCTGTGCATCACTAATATATTTTTCTACAATAATAGGGCTTGTTTCACATGTACATTGTACCATAACTAATTGTTAATAATAGGTAACAGTTATATATAGGTTTTATGTGAGTGGTGAAAAACAGATGCCCTACAGGCACCACATGTGAGTGCTAGGAGTGCTCACCTAAATTAATTGTACAAAAAGCAGGAACAGGCATAGTAAAGTTAGTACCACTCTGCCAGGACCTTCTAGTGTCACCAGTGAGAGAGTCAGCAGCCTTTTGTGGTCACTCCAGTCAAAGACTAGCTGAAAGGCCAAGCAGAAGTATGACAGAAGTAATCTAGAGCTCCCTTCCCCACCTCTTGGCAGCATTTGGGAAAGTTGACCTTCGGCTATACCCTCCTTGCGTCTGATGTGGTAATCTCTCTGGGTCTGCTTATTTTTAGTCTAGGCAGATGCTAAGAAGGAATCTGTGATGAATTCACTCTTCATCAGAGTGAATTTTCCAGGTATGTTCCCTTTGATGTTTATGCAGAGGATCAGACTCTCATGGCTGCAAAAATGTCACTAGGTTTTCTGTGTACGTAGAGCATCTGTCAAAAGGTGCAAAGATGTGCTATCTAGTCAAGACACTTCTTGTGGTTTCCATTCACTTGGCATACCAGTTAAGAAGATCATCACAGGTTTTAAGTTTACTTTAATAAGTGTTACTGGATAGCAGGCATTGAAATGCTTGTAGAGTTCCCAGCTAGAGTTAACATAGAAAAGCAGCATAAACCTATCTGAACCTATGAGATCTGCATGAAAATACCAAGTTGTCCAGCCATTCTGGAACACAAATCAAATGTACAGTGTGTAACACTATTCACAGTCGCAGACAAAAATTTCTGTGCCATAAAAACGTGGCAGCAGTGACTATCATGCTAAAATTTAACAACTTGGAAAGAATAATCAACCCATGCTTACATACCAGTTACATAAGAACTCCCTAAAAGTATTTGGCCTCATAGCTGTGGCCCTCCATTGTCTAGGGGGTAGCTGTGTTCCAGCAGAGCCAAGGTTGATAAGCCCCTCATTTCCACCAAAGTACCTGATGAACTGAACTGTGTAATACCAAGTGCCAGTCTGTAGAAGGCTGGCTGAATTTGACCGTAAGGAAACAAGGTCTTAGGAGCTGGTCTTTCAGAGCCCTATGCTTTAGGACAGGAATGAAGTGGTTTGTTTGTTTTGTTTTCTAAACTTAGAACCTAATAGATGATTATCTAAAACAGGGAAAGAAATAAGAAAGAACTTCACAGTCAACCTCCTTAATGTGCAGCTGAACAGGGTGAATTTATACGCTGTGGAGTAAGTGACAAGACTCCTCCCTATGTTTGCATTTGTATCTGTATTATGTACGAAGTAACACAGAATCCAAACTAAGTAATGAAGAGAAACTGAGGACAGGAAACTATAGGAAATCCCTTATCTCCTTTTAATTAAATGCATTTCCGTTGGTAATTGTGGTATAACTTACAATATAAAAATTACTTTAAAATAGTCCAAGTTTCTGTATATCTAAATGCATTTTCTGTACAGCAGGAATAATATTTGCTTCACAGAAGAGCTGTGACTTTGGCCTTTATAAATCGTGGAGAGGTCCTTGCACAGCAGGTATAATATGAAATGTTCTACAGTGAGTGATTAATCTTTTCTTTAATCAGGCCTGAAGACTAAATAATTTAAGTTTCTAATAGCTCAGGAAATTTTCAGGATGTTCTTCGGACATTTCAGGACACAGCCCTCAGCTGGATAACAGAGTTGTAGCTCACTGAGTCTCTTGTCTAGTGTTGATGATGGCTTCTATTATTTTTCCACATTTGTGATTTTTTTTAATCCAATTTTCATATTTTCCTGTCATTGCATTGTTGGTTTTGTTGGTTTGGGGCTTGTTTTTTTTTCTTTATCTTAGTTTCTGCCTCCTCTGACTATGATGGAAAAATGCAGTGATCTATTGTGGGCACTGGCAGACAGGGGTGGGGAGGCAAATTAATTCTACACAGGGCATTTGGCACTCTGAATTTTGGAGGCTTGTCTTTCCCACTTAACAACATTCCCACTTAACTACATAAAAACATATTTGCATTTAATATAGGGGGAAAGGAGAGGAGAAAGTGAAGCATATCTTGCTGTGACCTTAATAGATAGTGAAAAGGAAAAGGAAAAAAAAAATGTATTTCAATGGTTCACGTAGGTGGAGGCCAAAACCTCTGGCTGTTGTTACAAGAACAGCGTTAACAATATTAGTGACAGGAGGAGAGACAGATGATGGAGCTGGGAAAAAACAATTTAAGGAAAAATGATCAACCCCCTGTTAGACCCAGGCACACACCAGGCGTGGAATGGTCAGTGTCACAATTCTTACACAGCTGAACAGCAAGAAACTAGCTGTTGTTGGATCACTGAGGGTACATCTACAGCAAAACAAAAAAAAAAGTGGCTAAATAGTGCAAAACATACTGTGAAAACAGGAAGGAAGATCATGTAGGTGGTACCATATGGCATAAGTTTCTTCAGTAACTATAGAATATTCCTTTTCCAAGAGTGAAGAAATAGAGCATGATACAGAAATGTTTTCCCATGCATTTGAAGTACTTGCTTAATATAGAACACAGAGGGATTCAAACTTGAGATTGTTGCGAGTATCAGTACCATCTTTGATGAAAGTTTTTTGGCCATGTTCATAGAAGGGCATGAGCAGGGATGCAATACCAGTGATAAGTACATGAACTGTGTGCCCAACCAGAGCAAATGCAAAAGAAATTCATCATATTGGGCTAAGGTGGGGTCCAAACTCCACTTTTTCTGCTCATTATTTTTTCCTGAAAGATAGCATCACATTTTGGAGAGTAAAGTATCTAAAAAATAATTTCTTTTCTACTTTCTTTGTCAGGAGAAACTAGGAAGACAAGATTCCACGCCATTTTATTTGTGGAGGGATCCTGAAATAACTAACAATAGAGAGGACAAGACAAAATCTAAAAGGGTATGCATGTTGGGTGAGGAAACACAGATGTGCCTTGATAAGAATGAAGAAGCATAAACCCTGTGAAACTCTCTGAAGATACTGTGTGAAGGTTTCCTGTAGTATTGGGGTTGCAAAGCCTGGATGTAGCCATGAGGAGACATGAAGCAGAAATTGTTTGCTGCTGATTTGAGTGCTTTTGCCAGTTAGAGCCTGAGTTTGGGTGTGGGTTGAAAAGGAGCAAATTGAATCCCTGGGTGGTTGCAAGGAAATGCATGTGAACCTCACCTTTGGCAGGAGGGAGGGCTCTGGATTCATGAAAGGCATGTAGGAAGGAGAAAGGAGAGAAAAGACAGCAGCTCAGAAAAGGAGGGCTCTAGTTAGAGTAAAAAGAAAAAGGGAATTTTAAGAAAGAGGATATCATTGTTACTCTCATTTGATTTAGACTTCCATTGCCTAGAAGGGCCAGAGTTGATTTACACTGAGCTATCTCCATAATGGTAACTGGAACACTGGCCTTAGGTGTGCAATGGGTTAAGGGATTGAACAGCTTTAACTGGTAATACCAATGTTGGTACAAGTGGCATGTAGCCAGAAAATGAACTGAAGTAGCAGAATATACAAAGTTGCATAAATCTAGGCTTCAGTTGTGGAAAAGGTAGATAATTACACTTAATGATGCTGGTGTTGGAAAACAGCTACAGGAGAAGGGAAAGTGGCCAGCCTAGGGAGAGACTATTCCACAGGCTTGCCAAGAGCATCGTCCTGCTTAAGGGATTCAGCCATTTGACTCAGGAAAGGGAAACTTCACAGATGTGTCATCCCCAGACATACCTTCTCCCAGTTCTTTCTTCAAGAATATCTGGATACTGGTATCTTGTGGTGAGCTGGACAACTTCTACTGTGTTGTCTGGATGCAACCCCAGCTTTCAGTCTCTGATGGCAATCTTCCCAGCTAAAACAATGGTCTTTTTCATTTACCAGTGATGCAGACCTAGCAGACATATCAGACCATAACTGTTTTCTCTTTATGTGTTTATGTTGTTAATCACCAGCCAGTGATTTTATTTTAAATGAGCAAGGGGCCATGGTAGCAGGAGCACATTGTAGGAACTCTGGCACACACTTGAGCTGTACCAAACATCCTTGTTCTTTGTAAGCAGGTCTATTGCTGCATCAGCAAGGAGAGGAAATCTAAATGTAACTGCTGCACTTACCTAGCAAACCTTCCAGATGACTATATGTTTTATTGGGAGGCTGCCTTCAGCAAGATCCTGGAAATTCAAGAAAAGCAAACATTTATTGTCTTCTAATATTTCTTAGATCTGAATCTCTTTTTACTTTCTCTAAATTTCTGTTTTCTGTTTGAGATATTGAGACCCTCAGTGGGGTTTTCCATCCCTCTGCCTGCCCATAAAGAATGGCCACTGACCAAATTTAAATATGGAAGAAATCCCTGTCTATAAAGAAAAAGGAAATCTAACTCCCTACAAGTTATTCTTATCATTCTAATGGTAGAAATACTGCTGTTTCCAACAGACGGGAACAATTTGGTCTCTGAGCACCACACTAAGGTTGTATAGAAACCCCTGCCCTCCCAGTGCCAAGGAAAATGATGCACTCAGAGCATCCTCTAGCTGTGTAAAATACCTTATGGATCAGGAAAGAGGATATTTGAGTGAGGACCTCACAGCACAGCACCATTAAAGACTCTGTGAGGTCTAAGGAGAGTTTTTGGCTAGTTTAAATTTTTCAATAATGTCCAAGGGAATTGGTCACCCATCCTCTCTGTTAGATCAGATTATTGCTAAGCACATTGAGCATGCTGGACCTGAGCATAGGCAGACCTTTGCAGTTTTAGTCCTGCAGGCTCCCACTGTGGTCACAGGAGAGAAGCCCCACTGCTGCACGCTCTTCTCCCTGGGAAGCAGGTGTCTAAAACAGTCCAGAAGAATCATGGAGCTGATGGTGACTCACTCAGACATAGAGGTCTCCTCTACAAGCATGCCATGTCAGGGGAGGTAAAGTCCTACCGGATCTTCCAATCCTCTTTTAGTTTGGGACTCTGGAAATGACAGCTCAGTGGAAGACTGGACCCTGGGCAGAAAAGCTGACATACGTTTAAACACGCCTGTAGGCCAGGTTGAGCATGGGTCATTATTTGTGCCAGGGCTGATTTTGGATCCTTGTGTGTGAAGTGTGGCTCTGTGAAACATTGCAAGCAGGAGAAAGCAAAACCAAGTGGGAGGTTTGCACCAGGCAACAATGAAACATCTTTCTTCTGAAACCTGGTTGCCATAGAACAAAAAGCAGTTATCTTGACTGTCTGGAAAGCAGAGTTTCTCCCTAACACTTAAGATGGTGTTTATTCCCTGCCTAATAGAGTCTCTGTGAGACAGCAGACTTAATTGTAACAGCAGTCTTTCGAAATGACATATATTTTCCTGCTCTGAGATCCCTAGCATCTATTAAGACTGTCAGAGACTTAGAACATAACCAGATACAGATGAAATGTTCCATGAGGTGAAATACTGAAAGTCTGATAATTTGCAAAAGTTCTTTTCAGATTTTTTTTTTATTATTTTCTTTTAATGCAATGTGGTTTTCCTTTTTATACTTATTATTTACAGTATTTCATAATATGTAACCAGTGATTACATTTAATTACTTAATTGAAGTATTCTGTTATTTTAATTATCTTCAGATCATAGATGCAAGTGTTATTTAGCATGTAATAGTTTTATCTTCTTTTCTATTTCAAAGTGACTTCTGCTTGTGATTTTTGATGCTGACATAAATGCCATGAAATTGTGTAAAATAATAACACTAAAACTTCAACATTAAATTCCTTCAAAGCTGGATAATGAAATCCTGAAAATTCTGAAAACATTTTTTTCTTTATAAAAGTGCTAAACCAATAACTTTATAACAGCTATCAGAAATACCTAGTTTTTTTCAACAAAGTTCGATTTCTATGAAAATTACACTTTCAAATAGTGCAGACAGTAGGACTGGAAATAAATTTACACTGGTCTATTAGAAAATGCTCTTGTACAAAGTCACTTTCAAATAAATTTTGTTAAACATGTAGACCTCTGGTCTAGAGCCCTCCTTTCAGAGACAAACCATAATTCTCACTAAACCTAAGAGACACATACATGCCATTGCATGCATAAATCTTGACAAAGAATTAGGCTTAAAGTTTGAACAAAACAAAATGATCAGATAGCCAGATAAATTATGATGATGGAAGATGTGACTTAACAGGGACAGCTAAATTTATTCAAATTGCTTCATGTTTGCCATAGGCAAACACATACCACAAGTTAACTCTGAAACTTTCTGCAGTGTTTTATTTTTTAAGTGTTAGAATTATTTTAGCTACATCTAGTGAAAGAGAAACTGGTTTATAAATATGTATTGACATTATTATTTCATATTCATAAAAATTGGATTTATTACATATTTTGATGCAGCATACAATGAAACAGTGTAAAACAGATCAGTATTTAGACAAAATTGCCTACTTTGTAAGTTGGAATGTCTCGATCAGGAGGGTAGTCCCTGGTGTGCAAGCTAGAAGGAGCTGGACTTTTTAATGAAGAATAAGAACCATCTGATGGGGCTAAATGAGCCCTGCAAAGGTGGTGGACAAGGTGAGGGAGAGCCAAGAGAGCCCAGTGGAGCTCCTGCACCTTTCATGGTCTCCTGGCTTTGGTGAATGTCACAATAGGAAAAAGAAGAAGGGAGAGAGAAGAGCACTGAGGTCTGGGCACTACCTGGGACTCCCATTGTCACCCCTGTTCAAAATGAGCTTTATTGTTCCTGGGGGTTGTGACTCCGTGGGAAATGTCTGAGCCCCCAGTGCAGCTCTGGCGTTCAGACCTGGAAACCTGTCTCTCCAGACAAGATAACTGCTGCTGCCAGGTGATGGTATCAGTCAAGCAGTTCAAGTGGCAGCAGGCTGTGCAGGAGTAAAGAAAGTTCAAGTTTAAAGGCAGCTGTTGATGCATGACTGAATGACGGGAGAGGGAGAATTGTTACAGCTGCACATAATGGTGGTTGTTTTTTTTTTGGGGGGGGGGTTTGAGGGTTGCTTTTTAATATAAATAAAACCTTAGAAATTAATTGCTGCCTGCAGTCAGGGCAATGAGTTAGAGGGAGCCAGCCAACGAGCCTTTCTGTGCAATGAGGCCTCAGTGAGAAACACTGGAGACTGATCGTGGTCAGGAAACTTGCAAGTGTGTCAAAGCTGCCTCTTTCTCTGCACCACATTTCACATCTGCAACCTCGCAGTGTGGAGAATGAAAAAGTACTCTGACAGCACATAGAAACCCCAAAGTCACACCCCCCTGCAAAGCAGAGGACATTATCTCCCTCACCAACCCCATCACCCTGTCCCCATTCCATACATGAGATAACTTGTATTCATTCAGATGCTGGGGAAGTTGTATTTCCAAGACATCTAGCATGTGGACTCAACAGGTTCCAGATCACCTGTATGATCCTAAAGGCAGGGGAAATACAAATCTTTGAATGCTACTGTGGGCACCCAGTCCCTGTAAAACACAGAAGGCAAAGCAGGACAGTAAGAGCAATCATTCAGGATCCAGGTATCTCGGGGACCAAGCACCTGGCCAGCCCCACCATTCAGTGTGGGCATCACAGGTTATCAGCCAGATGTTGCAAGCAGTGAGACTTCGTGTATTATCCCAGCATCCAGCTGAGTGCTTTGCAGCTCCTTCCCACTCCCAAACCTAGGCCTGGTGGTGAGTCTGCTACCTATCCTTTCTACCGTTTGGCTGATACCCAGTTTTTGCAGAGTTTGGTTTTTTTTCGATGTGGGTTTGGGGGGTTTTTGAAAGCCTAAGTCAACATAACAACTCAGTGAAAAATATAGTGATAGCTAATTTCTAATGGAAGGATGCTCAGACTTTAGAGGAGCATATGGCAAGAAACAGCTCAAAACAGAAGGGTCTAGGACTCCTTTTCTACAAAAAAGTTATTTTTCCCCTTGATTTCTCACAATGTACTGGGGGATGGGGAGAATGTGGTCTTTGTGCTTGTTGTTGCCACTTATGCTGTCTGTGGAAATTGTGATCACACAGACACCAATCCTACTTTCACCAGTGTCAACCCACAATAATCTGCTGGTTTTGAGTAAAGAGGTTAGATTTACCCAGCTGCACCCTCCCCTCACCATCCCGGTGTCCCCCCGGTGCCCTGAGTAGCTCAGCGAAGCCTTTGGCTGAGGGAAGGAGGAGGGAAAAACTGAGAGTGCTCAGTGTTGCTGTGTTATGAAGTGACAGATAGAGTCAGCCAGGCAGTACCCCTGCCCTGCGCGTGATGATATTAATTTCATACAGCCCCTGCCTGTTCCAGCTGGAACAATAGGAGATGCAAACTTTGACTTCTGCATTTGAAAGAGGTATTGTTTGATGGAAGTGTGTGGGTGGCGGGTAAAACAAGCAGCTAAGTGTCAGCACAAGAAGCAAACATTCTCCTTCTCCCCTCCCTGATGTAGTTTTTGACGTAATGAGCATTGCTCCCAATTTTCCTTCCAAATAGGCATTGCACCCGTCCCCATGGCAACTGTCATGCTCAAAAGATGTCCTGTCAGGAGCCATGAAAGGCCCAGAGACATTTGTATTAGATGGTCACAACCACGATAGCTAATGCTTAACAAATACACTACGAAGCTGCATTCGTCAAAATGAAGAGCACAAACATTTGTGTTCCATTAAACAGAAATTAATAAGATTCGAATAGGAAGAAACCAAACTGAACTGTTTTTTTGTGTATACAGCTGTGTTATGAAGTCATACAGGGAACATTAGTATGAATAATGATTGCACATGTGCATTCAATCTATTTCTTCTACTTCTTGTATGGTCTCCTTTAACCTTTTTTCTCTATAGGTTTTTCAGAAATCAAATACAGGTTTAACAGCTGGGCAAGACAGGGGTTTCAACCGCTCCTTTCACACTACTGAGGTCCAATAGCACTTCTTTATTTAAAGGCACTCTGGGTCATTGGGAAGTGGTGCTTTTGAAAAATGTTCACCTACTTGATGATTGAGTACATAAATGTGGTGGTCTGATTTTTACCAAGGAAAAGAAGCACTCCGGGCTCTGAACAAGGAGGGTTGCATCCTGAATCGCTGTGCATCATCCTACCTTCCTTGGCTACAGGGAAGAGGAGCTGATTTATCCCAGCTGAGGATCTGGCCTCAGGTCCAGGCATTAAAAAAAAAAAAACAAAACAATAAGGAATTGTGTTTCCAGCTCAGCTGAAAATCAAAAGTGAAAGTTCAGGAAGACAGCTGACCCTCCTCCCATGAGAGCCCTTCTCCTGGCTCCCTGTCACCCAACATGATTTTGAGCAGTTCCTTCCACCCGCTGCTGCAAGTAAACAACAAAAGTGGAATGTGTTACACAGCCTGACAATGACAGTCTGTACTCAGCTTACAGGCCACAAAAGGCTTTGGTAGCTTTGCTTTCCCTGGGCAGCTTAACCTCACTCCTTTTCTTCCAAGAGGGAAAAAAACATAAAAAAGAAAAAAAAAAAAGGAAAGCTGGCCAGGGTCCTGGTTCAGCAATGGGCCCAGGCCAACTGCCCGGTGCATGTGTGCGTACCAGCACCTGGATGTCTCTGTCTTCACTGCTCATGACTCTTCTTCACTTATCATTCCCTGTTTTAACCTCCTATCTTCACAAGCAGCACAAAAAATAACTATAGGGTCTGTATTTCTGTTACTTCTATTCCTACTAGGCCTAGTTTTGCAACAGTTTGAATACTTAAATATTTGTGCCAGGACTCTTACCTCTCCCCAACCCCCTTACCCTTTCTCCTCACACCCTCATCTCTTTCTTTTCATCTGTGAAGCTCCTATTATCCCCACAAGCCTTCATCTCTCAGGCTGAACTGAACAAGACCTTTATCCCAGGCTGGGCAAGTGGGAGTGGAGGCAGAAAATGGGACATTTCTTTTCCTAAATGTAACTGCAAAATACGAATTTGCTATTCCATCAGCATGCACATCTCCAGACCTGGACTTCTGTATAAAAGTTAACTTTCACTTAATCCTTTGGATAGGTAGCCATTCTTCTGGAGAAGTTTCACCATGCCACACTCCTATATTCTTGTCCTTCATTTCCTCAAGCATTCAGGACAGGACAACAACAGGAGACCAACAGGCTTCCCCCAAACTAACCCCTGTGTTCAAACACAAATCAGCTCTGAGCAATTCTCAATGACCACAAAAAAAAGCCCTGGCTTGAGCTCATCTCTGTTGTTGCATCTCCTGTGTGTGCCATGCAGTCCTATGCAATGATGGGCCCTCTCCATCTGCATGGAGCACCTTCCATCTTCATGAACACCTCCAGGCTTTGAAAATACCCAGCCTTGGATCAAGGCAGAAACATCTGTCCACAGCATGTGTTTTAAATTGGAAAATGCCTGTTTCCTGAAACCAAAATAATTCTTAAATCTAAGTCTTTTTCAGCAAAACTGCTGTTCAGAAGCTCCTGACCAAGCTCCCCCCCCAAGAAAGGAGACAACTGTTTCAGAAGGCATCTCTTGGTGCAGCCACTCAGATGGGGTTTCAGAGACTTGGCTTGAGTCCTGCCCCCAAACTCTGAGAATGAGACTTAAATGGTGTCTGTACCCTTCTAGTATAATCAGCTGTTCCAGTGTATCTTAAGCAGGTTGTAAAATCTGTCTCTCCCTCTGAATACTTCTGAAAAAAATTGGTTTTGCAATGCACTGGAATAAGGATTAAAAAAAAAATGAAACCAAAATCAACAAACTCCCCAAACTTTTCTAGTGAAATAAAATTATCTGTTTATCCCCTTTACTTCGTTTCTTTAATCATCAGCTTCAAGGAGAATAAACCAATATTCAGTATTCCCATACAGGGCTCAGTTTTACTCCTGATTAGCTTACATATCTAATAATAAGGTGGTATGAACAATACTTGCCATATTTATGAGCTAAAGTCACAATAACAGATGCCACATTTAATGCCAGACCTTTTAGGAATAGTCCATATTTCCCAGTCTATATCTGTATAAAATATTCCAAGGTTTCATAATCTTGTGTTTGACCTATCCACATATTCTCTTAGCTCAGGCCATAGTTTTAGTGAAGTCCTTGCAGTCTCCAAGACTCTCTACAGAAGCTTTAAATGGTGTTTCTGGGCCAAGTTTTTGATATTTGAAATTCCTTACCTGGACAACATAGTATATGACAGGAGTCATCCGCACTCAAGAAATGTGGTCCATGAGCTTGTCACTCATTCTTGCCTCTCTACAATGTTTTCCTATAGTGTTTAAAAGAAACCTGAAGTTTAAACTTTGAACTTTAATTGAAGAAGTAGAAGAAAAGACAGGCAACCCAGGAAGAACACAGAGATACTGTCTGAGTATGCAGGACTAGAGTTAGGAAAGTCAGAGCCCACCTGAAAGGTGATGAGGAAAGGCTTCCCCAGGTAGAATTTATCAGCAGCAAAGGGAAGAGCAGGGAAAATGTGGGCTCATTGCTGCGTAAGGCAGAAGGGCTGGTGAAAAAAGACATGAAAAACATGCCTGAGCAACCTGAAGCAGGGCTTAAGAAACATACAGATACCAAACACAAAATTGCCTTCTTTGCCATTTCTTTTTGCTTCCAAAATATCTCTAGTCACAGCTGAACAACCTGAACTGATAAAAGTCGAACTCCAGACAGATACTGCCTTGCGTGTATTAGCCAAAAATTCTACCCTTGTTTACTCAAAATCTGCATTTCATTTAGTTAGTCTATATGAATATGTGGTTATGACTGCAGTGTGAAAGTTCTGGTAACAGTCTTTATAACAATGAATGCCCTGGCCCAAATGTTTTTCCTTTATGTCAGTGAAATTTCTGATAATAAATTCTGATACCCTGTATTAAAATAAAGAGCTCTGACTTAGCTTCTCTAGCCAAAAATGTAACATAGAACTCAGAAAAGCTTGAAAATTTTCCAGAAGACACGTTTTCTATCAGAAAATATCTGATTTTACAAAACAGAAATGTTTCACAAGCATCTTACTGAAACCTTGGCACTTAATTGTAAATATAACATTCAATTTTAGCTCTACTGAACTGTCCATCAATTATTCCATTCTGGTCTACACTATTAAAACCTCTGACTTTTGAATGAAAATGCTGAATCTCTGAATGACAGAAGTGGAGAAAGTGAATAAGAACCCCTCTTTCACTCTCACCCAGGGTAAGAACCTGAAGGAGTGAGAGGGCATCAAATGCACAGAGCAGACATCAGGTGAAAGGAAGGAAAAGGACATAAAGACATCAACCCCAATACAGAAAGTTTCTAAGCCATGACTCCTCGAAGAATATTCTGATGAAGAATCATTGGAATTTTTTTGTTTGTTGTTTAATGTTTCATACAGGGTATCTGGTTTAGGTCAAAATGCGTCTTTGATCATTTGTTCCCATGATGGTAGGAATTAAGGTTTCTGACTTGTAGTAAAATTTTGCTTCCACCTGAGTCCTTTCTGCCTATTTGTTCTATCCTTACAATAACCTATTTTAAATTTCAAGTTTAAGATATACTTAAAAAGCACAAAGGAGAAACTTCAATGAAACTCCTTTAGAGCAGACAGTAACAGGACCGAACATTTTTCAGACTAACACTGTCCATAATTCATTTAGCTATTTCTGCAAAGTGTACTCTGCCCTATGTAACAACACAGACATGAGGATAGTTTACAGACCTGGGTTTCTTCTTTTTCAGTCTGCATTCTGGAAGAATTTAGATCAGGTGTACTTTTTCAGCATTTGAGAGAAGGGTTTCATCCATTTTCCTCAGGGACCAAAAGAAGCCAGAATCATGACAATTATTTAGCTGGGGTCAAAATCTAGATTGGCGATGTCATCTTTAATTCTTAATGTCCTTGGATCTTCAATTGGCGTGAGAACTGCAATGTTTTACTATTTTGGAAAGTTTATTCTTTATTACTGTATTTTTTTTAATGTAAACCTTAAAAAAAGCAACATAAATAATCATTCCAGGATGAGGTATGAAAATTGTTAGAAAGAATCTTTACAGTTTATTATTGAAACATTTTCTAATTACTGTGTAATATATATTTACTGTCTCTTTAAAATTATGATTATTTTTTCAGGACACTAGAAGGTCTTTCAAGATCTGCTACAATCCGATACAAAATACTTGTTCAGCGAGATTTCATATCACAAAGTATTGAGCTATTTATGTTATGCCTGGCATGTATATGTAGCAAGTTTGCAAGTTTTAGGCTGTCAGAACTGTTTCTTGAGAAACAGTCTTGGATGGAAATAATTTTTCTAAATTAAATAAACATGTTGTTTCTGATTTTCCAAAATACCCAGTGGAACTAGCTCACATTCTAGATCAATGGCCTGCAAAATTTCACTTTGAAATACAATGACACTTTTTAACTTAGTGAAGCACCTCTCCAGGCAAGTTTTCCCATTGATTTTAACAAGCCTGTTTATCTGGGTTTTCATGTTGGCCAAATACTGGGATGGAGCACTACACACAGGTGTCTGCACAATCAACATTATTTTGTAATGAAAGCACATAATTGACGCTTTCCAGGATATTTGGACTTTTTAAAAGAAATGAGGGTAGGCAGTTCTCTTAAAAAAAAGAAAATTCCAACCCTTTAATGAATAAGGATTTTTAAGGGTCAAATTCCGAATCATTTTAGACATGAACCCTGAATCCTTTTCTGCGTTGTTGGGTTGCATAAATTGTTTTCAAGACTCCAAGTTAGGAAGTATAGGTGTAGGAAATAAAACCTTTTGAAGGCTCTGGCCTCTCTGAAGTCAGTAACTCAAATTGTGCTGGGAGCTCTGGATACAGCAAACCACTGTGGATACAAATTCAGGTTCTGCGAGGTTGTTGCTGTGCCTCTTTGAAACACACTGACTAAAGTCTCTAATAACCAGTGGAGAGGATCCCACAGAGATAGTTTCAAATGAGCTCTTAGGGATAATGGCTTCCTTACAGAAGGGGGACAATAACATCACCAAACTTTTATCTTCACAATACCATGGAGCACTGAAAGTGCCAAGGTACACATGTGCATATGGAGAGCAACAGCAGCCCTAAACAAATTCAACCGTCCCATCATTTAAAACCAAGCAACAACAATGAGGAACCAAAGGTAAAACAGGCTCCAGGGGGTTTATGACTTCACTGTCTGCTTGCACTTAGACATCATTTTGGCTTAAATTTCTCTGCAAGCAGGTCTTTGTCTTGTGTAAGATACACTTATCATTAGCTTTGGCAAGAGCTACACAACTATCTTTCTTCTCAGTTCTCTGCCAGAAAGGTAAATTGGATGTGCAATAAGACTTGGGACTGCTCCACAAAGTGTTAGACGTAGAAATAGAGTCAGAGGGTCATACACATGTGCCCAGAAAGGCTATTATATCATCAGGACTGATTTTCCCAGGACAAAATAGGCCATGTTTTGTTTCTTGGTTTGTATTTGTGGCTTTTTGTGGGTTTCTTATTGTTGGACTTTTGGGGTTTTGGGGGTTTGTTTTTTTTGGTTTTTGCTTTTTATAATCAAGTTACTTCCACATAGTGTTTTCTATCAGGAGTTTCCCTAAATCACAGTCTTCCATATAGACAGCTAGTCATAAGGTGAAGACTTCTGGGCCAATAACTTAAATTACTTTGGCTTTCCAAAACATTTGCTTTGTTTCTCCTGTGAATTCATTTCATTTTTACTCTCCATTGCTCATAACAGTATCTTTCCCCACTTTAGCGCAAGAGTGTGATGAAAGTACTCATGGCATACTCAGATTACCTATTCTTCATTTTTTTTTATCAGGTCTTCAGGTCTTGAGCTGTGCAGAACTTTTTTTTTCCCAGCATTGGAATATTTTTCCTGGCAAATGTTTTTGCATCTTCTTCAGTTTTTCAACATCTTTTTATGAATATGGGATGACCAGAACTGTAATGTTCCAAAATCTGTGTCCCTGCAGCTATGTACAAATGTAAAATTATATCTGTATTTCCACTGGTTGCTCCTCTCTTTTTACATTTAGGACTTGTTTTAGCCCCAGCATTGCAGTGCAAACTCTAATGCAACTCCTTGCTCATGAGTCCCAAGTCCTTCTCAGAGGCATTGCCTTCCTGAGCCCCAGACTCTATCCCCATGCTTGTCTTCCTTGGTGCCACACACCAATTTTGGGGGTTTGCCAGTATTAAAACACATGCTTTTTGTATTATGAGCACATATAATTTTGTACATCTGCCCAGCCCTCACAGTCCTGTATCACTCTAACAGGTTTTATGTCATTAAGACATTTTCAGTACTAATTTACATTCCTATCCAGATTACCAATAGAAATAGAGTAGCATCATCACCAGCATTAATTTGCACAGATTTCTGTCATAAATTTCTGTAGATTTGTGTCCATTATCAGGTGATTTTCTGCTAAAAGTCCTGGTTTCGGATCTGCCAATTATTTGGTTCTTCACCTACTCCAGAACTGCTTCACAGCTTCTGTATTTAGCAGTGCTACATAGGTGCATGGTTTGATATTAAACCAAGTAGCATTCAGTAAATGGTTTACATCTATACACTGCCTTTCACCATCAGACACATTTATTTAACATAGTTTATTTTTCTATAAACCATCTTGACTGGCAGTTTTTTGTCACCTGTTATTTCCTTATTACAGATCAGTGGAAAGTTTCTTCTTTATTCCACTGAAAAATGTAAATTGAAATAAACTGATGTATTTTCTGAAATCATGTTAATTTTCTCAAATTATTTCAGCTGAAAAGAAGTGTGTCTATATATTTATGGGTACAAGAAGAATGTGAAATTAAGAGCTGAAAAGTATTGCATTGACATTCATAAACCTGATTATTTGAATTTTTCATTCTGCAACATTTAATCTAAGAATTTGCTTCAGCTCTATTGTAAGAACATATTATATTTGAATACCAAATAAAATGTAAATTTTAGGATTAGATAAAGCAATTTCTCCAATCAGTTGTGGGGTTTTTTAACATCTCATAAATCTAGAACAATTTGAAGTCTAGAATTGCAAATGGAATAGGAAATAGTTTTATTCACTCATCTGCTTCTCCCCCTGGTGAATGCCATTTCAGATTCGCCTTTATTTTCCTAAAATTTCTGTCAGATGAGAGACGCTCTCATTACTTTCATTTATAATTACCTGTTCATGAATTATTCATGAATCTTCACACAATGTCAACATCTCCTGTGGTGGGATGACCATGGCTGGGCAACAGGTGCCCATTAAAGCTGCTCTATCACTCCCCTTACTCAGCTGGACAGGGGAGAGAAAATACAACGAATGGCTTGTGGGTCAAGATAAAGACAGGGAGTGATCATTTACCAGCTACTGTCAAGGACAAAACAGACTCGACTTGGGGAAATGAGTTTGATTTATTATCAATTCAGGCAGAGCAGGATAATGAGAAATAAAACCAAATCTTAAAACAACTTCTCTTCAGCCCTCCTTTCTTCCCAGGCTTAACTTTACTCCTGATTTTCTCTACCTCCTCTCCCCAGCAGCAGCAGAGGGGGATGAAGAATGGGGTTTTTAGTCAGCTCATCACACGTTATCTCTGCTGCTCCTTCCTGCTCCATGGAGGACTCCTCACACTCTTCCCCTGCTCCAGTGTGGAGTCCCACCCACAGGAGACAGTTCTCCAGGAACTTCTCCAGCATGAATCCTTCCCACAGGGTGCAGCCCTTCAGGAACAAACTGCTCCTGAAGTCTGCTCACAAGTCCTGCAGCAAGCCTGCTCCAGTGTGGGCTCCTCTCTCCACAGGGCCCATCAGTGCTGCCAGAAGCCTGCTCCAGCACAGGCTTCCCACAGGTTCACAGCCTTCTTCAGGCATACCCCTGCTCTGGTGTGAGGTCTTCTATGGGATGCAATAGGATATCTGCCCCACCATGGGCTGCACCGCGGGGTGCAGGGGAATCTCTGCTCTGGCACCTGGAGCACCTCCCGCCCTCCTTCTGCATTGCCCTTGGTGTCTGCAGGATGTTTCTCTCATGTATTCTCACTCCTCTCTCCCACTGCAGGTTGCTGCACAGGTGTTTTTCCCTCTTCTTAAGTACATTATCCCTGAGTTGCTACCACTGTCACTGATGGGCTAAGCCTTGGCCAGTGGATCAGTGTTGGGGCAGACTGGCATTGCCTTTATTGGATATGGTGGAAGCTTCTGGCAGCCTCTCACAGAAGCCACCCCTGGTGGGCCCCCTGCTACCAAACCCTTGCCACCCAAACCAAATACAGCTTCTCATTTTTCTGAAATTATCCTGATATACTGAAATCTCTTAAGCATCTCTTAAATATAAAGCCAAAGGTCACCTCAAATACATCCTCCTCTGGTGCAGGTGACTTTTAACAACCTCCATGGGTAAGTTGCTCTGTATTACTATTGCGAGCTGCATGTGCCTCCTTCTGCTACTTGTGAAGTGTCTCATTGAATGATTTATTTCAAACGTCAATAGCTATGTTTTTCTCAGAAATTTTGTCATCTGTAAACACTGAGATTCCCATAGCACTCATAGGACTTTCTATCTTCACGATGTATCTATACAGTTCTTCAACGGAAAGACAGGTTTTTAATAGGCCTGTTTATTTCCTTATTTCTTTACTTTCCTTATTGCTTTCCTACATTGAATCTGCATCATCTTTTACCTGCCACATCTCATATGCTGTTACTATTGTTTTAGTCTTAGTCGCCTTTCTCACTCTTTTTTTTTTTTTTTTTTTTGTGGAATTGAAGTGTTTTGGTCCACGCAGTAAACGTCTCCTAAACCCCCTTTTTTCTCACTATTGTTTTTACTGTTTCTTCTTTCTGACTTGTGATGTCTGCAAGAACCTTTCTCCACACATGCTTAAAACTGTTCTAGTATTTATTCTGTGCAAATTTCATTTGCCTGAACACCCTAAAAAAAGCTTTTTATCTTATACTAATAGCATAACTGCATACAAAGTACATGGACTTCACAAATGTGAAATTATGGAGATAAAAAGGCAAGGTATGAGAAGGACATACTAATTGCAAAGTTAATTCTTTTCATCGTGTCAGTTTTCAGTGGTGATTTGGTTTTTGCCTGAGAATGTATTATTTAAGGAACTCATTGCAGTAATTTAGATGCCGTCGCTGTCCTGTGCCCAGTCCTGTCCCCTTGCACCCATGCTGACTTCTGGGATTCACAGCCACACACAGAAGTGCAAAACCCATGGCCACATCCACCCTCGGGTTTGGGTATTGCTTAACATGCTAGTGGCATGGAAGGATGCTACAAACACTAGGAGTGTTGCCTCTCAAGTGTGATTTAACTGCAGAGCAGAAGTGCACTCTAACAAAAGCTAACTTTCTTGACACTGGTAGGGAAAGATCTATTTTGTGGGGCTGAGTGTGTAAATGGTGGTTAAAGTAACCTCTAACAAGGAAGATCTTAATACTTAAATGATGGGATCATGGGGTCATATGAAATTCCCTCTAAGAAGGCAGACTATTTATACAAATCATAGGAGCATAATCTCTCCAAAAAGCACAAATAACAAAGAGTGCTCAGTACATAGATGGTGGGACCACAGGTCACTCAAGTATAAGACCCCTCTGAAAAAGGAGAATTCAATACCTAAATGCTGAGAGAACAGTGTCATTGTGTACTATCACAACAATAAAGATATTATTTTTAAGATGGAAAAAGCAACCCCTTTTACTCTTCTGTAGAAGTCTGTCATTAATACTGTCATGTGCATTTCTATGTATATGTACAGCATAAACTGCCATGCCTGCTCTGAGAGGCTGCCTGAGTCACTGCAATATTAAGTCCTTTCTCTTATGTCCCTCATGAAGATGTGTCCTTCTACACAGGATTTACACCAGACACGTGGTGTTCACACTCTCACTGTTCCCCTCCTTTTCCACATTGTTCCTTTCTGCTCATATCGCACCCCTGTCCCGCTGCACTGTGCTTTTACAAACGGTCCAGACTCCATCAGGTGACAGCTTTTATTTGTTCTGAAATACTGCCAGCTGCCCTGACCCAACGCAGGGGGACTCTCAGATCCTTCTCTTTACCATCTGGATACAACACGTTGCTTTCCAGTACGATGCATGAAGGCAGCCACTGCAGAGAAAAACAGCTGCTGAATGAGACTTGGAGGGAGATGCGGCTTTCTCATAGTGTTTGTTTAAAGTTAGCCACCACTTCACTAGACAGCAGGTCAAAGACCTGGTGTGGATGTGCCTTGGTCCTGGGTCTTTCCCAAGTGAAGCTAGCTAGATCATGTGGAGTGCTGTGCAAAACAGTGAGCCCCAGGTCTGAGCACATTTGGAGAGCTCAAGCCTGTTTTAAGATTATATTTGCAAGAGGAGAGGGCTCTAGTCTTATCTCATGAATCTTCCTGCTAAGCAGACTATCACTTCAAAGTGAGAGAGCATTTATACTACGTTTGAAACATGTTATAATGTAAGAATCAGATTACGCGCGAATATCCTCCCATAAAACGAAGTGTGTTTTATTGCATGTTCTCAGGCAAAACATTTTATTACATTTTTATATGTAATGCAGTCATGTCTACATCCATATGTTGCACTTAGGGGGAGAAGAATAGCTCGCACTATGAAGGTAGATACATGCATCTTCAGCTTAAACAGCCCCACTTATGGAGATGGAGGTCCCACTGAGGACCACAAGATCTGACAGATCTTTTCTATCTTCTCATAAGAAGTACATCTGCCTGGTGTAAGATCAGAGGGATGCCTTTTGTCTTGAAGAGAAGTTATGTTTTTATAACTGAGAGTAAAGTCCCTCTCTGAGCTTAACAGGGCTCCGTGTCATTTGGTTTATATGTCTACATATATTCCTGATACAAATGTTGGCTTGGCTTAGTTCAACAAAGACAACGGTGGAGAAAAGTAAAAGTTTCCATCTTTAAAATAATACAGGGTCATACTTTGATCACCTAACATGTTTGCACAATTCTGATGAAATAGTAGTACTAATGTATGTGTATCTATGTATGGAGTGAGTGTATGTACTTTTCAAAACTATGCTTCTAAAAGGAGACCTATCTGGTAGTTCAAGATGCTGAGAATCTCTGAAAACACAGGCCACACAGACTTATTTGACTTCTAGTGCTTGCTGAGGTCTGATCCGGAATACACCAAAATCAAGAGCAAAATTCTTAGTGACTTTCCAAGTACAGAATGAGGCCTGCTCTGCAACTGCAGCTGAAATATTTGAGTAAGCTTCACTGGAGCAAAAAATCCAGAGTGTCAGGCTGCCTGTGTGGGTGCGAATTTTCAAGTTAACTCCATAGTCACAGGAAAAAGATCCATTTCAGTTCTGGAAAGGGAAAATGAATGCTTTGGTGTAATGTGCAAGTGTGCAGGTAGCATCTCAGGGTGTCAGCCCCCACAGCAACTTCAGTAGAGATCTTCAGATACGTAGAATTAAGGTATGTGTTTAAGTACTTTTTGGATGGGAACTAATTACTGCTGATTTAAATAACATGAAATGGCCATGGAGATACTTTTACTTCAACATAATATTTCCTTTTGTTATATTCTGTGTTTTCTGTGATTGTGATCACTCTTTCCAAGTTTTTTGAAACAAAAAGTCAAACAAAAACAAACAAACAAAAAAAACCCCAAAAACAAAGAAAACCCAGAAAACAAAACAAAAAAAAAAACACCAAACCAAACCAAAAAAAAAAACCAAACCAAAAACTAAATGGTGGCTCTGGGCTTTTTTATTCCCCTGGATCACTTTAGGTCAGTAAAACCCTGAAGAAGGCAGAGAGTTGCCAGAATCAGGGTTGTATGTTGGTAGGAACTTTTCTCCTTCCCCTTTAAAAGAAGCTTAGAGCACAATTACAGAGCTGGATTTGATTGCGTGTCAGAACGGTGAACCGACTCTGCTCATTTTTCCCCTGTTTCTGCTCCTGGAGCAGGCCACCTTGTCCTGATGGGAGAAGTTCTGGCTCACCGGTGATTTTATGGTGAAGAGATGCAAAAAGCTGAAAAGATGCAGAGCTGAGTCAGATCAAGACAGCTGCAGGAATTGCTTCTGCAGCACTGAGTTTAAAGTAGTTTTGTTGTCCATGTCTCTTAACAGCTGACCAAGCTTATGAGCTTACTTTTCATTGCCTACCATAGGTCCGGTATGCTGTCTCAGCCTGAAAGTGCATGATAGGCATCTCTTGGCAATCCGAATCTGTGGACTCCAACAACCCCTTCACCCCAGAAAAAGTTTTTATATCAAATTCCCTCAGAAGTTTTAAAATGTTGTTTGGTGTCATTTAGTCTTCTGTTTTCAATAGTTGTATTCTTCTGGCATGTGGCACCTACATTGTTTTCAGCCTACTTGTTATAAAAACCCTCCTGTGATGTACATAAAGGGCACCATATAAATTAAGTCATAAATAATTTCAACAAAACATTTGCTCTTTGAGGATGAATCAAACTCAAGAGAGGCTGATAGTAAAAAAACCACAGGGAGATGAAGGGAGAATCATGTTTGTCCCCCAGGAGGCCATTACCAGTTATCACCACCAGCCCGTGAGATACCAAGACCTACCAGCCCTGTTTTATGAGCAGAGGAGCAACTGCCTCCAACTTTGGGCTCCCAAGCAACTTCTTGGCCATGCTTGCATGGTGTGGGTCAGGGGGATTGAAGGTACAAGAGGGAGTCCAGCTCTGGCAGGATTGAGAGAGAGGGAGCGTGTTGGCACAAGTCCTCCTGCCTCTCCCAATTGGATGAGCAACTTTCAGGCTTAAAGTTATTCTTTTGCTTGCTGGGCCTTCCACGGCAGCTGGGCCAAGCTTCCTGCTAGGAGCCAGGATCTGCAACCTTATGAAAGTTGCAGGGCCCGGCAGGCTGTCGGTATTTTCAGCTGGATTGAGCCCAGAACAATTTTATTTTCATCAGAAATGTTCCCTGGCCCTACCACATGTGCGAGCTTATATGAAACCACCAAGAAGGCTCCCTCCCCCAGCTATCTTATTTAGCTTGAATTCAGCTGCCCAGCAGAACTGTTTCTTATCCAAGCCCTTAGAGACGGGAGAGGAGTGTAGAGATTTAATTATAATCTTTCTCTCTCTCCACCTCCCACAGTACATTAATGCTTTTCATTAGCCAAAGCCAAAACCTTGCTTTATAAGCTGCAAGAGCTGTCTTTTAAAAATACATCCAGCAGTAAAAGAGTTCTGAATGGCAGTAACAGCAGCATAAACCCTCATCCACAGGTGTGGGAGATTCGCTGGAGGATTGCTGGTGGAGAGGCAAGTTTTATTTGAAAGACATCTGATTCCTATTTCTGTCCACTGGCTGATTATCCCTCATGCTACAGCATTTCTGTGCCCACTGACGATTTCACATATACAACCAAAGGAATGAGAAAAGCCTCTACATCCAGGAGCTCTGGATGATTTTTATAAGTATCCAGATGTTTAGACTTTTATCTGAAGCTAATCGAAATAATACGAGGCCACTCCTAGCAGCAGCCTGACAAATATACACAGCCATTTATTCTTTGTGTAGGTCTAGAGCATGTATTTGTATGGACCTATCACTGGAGTAGATACCTCTTATGCCCTCAGTGGCATAGAAATGCAGGTAAATCAAGAATGACATTTTGCATTCACAATCAGAATGTGATTTGAGTGACACAATTAAGTAGGTGTCTTACATTGACAAAAAGGTTCAGAGGAAATATAAGACACTGAATTAACTGTCATTCCCTTACAGAATACAGAGAGCATACCCTTACAGCAGCCTTCCAGTACCTAAAGGGGGCCTACAAGAAACCTGGAAAAATTTTCACAAGCACATGTGGAAATAGGACAGGGAGTAATGGCTTTACACTGAAAGAGGGCAGATTTAGGTGAGATATTAGGAAGAAATTCTTTACTGTGGGGTGGTGAAACAGTGGCACAGAGAAACTGTGGCTTCCCCATCACTGGCAGTGTTCAAGGCCAGGCTGGACAGGGCTTAGAGCAACCTGGTCTAGTGGAAGAGCCCATGGCAGAGGGGTTGGAGCAAGATGATCTTTAAGGTCCCTTCCAAACTAAACCGTTCTGTGATTCTCTGATAAAGCTGATTTTCAAGTTTGAAAAATTAGAGTTTATTTCCAGTACTTTCCCAGAAGACGACCACCCAAAGGTCAGAAAGCACTGTGAGAAAGATGGAAACTGGTTCCTCATAATGGCTGATTTTCTACTCTTTTTTTTTTAACAAAATATAACTTTTCTCCCCATTCCCCTGCCATCTGCCAAGTTTAATGACATAAATAGGCAAATGGACCTTAGCAAATTGCTAGGGTGATTTCAGGGGTATTTGGTTTTTTCTATCCAGTAGCCCTTGGAAGCTTAAAGCAGGCAACTCCATTGCGCCAGCACTGTGCAAACGTATAATATAGTAGTAAATCCTCATGTGTGAAGAGCTGACAGCCTCCTTATAGGAAAGAACACAACAAGCAGCATAACAAATACCTGCCTGGTCATTAAAGGACAAGTGAAAGGGCCATGGGATTACACAGATTACAGTTGTTGGCTACACAGATTAACCAGGCAACTAAAGGCAGTAGGAATAACAAATATCTTTCCATGAGAAGGAGCTGCTATTGGGCTGCAGGCTGAATGTAGCTGTTCCAACTGTAAACTGTTTTTGCCACAAACACAAAAGTACACAAGCTGAAGTAAAGGGAGAAGGGCCTGGAAGCAGTCCCACAAATGGGACACGCTTTCCTTGATTAATCAACAAAATTTACACAGTTGACTGGGGTCTTTTTTATGTACATTTTGATGGTTTCTTATCTTAACATTTTAATAGGAAATCTGCTGAATGTCTAAAACGACTTTTGGCAGTCAGAGCTTTTGCTGCTGATCTCTGTGACTTAAAAACAGTTTAACTTATCAAGAAGCTTTGGTGTAGATCTGATGCAGTGGGTAGGTTCATTCTGTTTTTAAATGCTTTCTTTTGGATCACTTGAAATCATCACTTACATTGTATATGGCCATTTATGCATTGACAGGTTGATGGGGACTTTAAAGTACATAAAACTTTCTCTGTCAGGACTTATGCCTCTCTGTCAGATTTTATCCTGCAGTAGAGAGGTTTCACATACAGTTGCTGACAGATAAAATAAGCTCCTCCAGCAGCTGCAGCTCTGCCTCCCACAGATCTTTTTTCTGCTCTGATCCTGCGTCCCCAGCTAAGTGCTGAGAAAGCAAAGGCAGCACCATGGAGCTGTGCCGAGATGGCCATGAGCATGGTGACAGACCTGGAAGTGAGAGGATGAGTTAGTCTCACCATGTAGCCTCACCATGGCCATGTTGTATAGTCCCATAATAAGTCCTGTGATGTTTGACATCTCTTTTTAGCCCCAGCTGCAGGCGACGGGAGGCAGCAGGAAAAACCTTGCTCAGTTCTAAATAAAAGTGTATTTCGAGCCCAGATTCCTGCAGAGAAAACCTAAAAGGCAAGAAACCTATGTTAAAAAAAAATAAAGTTTAAACTCACGAATCACATAAAAACTGAAAAAGCTCATTAATTTTAAGTCTTTCCCATGATCTTAAGGACCTGAATCATTAATTTGAAAATCTTGGGCTTGAATATGGGGACCTGCCTTGTGCTGTTTGGAGAGCAAGCACTGAATTTTTTCACAAGCCTGGTGCAATCACAGAGTTGAGGTATGCAGATATTATATCTAATATGAAAAGGTGCCAGCATCTGTCATTCCCACAGAAGCCAATGGAAACTGCAGACACTCAGCTCTGAAGGATCAGGCCTTTAATCATTAATATGTTTCCAAATCTAAAAAAAAAAAATGTTTCCTAAGATACTTTATTTCTGCAAGAAATTCCCTGTTGGCAAGAGAGTTTTCATAGCTCCTTAAAGACCTATAAGGAACTGTGGAAGAAATAAAGTGGGGCTTTACTTATGGAAATCAGACCTACTGGAGAGCAACTGGAAATGTTTTTTATGAGTCTTTATAATGGAACTACAGTAGCAGTTCCATGTTGATTTTTATTCTAAAACCCAATATTTTTTTCTTCTTTTTTAAGCCAAATTTTTTCCCACCTGAAACTTCACGTGTGGTCTCTTGGCAAAGAAGAATATTTTTGGAAAGTTTAAGGCTGATCTGATAAGCCTTTTTTAAGTAAGGAGTTTTGAAAACATAGAGATATTTTATTTCTTAAAAATTTTCCGACCTTTCCTTGTTCACTTAGAAGTTGAAAACTGCTTACACAAAAAAATTTCCATTTTGTTTTTATGTTTGCCCTTAATGAGATACAGCTCATGAGCATACTTTTAGTAATTTTAGTGGTACCAAAATTAAGGATTTATTAGGTTTTATGCAAAGGTAACTCTGGAAAGGAGAATAAAAATAAGTATGAGAGATTCTAGTGATAGAAGATTAAAATATAACACGTAGGTGTGTCAATCAGCATGTGGGTATGAAACAGTGGAGAATACAAAGTTTAATGCATACTAGAATCTTTGAAATCATTAAGGTGTTCATGTGTATTAAATTTATCTAGCCTTCCCTTTGTATTGATGATAAGAGTTTTTGTAGATAATTTGATCCAAGTCAATTTAACCCAAACTACATGTCTAAAAACTTGTTTCCAGTAGTATGGGAACTGGCATGTTTCCTCACTGACTTGTTACCCCAGTAACAGTTCTTCTAGGGACAAAATAAGAAAAGAGTAGATTCAGTGAGAGCACCATACTGAATTTTTACAAAGACAAAATGGACAAAACCTGAAGTGACGCATAGGTGACACACAGAGAGCTCTCCTGTGATACTTTGAGCTACACTGAATATCACCGACGAGAGCCTTGGGGCAGAGAATCTTTCTCCCTAGAAAAATCTGCAGGAGACCCCATAACAGAGAAGTGTCTTCTCAATTTTAAAATACTTTTGAGTAAAGTTTTAGCAAACAAGTCATGAAGCTTTGATAATGGATGGGCTTTAACTTGTGATACATGCCCTGATCACACAGGTCACTGGATCTGAGCTCTGTTCATGACTGCTTCTTCCAAACTTTCCTCCATGGCCATGGCTATGGCAGTGCAACCCCCCACGCTCTCCTCCCTTTCAGCATCCTGGATTGCTGACAGTTCCTCATTCTTCTCAATGGCTCTGATGGACACTCTAGTTGCAGCCCACAGAGATTTCACTTCAGTTCCTATTAAGGCTGCTTCTGAAGAAGTTCTGTAAGTTCTGCCTCTTTATTTTGCTCAAGACAAATATCATTATAGAAGGCAATTCATTTAATCTGTTGGAAAAGACAACCTTCGTCCCAGCAGACAAGGGCCACTTCTCTTTTTCACATGCTACCCTCTTCTTTCTTCCTGTTGACTCTTCTTTCTTCCTGTTGACTCTTCTTTTTCCTCCCCTCACAAAGATAAATCCATGCCTGCTTGTTTGTGCACTATGAGGCAGTGCCATGTGATACATTCCATACAGCATCTCCTTCAGGGCTTGTCAATTTCATATTGCATAGATTTCAGTGAGCTGATATCGGGTCTAGGACAAGAGTTTGAAGGGCAGAACTGAGTTTATAGCTAGAGATAAGCTTAAGTTGCAATTCCTCAGTGTTATTCTACACAGATTCCAGGGCATGATGGTGCGTAGTAACAAGAGATGAAACGTTCTTGTGGGTTGCCTTTTGTACTGAAGTAATTCCCTATGTGGTGCTTGGATGGCTCCTTCAAAAACATGACATGGCTTTCTCAAGTAGTATATGTGTTGAGAAACAGACCTTCTTAGACCATCAGGTTGTTCACAACAGCGTTCTTGTCAAAGCAAATGTGGTGGTAACAGTACATGAGGGCTTGGCTGCATTACCAGCTTTCTAGATGTTTGATGAGTGTATTGAGTTGCTAAGCTGGTCTGTAGGTTTTGTATATACATGCTTATGTAAAAATGGCCTGGGTTCAGCAGTAGCAGTCATGTTTTTCCTTTGTGTTAGCTGGTGCAGTGCTGTGTTTTGACTTCCAGCCTGAGAACAGTGTTGGTGAAGCCGATGATTTCGGTTGTTGCTAAGTGATGTTTACCCTGACCAAGGAAATGTGGACTATTGAAAGTAAAATTTTGAATGAGGATAAAGTAAGTAAGGTCTTTACTTTCTTCAGGCCAGTAAGACGTATATAGGTCCCACTCAAGAACATTTGAGTTTTAATGCTATCACAATCTGGATTGTTGATTTACAAGCTAGTGGTATACCCAATAGCCAGAGAATTACTGATGTGCAGGTGGCTTGTGTTATGTATTCTAAGAAGAAGTCTGTTGTAACTTTTCAGAAAGGTATTACCAGAACGTATTTAGTCAACAAGTAGTGTTGGAGATGATTCTAGTGAAGCAGGTAATTCTTCAGTACTGATCACCTCGTCAGAGATTATCAGCTTGCCAAGATTACCTAATTTGTGGCTCTTTTAATAGAACAACAATGGATGAGATTCCAGGTTATATAGCTTGTTCTACAGTTGTTTGGGAAGCAACTTGAGGTTATTGTTGAAGTCTAAGTTGAGGAGGCACTTAGGATCATCCTTGATATTATTTTATTTAGTAGCAGCAGAGAGATGTCCACTGTCCTCATTGCTAGAGGTAGCTACTGAGATTTATAATACCATATCTCCTCATCTGGGTTTAGATTTAAGCACTGGTAAGCCAAATCTGGGAGATCTACTACCCCCCCCACTTCTCCAAGAATAGTTCTGGTAATAATGCCATTGGAAGTATTTTGTGTGGGATTCATCTCACCAACTTCAGCCATCAAAGAGTTTGCTTTCTACCATTCCAAAACAGAAGCACAAAGTAAGTGGGATCATCTACCCCCTTGTGAATGCCTGTGTCTCTGACTGTAGAGGGAACACAGAAAAGCAGCTGAGATTACCCTTTGGAAGTGGAAAGGGGATACCATCATGCCCTTCAGGGTATGGATATGGAGAACTCTCTATTGGGGTTTAACAATTTATTCATCATAGACAAAGCTATAGTAATTGATATGCACAATGCCCCCAGCCCACCCAAGTTAAGTGCTCCCTTTAATTATCCTCTAGAGACACTCATTAGGCTGTGGTAACTTAATCACATGTCAGTGTTTATTCAGACCTTAATTTCTCAAAGTGCATGGTCATATTCACCAGTTTTGTTCCAGAAAACTATCTAAATATTGGCTAACACTATACACATAGACTGAGACACACAAAATTAGAAAAATGACGGAAATAATAGGTTTACAGTTTTTCTTCTTATTCCAAGCAAGCCATCCAAGTAATAAACAATGCAGATGTAGAAAAGTAACAGCATCTCACTTTCCTTTTGGTATAAAGTTGACTTTCTGCAGGAAGAAATTCAATAAAGCTATTAAAGAATTTTAAAAATCATAGCAGTCACATGATATTTTTATTTGCTTTCAAACAGGAGCTGTGTGGCTTAGGGAAGGGATACACTGACCTTTCACTTCTGTGTTCTCCAGCTCCAGTGCTGCTGCAGGCCCTAAGTGAAAATGAGCCTACTGGTCTCATCCAAACCCCGGCGCATGTTAGCCCAGATTACAAAACACCAGAGAATTTGGCACAATCAGCAGTTTCTGCTCAAGAGAGGCCCAGGACTGCAATAGCAGAGGTGTTAGAGATCAGGACTTGGGAACGCTGGTTGAGTTATGTGGGAAAGCAAAATACTCAGTCTCTCACTTTCATTGGGACTGCATTTGCTTGCACAAAATAAACACAGTGTGTACAATGCAAAAAAAATATTTCTATCACACCAAATGATACTTATAAATAAGGTGAACAGCTCATTACTACCATTCATCCAAAGGACACAGGCTGCTTTTTAAGCAGAAATTTAGCTGGTGAAGCAGTGTAACATCATTGTTATTTTACAGATGGAAAAACTGAGGCATACAGACACCTTCCTATCCAAGACCGCACAGGAAATCTGTGGCAAGACCAGCACAGGCTCCTGATCACTGGAGTCTGTGTGTGCTGGGGTTTGGGGAGGACCAGGGAGCTCACTTGCACTCACTTGCCTGTGGCAGAGCAGGAGCTGAAGATCACGCAAGTGAAAGGTCAGTGGATCCATTCCCTGAGCCGCAAAGCTCCAGTCTGAAAATAAACACAAATGCAATGAGACTTTTCCGATTTCCCCCCTCCCCCCCCGATTTTAATTGTTTCTTGTTTCTTGGCCCCAGAAGTCGGTTTTACACCAAGAAGAATTATATTTTACATACTGTTATTTGCATAAATTTGCCCTCTCTCCAATTTGGAAGGTTTAACAAAAACTGTTGACTACTGGACTCTCTGGTTGATGTTGTCCCCTTAGCACCATGTGATGACAACCTGTTCTAGCTGAAATGAGTGAACGTCCTTTTCTGCCTCTTTTTCCAGGTTATTGTTTTTTCCTGAACTGATATCCACATTACTTCCTGATTACATCCTCTGCTCTGTACACTAAGTTAGACATTGTTCTGGGTCCTGGACTTTTGGCTATAAATGCAGTTGCTTGGAGAAAAATCAAGCATCCAGGAGAAACCAACCCAGACGAAGCAACGCTTGTGTGCTGTGCCAGGAGTGGCTTGCATGGGAGTGAACCCAGAGGAAAACCTGGCTGGGGAACTCCCTGAGCCTTGTGCAGGGCTGGGGACATCGCCACATCCCCAGACTGTCACTCCTACAAACTATTCTCCTTCCCAGATGCCTAATCAAATGCCTCGGGCTGTTTTGGGGGCACTAATCCCCTTCCTCCACACCATTCATGCTTTAAAGGCTGTCTCTTAATTTGCTGTTTGCCCTCTGCAAACACTGTGTCATGAGCCATTAGATGCCATGTGAACTTCTCTGCCGATTCCTTAATTAAAAAGAATGACTTGGACACTTGCCACCCAGTTACCCTGCATTACAGTGAGACCCATTAAGTGGGATTACTGGTTGAGGACACAGCCACTCACTAAGTACTAATGGGATGCTCACAGCAGCATGGAGCTGCAGGGCTTCCCAGGGCTTCCAAGTAACACAAAAACCTTTTGCAAGGGGAACATCCATCAGGGGCCAAAAAGATGGGCTTTTCGGTAGAAATTGCACCATATTTCATTGGCTCCCCTCATATGAGCTTTCTGCTTCTGAGGAATGGGAGAGGAAGCAAAAGGAAGTCACAAAGGACATGGTGCAGCAAACATTAAGCTGATTGTGGATCAGGTTCAGTCTCCAGCATGTCCAGCTAACAGTAATATCTTGGGCTTGCAGTGTGAAGCACCAGCAGAAAATACGGGGATGCCTTCAAGAAGAAAGCAAATCAGAGAAAAGCCAGTCTGTGATGAAGTT
The DNA here is from genome assembly GCF_028554395.1 of Pezoporus wallicus. Taxonomy (NCBI): domain Eukaryota; kingdom Metazoa; phylum Chordata; class Aves; order Psittaciformes; family Psittacidae; genus Pezoporus; species Pezoporus wallicus. Next base: position 539,159 of record NW_026641738.1, on the reverse strand, counting down.
TCTTAGCGCTGTAACATCTTACTAACTTAAAGCCAAAGTGCAGTGGTAGTGTCAATGCAGCTCAGGTTAAATATCCCACCTTCTTCAGACAACCCTGGGGGAGTGAAACTCAGTCTGAAATGAGAAAAGCTTCCCAAAGGTGAGTTCATAGATCACGAAATGTAGAGATGGAAAGAATCTATTCAATCATCTATCCCATCTCTCTGCCAGTTCAAAATTACTCCCCATGATGTTTTTAACATAACTGCTTTTCTCATTTAAAACAAAAAGCATTGCGGGGGGGGGGGGGGGGGGGGGGAATGGGGGGGGGGGACGGACGGACATGGACAGGACAGGACAGGAGAAATACCTAGAAATGGTCTATGAGGTTTTCTGTCAAAATGCGCTTGATTCCTTGACTAATTCTACTGTCTGCTGTTGCTTTGCTCAGATGAGTTCAGCAAGTGCTAGGATGAAGGGTGAACCAGTATTTTCTGGAGGGACTCTTCCACCATCTGCAACATCCAGCAACTGGAAAAACCCTCCCAGTATTTGAGTTGCATCTGCATTTTCTTAACTGCATTCAATTTTTCCTCCCTTTGTGTGAGACTGAGGAGTTGTTCTTCCATGGTAATATTCTATGTGGTTATGGAGCAGCCAACCTGGAAAGTGCAACAAGCACCCCCCTAGTTCACATATTACGTGCAGACTGACACACACCTTTGCTAAAATAATGGAAATAAGCCATGAATCTAAGAAGTGGTTTGGACAGTGCAGTTATGAAAGAAAACATCCTATTTCACTGTGGGGAAGAGGAGGACAAAGGCAGTTTTTCACCTCCAACTAAGGATTCCATGAATCTAACCTTTTTTTTTCCCCAGCTTAATTTATGTCCTTGTGTTGCAGAGTCTGGATCTCTTTTAAATATCTGGTTCGATGCTGCAGCCTGTTTCACCTCTAGCACAAGTTTCTTATTGCTCTCTGGGGGTCCAGATATCTTGAGACCCTTGCAGGGCTCCTTGATGATGCAGGTATTTGGGAAAACCCTGTCCATGATAAAAAGTTCAGGAAACTGAAGACAACACATTTATTACTCAAAATATCCTGTTGGCAGAGGTAAATGGCAACCTGTGCAGGGAGCAAGACTTCTCCCTGCTCACTCTGACACAGATGCTGCATCGGGATGTGTGTCAGCAAGAGCTTGGCTTCGAGTGGACTCCACCCTTTTTGGCTTTTGTACATCTGAGTCTGTGCCACTGTAGCCACTTTCACACTGCAGAGGTGTGAAACACTGATGTCAGTGTAACATCAGAACTGACAAAGCTGTATTTTGTCAACTTGCAGTGACAAGAATCAAAACCTTCTTGCTCTGCTCATCTCTTGCATTCCTTGCAGAGAAATGAAAGAATGTGTACAGAGAAGAGTCGTGCAACAAGCTGTCGCATCAACTTCAAAAGCAATGGCCCACACAAGCAAATTTCCCTGCTATACAGTCATGGTATTTAAGATTATTTAATCAAAGGTGGGAGAAAGCAAGAGGTTTTGTTTGTTTTTTTTTTTTTTTCCCAAAGAAAGCATTTCAGCCACTTCCAGAATGGGCCTAAGTTTTGACAGCAGTGTCTACCCACAGACACAGGGTATGAATTGCTTAATTATTTGTGAAGATTACAGGAGCCATGTCATGCCTGACTCATCAGCAGCTATTTAAAAAGTAAAAACACAAATGGAAAGTGGGCTCTCCTAGATTTCCTTCCTGTGCACATGTGTGCTGAGGTGTGTCTCCTGGCAGTGCTGTGCCGATCCTCACTGGTGTCCAATGGTCAGGGCTTGGGCATCGCAACGCTAACAACCTTCCAAGGGACAATGCAAAGAAAGAGAAGAAAAGCTGGAAAATGTGATTTTCCATTAAAAAAAAACAGAACAAAAAACTCAAGCAAGTGAAGTCTTCAGGTTAAAGACAATTACTGCAGCACTAAGATCCATGTCATGTGATTTTACATAGAAAGCTTTCAACTTTCCAAAACTGCCATTAAAATGAGCAACACCAAACATCACTCCATTTTGTGCAGTCTCACACTGATGGTAAGCACTGAGCCCCTTAGTGTGACTCTGAACACAACACTTATCTGTTGGATGCTGTGGGACAGTAAAGTGTCATAATCTTGCTGTCAAGCCTACAGTTCTGCACCAGTTGTAAGGCTGTTCTTCGCTGGAGGAATGTTTTCCTTCTCAGGACAGATAGGTGCTAGCTGGAACATGAAGGCAGAGCTACACTTGTGGTGTCACCAAATTAACTATGTGATTAAGAAAAGAAACCTGTCTCTTGACATAATATAGAGGTAAAATTAAAAATTGCTATATAGAGAGCCGCCATATTCAGAGATTGGGATGAAAGCCTCAGACAACCCTTTCTGGAGTTTTCCAGAGTTTTGCAACTATTGTATCTGAAAATAGCCTCCTGCAGTATTTGAGCTCCTCCACTTTCAATCCCAGCAGATACCAGGGAGGTGGACGGAAATTAAACAGGAATAAAAAATAGCAATAGTTGACTTAAATATTTTTATGTTTCGAAAAAGTTGAGTGGAAAAAAGTACAGAGAAGTTTATTCCTTTTATTTATTTCTTTTTCTCTCCTTCTTTCCCTGTCTCCTTCCTCTCCTTCCCTCACTTTATTCTACACCCCTGCGGCCGGGTCCCGGTCCCCCACCAGACTCCCAGCCCCTCGTCCCTTTTTCGGCTTTTAACCCCTGCCACTTTTTCACCGCCTCGCCCCTCCGTTTCTCACCCGCCAGCCACAACCCCTCCACCCCTCGGCTCCGTTTCACCCGCTCAGCCCCGCAGAGCCTCCGCGCATCCCCCCGCCGCCCGCGCCTCCCCGTGCCTCACCCTGTAGGCGACTCGACAGCGCCACTCGCTGGGCGACCGTTGAAACGGCGCAGTCCCCTCGCAGCCCCCGCGGCCCGCCTGCGGCGGCTTTAGGGCATGAACCGGTTTAAAGGCGAGGAGGTAGCGAGCGTATAAAGCCTGACATACATGGGTGAGCACCCCTTGCCTGCCGCCCTGGGGAACAGTGGCTGTTGGACTCCACCACAAGTTCCTGCTGACTACCTTCTGGGGGGGAAACAAGGTTACGTTGGACATTTAAGTTCCGTGCACACATGTTACAGTACTGTGAGCTGGGCTGCAAAATTAAAAGTTGGTAAAAGCCTGGGTAACCCTGTTTCAGCCCAGGCTGGTGCACATATGCAGGTTCTGAGACCCTCCCCAGGTTGTCCATATCTGGTGGCCAAGACCAGGTCCATCCTTGCCTTGCTCACGGAGGGGTCATCCCAGGCTGGTGCACATGTGCAGGTTCTGAGACCCTTACCAGGTTGTCCCCATGTGGTGGCCGAGCCCAGGTCCATTCTTGCTTTGCCCATGGAGGGGTCATCACAAGGGATGCTGACCCAGGTCAACCCCAGCAGAGCCGGGGGCTCGGTGAGGACCACAGGAGGCAGAAAGCGCCCTGGCAGCTGAGGTGCTCGCCAGCTGGGCTCCGAAAGGATGGCAGCTCTCAGCTGTCATCTCTGCGTGCCGCAACTCCTCCTCTGCACAACAGCAATACCTCCCACCACCTCCCCGAGTTATCCTCATCCTGACCGCCTTTGCACAGAGCAGCAGGTGGCAAACAAGAAATGGGGTGCTGAACTAAATGTCACGTTCAGTGAACACTGTCCATTCTATGCATGCAGTGTAGCAGGAGCCTTCCAGTAGAGTCTGTAATCATGGAATGAAGAACTGTCACATTATGCCTGTGCAGAAGGGAGTGTATTGAAGGAGGAGCAGGAAATCTTAACTCTGACGGCTCGCCTTTCCATTGCTTGCTTGATGCCACTGCCATAACAGTGCTCTTTGCACTTCAGTAATGGCCACAAACACAGTAAAGAGTGAAAGCAGAGCACACTGTGATGGGGTGAAATGATAAAATAACTTTACCTAGAGCAACTTTGGGTCCTTTGCATGACGTATTTGTAGCACATGAAAATTTGCACATAACTAAACAAAAATTTAGCAACTGTCTGCATAGGTTCCAAGTGAGTTGCCTCTAAGCAATGGGATATTCAGCTTAAAATTGTTTAAAATACTCCATTTCTAGCTGTGGTGGTCCATCAGTATTGAACATATATCCTGGTATATATCTAGGACCAAGTATTTAGAGCTGGCTGTGAAGGAAACACTCTTTCATGTTTGACAAACAAGCAGTTGTGCTTGTTTGAAGCTGGTCATCAACTTGGAAGACAAAAGCAGTCCCTGAATAGATATTCACTAGTGCAGGTACACTGCTCAAATGTGAATGACAGAGGAAATTTATTACAGGATATAAAAACTTCACCATGATGATAGGAATGGTCAAAGCAAAAACTAACACCTTCTGGAAAAAAAAACAAAAAACACATTCCAGACTTCTGTTTCGATTTAAACCTCAAACTATTTCAAACAGCTAAAATAAAATGTGGGGCAGTTAGCATGAGACTGACTTAGGTAAAAAAATATTTACTTAAATTTTTTTCTTTTCTAATTTATTTTTTTTAGTCTTGACATTTCATCAATATTTAGATTTTGGAAATAAAATTAAGTAGTTCTATCCATGCAATAGAAAGTGGTGTGTGTATGTTTTTATTGCGTTAGAATATATGTTTTCTATTTTCTTGCACTAGTTCACTCCATTTGCTAACCTGAGACTCATGCTGAATAGTAGGAAAATACTTTAATCAGATAGAATCAGTACAATAAGGATGACGTTTTCTCTGCCGGATCCGCTTCCCATTCACTAATTTCATGATGTAGCAAGTGTATCTTATGCTTGAAACCTGGCATGCTGGTGGGAAACATCCTGATCCTTTAAAGATACTACTGCAGGAAAACCCAGTTGAAACAACAGAGAACGTATTCAAGCAAGGACTGCTTAAGTGAGTAAGGCTTTGGGTCATTAAAGCCCAGAAGGACTGTGAAAGAGGAGGAAGTTGTTTCATAGATGTCTGGTAGCAGAAGATGTAAATACATAATAACCCAGGAGAACAGGCTGGTTTTGTGCATCATATGCACAGCAGTTGTGGTAAATTGGGTGGGGTTATTTGGAACAAAAAGAGAGGATGCACGTGGAGAGCTTGGAAACACAGATGCTCTGGGGCAGGATGTTGGGGTGGGTATATGAAATCGTAGAGGTTCAAATAGTGTTTGCTCTCCACCTGAACCCAAAGTGGAGTATTTTAACATTAAAAAAGGAGTGAGCTCTCTGAGGCGCAGCAGCAGTGTGTGTGATGCAAGAGATGGTGACACAGTCACCACTGAGCCAGGGCAGCTACTTCTGGGTGGCAGGTTCCCTTGCACCATACTTGCTTCCCTTGTCAGAGGCAGGAAGGCACATTTCAGGCCATTCTCTTTGATTCTCTGATTGTCATCTGCTGCATAGCAAACACAACACGCTGCAGAGAGCAGCTTGAACCCTGGCTCAAGGTCTACTTGCCATAGCATGGTCTGAGAGCCTGCTGAGGCCGTGAGGCTGGAGGAGCTGTTAATCCCCATCCCAGGGGCATGTTGGATGTTCATATCTTCTACCATGCTTCATCTCGATTAAGGTATGATGAAACGGGGCCTTAAGCCTCAAACACGCCAAGGGGTAACTTGATACAAATGTGCAGCTGCAATGATCTCCTGAAAGGGGGTGAGTTGCACATTTTGCAATTAGGTTGAGCTAATTGTATGTGTACAGGCAGTTGCCACGGCTTAGCTGATGGGTGGTAACTTATTAAACCACAGTAATCTGAGTGCTTTGAGTCATGAAACCATACCCAAAGTGTTTGCAGACTCAGGGCCTGAGAATCCACTGCCCTCCCATTCCATTGCACTATCATCTCAAGGACAAGGAAAGGGATTGAAAACCTGTCCTGTACAGTCCAATGCGAGATGAAGTTTCCCAAGGGATTCTTAAATTTCTACCCAGAATTTCAAAGAATTTAACGATGTTTTCTTTTTAAATGACCTTGAATCAAAATATTCATTTTAAGTGGGATATTTGGGAAAGAAAGAGTTCTGGACATTTTCAACATAAACACTAATTCTTGTAAAAGAACATGAAGGGCTATATTCAGAAGGCCTGAATTTCCCCTAAGTCTGTGGGCCTAGTGTTTCTTACCTGCTAGGGTAAGAGCCATCCAGAAGGGAGCTAGTCCAATTTGGTGGAACTGTGGCCAGAGTACTTTTCTAGATGTAATGTACTTTTAATCTATAGTACTTGCTAGTTTCCTTGAAGCTTGAAGAGAAACTTATGTGCCAAATGCTTTCGTTCCTCTGTACTTGGTCATTAATTCTGTGTGCACATGCATGAGGCTGGGTGAAGAGAGGTGAAATCAGCTTGGGTTGTTTTTTTTTCAGCGACTTTCCAATGCCAACCCTGTTAGCAACACGGATGATGTGAGCTTTGAGCTGGAGAGCATAGCTCAGTTTCTAGCCCTGGTGAAGTCAGTGGGATTTTGCTATTCATCTTCAGACCAAGATTTCAGTGCATTAAGCTGGATACAAGTGAGAGGTATAAAGAGCCCCTGGGGAAGCTCTTCTTTTTAATGGAACTGGAGATAAATCAATTTGTGCTCAGGGCTAATGCTTTGCTGAAGGAACTGGAGCACAAACCCTGTAATAGGGTGCTTGTTTGTGAGAGCAGATTGAGTAAACTAATAGAAACAAGTGTAGAAAGCCAGGAAATGACCCCCCTAAATGCTGGGAAATAAAGAAACAGCCCCTTGCAGCCTGCGTGAGAGGGGTCTGGGCTTCGGTGGGTGGCTGTCACACCAAAGCAGGTGAGAGGGAGCGATGGCACACTCAGCACTCTGCAAAGCAAAGGAGCCTCAGAACTGCAGCTGCCTTCACCCAGGTTTCCTCCCCTGACCTCTCTGATGCCCGTTTATCTCTCCTCCAAGCAGATAATGTTTGAGAAAATAGACAAAACCCTCGTTTCACAAGACTTCTTCAAGCCTCCGCCCCATCACTATGAAGGGTGATGGCAACAAGAGTAGATGCACACTAACACCTGTGTAGGTGTGTGTATAACGTTTGTGTGCATCTCCTCTGTCTGTTTGCTGCCTGATGTTATGCTCAGTGTTGCTCTGGAGATCACAACATTCTGACAAACACCACCATGTTCTGTTCCCAAGGGAGTTCTTTTTGCTCTTCCCTTGAGGGAGGGAGTCACACAAGAAAAAAAGGAGATATCTGGTGCTGGCCTGACCATCATGGTTTTATTTCCCATTTCTAAATGAATTCTAAGCTGAGACATCCCATGCAAAATTTCAACCCAGGGCAGTTGTCTGCCTTCACACTAAGAACTAGTGAATAAGTGGTTTGAGGTAGCCTTAATTATAGCTGTGAGAATGACACCAGTGTAACATTTAAAGTGTGAACATAAAATATGGCAAATCAATCAGAGAATGGAACCATACTCGGAAAGTATTCAGCTGATGATGTTCATGATCACACATTAAAAAAATAAAAATAAAAAAGAAAAGAAAGAAGAAAAAAAATCAAATATGGAAATTCACTCCTCCAGCCAATGGAAAGAGATACTTTTCTATCTCATAGCCTACAAAATTCCCTCACCTACTACCCAAATCTCAGTTAAAAGGAACTTAATTTACCCCTTTGAAGAAAAAAAAAAATGTTTTGCAAGCCGTTATTCCTGCTCAGCAATCACACAGACATTAAATCTTATTGCAGAAAGAGGGGGAGAATGCCTCTTCTCAGCATTACAGCTGCAGCTGTTTGACAGAAGTAAGTGACTTCATAAACCCTCCTGATTTGGCAGCAGGAGAGTGGAGTTTTATGCTGTCTGCAGCACAGTCACAGGGGGTGAGAAAGCTCTGCAAAGCAGTCTTTACAAACGTTTCACCTCAGTTTATAAATACCTCTGCTTCACCGTGTTAATGCCTCTTTTGCTTTGCTTTCCATTCACCTTCACTGGATCATCTACCAAGACCTTTTATTGGTTTCAAGTGATTGATCCCACCGGTCCCACATATTTTTCTTCTTTTTTACTTTTTTTTTCTTTTTTTTGCTTCTCTGAATAGAAGATACTGCACCTTCACCTTTCCATTGGTTTCTTGGCTTATTACATAAGATGTAGTTAGGATTTAGCAGGCTGTCTTCATTCGCAGTGTAAGCAGGCTGTACAACTTCTCACAAAAGAGTCTATACTTGAACACTATATTTTCTCTGTCTCTCTCAAGTGTCCACTCCATAAAGAATTACTTGAAAACACATTTTATTTGGCTGTGATGAAAAAGTAGATTTCTGATTTTTGTCTTCTCAGCCTCCACTTTTCTGTATTTCTTATTATTAAAGAATTAATTCCTGTTTCTCCAGAGCAACTTCTGCAGAAGTTCCCACCTATGATTAACATGACTTTGGTATGAGTTTGGTATGAGAAGGCTATTCAGGACTTTGCAGGAACACCATTTCCATTGGGAAGTCTTCCTTGATGTAAAGTCAGCAGGAACTCTTGCTACAGTAAAACCTCCACGATTCACCTTTCAAGCTATCATTTTTATAGGACCATTACAGCTCATAGGCCTTGCTCTTTCCTTAGCCAAGCAGCCTGCTGTTTCACATTGCCAGAAGATCTTGCCGGATTTGTCTCAGAGCAGATAGGACTGGGATGCAAGAATCTGAAGCGAAAGCTGCCAGTGAAAAAATGAGTTTCTCAACAATGGTCTTCAAACACTGGTGGGCTTCACGTAAGTCTCTGTCAAATTGCTGTCGTTCTCTTTGTAAAACCATATGTGTACAGATGTTTCTAAATTCAATGCTACCCTAAAAGCAAAAGCAAAAAGAAGTGAGTTAAAAATAATGCTCCCCAAGTTTTCTAGTTTTCTAGATTTTTTTAAGCAGAAACTTCTTAATAATTGTAACTGTCCATCTCTGATGTAGCGGGAAACATCTTCAGTTTTGAGATACATGTAGTGTAACCATTAAATACCACTGCAAGCTGTCTTGGCAGTTAGCCTTGGGTTGCAATTTCACCTACTCACTTTAAAGGGCCACTTTATTCCACAGGCATCAGCAATTAATGTTTGTTTTTTATGATTCTGTTTCTACCAGAGAGGCCTTTTGTAGCTGTTCTCAAGCAATTAAACTCCCTCTTCCCTGACAGGGAAGAGTATCACATCAGGGAAATGCTATATCCAGATGTCTAGGGAAAGCTCCCAATGGCTCCCAAGGGGACTTTGTGACAGCAGCCCTTGAAGAAGCATCACTTCCACGCAGCGTCCCTCATCTGTGATGTGACTGGGATCACCACTGAGGCAGGTAGCCTTGACAGCTCTGCTGGTCACACACTGTAACAAGTTATGAAGTCTTCCCAGTGCTTCAGATATAGCATGGCTTGCTGAACGAAAAGTGCTGCTTTAACACCTGCCTGCGCTAAGGAAATGCTCTCCATGGGCGAATGCAGTCAAACCAACATCATATGTTGCAGGGGTAACCTAAGAGAGGGGTGGAAATAGATGGCAGAAGCAGAACTTTAACTTGCAATGGCTCCCCAGCCTGGTTTTCTCTAAGAAATGGCTGTGTCAGCATAAAGGAAGGAACATCTCAGTGCTTGGAATGACAATTTGAGGATCTTTCTATCAGCAGGGTCAACCACTGTCATCCTAAAATTTATCTGCAAATATGGCCTCTGTCACAGCCTATGCCTTCATGAGGTCTCACGAGAAATGGACACGCCAGGACAAGCTGTAGGGGATGGGGGAACCTTCTCCTGTAGCTTGTGGTACACGCCAGATTTTGGCACCTCTTACCTCCTTCACTTGACGCATTTACTCTTTTAGTTAGTAGCAGCCTGTGCTTTTAGCTAAGAAGAAACTGAGTTTTAACGTTATTCTAAAAGCATGAAGGTTCAGACTTACTGTTGGTATTACCCTTGTTTTTAAAAACAACAAAGAAACCAATTAAAAAAACTCCATTTCACCAAGACAATTACAGCTTCATAATGGGAACAGAACAAAGGATTGGCAGTTGAAGGTTTAAAATGTGGGTTAACACCAAAACCAGTGCTGCATGACTGCCCCAGCCAGCAAATAAAAGGCATTCATTACGGAAATACTGAAACTAGCCATTCAGCACCATTCCTGGGCCTTTAGGTATTGTATGATAGCAGTTGTGGGTTTGCTGTGGGCAAGGTGAACTCACTGCTCTGGTACACTCCTGTGCCAAAAAGCCAGTGAGTCCTGAGTCAGGAGGTTAGCTGAAAAGCAGCCTTTTTCACATATATTTCCAAAGTTTCCTTTTTCAGAAAGATTTTGATGTTTCCTTTGAAGGTCACCTTTCAAATCTGTTCTGTAAAGTTGTCTTAGGTATAAAATCCTTACTCAAATATATTAAAAGGTCAAATAAATTGCACTAAGTAAACAAGCTAGCTTTGCTAGCTTTTGCAGGTGTCCAGCACATGGGAACTTTAGGATACATGACAGAGAACAAAAACTTGACTTATCTCTCTCCTTTCAGTAAAAGTGTGCAGTAACTAACTGAAGGAAAAGAAAAAGTTTCAGACCAGAATTTTTTCCATTTTAACTTCAGGAAATATGGCCCTTGTGAGCTGAACTGATAAAGAGCAACTGTTCCTGCAGTACTTTCCCATTTAAGAGAAGGTAACAGGAATATTTGCAGTGATTTGATTTTAAGTGTTTTCAATTGCAGGACAGGAGTAGGATCCTCCCTGCAGCTTTCCTTTGTCAAGATCCGTATGTTTAAATGGATGAGTTAATAAAGAACCTCCCGCAAAATATAAAACAGCATGGCCTACTAGTTTCAAGGAACTCTAATTTATGGCTTAAAATTTTCCACTGCCCTGGGTCTGTTTCATGCAGCTGTCACTCAGTGGTAGTCTGAAGTTTCAGGATGTTTCTGATGGCCCAGCTTTTATTTTTGAACCTTAACATAAAATTGTTACTATGCACCAAGTTGCTTTGCATTTATGAAGAGGCCACTTTTATAAAGGCTTCCTTAGAGTAGATACAAACTATTTGCTTCCACCTTTTATTTTACTCAGAGATGCCAACCTGACCCATCAAACAGATTCCTACAGCTGCCTTTTACAGACAGCTGCCTTTTTCTTCAGCATGCTTGAATTTAGACCCTGGTCTGCTGCCAACCCTCAACATTTTTCCTTAATCTCCATGCGCCCTGGTAGACAGAATTTCCACTGAAGGCAGAGTGGCAGTGGTGGTGCCCTGGTCCAGGTGCTGGATGCTCTCCATGATCAGCGGACCAAATCCAGGAGTCAGGCCTGGAGTGCCAGAGCTCCTAATATCAATTCCTGGTAACTCAGTGCCTCCACCCCCACTGACCTATTTTATGTTTTTCCAGTATATAAATTCTCAGGATAGCTCAGCTTCTGGAGGAATAAAGTGGTCATTTTAGAAAGTGATTTCTGTGGCATTCCTTGGGCACATGAAAGTCTAACCCAGAGCTTTTTCCTAGAGGCTCTGCCTGTGGTCAGTGGGGAGCGATAATAAAGGTTTCTCTGACCCATCTTAGATGGCTGTTATAGGGTGAACTGAATCTGGAGTGCCTCTTTCTTTCTCAAGACCCTAAAGGGAACATGCCTTGAGTAGCTCAGCCTTTGGGAAACCTCCATGGGTCAGACAAGCTCCACCTCAAGTCTGTAGCCATCTCTCACCTTCTGTTTTCTAAACCAGTTGCATTTGGAAGGTATATACTAAGATATATACCATCAAGAATGGTGGCATGTCTAATAATTTCTCGTAAAGTTATTATTTCTGTGGAAAAACCTCAAAATAATCCTCCAAGCCCCTACTGTAGTTCATTCTGTGGTTTACTGCTGCAAAGCCTCTTTCTAACATAGCAGGTGCCCATGAATGTGGAGTGCAGCACTATCATATTAATAAAATGGAACTGCCCAAGCATATTTCCTCCAAGCTTCCAGAAAGATCTCAAAAGCAATTCCTCTCTTGAACAACCTCAAATTGTCCATTTGTCAGTATTTCAAAAAATATACACAGAAGTGAGTATGATGCCTACAGCTTGCAAATAACTTTATGGAGGCTGAGGCAATTTTTTCCAGGATCACTCTTCATATTAATTACTTAAGAAAAATGAACATTCAAAGTTATTAGGTCCAGGAACAACTTCATAATATCAGTGGCTGCAAAATGAAAAACGTGCAGGCTGGCACATTTGTTCAATCCATGGTGGCAAGCAGGAACTCCACTGCTGTTTTATGTGAATTCTGATGAAAGCAATTTACCTTGCTTCCATCACCCCTGAGCCATCATTTATGAATCGGTCTTCGGATCTCACACATAAAGAAGAACAAGTCACGTAGGTACTGAGAACCGATCTCTGATTTGTGTCAGGAAATCAGCAACCAGAAAACAAGCTTATTAACAACCATTAGAAATATCATCTAGCCACAGCCACCCATTCCATACTCCTCTCCCAAAATGTGCAAATCCCCTGGGTGAAGAGCCCTGGGCTGAGCAGCTGGCAGAGATGCCTGGTTCCACCAGCCATTGCTGCTCTCCTACTAAAGAACTGGACATCACCAGGTCTTCAGTTCACCTGTGCCAATTCAGTGGTGCCCAATTCTGTATTGTTTTTTGGCCTGCAATGAGCTTGTGGTTCCTGGTTTGTTTGTTTTTTTTTTTTTCCCTAGGGATGGGTCTCAGTATATCAGGAAAACAAAGGCTGTGGCTGACATCACTGTGAGCAGATTTAGCAGAGGCAATGCACCATCCCCCTGCCTGCCTGTGGGAAAAAGAGCAGGGCTACCTTCATGCCATCACTTGAATCCTGGTGATGTGACTCCCTCTTGGTACAAATGAAGTGCCACTGGGCTGATTTCACAGCAACTGCACTGTTTCACCCTGACAGGAGATCCACAGCAAAAGGACTACAGGTGAACATGCAGGTCTGCTGATGCTGCTCTTTGCATCTACGAGAGCCGAGTTGCCACCCCAACCTTCTTCTTCCACACCAGGCAGTTCAGAGGCACCATACACATGGGCAGGAGAAACTTGCACAGTCAGAAGTTTTTTTATTATCCCACCTTGCCAATATGGCACTTTCCAAGGACACTATTTTCTTTTCCCCCTTAAGGAAAATACCATGACTGTTTTGCAAATGGGATGGCTATTTTAACTTCTTAGCGTGATTTATATTCCATTCCCCGCTGGCTGCTGTCGAGATTGGCCCGGTCCAATCCGCTACACATTTCTGATTTAGTACCGTCCTCATGACCCCTCAGTAACTCCAGCACAGGAGGCAGGATGTTATCAGAAAGCTGGAGTAATGCATAGCTGCACCTGAGCACAGCCAGGGCGAGCCACACGCTGCTATTTTGGGAAGCTCTTATACCTTGTATTTTTCCTTTTCAAATCCACTCATATTGCTGCTTAAAATACAGAATCTCTTAAAAAAAAAAAAAAAGACTGTTCTGTTAGCCTTGGCAGTGTAATTATGGAGGAGGGAAAACGTGGACATTATCACAGGGAGTCTTTGTGGAGGCAGAAGATGAGAGGAGTTTGCTTGTTGGTGCGATGCCAGTAAACTGCTGGTTAGGCAGTGGGGCAGTGCGGTCACCTGGGAGAAAGAGGTCCCTCACCCTTCTCCACCTTTACACAGACTCGCTGGCTAAGCAGTCTCTTTGCAGTTGTACTGCACTCAAAATCAGTAACAAAGCACTTGCTGTCGTTAGCAAAGGATTTGCTCCCAGTTCTTGAAAGGGTATCAGTTTTCATCAGAAATTAACACCTACCTTGTAATAGCTGAGGACTAGTGCTGTCTAACGGGCACTGGGGCTCAGAAGAAAGTGTTGTTCCTGGTACCTACAGGGGATGGGCTATTTCAGTGTTGTCCTTTCCATTCCTGGAATCTGTTTTGTCTTCAAAACTATGTCTATCACTTTTGGGACCATTTTATGGGGTGAACTTTTCAACTAGTTCAGCTGATAAACCAATACTGATACCATAAGCCAATAAAAGGGAAAAAAGAACAACCACATAACAAATGTAAAACAGGAAGGTCAAGATTGTCAAGAAGGAACTGAAAGAGACATAACCATAGCAAAAAATCAGAAGTATCAAGCTCTGACTACTAGAATCAGTAAGTGTCCCTGAGTCATAAACCCAGAGCTTTCCCTCAGAAACAGTGAGTATAAGGACATCCTACCAAAGGCTGCTATTCTGAAGGGATTTTAACCAACTCATTGGCTTAGAGATTATTTTTATGGGTTTGTTCATCTGAATTTATGGACAGGTTATAATATAAATGTACCCATTGGAATCCAATTTACTTCAAAATAAAATCTTCAGCAGTGAAACTACTCGCAATTAAAGAGGTTGGTTATTCATGATGCAGGGTCTGAGGAAACCCAGTGCAGAATTTATGTAACCTCATTGTAGAAGGGAAGTGGGGAGAGTCCCAGAGCTCAGTGGGTCATGATAATGGGTTTTCAGTGAAAAAAGAACCTAACTTAGTTCAAGTAGAATAGGAAAATCAGAATGCAAAGTAAACTCTATTCCCAGTGGTATCTAAACATGTGCTTTCCTAAAAGTAGATATTAAAGTAGTTCTGGGAAAGAAGAGGAAGAAAACAGAATTTCTCTGAGGTGGCTGTATTTCATCAAGTCTGCATTTGTTTGTCCAAAAGAAGAAAGAAAAGTCATTAGCTTTGTTTATTTAAAATTAAGTGCAGTGAAGAAGACTTACTGGAAAATTATCATTGCAGAAGTCCACCCTGTCACTCTCCTTTTGAAGAATAATGTCTAACAATTTAAGTTGATTTTTAACACACTCTTTTTATGTCATGCACAGCTTCCAGGACTGACCCTTCCATCTCTAGGTGTATTTATTCCTAGTGGACTTTTAGATGGATATTCCTGGGGACTGAACATATTTTGGACCCAAATATTTAAAGATTGCTTCTGAATCTTGGTGACTGAGTTTTATCTTGACTTGAAATAGTTTGGATTTGATTTTTAACAAGTTGTGAAAAACATCACAAAGCCAGCTGGACTCAGCACATTGATCTAGCACATGTGAAAACAGTATCCTGCAAAATCTCACATTCATCACCAAGATACTAAGACACCAGAAGTCATAGCAAAATTTTGTTCACAAATATTTATCACCAGATGAGACTTTAAGTGTTTCCATCTTTGCTGCTTCAGTACACCTCACATTGTGCTGGTCTATGATGGGAAGGTTGACATAAAGGTGAAAGAGCAGTTTTTCAGCTCAGCCAGCCCAGCAATCAGTGTCTACTATGATAACGGGGATTTTGTGTCATGCACCTTGGGTAAGAACTGCCATCTTGTTCTACATAGCATACACCCAAGACTTGTCTCATCATAAGGGGTAAAGACCTTTTGGGCAATGCCAAAATAAACCGACTTGGAACAAGACATATTTGGACTCCAACAACTAAATCCATGAATTACAAAGTATCTAAACTTTTCCTTAGACTTACTCCTGGGTTAATATGCATAGCCATTGTATTTTTCAGAAAATTGAGGATTTTTTCAGCTTTATGTTCATTGTGTCTCATATGCTGGATAAATGTGTGCCAACCTGGAACAGCCATGGGCTCTGCAGATCGATCATGTTTCATTGGAAGTTACCAGTCATCTTTGCATTTCTTGTTGGTTTTTGGTTCTTTCAGAACTGGAGAACAGCTTTACAGCTTAAGACTTTCTGTGCATTTATAGAAATTTAGGCATATAAAACTGGCTTCTGAAAAAGCTCTAAATAATCTTTCCAGGCTAGTCAGCGAGTCAGTAAGACCTCACTGTGCCAGAAAGTGTTTTTATCCCCTGAACCCCTGTGATGCAACTACACTGAACTGTCAGTAGCTTTCTGGTTTGTAGGCTTAAATTACTTAACTGAAAATTAATGCAGATGAAACTCTTCCAGTCTGCATGGCAAGACCCAGCACATGCAGTTACGGGATGCAGGCCACTGCCCTTCTGCCCAAAGCCCAAGACAAGTGAAATTCTGTCTCTCTCTTACTTACTTTTGGGTGAAGAGGAAGAGGATGCTGCTGTAGGAGAGGGAGCAGGAGAGACTGCTCTACTTGCACAAGCCGGAAAGTCGCTTCTACTATTCGGGACATCTTGCTGCACAGAGCCTTCTCTTGAAGTGTCTCACACCTTGCCAGCCTTGGCCAGGCCAGCCTCTCTGGCCTGGGCTCACCTGGCCTCCAAGAAGTTAGGTCTCCACTCCCTTCTTCCTCAGGGCATTTTCCTGGAGCTTTTCTCTCCTCCTCCAGCTCCTGAGCCCCATCAGGCTCTGACAACTCCATCACTGCTCCCGGGCTGTGCCAAGCTGTGCCAGACCTGCTGGCACTGAAGGTTTGGGTGTGGGAAGATTGTGGGGGCCTGTAGGGAGGATGGGGTGCTGCAGCAGCCTGGAGAGTGCAGAGAGCCTCTGCCTGGTGCCTGATGGACACAAGCAGAGCAGATGCCCCGGCCATCAGGCTTCCCACCTCTCTTCCCGCTACAGACTTGGGTGCAGCTTTTAAAACCTGGATTGGCCCCTTCCCTCCCTCTTCCCTCTTATCTCTGACCTCCATTGGGTGGCCATCTGCCCCACCTGCCTTTCCACCCCATCAGTGCTGGCTTTGCTCGGATGGGTGGGTGAGTGCAGAGCTTGGGGATGCCAAGCCTTTTGCACCAAGCAGCGTAAATCCTCCCGTGATCCCTGCTGGGAGCAGGTTTGTCCGTTCAAGGGAGTGGGGTGTGCATGGAGTCAGCCCTCTGGAGGCTGCCTTATGCAGGTCAGTGCTGAAGGAATTTATAACATGTTTCTGTGTGTAATTTAAAAGGAGAGCAATGGCCAGGAGTGAAACTTTTCATTCCAGACCCCTCCTGTTTCCAGGGGTGTCTGGTGCAGATCTGGTTGATGTTCCTGCATCCCATGCCAGGTGCCTCCCAGTGACACCCACACCAAGAGGCAGAGGCCTCTGGAAACATCCAGCCAGGTCTGGCCATCAGGATTTTCACCAAAAAGCTATGGCTACTGCTAAGTTAAAACTTCTCAGCCTACCCTCAGTTTTATTACTATTATTATTATTATTCACAACTCCAAAATGCATCAAATGCATCTAGACCTGCCAAGCTGATAGCACTGCATTTGGAGCACGGAAAGAATTAAAAAAAATTCTCAACTAGGAAAACAGTGTGTTGGAAACGGGAAGGCTGAATGAGCCCCACCTGAAATAACTCCAAAAAAAGGCATTTCTGGCTTTGGCAAGTCAGCCAGAAGGATCCTATATGTTTTTGAATATGGTTCCCAAAGGATTTAAAACTGTAAGATTTGATGCTAAACCTATTTCTGTGCTGTGAAACGAGGGACAGCTGTACAAATATTTGCTGTTTTTAATTAAACCTAACATTGCTACTTCCTTCATTTAAGTTAGGTCAAAGGACTGGCAATTTAATGCTTTGATAGATGAAGAAAAACAGTTGTGGGTGTTGTGTCTTAGAAATATGTTATAAAATAAGAAGTCTGAGGGAAAAGTCCTCAGAAGCTGTAATAGCTCTACCCTTGTGCTTTCTTCTCAGAGATGTTTTCCTTGTCAAGTATTTTGCCTTATCCATATAGCAGCTGTTTCTACCGTAATTCTGCTCACTATTTCTCCTTGAAAGACTTTTAACTAAACTTTCCATTTGCTCCTTAGTTAAACTTTAGGTAGCATTCTCTCATCATTGTGTTCTTTATAAATGCAGATAAATCTGCTTTCTTAGGGGGAAATGAGGAGGCACATGCCTGGTCTCTTTGAACCCCTCTATGTTGCCTCAGTCATTGGGCAGAACATCTCACAGCAAGTCCCTGTGGAGAAATGCTGGTCTTTCTCCTGCTCCTCAAAGCAGGGATTTACCATCGCAATCTCTTCCAAAATCAAATGTATCAATCCCTTCTCACTGCTAGAGATAAACTATGAACTCAAAGACCCGTTTCTTGGTCACACAGCAAAGACAAAAGAGTACTAAGCTGAGACTAGAAGGGGAAACCTCTCCTTTCAGTTCCATGTCTGGTGTTATACTTAACCTGGGACAAGTTCCTCACTCTGCCACTGTGGGAAATTAAGATAATGAGGCTGACTCCCACGGTACTGTGTTTTCAGACCCGTACAGTAAAAAAGCTGGGTATTAGAGTTCTTCAGGCTTTCAAAGGAAGGCAAAGAGGACATGGAATCAAGCACAAATTTTCCCCAAATTGTCTTTGTCAAAAAATCTGGATTCATGAGCATACACTATTGGAGAATGCTCATTTTCATAACTTTTTGTTTAAAAAATTGGGAAAAAAATGTTTTGAAAGACAGAATTATGCATTCAAACACCCAGGCACAAATTTTAAAGTTTGATTTTTTTAGTGCAATGTTCTCCAGTTTGCTTTTAATTCAAGGGATAGAGAAAAGACACCAAAGAAGAGTAAGATAAGTGTTTTTCTTGTGTTGATCCACATTTTGTGTTTCGGCTTGCTTTAGATTTTAATTTACAAAAATCTAGTGAAATTTCAAATTTTCATTCTCAGTGAAAAATTTCAGATTTTCTGTAGAAAAACAAAACATACCACCATTTCTTCCCCTTTGGTACATATAATGAAAAGAATGAAGAGATTGTCCCTTCTACCTAGTTTGTTATTTCTTCTTTAAAAGACACATCTCTCACTGTGCTAAGAGAAATTACTAGTATTATAGGGTTTGAAGATCTTCAGTATGTTCTCAGTAAAGCTCTTTTTTTGCTATTAGTAGCGATTTTAGCATTATATTACTACTACCAGCAGTTTTATTGCTGCTGGTTTTGTGGTGCTGAGCACTAGCATTGAATTGAAAAGAAAACAGCCTTTTTTTTCACAAAGGTGTAAACCTAATCCATCAGTTGATGGACATCCATCAACAGAATGTTCTTCCTATAGTGGATGACCAGACTAACCTGGCATCAGTGCAGGACCCATGCTAGACGCTCAAACCAGATGGCAAATGAGTTAAAATTGCAGAGAAGTGGGTACAAGAATTTGGAGAACATACAGATTTGCAGTTTATCAGCTTGCTCACTTTTTAAATGCTAGAAATATGATCTTCTTAGGTGGTCTGAAATTTTGGGGTGGATTAACATTTTATAAAAATTCTTCTATGCAAAAACATAAAAACCTCCAAAACCACTAGCAAACCTTTATCAGGAATTTTCTTAGAAAAATGTTATCCATGGACAATTGCAAAAACGAGAAGTGGAAGTCTGTTTTTGTTTCCAACATCTGTCTCCCTACCTGCTCATTGTTTATGTGTGCACCATGTGAAGCCCTGAAGATATTGAGTCGTTGGACAAGTAAAGAGTAAAAGAAGGATCACCTGCTACAAGCTCAGGAGTGTTGCATCCCAACTAGAAGGAAGTGCAGCAGGAGGGCCAGGAGACCTCCATGGATGGATAAGGAGCTCCTGAGGAAAATTCAAAGGAAAAAAGAGGCTTATAAAAGTGGAAGCAAGGACAGGTGGCCTGGGAAGAGTACAGGGATGTTGTCCGGGAAGCTAGGGACTAGGTTAGGAAAGCTAAGGCCCAGTTAGAATTAAACTTGGCTGGGGGTGTTAAGGATAACAGGAAGGGTTTCTATAGGTATGTAGTGAATAAAAGACAGACTAGGGAGAACGTAGGCCCCCTCAGGAAGCTATTGGGAGAACTGGCTACATGGGATTTGGAGAAGGCTGTGGTTCTGAATGACTTCTTTGCCTCGGTCTTCACTGGCAAAGGCTCTGACCACACCACCCAAGTCTTGGAAGGCAGACGCAGGGACTGTGTGAATGAAGACCTTGTGCCCACTGTAGGAGAAGATCTGGTTCGAGACCATCTTAAAAATCTGAACGTGCACAAGTCCATGGGACCTGATGAAATCCATCCGCGGGTCCTGAAGGAGCTGGTGAATGAAGTTGCTAAGCCACTGGCCATCATATTTGAGAAATCATGGCAGTCAGGTGAAGTTCCTGATGACTGGAAAAAGGGAAATATAACCCCCATTTTCCAGAAGGGAAAAATGGATGACCCGGGGATTACAGACCACTCAGTCTCACCTCTGTGCCTGGCAAAATCTTGGAGCAGATTCTCCTGGAAGGTGTGCTAAGGCCCACGAAAAACAACAAGGTGCTTGGTGACAGCCAGCATGGCTTCACTAAGGGGAAATCCTGCCTGACCAATTTGGTGGCCTTCTATGATGGGGCTACAGAACTGATGGACAGGGATAGAGCAGTTGATGTCATCTACCTGGACTTCTGTAAAGCACTCGACACTGTCCCACACGACATCCTTGTCTCTAAATTGGAGAGTCATCAATTTGATGGATGGACCACTCGGTGGATAAAGAACTGGCTGGATGGCCGCATGCAAAGATTTGTGTTCGATGGCTCAATGTCCGGGTGGAGACCAGTAACGAGTGGTGTCCCTCAGGGATCGGTGTTGGGACCGGCCTTGTTCAACATCTTTTTCAGTGACATGAACAGGGGGATTGAGTGCGCCCCCAGCAAGTTTGCCGATGGCACCAAGCTGTGTGGTTTGATTGATACGCTGGAGGGAAGGAATGCCATCCAGAGGGACCTCAACACACTTGTGAGGTGGGCTGATGCCAACCTCATGAAGTTTAACCATGCCAAGTGCAAGGTCCTACACCTGGGTTGGAGCAATCCCAGGCACAGCTACAGGTTGGGCAGAGAAGAGATTCAGAGCAGCCCTGTGGAGAAGGACTTGGGGGTGTTGGTTAATGAGAAAATGAACATGAGCCAGCTTCAGTGTGTGCTTGCAGCCCAGAAAGCCAACCGTATCCTGGGATGCATCAAAAGGAGCGGACCAGCAGGTCAAAGGAGGTGATCCTGCCCCTCTACTCTGCTCTCGTGAGACCTCACCTGGAGTACTGTGTGCAGTTCTGGTGTCCTCAACATAAAAATGACATGGAACTGTTGGAACAAGTCCAGAGAAGGGCCACGAGGATGATCAGGGGACTGGAGCACCACTCGTATGAAGACAGGCTGAGAAAGTTGGAGCTGTTCAGCCTGGAGAAGAGAAGGCTGTGTGGAGACCTCATAGCAGCCTTGCAGTATTTGAAGGGGGCCTATAGGGATGCTGGAAAAGGGACTCTTCATTAGGGACTGTAGTGACAGGACAAGGGGTAACAGGTTAAAACTTAAACAGGGGAAGTTTAGATTGGATATAAGGAGGAATCCTGTTAGGGTGTTGAGGCACTGGAATGGGTTGCCCAGGAAGCTTGTAAATGCTTCATCCCTGGTGGTGTTCAAGGCCAAGCTGGACGAAGCCTTGGGTGACCTGGTTTAGTGTGAGGTGTCCTTGCCTATGGCAGGGGGGTTGGAACTTGACGATCTTAAGGTCCTTTCCAACCCTAGCTATTCTATGATTCTATGATTCTAAGAGGAGATATATCATGACTTCATGCTAAAAGAAAATCGTATGTTGTGACATCTACCTTTGCTAGAGCGAGTACCTTTCACCTAATAACTTAAACCATGGCAGAATGGGTCTGTTAATTGTTTTTAACAGGGTTCTAGTGTGTATCCACAAATCCAGAGGTTCTCTTCCTGACACTGCTGCTGTCCCATCTGCTTTGCCAAGTATGTCTGAAGGGGCAGAATGGATGCAGAAGCTTCTGCCCCCCAGTCCAGGATGTAGAAGAAAAAGCAGATTTTGTCCTTACCCTACTTTTGCTATAACTGAATGTATTTACAGTCAGTGAGTTTTTCTCAATGAGTTAACCATCCTTTCAGGGAATAAAAAAAAAGAAAAAGAAAAAAAAAAGAAAAGATGAATAGCTGCTTATTTTAATCTGGCAGCACTTTGAGAAAATACAGCATTTTTTCTGTCTCACGTAGCTCAAGGCTAAAAACCCAAAGAGGAAGAAAATTCCTCTCTCCCCCCACTTCAAAAATGAAAGTCAAAATTTTGTGAGATTCAGCACAATCCATGGGATTTATGTTGCACCTGTTGAATTCTCACAAGAAATATCAATTAAAGTATTGTGACTTTGGAAGGAATAGAGGAAATCTGTGGGGAGACTGGAGCTCCGTGGCTTTTCTGCACCTGCAGCAGTCTGCTGTCCCTGCTCTGTGGCTCTAGGGTAAGGAGGGGCTGTCGGGCTGGTGCCATGTGCTGCTCTGTCTCCATCTGCGCATGAGCAGAAGTCCATTTCCCCCATCTGCACCATGCTCACTTCTTGTTTGAGTTGGCACCCACTGATGGTATCAAGACTGTGAGGCCTTGCTGACATAGTGCTGGAGTGTTCAGTAATGCAGATTTGGGATGATCTTGCTGCATTTGAGTGCCTGGACTGTGAGGGGGAAAGAGAGACCAAGATCTCAAGGCAGTTAACTCTAAAGCCTAATCAAACCCGACAGCAACTTTTAACAAGCCTGGGTGTCTGTGAGTCCATAAGCCTTTGTCCCCTGCTGGTGATAGTGTGATTACCAGGAAAGGCTGGGTTCTGCACTGCTGTTGCTGCTGATGTTGCTGTTTACACGTTACAGTGCTAGTGGGATGGCCCTGGTGAAGCAGGATCTTAGGGAACGCTCAGGTTCAGGAGAGACTGCAAGTCCAGAAAAGTGCTACATATTTTCCTAGAATGTGTTGATCTAATTTGAACTTGATTAGGTTGTCCTAATTACATCTTCTCCTCTCCTTTCCTCTTCTCTTCTTCTTCCCCAGTGTTTGCCCTGAATGAAGCTCACATCCAGCATTTTGGGTGTATTCACCTTGCATCTGTCTGCAAAACAGGCAGCTCCTCTGCCTGAACTATGGCAATGGAGGGACACATTCATGGTCTTCCCTGGGGAAAAAGAAAACTGACAATAGTGGGATGCCTGTTGATGAATGAGAATAGGCAAGTAAGCTGTAAACTGTTTCTGCAGCCTCTGACCCTTCTCAACTAGAGGCATTTTTTTGCCTGTGACATTTTATGTTTAGTGTCCCATAGTGGGTCCCTCTCCAGGTGCTTGTTCACCCTCCCTTTACATCCATGAAGCCAGAGTGTCTTCTGACAACAAAGTCCATGCCTACTTGCTGCCTGAAACATCACTTCCTAACATTTGTTTTCAACCTGACTCCCTTATAGCCCATAGGTCGTGTACTGAAATGGATGAGTGACAGTCAATCCTTCTCCAAGGCAGCCAGCATTTTGCAGACCTCTATCATATTTTCCCTACTGCTCCTTTCTGGCTTCTTCCCATTGTCCTGCTACAGGTTAGTGTCCCCACGGAGGGCCAGCTGGGGTTGTCCCTTGTCCTGAAAGCAGAGTCAGTCCATTTCACTTATCAAATGATGAACAACTGAATTAGTATGGGTGGCTTAGCATCTGGGCTATCGAGACAGCCCATGTGGCCGGTCCTGCTGGCTCAGCTCTGGGGTCAGGACTCTGTAGCCAAGTGCCAGGCACAGCAGTTGAGCGCTGCAGCTTCTTCCACCAGTGTGGTTCTTCCTGTGGTGAACACTTCACCAGACTTAGGTGTATGTTCCTAGGATACAAATACAAAAATATTTTCTCTCTCATATGTGTCATTCTGGGGAGACATTCTACCCTGAGAACCAACCTTTTATATAACACCAACTAAATACACATTGCACCTAAGTGGAGATACTCTGATAGAAATAAATGTGCTTATAAGCATTTGGAAGTGTAAAGGTGATATTTATAAAGTGACCAGAACACCCACTATGTGCTACATAAGCCAGTGAAAATAAAAGCTGCTGAGTTTTATCAACTTTAGAGCACCACAGGAGCAGTGCACAGATTGGTTCATCTGTGATGTGGCAGTGCTGAGCACAGCTGACTAATGCACTGCTGTAGCTAAAGACAGGGTAATCATATAGATACTATGAGTAAATGATAAAATGATTAGCAGTTTTATGGCTTCTCAAATGCTTTCTCCTAATGTCCACATCTGTACTGTATTTGTGAGAGTAAAAGCAGTGAAAATTCCTGCAGGTCAAAATAACTTTATTCTTAAGAGTATACCTAGGGTGTTGTCTTCCCTCCAGCCCAGTGGTAAACATGTTGATGTTGGAGTAAAGAAAGGGCTGGTATTTTTCTTGGATGAGTGAAGTACAGCTTTATCATTCTGCATTAACTATTTCAGATGCTGTATACACTTTTTTTACCTACTAACTGTGTTCTGATGGTTTATAAGTGACAAAAGCTTCTTTTTTAAAAAATTCTGAAACTACTCAGAGCTCCATGTAAAATCTGGGGAGTAAAATCTGACAGGAATTGAAGCAAATATAATTACCTGAAGTGACAGTTTTGCTCTCAGAACAGTTTCCACCATAGAAGGGCATTATTTTCAATTTTTTCTTTTTTTTTTTTTTTCAATTTTCTGTCTCTTTCTGTCTCTGAAAGAGATAAAATTTGCATTTCCTTAGGGGCAATGTTAGGTAAACTAATTGAAGCTACAGTTCAATGGATGCTGAAAGTCACTATAAAGTGGCATTGGTGCTGAAAGACACCGTCCCCATCTCTCCCTATCTCCTCCTTTGCAGTTGTGCAGAGAACTAAAGTGAGAAGCTGATCTGGGTTTAAACTTACCCAGCAATAAAACAAGATTGTTTTGGATTCCCTCCCCAGAGAAGCTTGTTTTGCAGATATGCAGGCATGCAGGCATCTGTGCTCACACAGGGAGGGAAGCTGTGAGGCAGGAACAAGTGATTCTATGATTCCATGGGAGATTGGGGACTATTTTTCTTTAGAGATACTTTTGCCATTTTACAGTGTTGATTAGGCTGCTACCATAGCTAACCTAACAGCAGCAATATTAATATTAGCCAGGGATAAGCGGGACTAGTTATTTATTTATTAAACCCCACACATAAATACAGTCCTGTGTCCTTAGAAGCACAGATAGGAGAATGGTTTGCATTTTTTCTGAAAGCCTAAATACACATTATTTGGCATGGAAGGGAGCTGCTACAGGCTCTGTCTCACCTGTGCTAGCTACAGTTCACTTTGCAGATGTGCTGAAGGATGGTTCATGCGTTAAGAGCAAGTGACTCATAATTGGACCTTCTGGGAAGCATTATGGGTCACCTAAATTCTGCAAGGAGTTCAGAGAGGAAATCAAGCTTAAAAGAGCTGAGGGACTTGAGCTTGTGCTGCACAGAGGATGTCAGGTGGCAGGAGGAGGAACCAGCTCTGACTGGAGGGGCCTGGAAAGGAGCCCAGCTTGCTAGGGACAGACCTGCAAGGCTCCTAGTGAGGATGTGAGCTGGCTAGGAAGGTGGGAGGGAGTCTCTGGGTAATTTTGAACTTTGCATTAATGAAGCTGGCTTCCAAAGGGAGACATTCTTGGGAAAACAGGAAGAGAAAGAGATTGAAGCAAAGCCAAAAATTAGGCTGGGTGAAGAGCAGGATTCATAAATCTGTGTGCAGTTTTTACCCACTCTTGCAGAATCCCAGTCATGAAACAAAACCAAACTTTCACACTGGTTAGGAGTTAGTGATAGCAAACTGAGAGCTGTTTACATTCACAGGAGAAAAATCACTCACAAACACCATGCTGTTAAAGAAACAAGGTTGGGTCAGGTGAATAAGATGGATTGTTCATCTACCAAAAGAGGCTGAATCAGCCCTTCAGGGTAGGGTGTGGATGAAGTTACATCAACAAAAACTAATAAATCTGTGGTTAGGATTGTGTACTTGCTTGCTGTTTATGCATGTGGGCTGGGTAAGGGTCTACTGAGTATGCAATTAGTAGGAGATTCCTAATTTTAGCAGGATGAAACTCAAGGTTACCAATCTAAATGGAATCCTCTATATCTTCCCTTTTATTAAAGGAAAAAGAAGCAACCTCACAGGACAACAATGGTATTCCATTGTCAAACTGCCATGAAGCTCCCTATAAATGATGTTTCTAGTTGGATCACTTAGGCCAAGTACCTCTTTTCTAGATGGCATACATCAGGTAGGTGAATCCCAACCATAGAAAATACTCATCTTCAGAGTTATTGTAGAGTTTTCAAAATGCAAAACTAATGCCTGTAGCTTGCAGTCACTGATATTGATCTTTAAGTACATTCCCACCTCCCTAAAGTTATTTATTTCCGCCTCTACCCATCTTCCACATTTATGATGGCAGCTCCCGCTAGATTTGACCAAAGAGGTATTATTTTACCATTGATGCTCCCATGGTACATGAGTTCATCCAAGTCTGCTGTTTGAAAAAAGCATATGAGGGGCCAACTCACTGAGCACAATTTATTCCAGATCTTTGCAGAGCATACAATGCTCTTGAGCCCATACAGATGTGTAGCCAAAAGGGAGCTGTCTGGCTACACAAGTTTTTTATATATTTTTCAACTAAATCAGAAATCCAAATGCAAAAGTCAGCACTCGGGATGTCTACATGGATTTGTGACTCTCCTGCCTGAGTTCTAAGGTTATAAACCAACGAAGGGATTAAACTCATATGTACATTTTTTTCTTTCTGTGACAGACTAAGATGAATAACATTGCTAATTTACAGAATCAGAGAACATTTAAATGGGAAAGGTTTCTTTAACCATTGAGGTAAAATCCTTTTGAAAGTGGTTTTAGACTGGCTTTGATAGCACTCAGTTGTCACCATTTTTCACAGGAAGACATCTCTTCTGCCAACAATGCTGGTTTGCCATGTGTGTTTTATAAGGCCTCACCACTTCAGCTTAAAAATACCCAGAAATGGGACATATGCTGGCAGTCCTGAGCCATACACTAACATAAACCAAAGTTATTTAATAAAACTGTAATATAATTCATTTTATTCAGCCATTTCAGAAAGCCATGCATGAAAGAAATGGAAGACAGTAGAAAAGTGATGCTGTTGGCAGAGAGCGCACAAATGCTGTTTGCTTGAACCCACAGAAATGGATTCAAGGAAGATTATAGCTCCATATACATACACATTGAGCTTCTGAATTCTGTCATGCCCTTCCCTCCGACCCTAGCACTGCCCTTACCAGAGGTGAAACCAAACCCACCAACAGCTAATCAGGTGCTCAGCCAAATACATGTGGGTTATATCACACTTGCTGCTGAGCCCTTGTGCCAGAAAGAGGGGGTCTGGACTCACAGCAGGCACATCTTGGGGAAGTGGGAGACTTAGCAGCATGAAGGTGGGCACAGGCTTGAATGTGGCCCGCGGGAACATGGACTGGTGGGATCCTGTTGGTAACTCACAGCTGCTACTTGCAATTGCAGTTTCAGGCAGATGGAAGTGCTAAATTTAGTGTCCCCCTCTACCCCTGCTTCTGCGGCTGGAGAACTTCTCTGAGCTGGGAAGGCAGCACAGGGGACGTAGCCAGCAGTATAAGCTCTATTCATATCTTCACGTATACG
The DNA here is from genome assembly GCF_028554395.1 of Pezoporus wallicus. Lineage (NCBI taxonomy): Eukaryota > Metazoa > Chordata > Aves > Psittaciformes > Psittacidae > Pezoporus > Pezoporus wallicus. The sequence goes on along the minus strand of NW_026641738.1, from coordinate 511,780 downwards.
CAGTGTAACTTCAATTTAGCTTCAATGTAACTTCAATGAAAAGCCAGGTAGTGCCTGCTAAATGGGCACTATTAATCCAGTTAGACCTTGTAATGGGGTCCATATTGAGTGTAACTGGAAAAATTATATCTGTTCCAACTTTCAGATGATGCCCTGACTTCCCTTTAGCCTAGGGTGCTTTTCAAGTGAACCCCAGCTTTTCTTGGCATTGGCTTGGTGTCATCGCTGGGGGTGCATCCCAGACCCTACAGGTAGGGCAATGCTGGTGACTACAGATAGGGCTATGGAGGTTGACCAGCCCACGGTGGGGGAGCTCCAGAAAAGACAGACCCTGAATTGCAGGGTCTCACAACTACTTAATCTGAAAAGAAGGAAGGAAATCTGTATCTTTTACAAATGGCTGGAAGAATCCAGGATGAAAATGCGAGGCAAAAATAGGGTCAGCCTCGGAGAAAAGTTTTATATTCACAGTTAGTTTTTCAGTACAGGAAGAAGTGATGACAGCCTATTTGCTTCAATCCAAATCCCTCTGTCATCTAGTCCTGGGAGAGGACCAGGGTCTCTACATGGGGCATACTATATTTTTAATCCAATTATAATATGGCTCAGTCCCTTTCCTACAGCTCAAGCTGAAGCATGAATACAATTAGACAGCAACTCAGTTTAACAGTCATAGCCATAAACTTGATAGTTTGCATAATTCGGATGGGGGTTTCCTGGGAGATTTACTGTGTAATATTGAAGATCAGGTTTTGTTTTTTCTTCCAAAGGTAAAAATGAAGACTACAGCTCTTTTGCAAAGGCCATAAATACAAAGCTAATTTCTCTCTGTTCATGGTCTTATCTTGCAAATATTCTCATGGACTACTGTAAAGTTCAGTGTGGCTTTAAGTCTTCAGGAAAGAGCCTGCAGTTTGCCAGCACAGATGCATGGAAATGCATGCAAGCCCTTGCCCATATCTAACTTTACCTGTTCTCACACAGCATTTTTCAATCAAATGTGTGACAATTAAATATGTCACAAATTGAAGACACGTGGATACAACCCCCCCCCCCCCCGAAAAAAAAAAACAAACCTAACAAACCAACTGCAAAACCAAGCCCAAAGCTATTGAACTGTTTGATGGCAGAAGTCAGGCATGTGCTTCCAAGGAAGACTAAAGATGATATGGCTGTCCTGTTGTCATTAACAGTCGCCAGACGAGCAGCATGACATGGGAGTATTTGTGTAGCTAGATTGTTGGCCCCCACCCAGATCTGAGCTATATCTGACCCTGAAAGCACCTCACAATGAAATGGAAAAAAAAAATCTCAATTACTGACAACTTCCTGGTGCTTGCTGTAGGTGATTTCCTTTTTAATGTCATTATAAATTAACATCCCATTACTATAATATGAAAATTAACCCAAATTTAATTTTGTTTTTGCTGCTGTGTTAATTTAATGTAAGTTGGTTTGGTCAGGTAAGTATTTAAAAAATGTAATTCAACTAAGCTGCCACAGTTAAGTCCCTGACCAAACAGCATTGTGTCCCTTAGTGCAGAAATTTAGACAAAACACAATGTCTCATTATTATTCTGATTCTATTAAGGCAATGTGCCTAAAAAGAACCAGGTTCTATTAGATGTGGTAATGGGGTTGTAAAATACATATGCATGTTTTGGTCTGGTTCACATAGGCAAGATTATAATTTTCTTAAATAGTTGAAGGAAGTGGTTAATTTTCCTGTGTAGATCTTCATTCACACATGTTTGAAGTTGTAATGGGCTACTGGGCCTTTTACAATGAATCTTCTGTATCTTCACTCACCTGAATGCCCCATAGTCAAACTGAAAGTTAGCTGGAAGAAGTAAAAAGTCCAGGGGTGTAATTTTCTACTTTCCATTACAGGAAAAAAAAAGAAGGAAACTTTTGGTCCAGGCAGACTTCATTTGAACCATTTCTAATTTTACTTACCTATAGATTCAGACTATGTGGCAGGTTATTTAGAGTTTATATTATTGATGGTTATACTTAATGCAAGAACATTTGTAAAAAAGACATGTACCGGATACAATACCCAATCTTATCTCTTCCAGAGTAGAAAAAACTTGCAGAAATCTTTCACCTTTGCCCCCTTCCAAAGATCTGGGACTCTGTCCAGGTATCTGTCTGATTTTCCTCTGAATTTTCCATCCAGAGCTTGTGAAATATATGTAAAGCTTGTTCTGTAGGTCTTACTCATGGCAGAGCTAGTGCTAGTTACACAGGGCTCCCAAACCAAGACTGGGCAGTCAGCTCAGCAGGTAAATGGGAAACCAGACAGAACAACCAGACGGATGACAGATTTCTCTGCCTTCAACCTTTGGCTTTCACAGAATGTACACTGGTGAATTGAGTTTCAGTTTTCGGCCTCAAAAAGGTGTCAAGGAAGAAATGGCCTGGGTCAGCTGCAGCCTCCAAGGAGGACGGTGTGTTGTAAAGTATCAAAGACATCCACAAAGGGCTGACAGATGAGACATAGGGCTATGGCAGACCAGTTCCTGTCTGGGGCAGCAGCTGGAAACCAGGTGAGATACAGCAGCATATTGCAGACAACATGGCATGGCTACATTTAAGCAACAATGTGGACTCCTTACTCCAGTGACTTGTAATTACATTTTCCAAGTGAGTTTAAATAACTCCTAACCTAGGCTAAACAAATAACCTCAAATGAAATATTTAACTAGAATTTCCCAAACAGAAGTTGTCTTTTTTTATTATTATTATTTTAAACAAAATCAGTGCTTTCCAGTGTTGGCTTTGCACTGTATTCTTTCTTGTCTGACAAGTCAGCCCAAGCAAAAATTCCCAACCTCTAGGTTTAAAACCTGATGGTTTTTTTCAGCCTCTGAGACCCCAAACAGTACAGGCTGGAGCTACTGTGGCTTTTCACAGCATTGCATACTTGCTCATTTCTGTCACTGTTTATGTAGATAGGGGGCTGCTAAGAAGTCTTTTCTGGACCTTCCCATCTCAGATGTCTGGGACACTTTTTACTCCTTCATTTTGAAATCAGAGTGAAAGGATCTTTTCTGCCCTCTTTTCAGTTCTTTTCATCCTGCCAAAAGCTGTCTTGAATTATGCAGCTTTTGAAAAACTCCTTGAAATGTATTTATATAAGAACAAACCATAAAAATTGAAGTGAAAGAACCAAATCCTGCTCTGCACTTACTCTGCATCGACAAAGTACTCAGGGAAAGCCTGAATGGCAGCACGTGAATAAGGGCAGAACAGAGATTAGATTATTCTCTAAGGGAGTTGAGGCACCATGGTCAGGCAATGCAGATGCCTAACATACTCCCCTATGGATCCCATATGTAATGGTAGAAAGGCATTCAGGACACTGACAGAAAATAAAGATTGAACTTCTTAACCACTTTGCATGACAAACATCTGAGGCAGATGACAGTCATACTTAGAACACTTGTATGCTTGTCTTCTCTTTAACAACTGGTTTCCTCAAGGCTGGTGCAGTAGTACTGCCCAGTATGTCATGCATGCTTCGTCATGGCTGCGGAAGACACTCTGTGAGGGAGTCCCTGTGAGGGCGCTATAACCGCGTGAGAGAAAAGCATGCAGACTTGCGAATGCCCTCCGCAACTGTAAGTCTTGAAAGTCACCAGAGTCCTTTTTCTCCAGCGCCCTTTGGCACTGTCATTGCCAACCAAGTTATAATCACATTTAAGTGTTTGTGGTGTTTGTTTGTTTTTTTTTTACTAAAATAAAAACACTAGAATCTCCTTATTGCAAACACTGCTTTCTGACCACAGCCACTAAGGCCCCTTCCCTTTTACGGGGGCATGAATAACAAAGAATCTGCAGGGGCTGAAAACATATAAAACCCAGGGACTTAGGATCTCCCCAGAGAGGACAGATATTCTAATTGCTCCACAATTAAAATTTATATTTTAAAACACCAGGGCCAGATCCAAAATTTATGGAAGCAGACATGCTTGCATAAGCATTCGTGGGGAACCATGCCAGAGGAGGGACTGGGTCTTGGGTATGAGTTGTTTTAAAGAGATCCTTAACAAAACAGATCTCATCTTATGCTTCTGGGCATGAAAAAAAACAAATACATGAAACTTTAAACATTCATTTTGTTAAACATTTAATTTACTATCATATCAAATAATCAGATAACATTTTGTGGGGGTGGGCTTTTAGTCACATTTGATGTTCTGTTTATTCCCAAGAAACTGGGAGGTCATCTTTGTAGGAGACACTCTACTGGAAAGCATAAATGAGCCACAGCAGAATTCATGAGGCTGGAACAGGCCATTCTCTGAATATCCCCTATGAAATGCCTGTTCAATCATACCATTTACATAGCTCCCAGGGTGTCCAGGCATTTTAAAGACACGTTGCAAGTCTTTCTCTCACTCAAGAGAGTTTACAGCATAAAAGTGGCACTAGCTGTATCTCTACCTTCCCACTTCACATGGAAGCTGTCCTGTGGGGCAGATCAAAGACGTTGCTGGCTCTAAGAGCCTCTCTTGTAGGAGCCATGAAGAGTACGTGGAAGACACAGCGCTCCACAGACACACCTGACTAGCCTTAGCCCACCCTCCACTCTCATCCCAAGGCCACAGTATGTGAATTATAAAGAGCCTCAGTCTTCTGCTGGGAAAGAAACAGGAACAGAGAAGGGTTGCATGATATTCTTACCCTCTCAGTACATTTGTCCCCTCTGTATTACCACAGTACAGCAACAGCACAGGACTGACCCTCTCTGGGGCCTCTCCCCTCCCATGCAGAGCTGCTCTGTGCAGTGATAAGAAGCTTCCCTACTTTTTACTGTCTTATAAACAGAGGATAAAGCTTGGCCTTATGAATGTGACTTTCCCTGATTTTTGAGATACTGACACAATGCGTATTTGCAAAGACTGTTCCTTCCTCTGGCCATCTGAGTACAGTGTTTGAGAGAATATTTATATTTGAATGCATGAGATCAAAGATTTAAGTGAACAAAGGCTTCAACAAAAAAAATAATAAATAGAAGACACTCATAAGAGCTGAACACAGTTGAAAGCACAACAAATATGAGGATAAATACAGGTTCCTGTACAGCTGCATGCACAAAGGAAGAGAACAGCTATAATGCAACAGTTAAGCTCAAAGGCAGCATTTCTACAAAGTGTTTATGAAACTGCATTAATCAGGGAGTACATGAAGTAGGATCTGAACTCACTATTGAGTAAATCTGTGCATTGATGATCCCAACCAGCACTCAGAAAAAGCAATCGAAGTTCCTACTGAGCTTTGGAAGGACCTAGAACAAGCCCCAAAGACTAGAGCTTATGTTCTCCCAGCCCGTCAGGTGTTGCACAGTTACTATGTGTGATTTGCCAGTCTGCTGACCCAGCACAGCCTTTCCCCTCTGGTACCAGCAGACTGCTGACCTGTCAACCTGTCTGTGACTAAGAGACAAGAGATTTCAAAGGGCCACTTTTCTGCCCTTCGAGGCAAGAGAGCACAGGAAGGTACTAAACGATGGTTTGTCAGTGGATTTGCAGCTAATATTTGCATACTGGCTCTTCCCGATGTAGTTTACCTCAGCCTCAGCAGAGCCTAGTTGCAATACAAAGCTGCAAGGAAATTAAACATAAAATCACTTAGAGGAAAAGTCCCTCCCAAACCCCTACATGTTACACTGTCCCTCAGCTACCTCTCAACTTAGACTACTGCTTCATTCTTGTTTAAAAAAAAACCAAACCCCAACAAAGCAAACAAAAAAACCCAGCCAAACCCTAGCTGTTTGATGCTCACTTTTTGTTTCCTCCTAAAACTTCTAATTCATTTACCCCAGGAAAGCTCATTTCCTTTAGCTGTAAATAGATATTTTGGGTGTACATGCACCCTAAATCAGTTCTCTGAAATCTCTACCAGTGTACCCAGTAAAAATCTAATTTGGCATTAAATTAGAAAGACAGTTAGAGAAATGCCTGAATTCATGCACTTTTAACCTCATAAAGAACAGGGACAAACAATGCTACCAGAACTCATACCACAAACAGCAGTAACTATGCTCACAGAAACATAACGGAAATTAGGGAACTATGCACACACGCAGACTGAGAAAGCATTTTCTATACTAATGCAGAGCACAGCAAATAAGGCACCTTGAAGTAAGATACACACAAAAATTAAGATGAGCAGAAAACAGAGGAACTGACATACTGAAGAAATTGTATGTTTTTCAGTGCAGGATCCCATGCAGGTCACGTACCTAGGGGCTACATGCTTTACAGGAATCTGTCGGGTTAGTGCCTTGACGCTGATGGTTCTTATCTACACACTGCCAGAATTCCTGGTGGTTCTGGTTTGCAGTTCATAAAAGCAGTAATGCTGAGAGCAACACTTTACTTGTGACCCATTGTGTTCCCATTTTCCCACTGAGAAAGTCTAAAAATACAATATGTCATTTTTTATGGGAGAAGTTGCAATAGCTCATCCTTTTTATGCACATTCACTACCTTTTCTTATTGTTTTCTCTCAGGTCTCTTCTGTTAAATGAAAAATAACAGAATACAATTGAATAAATATTATTAAATGCTCAAATAAAAAAAATACTATTATTATACAGTTAAGTGTTAGGTAGCACAGAATTCCTGAAGAATATATGAGAGAAACTTAAATTATGAAGCTTTAGCCTGAGTAAGGCTGGTTTACTGCATAGATGAAGAGCCCAGGCTTATACAGCATGGCCTCCTTACTGTTTTGCTTGAAACATTAAGGGTATGGGATATGTATCTCTGCCGTAAAGATAGGCATATTGTTCTTTAAAATAGTGTTCAAAACTAATTTTCTTCTGGAAACCTCTTATCTTGACACTTAAGGTAGGATTTGGCTCCTATGGGTGTCTGTATGCAGGTATTTAACTGTGACCATGCTGTATAAGCTCCTGTTGTAATCAGCTGAAACTTCTTTAGTACAGTCAATGGAGCTCATTCAGGTGCCCAAACATAGGTATCTAGTTGAAATCTCTGCTACCATAACGAGGCATCTATACAGGGCTGGCAGATATGACAGTTATGATGGGACTTACGGCAAACCAGAACCCTGCTGCAGCAGCTATGGGATGCTACAGGGATGCCCTTTAATGTCTAAAATGACACTTGACTGTGTTTCAGCAACTTAGTGAAGCCCAGTGACTTCTGGTTTTGGCTTTACTCTGATCCTAATAATCACGTTTTTCAAAGTATAGTACCTTGCTTGAGTCACCTGGGCCTTATCCTGACATGCAGGATAATTCTGGAGAAGCTGTACATAAGATTTTAATACAGATACCCTGTCATGCATAGCAATGAAAAAAAAATCACAGTATTCCTTCAGACTGAAGGTTGCTCTAGCACTGGTGGCACACCTGATTTGAGGGAGAGGTTGGACTGGATGACCAGGTGACTTCCAGGCATTTCTTCCAAGTGATTTTTCTATGATATTATGGGCCTTGCTTATTCAGTCCTACACAACAGAGCATCTTTTTAATCTCTTCATGAGGTGTGCTCCATTCTTGAGTTTAACCAGAAGCCAGTATTTATGTTTTTCATTGGTTTTCTGTGGGAGTCTGACTTGGTTCAACAATTCTCCAGGCCACAGGCTGTGTCTCTATTTATATTCATAAAGGGTCCAGCACATCCTCCATGCCGACATCTCAAGATACTGCCACTGTTCTTCAACTGTGTCTGATTATGTGGAAGCCTTACATAAATATCTCATTGACTTATGGAAAAGCTAATCATATATTACAGCTGATCATATATTTAAGTGGTTTTCAGAAAACAGATATTACAGAAAACAGCAAGCATTGCTTTCAACCAGACCAAGACTGTTGATTTATGAGCAGCAAAGCCTTTCTGATTGTGACAATTCATTGAATTTATATAATCTTATGACATATTTGAGCTGTTAGGAAGTGTTAATATGGGTTGCTACTAATGGCAGGAGGGAAGGATGTGAGCTTGAGCAGTTGTCCCCATTTCTTCACTGTTAGCTCCATTCCTGCCTTAGCTCCAAACAGCTCTCCCCAAAGAAAACCTCTGAGAGAGAAGAGCTGTAAGGAGGGAAAACGGTGGCATTGGTGGTTCCTAACTCTCTTTTACTTTGTGATAGAAACAGCCTAAGAGGTCAACACTGGTAAAAAGCCTAGAGCTCCTTGGGCTAAGAAATATCAGAGGGATACCTCTGTACCCTGAAACAGCAGTGGAAGGGGAGAAGGAAGAGATGGATTGTATCAGTGCAGTAGGTGTGCCAGGAAGAAAGCACCCTAGAGGTTTCTAGTTTTGGAGGGCGCTAATGCTCTCTTTGGGGGTGCCATGGTGAATACTAGAATGACTAAAACAGCTGCATCAGCAGTATGCAACAAAGAGGCCCAGAACAGGACATTTACATGTGATTTATCCTTTCTACCTGAGAAATTTATTTCAAAACAGAATTAAATAACTGGATATAATTGAACAGACATCCAGCTTAATACTTGTCTTTATAATATCTGATACCTCTATATTTTTTGAGAACACAGTGTTGGATTCTCAGTTGACTCATTCATTGTGCAAGTATCTACTAGATTTCCAACCACTGAGACTTGTTTATTTTCATTAAAAGTCCACATTATTGTTTATATGGTCAAGAACATAAGCAGTGTTGGGAAAAATAAGTATTAAAGTCTAAGAAAAAATATTCAGAGTAACAGAAGAAAAGAAAAATATGTAGTACATATTAAAAATGAAAACAATTGTTATAAATGTAATGGCCTTAAATGTTTGCTTTTGTGTGACAGATGTTTTTAACAAAACGTCTGTGTTGGCAGTTTGAGCACACTTATGATTTTAATTTGTGTAATATTCCCTTTTAGTATTGATGTCTACTTACAACATCTGTGAAGGGCCTGTAACCTGAATGTGACAGGGAAAAACTAACAGACTGCTATTGGAATTTTTCCACTGGGTCCATGTAACAGAGTATTAACAAAAATCTTAAATAGCTATTCTAATCATCAACAGCAATCTTACGCAAATTATATCAGACCCAAAGGACCCGATTAACTTTAAAATGCCTTACAGACCTGAAACATAAATTTTGCTCCTCCTGCCTTTCTCTGTAGAGTCAAAATCAGATCATATCACAGGCATTGGTTTAGCTAGGCACACACAAAATCAGTATGCAAGGCAGGCTGCAGGCACACAGGGAGGGTTCCACTTTTATGACAAGGAAAGCACATTTCTGAGTATTGAAATTAAATGTAATCAATTTTTTTTTTTTTTCTCTGTTGCTCTTCTGTAAATCTCCAGCAACTCTTTTAACTAGCTGGAATTTGTACAACATCCTGGCATAGGGAGTCATTAATATGTCAATGAAGTGCTGCTGTTAAAACGATACCACTGATGGAGGCAGATAGAGGATTTCTTCTTGAGGAAAGCCAAGTCTTGCTTACCATGATGGTTTCAGAGCATAGCAAAGTATGAGTGAGGGAACACAAGCTGTCTTTTGCTATTAATCGCTTCATATTTGCACCAAAATTTGAAATGTTAACTGTTATTTTCATGTCCCAGAGGTCTTTTCCACAGAGTTCTTGCTTGTTCACGCCTTCTAAGTCAGAAGCCAAGATTCCCCCCACCTTTTGCCACTTAGGCCCTCTCTTCCCGTCCCCTCCCACCCATACCCTTTGTTTGACCCCATCTATACTACAATAACTATTTAATTAACAACAGTTGTTAAATATGTTTATGGCCTGACCTTATAACACAGTATGGCTGGCCAGTTAGGATGGAGCCAAACTGTTTTATATCTAGGCTAAGCAAAAAGCTTAAGTAGAGACCTAAAATAAAGAGTTATTTTCTAATAAAAACTGAAAACCAAAACACAACCCAAAACAAGTCATTCCATTTGTATCACCCTTTGGCCTCATCCACTCTGGCTGTCCAAGCTGCATTATAACCAAGTCCTTGACAATGGGGACTAACAGCCATTGCTAAAGTTTGTTATTTTTCATACAGTAAGAAGGAGAAAGGAGGACAGTCCTTTGAAGGCTTTTATTTAAGGCAAAAAGGTCTCTTTGCTTCTAACCCTGTTCTCCTTGGCATTTGAAAGTTGGGTCCAGTTTCTGGCAAGAGACCCCCAGGGTGTCTGACAAATCTGGGTCTCTGCTGGGTACAGCTGCTTCCTTCTGAGCCACTGAGACAGTCCCACAGATAGGAATTTTTTAGTGTTCTTTGCAGTAACTTTCTCCCTCACTAGACATACTTCACTTCTCTTTTTCTTTCTATATCTTTTTAGCCTACTTTGCCTATGTCCCCCTTGCTTCTTGCGGTTTAATTTCCAATTGCTTTTTCCTTCTTTTGAACTGTGCCCCTCAGGATTTCCACATTAAACCACTTAAAAGTAGCGCATAAAAGTCTTAGTTTAACAAGGAAAAAGGTGTTAACTTTTGTTTACCACTCCACTGCTAGGTGCACTGAATGTGGAAATCCTGTGAGGCAGAACTAAGACATCCTCCTTAGGATGGATACTGCTGTTGATGTGATCTAAATAATTCACAAATGATACATTGCACAAATAAACCAAGGATGTTTTCCATATTACTTAGGTTTTCTTCCTTTTCAGCAACATTCAGATAATGGGTTTAGTACTTCAGTATCTCTACTATCTCAGTGGAAATACCTCTCTCTGGGTCCAGGATAGTTCCCTAAGCATTCTGCTGCTTAAGCTAAACTGACTTGGAAAGTCTTATTTCATCTCTGTGAAGAGAAATGTGACTGAAGATGGGTCTACAGCCAGACCATGGAAGACTCTGTATTTGTACACTGGAGAAGAGAAGAAGCAGTCTCACTGCATGTGACTGGAAGAAGCTGAAGGAATGGCATGAACATGAGGAAGAACTTCTTTACATTGAGAGTGACAGAGCTCCCCAGGGGGTTGTGGAGTCTCGCTCTCTGGAGACATTAGAAACCTGCCTGGATGTGGTGCTCCTGTACCACTCCTGTGTCACCTGCCCTAGGTGGCACTGCATTGGCAGGGAGGTTGCACTCGCTGATCTCTAGAGGTCACTTCCAAATCTAATGATTCTGTGATTTTATAAAGGAAATCCGCAACTTGCCATCTGAAAGGAGGTTGGTTCTTTGTAGCAGGGAGAGCTGCTATTCGTTGTGCCAATGTCACTGCTTCACATGCTGTCTTGGAGACAAAGCCAGCCTCTGTGATTAGAGATTTCATTAGCACTTTTCACAAATGCATATCCTAGCAAAAACAAACAAACCCAAACTAAAACAAACAAACCAACCTGAGCAAGGGTGGACAAGCAGACAAGCAGTGCATATTGTGAATTTCTGGGTCATACAGTAAAGCCTTCAGACATTCACAGAAGAAAACTAGGTACACTCACTCCCAAACAGCTCACTTTTTCCTCTGCAACTGTTCTCAAAATGGGCATCCTGTGAGACTTCATCCACTACCCAGTCACATTCACTGCTTTTTGGTCATTGGATTAGCACACAAGTGGAAGTGCTATCAGAGTGCATCCTTATTCCAGTGTCACCCCAACAGAGCAGGAAGGCACAAAACTAAATTTCATAGTGTATTCTTTGTTACCCAAATATGAAAAGATTTCAGCTTGCAATCAGTCAGATTATGACACAGGCTCAGCCTGTTTCTTATTTTATTCAAACTGACTTATTTCAAGTTCTGTTACTGTCCTTTTGAACTAGCTGTCTTCCTTCTCTCTTTGTGCAATGAGCTGTATGTGTTTCAAAACAGTTGAGTGAAGTTAAATCACAAAACAATGGGTCTCTGCTGAACCTGCATTTCAAGGAAAAATTTAAAACATGAGTTTAAGGAATCGTATTACACATGAGTCTGGGTACATTCAGAAGACTCAGAAATATTATTAAACCTGAGTTTGACTGGTAAAGATATGGCTTTTCTACAGAAGTTTGTGTTCGAAAGGTTTTAGTCTTCCGTTCAACTCATTTATGATGTACATAGAAGAATCAATTCCCTGACCTTAAATCCTAGACTGAACTCTCCTATGTTTCTTGAATTAAATTGTTCCAAGTATACACAAGTTTTGGACTGGTGTTCATCTATCCATAAAACATTTTAATGGTACTAAATGAAAAGTTGTATTCTTTGCCGTATTTTTCTACATTATCTATAGCAATATTAAAGCAGATAAATCACTATATTAAATACACGTTTCCTAATTGCTATTGCTTTTAGCCTGGTTTCCCATAATTCCTGCAATGGGGCAATCTGTCTGTCCTCCTCTCCTAACTTCCATGGCCAGTTTCAATCAGATTAGAAAGAGTAGGGCTCAGACTGGAATCTTGTCTAAGGTTCTTAACTTGAACAAATGTTTCAGGGAACTGGAGAAGTAGTCCTCCTAGAGAAAAGTTTCCCTCCACAGTCAGTGGAGACAGGTAAATGCCTTTGCATATCTCTGAAGGCAGACCTTGTCTGTGAAATTCAGATGCCTAGTTACAGAAAGGCAGTGATGATCTTCTGTTGCTTTTGGTAGGGGCAGAAACACTGAAAAAAGCCTGGCTCTGTAGCTTTCTTGAATTTAAGATCAAGCTAGGTCCCTCACTTAGGCAGGCTTGATCCCATCTTAGGCATGTATACATCAACGAAGATCTTCTGGAGGATAGAGGTCCTCGGACAATTTGTCCTCACTGAGAGACACATGGAGCTCAGCTATTGCATGGTCTGTCTGGCTGTGGCTAGGGGCCCAACCAGTAAACCCACAGCTCTACATATGCTACAGTATACAATGAATCTCAGCTGGTTGAAATGGTGCGGAGGACCTGGGCAGGGGAGCTGGAGTTATGATTCGGGAGGCTGAAGAACAAAGATAGAAATCAATAAGAAACAATTTGTCCCTTTTAGAATTTGTTTGCATTCATTAGTTCTGCTGCTCACAAAACAACTTATTCAAGTATGCTGATTGCTTTTGTTTACTCTTGCCAAATGCATTCCAAATTCAACTGCTGGAGTAACGGGTAAGCCTGTCCTTAACACACCGATTGCTTTTCAAGGAATCAAATGAAAATTCTGTGTTGTAGGAATATATCTTTTGTGGCAGTATTTGCTGGTATTGCAGTCCAAATGCCTAACTATTACAGGAACAACCATTGCACTGACTCTTGCTTACATTTTTAATCTTTCTTTGGACTCTGGCCATTTCCTAAATAAATGAAACATGCTTGTATTGTTCCATCCAGCAGACAGATGATAAAAAGTCTGTTTCAGACTATAGGCAAGTCATTCTTCAGCCAGTCACTTCTAAAGATATGGAATAAGTACAGCAGTCTTTAAGTTTGATGCTACCCTTTCACATTTTAAATCAATTTACAGTCTTTCTCTGTAATCAGTTTGGTTGCTTCCCAAATCTAGTACAGGGGATATTTTATTGCCAATTCTTCATTTCTGGTATGACGTTCTTGATAAGGGTTATGTCAAAGACAGCACTTCCTGGTCTGTACAGAATCTTTGATATAGCATCTCACACAGGCCCTTTGTTTCAATAAAGCTATGAATGGTACATATACCTTAACAAGTCATTTTTCTAATGATCTGCTTTGAAGGTCACAAAATACTGCTAATGATGTTCCAGATAAGAAGGACCCTTTGCCTTCTAGAATTTCCCTTGAGAACATTCTTGGCTGAAATCAATTTTTATGTACATTAATAATATAATCTCCTTGCAGTGCTCACAGAATAATGGAGTTACTTGCATTAGTGAAGACACAACACTTCATAAGCCAATATACAATTCAATTGAGAATTCTGATTTTCAGTCTGATTTAAAAGTAACCCTAGAATACATCTAGTTTCAACATGATTAAGATGTGCAACAAGCTAAGAATTCACCAAATACCTAATTCCCAGCAAGATTCATTTTGCATATGAATTCAGAAGACTTTTAAAAGATAAATGAAAAACCGTTGTGAAATAAAAAGCTTTATATGGTATGGGAGCTGAATGCATTAACTCAGAAGCAACTGAAAATCTTAGTCTTAGGTGTAAAAAAGTCCTAGGTATAAAAAGAGTTAAGTATATCTGCATATTTCCACAGAAGAGGCTTCTTTTTCCACCTCAAAATTTTGTGTTGCCAGAAAAAGATAAACATGTTCAATTTTCAAGGATTTCTGCATGTCTGGATGTCCGTTTAGAGCTATGGCAATTGTTCTGCCTGGGCTGTCAGTTTTGGTTACATAGCCAGCATGCATTAACCAGTACCTGCACTCCCCTGCAGTTGTTAGTCTATTTGCACACATTACAGATGCAAACATACAGTACAGTTTTTCTGCAGGTGCAATAAGCCATATACTTCCAGAAATGTCAGGCTCACAGTGCCTGAACTGGTCATCTCTGTGCAATCTTTACCCACAACTCCTAGAAATAAGAATGCATTATAAGATTTATTTAAATATTGACCTCTTGTGTTTGCTTGCAGTAGACCTATTTGGCAAAAATTCTCGCCACATTGTGAGATATACTGGAGCATGGCTGTGTCTGTACCAGTAGATAAATCAGACCAGGCTGCCTTTCATGGTGCCCAGGAAAGAAGCATGATGCTGACACTACTCTTTCCCCAAAACAGGGTGGCCCTGTTCATACTGGGAACAGTCATATCTTATTAGACATCAGCTAATCCATGCACATGCTAGCCATTTTATGAATGCTATCATTCATAGCAGGGAAGCTTTCAGGAATATTCACACTCAGTTTGATAGAAGTCTTAGGTGAGAGAAATCTTGTCTATAATGTTGATATTCCACTGACTTTTGGGGCCTGACCGTCAAAATACTCATGGCTAAGTCATTTAGAATTTATGTTTCTTCATCTCACAATCCTCTTCTCCCCCAGAAAGATCACTAATGCCATCTAAGATACCTTAAGATATCTGACACATGCATACGGGGCTAGAAGGTACGACAAAAAATGTAAGGGAGATGAGTGCCCTGCTGGACCAGAAGTGGGTGGTCAGGTGTTCCCACTGCCACAAAGCCAAGCCTGCAGTAAACAAATGCCATGGATTTTAGAGAGCTGTTGGGCAAAAACATGAATTTGCATCAAAGGTGGCTGAAGTCAGTGCCCTCTTATTGAGGGAGGACACAGACATGCATACATCCACATAATATGCTCCCCCAAGACCTATTTCCTCAGGAGATTGGTCTAAAAACACCACTCAGAAGTTCTAAAATTGTTTTTATGTTGCTGTTAGTTCCCTATCCCATTCTATACATGGTAGAGGACATTCTACCTGATTTAAAGGACTGTTATGCCACCTCCAGTGACAGAAATTCAATGGGTCTGGTAGGGACCAAGTCTGAGTTTGAAGCATATGAATGACTATCTTTGGCAACAGTCTTGGCATCTTGGCACGCAGTATTTGCTAGGAAAGAAACTGAGCCCAGTTTCTGAACCCAGACAGCACTATAAACAGTTCTGTTCTTTGAGATCCCACCTGGAGGGTTTTCTGCAAGAGGATAAGTCTGTTGGTTTACGCTTGGATGACTGAAAGCAGATGTTAACTTTTTAAGTTTCAGAATTAACCATGATGGACTTTTGTAACGATTTTTGTTCATGGAACATTGTCTTAGTTATTGCTGGATATTCAGATTATGCACGTTGCTTTAGTAACAGACTGCTGTTAGTAAAAAGCAGGGAGAAAAAAAATAGGCAAAAATGAAACCATTAAACACATAGCGTTTTTTCAGAGAGAATTCCTAAAAGAGGAAAAATGGGAACATAGAACATCAAAGGGAATTATAGCTGTTTAAAGATGAATGGGGAGAAGAAGAGACATTTTCTCAACTATATAGATAGCATTCTAGGATAAATAGTACTGATTTGTCTGAGAAATCTAGGCTTCTATTCCTCAATATCATAGGGACAAAGCCTCAGATACAGTAAAATGACACATTCTGTAACATTTTGGTGCACAGAATAATACCTATATACATATACACATATAGATATACATATACACAAACAGACAAGGACACACAGAACCAGACGTACATATTTTATATGAAAAATTTTTATATATATATTTTAAAGAGTTGTGTCTGTGTACATAGATATTTATGTATATGTATCCACATGTATTAACTGTGATAAAAGGGTATTGTTTATTGTTTTTTTATCATATGGATACTACATTTCTAACTATTGATAATGTGGAAGGAAAATGCAGCATCAAGACTACCAAAGTACTATTGGATTATTATAGTAATAATACCATCACATGGCACTTATGAGATTCACTGTAGTGTTCAAACTCAAGTGCTGTCTTCTTTCTTGGACCTTACACTCTTTACAAATATCTGAAAGGAGAATGGAGAGAGGACGTGGCTGATCTCTTTTCCCAAGTAACAAGTGATAGGACAAGAGGTAACGGCCTCAAGCTGCTTCAGCGAAGGTTTAGACTGAATATTAGGGAAAATTTCTTCACTGAGAGGGTGGCAGGCATTGGAACAGGCTGCCTAGGAAAGTGGTGGAATCACCATCCGTGAAAGTGTTCAAAAACCATGTAGATGAGGCCCTCAGTGACATAGTTTAGTGGTGGATTTGGCAGAACTAGGGTAAAGGGTGGACTTGATGATCTTAAAGGTCTTTTCCAACCTAGCTGATTTTATGATTCTCACCAACCTGGACATTTTGTTTGCAGAGGGGTTTTTTTCCATGCTCTGCTTTTCAAGTGAACACTTATTTTCTGAGAATGTCCTGATAGGGCTGGGAAGTTCATTGAAATCCACAGTACAGGCAGGCAGGGTTAATATGGCCACTATAATACTTCTGATGCAAGAGCTTCTAAACTGAAAATGTTCAGAAAAGTCTCCATATATTTGGTGGGCTTTTTAATATGTTAACGCTTTTTTTTTTTTTTTTTTTGCCAGTTTCTGAGTCATAATCTGGAGGGTATTTTGCAGTAACTTATTGCTGTGGATGAATGTATCATGCACATTAAACAAGTGTTGCTACTGTTCACTTCAAGCCAGCTCACAATCCGTGTACTCATTCAACTCTTTTCTCCAAACAGTATACATCATTCTCAGCAGCTTCTATAAACAGACCAAGTTCTGCTTGCTATAGCAACACACCTCCAAATAGCAAATTTTCTGGTTGATTAAACAGAGGAAAAATAATAGTTCTTAGGTGCTCTGAAAGAAAAGTAGGAGATCCAGCATACTTGGGTCAATAAATACCCGCTTGTGCTAACCCCACAATAAAGTCTTCATCTATCCTTTGGGTGTGATGGATGCATGAAAGATGGGGTGAAAAAGTAAGAGGTAATGATAACAGCTGTATGAAAACTGAGGCCTGTCCCTGTACAGAAAAAAGGGATCTGCAGTTTGGCTATCTACATCTAGATAGATGGGCTAACTCTTGAGATAAACTTACAAAGCAGGTCAGACAACTATTACTCTGTTTCTCTCCATTGACCCTAAACAATCAGCTTGAAGCTAGATAAAATACAAAAATACACAGTATGAATCTCTTGGTTTCTGTGGGCGTACCCACATTTCCCCATCTAATTCTGTTTTCTTTCCTTTTCTTTGTCTTACTCCTATTTGACCTGACACACAGGCAAACTTTGGAACCCAGTAGGTTATTTCTGTTAAGGCAAAACCTGATAATTGTCACCAATAGGTGTGATACAACTTTGTTAGAGTTCAAAGGACAAAGTGATTTCTGTTCAGAGTCTTTTTCATCATTGCTTGAATGTTTTTAAATGAATACTGTTATTTTCCTTAAAATGGAATACTGCAATGAAGAACTATTTCAAATAATTATTTTTCTGCTTGAAAAATTGACTTGGAATTACAGTTAGAAATTCAAACATGGTTTTGAGAGTTCTTTTATAAGTTTGTATGTGGGTTTGTATGTTTGCCTGTATGTGTTCTTTCTGGTCAATGCTATCTCCATATTAGGCCTCCATGTGTCCTTTTGAGTCACAGCAGAACTTTTAAGGTCACTATGATTTAAATATAGGGATTAACCAGTTGTTAGGTATTTGTGAATTGAAAAAAGTGAGATTGGGAAACCACTTTGTGAGGCAAGCAAACCTGTTCTGGAGAACAAGATGACTGCTCATGTGGACCTATTCCCTCTTATGTGCCAGCACTTGTGTTTCATGTAACAAAATGGAATCTTTCCTGCCATAGAATAAGACAGTACCAAGGCTCGTGTGACAAGATTATCCAGTTACTTGAAGTGATGTTGCATTTCATTCATGGAGTATTTTTGGTCACACAATGAAGAAGAACTATGATTTGCTTCGGTGGGTCAGAGTACAGATACTTCATCATCGGTTTATGTTTGGTTAAAGTATACTAAGAATACACTATTTGTCATTTAAATGAGCTTATTTTAATATATAATGAAGCATGATTCATGTTTCCTTATACATTTTTATTAGGCTTTCCAGTTTTCATGTTTATCTTATTTTCCTTTATTTCTGTGTATCCACCATTAATCATAAGGATGTGATTCTTGTCTAACGAGAAGAAAAATAAGTGGAAAAGAAAGACTGAAGAAAATATTTGTGATTTGTTTCAATGCCATACAGCTTTTATTTTGAATAAAACCAAACAAAACAATAACTTGACCTGTGATGAACAGAGAGCAGTATTTGAAGCTAAATCACTTTAAATGAATCATAATTATCCTTGAACGTCAGCTAAAGTTACATGTATCAATAAGCCTGGGATGAAATTTAACACTTGCATACATACAGCTGACCCTTAAATGTGCAGATCAATGGATTTAATGTTATGCATGTAAATGTTTTAACCACTGAAGCATAAAATAGATAAACTTGGCCCATAAATATGTTTGTTGAAACAGTGTAAAATGAAACATAATTGTAAGTGGAAACATTTTTGTCTTTCAAATTTCAACCTTGACTTAACAATGAACCACACTTCTTTCTAAACATTGTTCCATTTCTTGCTCCAAGCAAGATTAAAGAGTTACTTCACTTAAATGCAACTTGTGCATTTAAGTACATCCCTACTTGTGCTGGGGAGGAGGAAACGGTAAATTCCACAGCTGAAGGTAGACAAAGGTAGTGTTTCTTTGGCAGCAGAAAGCCAGTAATTTTTGCTTGGCAAAAAGGGATGCTTGCATTTGTACAGCCATTTGGATTATGAGAAGCAGCCCCAGAAGAAATGAATGAATGGACAGCATGCAGGTGAAGTCTGAGTGCACATCACATGGCTCCGAAATGTGTAAACTGATTGTCCTAAGATAGGATGCAGTCCCATATTGCATGCATTTAGCTTTCTGGATGAGTCATATGTACCCAAATGACAATACCCATGGTGTGTAAAATTAAGATTTGAGTATTTACAATGATATCACCACAGCAGTTCAGATCAGTCTAGTGTTTTAAAAGTCAGCATTTTCCTTCTGGGAGATATCACTAAGGTTTAAAAGTGTTGGCAAGCCTGAAGGGAAACTATTTAATTCTTCAGCAAATAATGTTTTAGCATCATCAGCTCCTGACAGAAATCCCTAATTAGTGTATCTTCTGTTTATAATGATACAGTATGTCCTCTGTTTATAAAGACAGATAGTATATCTCAAATGTGCATGAGTAACAACAGAAAGCTTTAAATATTTAATATGTATAAATTACTGCACTATTTTTATTCCAAAACTGATGTCATTCTAAATCCTTATTCGGGCCCATTTGAGAATTTCTCTTTGGGAATGTCCCTGGAAAGGGACATTATAGATCCCAGGGCCAATATGCATCTGGAGATTGTGAGAGATGCTCATAAATTAAAAGAAAAAAACAGCTGGAATGTCCATTCAGTTCAACTGGTGTCAGAAGTACTTGGTACCTCTGAAAATTAGCTTATCAGGTGCTTAAATAAGGCCAGATTGGTGCTTTGAGAAATGTGAGCTAAATAAGTCAGTTTTGTATATGTACAGCAATGTTTGCTAGAACATTTCCATCACTCACCACAGTCAGGTAGGAAATGGATGTCTGGAACAACTGCAGATTTTGCCTCTAGACTTGACCGTGACAGACACTGTACCTGGAGGCTTGCACAGTTGGATTCCCAGCTTTTCCAGAGCTTTGTTAAGCTCAGTGGTGTACAACAGCCTGCATCTCATTGTCATTTTCAGAACTGAAGGCCAAATCAATGTTATTTATGGAGAACCTTTTCTCCACATGGAAGGCTTTCCTTCTAGGAAGGTTTCAACAGCAACCAGCTCTATTCTGCTCCTCCAGTGCTCTTGTACGATTACAGTGGAACAGTTGGGAGCCTCTTTCTCTCTTTGCTAACAAAAGTACTAAGAAGGGTTTTACAAGACTCATCAGTGAATGTTGCAACCCAGGCATATGCAATGGAAACTGCAATCACTTTGAAAGCAAGTGATTTCAGCATGGACTTCTTCAAAATACATGGTGTGGTGTGGTCTGTGGCACTTGGATATTGCCCTACTTCAAGCAGGGGAAAAAATCAGTTAAATTAAAAGAAAACAAATTTAGATTAATGTAATCTCAGTTATGAATGTATATGCTCAAACTTCAGGAAATTATTTCTTTCAGCCTTAGAGCAACTCAGCTGTTTTGCATATGTTGGCCTTGGATAGTTCTGCTCTGGTTTGGGGCATAGATGTTAGTATGTTTTTAATATTTGTTTCATATCTCTGAGATTTACAACTGATAGATATACTTTAATACCTTTGATAACATATGATATTTGTCTCCTAAATCTCTGGGACAGTGGCCATCAACTCATTCTTCTGTTGATAAAACGAAGTGCATGTACATATGTACATGTGTATGAAAATACATGTAAGTGTGGATCCTATTTTGACTATGGCTCCATGGTGCAAGCTGAAGATACAGGACCAGACTATAGCAGGATCAGATTATATGTACTGGGGAGGATGAGTGTCATGAGAGGACTGCCCACGTCCGGCCTTGGAGGACGAAGTTCCACAGAATGGCAGAGGCTGGCAGGCACCCTTGGAGAGAGTCTAGTCTAGGACCCTGCTCAGGGCTGTGCCAGCTACAGTGGGAGCTCACGGTGATGTCCTGTAAGGTTTTTATTATCTCCACTAATGGAGACTCTGTGATCATTCAGGACAACCACTATGAGCTTGGCTCCATCCTCTTTAGGCCCCCTGTGAGATATTTATGTACATGGATTAAGATCCCCCAAGTCTTCTGCAGGCTGAACAGCTCCAGCTTTCGGTCCTCCCTCACATCTGATGTTGGAATCCATTCACCACCTCCGTGACCCTGCATTTCAGCCCTTACGTCCAAACTCATCACATTTCATCGAAGGTACACCCCCTCTATACAAAGCTTTCGGCAGAGATGCTGCTCCCTACCAGGGGTTGGCAGCGGTGGAACAGCGGCAGGCACAGCTCAGCTATGGCCACCCAAGCGTCTTCCACAGACCACTGCAAAACGGTCACCCCCAAGACTGTGATGGGTCAGGGTTAAAAGAAAGCCTTTGCCTGCCAGCCCTCAGAGTGAGGGGGAAGACGTGTGGGAAAGCAGCCCCACTGCCTGTACGCTCCTAGGCCGAGAGGGGCGGAAAACCGTTCCGCGGCGTTACCCGTCCGCAACCCCCCCCGTCTCCCACTCAGCTCCCCTACAGCCCCGCTGATGAGGAGAAGCTTTGTCGCTCTCTGTACTGCCCGCAATGGCTTGTACCATTCTCTCCACTTGGGAGGGGGAGACGACAAAGGACGAAAGAGTGCATCGCCCGCATCTCAGTGCCCTGCTGCTGCCCGCACATCTCTCCCGCCCGCCGCGTGGTGCCGTCCGCCGCCACGCAAGAGGCCGCGGGAAGCGCAGCCGCTGAGGAAATGGTGGCTCGTGGAGTTTCTTCTCTCCCCGCCTCTCCCCTCACGCCCCATGTGGCCCCGCCCCGGCCGCCATGTTGGGGCGCGAGCGGCGGCGCGGTTGCGGATGACGGGTGGCGTTTACGGAACATGCACGGCGCGAAGCAGCGTCCCGCGGGCGCGCACCCTGGCCAGTGGGTGGTCATTGCACCAGGTAACCCAGCGCGGCCCCGAGGAGGGACAGGCTCTGCCGCAGCGCCCGCTGACCGGCCCTGGCTGTGCTCGTCTATATCGCATCGCGGCGGGGCCGGGCGGTCTCTCGGCCAGGAGACGGATGCGTCTCTCCGAGGGATGGGGCAGGTCTCTTGAGCTGCTGCGTGCAGCCAGCCCCAGCCCTACAGTGGTAAGGACGTTTCGAGACACAGCCCTTGCACAAGGCCCTGCAGAGTATACCTGCCTTGTTCTCTCTCTGGACCCTGCTTCCCCCAGTGCATCTCTGCGGCTTATTTTTGTGTGTCATTAGTTATTTCCACAGGCCAGCTCGCTCCTAGTTCGCAAACAGTGTTGTGAGCCCCGAGGAGAGGAGCTGCAGAAGAGAGGCCTCGTTGCTGAGGTCCCTGAGGGAGCCTCACCATCATCTCGCTGCTGTGGTAGCCCACTTTGCGTCCTTCCCGTTTGCCTGTTCCTACTTTGCGGGGGGGGGGGGGAAATGGTTTAATGCCCTAAGCCTCCGCTTTAAAACAAGTTCCTTGGAAACTGTAAGCCCTAAGCTAGAGTGAGCACTCCTAAGCTCTTCCTCTGTATAGTCTAAAGAAGGAGACCTCCACATGGCAGTTCTGCAGATGCGGTATACACAAGGCCTTAAACACGATGTAGGCTTACTTGCCCTCACTTTGTGCTGAATAACTAGGAAGATGCCTTTTCCCTTTTATTTGTGCCTTTTTTTCACGTTGAAAATTTCAGTTCACAGATCACAAGGTTTTTGTGTTGAAGAGAATGAGTGAAACAGGATGTGCTCAAGCTCCAAGGCACTAGGAGGCATTTCATGAGGACTTTTTTTCAGTTTCGTTTCTGAAGGAAGTGCAACTTCCAATTATCTGTGGGTCATCTCTGTATTGTGCCTGTTTCTTACCTCACCCAAAACGTTTGAGTGTTAATTTCAACCAAACCTGATAAAAAGGAGGAGCTCTTTGGAGTAATTTTATGAGCTTTATGAAAATGTCTGTGATGATGTGAGAAGTGTTATAAATGGCACCTCTCAAGGAAAGGTATAGCGAAAGCTTAGTTCAGCAAAGTTTGAAAACAAGGCAAGAGCTCAGTCTTGAGACATGTATCCATAATAAATTAGGCTTCTCTAGTTACATGATAAACAGAACCAATTGTTATGTTTCAGTGATTCCACCCTTCCTCTGGTTTTAACTTTTCAGTCCACCCTTTGGAGTCTGATATGCTCAATGCCTAAGACGGAATTTATACATGAGGGATTCCTTTTTTAAATATTGACTCTCTGCAGACTAGGATTTAAAGGCGAATCTTGTATCAGATGACTGGCTGTGCCAACAGATGTCCATACTGTACAAATATTTACAAATACGCTTAACTTATGCATGAGTAGTCAGTTCTGTGCAGTAAGTTAAATTCTTCAGTAAGTGTTTGCAGGACTGGAGCCAGAGCTTGTAACTTTCATGAAGCCAGACAGTTTGTATTACGAATTATGCCAGCACAGCTCTCACAAAATTTATATAGTACTCCAGACCTGTAAGAAAGTTTATTAAGCCTTAGTAGAACCTCTGAGCATGTAGTGATTTTAAAAAAAATCTGTGGCTGGTAATTTCAGAACTCCAAGGCTGATGAAGCTTGCCAGTCGTATAAATAGGACTGCTGGAATGAAATAGATTTAATGATTTTTGTTTGGGTTTAACTTTTTCCAGAAAAGAGATTTTTTTTTAAAAGTTCATGTCTGACACTTTCCAGAAGTTTGCATTTCTTTGCTTTGTTGAGTGGATCACAGAAGTTCTTCATTGGCCATGTAACAAAATTTGTGGTAGGAAGATCTGATTACTTTTGTGAATGAAGATGGATGCAGTTGGATTTATAATAAAAAATGCTCTTTGACTATGTTAAATTTTATTCATATGGCAATCCATATATTCATAAAACTGCATAGCATTATGCCATGTACATACATAAAAATATCTGGTGTAAATAATTGCAAGATCTGGTTCTGCATGTGAGCTTAATACCATTTGTTAATAAGTCTACCAACACTTTCTAGGTGTCAGTGGCCTATTTATCTTCTTGTACCTGTGGCCCTTACCCTGTGCATAGTGGGAAGAAGGAGCAAGGTGTATTTTAATGGTATGCAAGAAGCTCCAAAACCTTTCTTGTAATAAAGACACGTTTTAAGGTCTTGGTTTCAAGAGCTTAGGTTTGTTTTAACTACTCACCTGAGTAGTCTGCCTCCTAGAACAGCTTTTAAGGTTAATAACTGGTACCATCCTGCACAACCTAATAGCATCTCCACTTGGATATTGCCATTCATCTCTCTTTGCATGTGGTATCTTAAAAGTTTCTGTGTAGGTGGAGATCATAGAATGGGCAGGGATACCATCCACTAGACCAGGTTGCTCAAAGCCCCATCCAACCTGGCCTTGAGCACTTTCAGGGATGGAGCATCCACAGCTTCTTTGGGCAACCAGTTCCAGTATTTCACCACCCTCATAGTGAAGAATTTTTTTCCTGATACCTAATCTGTAATTTACCCTCTTGCAGTTTAAAGCCATTCCCCCTTGTCATGTCACTGCATGCCCTTATAGGTGACTACTTATACAAAGACACTCAATGTCTTCGTCTGAAAAAGAATGCGATCTGTTACAAGTATAGAAGTGAAACAATGAGAACTGCAACTTGCTTTCTGAAGTATCAGTAGTTTTCAATCATTAAGGCTGTTACAGGTTTAACAGGAGCTTCCTAGAACAAGGCAGAATTATGGCTGGTCTTATGAACCGTGATGCATGTGTTTCTCTGATTCCCTAGTTATTATGTTGGTTTTTGCTGATTTTGCATAAGTCTCTTGACTGTGGTTTTGTTGGTTATGTGAATGTAGAAACAGAACTATAAAAAGCACATGCAAGAGAAGGATGAGATTCTTTTTTGGACTTCAGCAACTGACATGGGATTGATGTCTGAAACACAACAGCTAAAAATGAGGCAGATTTCATTTTCTAATTGCCATAGAAAGTGAGCAGAGTATGCTTTTCTAATTTAGTATTGAAGGTTATAAAATTATTACTCATTTCCTTGTTTCAGTATACATTTATACACTTTGTTACATTGCATAGTCAGTAAATTGCTGCTTGCTGTTTAGAGCACATGTGATGACAGAGGAGTTAAATTTCAATTTTGTTTCTGATTTTGTAATTCTTATATTTATTTTAGTGTTCTGGAAACAGCTTAGAAACAAGGAATCTCCTCAATCAGGTAGAACTGCCTTCTTCTTTGTGGAAGACATGATTATGGCTAGAGGAGTAGTGCAGCTGGAGTGGTTTTATGAATTATATATGTTATCTCAGCCCTCTTGAACTGTTCTGGAGATTCAGACTGTCATTTTCCGTTGCAAGTGATTAACTCTGTCATTACATTTCTGGTACTGTAAAACTTTGTTAGTGTCTATCTCATGCCTACACATCATAGGACAGAGCTACACACAACACAGATCCATAGGTATTTTTCGTGGATTATGTAGGTAGGTGAAGGTGGGAAGGGCAAGTAGAGTTACCTGAGCTGAGGGGCAGAGTTGATGTTCAGTCAGCAGGCCAATCACCCTGTGCTTCATTTCCATCACTCCTTGCATTCTGCGCTGTGGCATTCTTTCCTTAGTCACCATTCTTACCAGCAGCCCGGTGACAGCCTTTGCTCCCCCCAGCCCTTCATCACACTGAAGCACCCAGGCTATTTGGCATGTGAGAGTCACACAAGGGAAGTCTGAGTAGGAAGAGGAAAGGAGAGCCTCCGACAATCATCTGGGCTGGCTGGTAAACAGTGTCTAGGTGAGGTAGCATTTTTTATCTTTAGGAATAATAGCCTGCCCTTGTCCTGATGAGAGCTCTTGTGATGGTGTTTCTGCTGTTACTTATTTTTTTCCATGGAGGCAGGATTGTTCAGCCTTATCATAGACATTTAGAGGAAGGTTGAGAAATGAATGTGAGTAATCAAAAGAGAAAATGATGAACAAACAGGAAGAGGGTAGATGGAGCAATTGGTCATACGGAGGGAGGTGATGAGGACTAAAAACTTGGATGTATGGGTAGGAGTAGAGCTGTGCGTGCTGGGCTCGAAACAGAGTCAATTCTTTGGGCAGTTTCTCCAGTTAAAGATTAACTATGCTGTGGATATACAGGCATGAGATTTGGCCTAGAGCAGACTCGGCTCAGCACTAACAGTTTGTTAGTTCAAGTGGTGTGCCATGTTAACACATCTCTGCTATTTCCAGGACCAGCTTTGCAGTGCAGCTGCTTTCAGACAGTGTCTGAACTAATAAGTCCTGATGGACCCAAGCTGGCTCTGTGCAGACCCACTTGGGTGTTTCTGTGCTGTGTTTCACGTTCCAGGGGATTTTATTATCTTGGCTGGGAACCTGGATCTGAACTTGCTTTGTGCAGGGTAGTTGACGTCGATGGTTAAGAAGACCTCCCGAATCTGGAGTTCTGGAGGAATCATGGTGCAGAGACACCGAAGTGCTAACAAGTCCTGAAGGACCCACATTGACTTCATTGGTGGACAACTGATTTTCCAGACTGTGCTTTTCTGCATTTCTTATAGTAGTTGGATAATCAGGAATGTTTTATTACCCATGTATCCAAGCCCCCTTTATCCTTGAGGATGTAGAGCTTCCTGTACAGGCTTCCTGTTGTATTGGTCTGGCTACTGAACAGGTACAGGGGAAGCAAGGTAGCTCCTGAGGATTAAAACCTGGCTATCTCACAGCTAGAAAGATGCTGATGGTGTGCTTTGTGCTTTACTAGAGGAGATTCTGTCTGTGTTTCTGGAGTATTCATGTACGTTTTTTTAAAAATCCTGCTACCTGAACCAATGAGGTTTATTTTTTTTATGTTCGTATAGGAAATGTCTACTTACTTTGTGAGCTGGGCCCATGGAACTACCATTTTTAATATTTTCTCTGAAAATCACAAACACTTGAAATTATTTTCTAGATAGAAATACCCCACTTAATTGTAGGGTTCTAAAGGCAGGGCTCTGAAAGACCCTCGAATGCTTAGATAAAGTTGCTCTGTGTGACTTAGATCTTGCCTGGGATCTGTATAATAAATACACATTCTTACGTAGTGGTTTCAGACTGGTCTTGTGAATAGCAACCAAAATGACAGTAGCTGCTTAGCAGGATGGGTGTGAAGGGCAGTCTCTTTTCAGTACACTTTCTCAGGGATAGGTGTTATGTCAGAACTGAAAATATTTATGTCCTTCACTGGTTTTAGCAAAGAGGTCAGGAATTGAAGGCACTTTTTTAAGCCTGGTGTTTCACTCTACACCTGAAGTTAAGACTGCTGTGTTTAATTTGTTTGGAGTTTGTCTTTATTAGGAAAAGAAGTAGAGGTTAGCTTCAAGCTGAAAATTATTTTCAACCTTTATTTTTGTGAACTGGGCAAGTTTAGTTTACTACATATTTTCAGTCTGCTGTTTTCTTCAACAGTAAATTGATTAGCTTTTTTATTGTTTTATGGGAACTGCCATATGAGTACCACTGGAAGGGTTGCAAGGGGGGAAGGAAATTAACAATCCTATTATTTTTAGGAATTACTTATTTAAAAATAAAAGGAGCAGTTTCACATTAGACTTGGCAAGTTGTTTGAACAAATCTCATGTGTGCCAAAAGTCAGATGGAGGCAGAAATAAATGGACTGTGATGCCAAACCATAGGGCATCAGCACATATTAAATTAATCCTTCGTTCTTTCAGATGAGATTAAGGAACTTTTGTCTTTGTGGAACAACAGTGGAAACATTTGACTTGAAAATTTTGGGTCATATTGAGAGAAGATGTCATAGCAAAAGAAGTAGTGGAACACCTAATGCGTGAAAGTATTTTTTGCTTTAAAATTATGCAGGTTTTATATGTATTTCTTTCTATTCTCATACCTTGGCCTT
The DNA here is from genome assembly GCF_028554395.1 of Pezoporus wallicus. NCBI lineage: Eukaryota > Metazoa > Chordata > Aves > Psittaciformes > Psittacidae > Pezoporus > Pezoporus wallicus. The sequence goes on along the minus strand of NW_026641738.1, from coordinate 483,779 downwards.
AAAGTTTTGGTACATGCTTTTATTTAGCGTTTAAAAGCCATTTCAGTTTATCTGCTACAAAAGAGACCACACTACTGGACTCTTAGGGAGCTTGATTCAGAGTTGTAAGAATGTCAGAATTGAGCAGGATACTTGAACATTAATACTTCCAGAATAAATCAGAAAAAGAACTTGGAATAATGTTTACAATAAACAAATATGTATTTTTTTAATAGCTAACTTAAAATATTAGAAATACTATATAAAATATGTGCACATTTTTATATCTTTTTAATAAGGTGAGTGTGAATATGCTTCTTTCAGAAGTTAGAACTCTGTGGGCATATTTTGCTTAACCTCCCCCTAAATTGGCATTTGCATCTCCTGAACCAAGCCTTTTGCCTGCAGGTAGTTTGCACAATTTCTTGTATGTCATCTCTTAAAAGGCATACTGAGCTCAGCTGTGTATAAAGCAGATATAACTGGCAAACTAAGGAGCCAGAAGGAAGCATAGCAAATAAAATAACTGAAAAGAGATGTTTTAATGTGTAACACCATCTCCTACTTCTGCTTTCTGCCATCTGGCTTGGAAGAGACCAATTTATGCCAATTTAGGCCTCTCTGCACATGGGAATAGGGCTGATTCAGGCAGTAATACATCTGCACCAGTGTTGACCATATAAATATTGAGAAGGGAAGTCTGAAGTTTTTATCCTTTCAAGTGATAACCTGTTCTTGAACTTCTCAAGATTGATCTCTCCTTTATTAAGCTCAAAGTCCTAAATGTTCTACCTAGCATCGAGATTGCAGTAACAGATGAATTGGTATGGTCCATTGTTGCCAGTGAGTCCATGAACATGTTTTCTTGGCCTAAGGAGTGGACTATGCCAGCATAAGGGGAAGCCAAAAGATGCTTTCAGGCAGAATCCTTAATATTTAGCTGTATTGTATAGCAGTTACTGGAGCAAAGGACCTTTTAAACCATTTAGTAGCATTTCCATGTGAAGTTTTGCTCAAGATAGAAAACAATGTCATTTTCAGCACTAACATATCATTATGTTTTATTATAGGATTATAGGATTTTCAGGTGAAATGGGAGCCAGAAAGACTTTTAGGGGTATAAGGTGTGTCACATTACATGTTACTTCCTTAGGGTACCAGATACTAAATGCTGGGATTACCATATGTATCTGATAACCAGTCTATCTTTTACAGCAGGCATGGCAAAAGTTGTGTTACTGAAGCTAGTAATATGTATGGTCAAGGAGAGGATAAGGTGGTCAGGTAACATCAAGTTAGCATAGCTGAGTAACACCTAAGAAGATTTCCAAAAATCAAGTGTTTGCAAGTGCAAAGCCATGTCTTACATGTAAGCATCTGCAAAAGAGGCTGTTTGCAGAGGTAAATCGAGCAGTGTGCCTGAGAGTACCCCCCCCCCGAGAATATTGTGAGCCAAGGAAGTAACAATGTAGTCTTGTGGTTCATCTGTTGATTTCTTACCTCTGTGAAGTCTCGTACAGTCTATTTTTCTAGCTAGCTTACACTGGTCAAAGACCCCAGTGTCACATACAGAGTGGGTTACATTCTGTGCCATCTGCTTCTGCTATGGGTTCTGTCGCTTTGTTCCAATGATCATAGAATCGTAGAATAGTTAGGGTTGGAAAGGACCTTAAGATCATCAAGTTCCATCCCCCCTGCCATGGGCAGGGACACCTCACACTAAACCATCTCACCCAAGGCTCTGTCTAACCTGGCCTTGAACACCACCAGGGATGGAGCATTCACAACCTCCCTGGGCAACCCATTACAGTGCCTCACCATGCTAACAGTAAAAAATTTCTTCCTTATATCTAATGCAAACTTCCCCTGTTTAAGTTTTAACCTGTTACCCCTTGTCCTGTCACTACAGTCCCTAATGAAGAGTCCCTCCCCAGCATCCCTATAGGCCCCCTTCAGATACTGGAAGGCTTCTATGAGGTCTCCACGCAGCCTTCTCTTCTCCAGGCTGAGCATCCCCAACTTTCTCAGCCTGTCCTCATACAGGAGGTGCTCCAGTCCCCTGATCATCCTCGTGGCCCTCCTCTGGACTTGTTCCAGCAGTTCCATGTCCTTTTTATGTTGAGGACACCAGAACTGCACACAGTACTCCAAGTGAGGTCTCAGAAGAGCAGAGTAGAGGGGCAGGATCATCTCCTTCGACCTGCTGGTCACGCTCCTTTTGATGCAGCCCAGGATAGGGTTGGCTTTCTGGGCTGCGAGCACACACTGAAGCTGGCTCATGTTCATTTTCTCATTAACCAACACCCCCAAGTCCTTCTCCACAGGGCTGCTCTGAATCTGTTCTCTATCCAACCCATAGGCGTGCCTGGGATTGCTCTGACCCAGGTGTGGGACCTTGCACTTGTCATGTAGCCCTGTGGTAAGTGAGAAGAGCTTACTGATCTGGGTGAAAATCCATACTTTTTTTCTTTTTCTGTGACTGGTTATTTCTCAGCTGGATCAATGAACTGAGCTGACTTGCTATGTGGCCATGAGATTGCTAGTTTTAGTGGAAACAAAGGAGCAGGGATGTACAACAGGAGAGTGAACAGAGGTTGGGATCTCTGGACTGAGCTTTTCAATGACCTGTGATCTTTGGTCATTTGAAGCCATTCATAAAACAGTACCCTCAGTCTATGCATACCTGAATTCATTCATTATGCCTATAGTTAACCTTTTAGCTTACAAAAGTTTTCAAAAGTTTGGGTGCTACAAAGTACTGGATTTATTAATTTTCACTGGACTTTTTTCAGGGCATGCTGCAGGACAGAGGACACATGCACTGTGTTAAAACCATTTACTTCAGGGTTGACTGACCTAAATAAAATGATTATTTGATTTAGCATGTCTTACCCTTAGGCTGTAGAGTTTAAGTCTTCCATAAAATGTCCATTTAGTGGGCTCCATCATAATGTCTCTGTCTGACACACCTTTTGTGCATGGTTGGAAGTTAAGAAGGGAATGGAAAAGACTTGTGTAGGTGTCGTATGGTTTAATATCTGTTTTTAAATGAAATCTTAACTTTATATTTCCAGACTTTTAAATAATCCTGTTTTTTGCAGGGCGATGGTGGTGGGGAAATTTGTGCTCTCAGAGGGTTTTTTCCTCTTACGCAATTGACAGATATTTACAGCCTTTTTGCTTGCTTGGCTGGCCCCTTTTTGCATGGGAATTCCATATAACTTGATATTAGTTTGTTATATATAGTATTCTGTAAGCTATTAAAAAAACCCAAACCACCCCCCCCCCCAAAAAACCCACCAAAACACATGAATAGTCTTTGCATCATCCGTAACAGTTTCATAGATCTTAGTGGGAGTTTTAATGTTCTTTTCCAATTTATTCATATTGCTGTACATTTTTTTTTAAATAGCCAGATTCATTAGTGCCTCATATCTATCCTTTGTGGAAGTAATTATTGCCAGAAATCCTTTGACAGCTGGTTCGTTTTCACTTTGTTCTGTTTATATATTTTATAGAATTTGCCTGGTTGTATGTCTGACCTCCAAGAAATACGATAGGCTTTTCTCGTTTTCTGTAATGGAAAGCTCCGTTTAAGCTTTTATAGTCTCTTTTGCTCAGCTTCAGGATTCTGAATTTCTGTCTGTAGAGTCCAATACAACTGATGGATGTATCACCTACATTTTTAGATGGACTTTGTATGATTCGGTTAACAGTAAATGAACCGTAGACTTGAGCAAGTAGACATACTTATCAGGCCAGTGTTGGCATTTAATTGTCCTCAGAACTTCCTCTTCTGGTACAGCTGCAGTGGTACTATATCTGGATTCATTCTGTCTTGCTGGAGGTGTGTGTAAATTCAATGGCGATAGAGGCATGTACTTGCAGGGGATGATACAGGTGGGCTTAGGATTTAGGTGGGTTCGGGTGCCCCCTGGAAGTGCCTGTCAGCTGTCTTCCCTGGCAGTTTAGAGGGTGGCTTGCAAATTGAGATGCCTCCTTGGGACAGAATTAATTGAGCTTCTCTGTACCCCGTGTCAGTTTTTGTATCCTTGTAGTGAATGTTTTCCTAGGATAATAGCATACCATACTGGCACATCTGTTAGTAAGCTGACCTGTACTCACTGTATGTAACTTGCAGCTGTAAGCTGCAAGACTTTTGGTAGTTTAACTCTTAGTTTTGCTAGAAAACTGCTACAGTACTGCTTTTTAAGAAGTCTGTATTTACTTAGCTAGGAGAAATCGTTGCCCGAATACAGGGACTGATAAATGTAATGATATTAAAGAAATCCAGTTACCTTTCCTGGCTAAAGGCCAGAGCACACACAAGTTAGTTGCGGACACCTAACTCCAAAAATCCCTTGTGCAGCTTTTTCCTAGTCATGAAGTGTTTAAATTCAGATAATTAGGGCCTTTTTTGCCCTTAAGGCCGTGTTAATACTGCATGCAGTTTTCCAAGCAGGTATTCTCCCCGTTTCCTCTCTATCTGCCAGCTTGACATCTAGTAGAGCCAATCTGTAATAAAAATATACTTCAGATGCTCCTGGAAATGTGGTGAGGTATTGCCTATATTTTTAGGAAAGTGAAGGTGAAAGAAACTCAAAGAGACCACTTTTGCCTTTGTCCACTTCTTGTGTGTGTGCCCCTTCTGGTAAACCATGTTTTGTGGTGGCTGTGTAGAGAATGTGACATACACTATGATCCTGTCAGCAAGAGATACTGAGACTGAAGGCTGCAACTCAGACTGTTCATTAAGGTATGGTCACTGCTGTCCTTTGTGCAGTGATGAGCCCCATGGAGCTTGGGGAGGACCAAAGAACTAAATGGGCAGAGCTGTGTTCCTCTTCATGTGAGGAATTGCTACTGGCCGAGCCAAGGCAGCTGCAGGGCCAGGCTGCGTATACAAAGGGGCAGAGCAAGAAGGTACTGAGGCTGGGCTAGTATGGGGCAGGCCGTGGTGCTGGAGGGTGGTTATCTGGGCTGGGAAGACAAGAGGATTGATGAGGAAGAGATGGGGCGCTGTATCCATTGGGTTTGTTACACTGAGTGCTCCCTGTGTGGAGGTGTCTCCCAGGCTTAGTGGGGATGGATGAATCCAGTGTGTTACTAGAAAGTTAGGAAAAGAACAGATCAGCTAAATAAAGATGTGAACTTCATTAAAAACAGCTACATTAGGAAGGATTGTCTACTTAATTGTTCGCGTTATACAAGATGCAGCTTAGGACTCAGCTGGACTCATTCCCAGTGTTCATAAATCTGTGCATGAAGAAAGCAAAGCAAGTGAGCATTAAAAGTTCCTTTGGGTTTTTTTTTGTTTTGCGTTTTGTTTTAAATTTTGAAACTCACATTTAGTGTGTATATTTTAACGTGTTCATGTGAAACACATCAAAGTAAGCACATGCAGTGTGTTTCTTTCAATGTCATTAATCAATGTAGTGTTTTAAAATGTAACAAAAAATAAACTAATGTTAAACTGTGGTCAAGAATTGAAATATACACGGCTCTAGAAATTTGAAGTTTGCCTTTGCCAGAGCAAATGTAGCTTGACAACCGTGTGTGTTTATGTATCAGCATATGAAGCAAGTCTGGTTAGCAAATACGGACTTTTTCCATTAAAACCCCTCAACTTATATCGAAACTTTTTAAAACACTTTTTCAAGCCACCTGAAAACTCTGCTAAAAATTTGGGGGAAGAAAATGACAGCAAATTATCCAAATCTCTCTGAGAACTATTGTCCTCCAACACTTTATCACAAAGCACACTTGCTTTTTAAGCCCTGCTTATGTTTTTATCTGGGCAATTTCTGTTTGTGGCACAACTGAATAACCAGGAGTGGATGTGAAAGATGGGGGGTTAGTTAGGCCTTTTTTTTTTTCCACTGAGGTGCCAGTGAACAGCCTGTGAGAAGTCCACCTGCCCTTTCCAGGTGTGCTGGGGAAAGGCTTTCAGCCAGAGTGGAGGACACCTATTTTTGGTGTACTTGAAGTTCCTACTTCCGTGTTTTCCATAGAGAAGAACTGTGCTATCTCCCTCTCCACAAACCTACTGGATGCTATTGAAAGGTGAAGGATGACGATGTGGCACTTCTGTTCCTTCCAGTGGCCTCCCTTGTGAATAGCTGTGCAGCTCGCCTCAGCCGCCCCTCTCTGCTTTCCTCGGTAGCGAATATCAGTCTGATCTCTGTCAGTCCATTCTCTGGGGTCTGGATACTGGTTATGTATGTGAAATGCTTTAGTAATTTTCCTTGCTCTGATGAATGCCTGTATGAAAGGAACTGGGACAGAACTGGCACTGTGCAAGCGAAGAAGGATGCTGCTGTCATATTGCTCTTCATTCAGATGCGGGAAGTTGTTTTCATAAATATAAGTTAGCATTCCCCTAAAAGAAAATTTGGACAGAATATAATTAACTGGGGATCCTTATAGATGTTTTCTCAGACTTGACTCAGCATCCTTGTGGGAGCTGTTTTCTTTTTAGATTTTTTTTTTTTTTTTTTAATTTTCACAGGGAAATAGTACTTTGTGGTTCTGATTTTTTGTCTGGTTTTTTTTTTGGTTTTTTTTTTTTTTTTTGGTTAAAGACACAGAAAGGAGAGCAACTGTCAGAGGCTTAAGCCAGAGGTGTTGTATTCCCTCAGCTTCTTTTTCCTCTGGAGGGAGTTAAATGCACTCTTTATTTTTCAAGATTATATATAACAGATAAACAAGTGTGCATATTTAGTAACAACCACTCAGACAATTCCTGACCCATAGTCCTGCATAATTTGGCTTCTTGAAAGCTTTAGAGGACCACCGTTTCTTCCCATGAATATTTTACCTTTTGCACTTTTTAGTACATGCTGTACTTGGCCTAACTTACCAAAGCATTCCCACTGTCTTTGTGACTAAACAGGGCAACATATCAGTTCATCTCACTTAACTGAGATGTCAAACTTAGGGCCTCTCTTGCCTGAGGCTCTCTAGGGAGAAATGGTTTTCAAAATCTAAATCATCCCCAGGTGCATATCTTTCCTGTGGCAGATAGAGCCAGGAAGTCTGGAATCATAATTTAGGTGTCTTGATCAGGTAGGATGAATTTGGGCTGAAGCTTATAACTTTCAGGCAGAAAATACATGAGTTTTCAAAAAGTGTCAGTCCAGTTGATTCTGAATGCCTGGGAGAAGCATGACAGACCGTGAAATACTTCTTCATTTACGAGGTCATAACTTTTTCCTCTCCCCCTACAGAGGCTGCTACTGATTTTCCGGAGACACCTGACAGCGAACCTTTGTTTACAAAGCTGCGCAATCCAAGCACAGGCAAGTTTTGCAATTGTTTCGTGAGCCCATTAATGTTCTGGTTGATTCCCTCCACCACCAAAACGTTCATATTTTGCAAGCTGAAATAATGATGATAGTATAAGTGTTACGCGCAAAAAACCACTGCTGGTGATGCCAGATAGTTAATGCTATGCAAACATTTCTTTTGTAATTTCAATTGGTTGAACTGTTTATTCATCAGGAATATTGGCAGCACAAAGAAAGAGGTGTAATGTAAGTTGTGTTTTTAAGTGCATTAGTTTTGGGGAGCTTACAGTGTTGGGTGTTAAGCCTAGGCTTTTTTTTAATTCAAATCTAGGCTTCATAGCATTCATCTTATGCTATAAAATAAATAGGCAGAGTTACAAGATCTGATTCAGTTATACTTACCAAGTTTTTTGTGTCTTTTCATTTTAAAATCAAATTTTCTTCTTGCTCTGGTCCAAGTGATGGTGTCTCTTTTTTTGTTAATAGATGATGAGACACTGAATTCAAAATACATTGGAAAAAAAACAGCAAATACAGACAATATAATGACACTACCATCCCTCAGCTATTTTCTGCTAGACAAATTGTTCTTTTTGTCGAGGATTTGTTATTACTGAGTAATGTAATAATTGGAGTCCGAGGCATTCAACAGAAACTTGCAGTAAGCCTTTGTTAGGGTTAAAATATTTTTTTTGAAAACCACATTTCTTTTTTTTTTTTTTCCTTTTCATAAGCTCATTTGTTTTCTGTAGCCGTAAGTTGTATGGTTTTGTTTTGAAATTAACTGCTTCCATTTATATATGTTTAACTGAAGTCTTCAGGTACATTTTAATGTTTCAGTATAGTAACTGCTACTTGTTCTTGAAAGGGGAAAATAATTAAAAACAATAGATACAAAATGTGAACTCACTTATTCATCTTGATACCTGCTTTTTGAATACTTAGATTTGCAGTGGGAATATATAGCCACAGATATTTTCCACCTGCTGTGTTATATTGGCTTTCTAATCTGCTGTGTTTTTAAAAGCGTGGATATTAATTTGCTTTTCTCTGTGGAAGAGGAAATCTATTTACTTTGTGGAATCAGAGATCTTGGGAAAGGTTTCTGGGGAAAACCTAAAGTATAATTGTCTGGGTGTGTTCCTTTAGAATTTGCAGGAGCTTATTTATAGACCTGCAAAAACTTTCAGTTATGTAGGCCATTATAAGTATAGGGTCTGAAAATGGAAGGACTGGGAACACCCTATTAATGTATTTTCCTTACATTTGGGTCTAACAGATGAATTGTTGATGCCAGATACTGTATAAATGCGCACTGAAGGACTCAGCACAGTAGAATTCATGTGAACCACTTTATTAAATAAAAGTATGCATGGTCCTTTTTTTTGACAGGTGAAAAGGACTAAATTTTTATCCCTTACAAAGACTATAAACTAGGGTTTAGCTTGCAGTTCAGAAGTACCACAAGATGCATTTTTAAAAGTGCTGAACTAAAAGAAAGGAAATAACAATACCACAAAACTTAGGCAGCTCACTGAAGTGGTGAAGTTCTGAGTAAAGCTGCCTAGGTTTTCTCTCCATCCCCTGGAGTTTCTGTCTAATGACGCTGCTGGGAACTTGTGGTGACTTTCCTTTTAACAAAAGAAAGTAAATTAAGAAGCTGGAGTTAGGTAATATTAGTCCCTTTCATAAAATTTTGTAGCTCATCACTGAATTTGGCTAGTGTGCTCACTGGTAGGAGTCTTTAAGTTGTTCTGTGAATAGTTTGATGTCTGGTACTGATGAAACTATGGTGTAGACTCTTGCTGAGAAGCATGTGGTAATGATTGAAATCTGTGCTCCCCCTCTTATCTAGTTTTCACTTCTGTCCTCCCCAAAAGAAAAAATAGAACTGAAAGAAAGAGGGAACTAAAAGAAAAAGAGAACTAAAATTATCTCCTCAGGTGAGGTTAAACATCTGGTCAGTCTTTCGGATAAAGGGGAAAAAAGCATTATCAGTCATTTTGGGAAAGAAATGCGTTTGCCCAATTTAGCTGACATCCCTCTACCCTTAGGGATCTCTGCAGACTGAGAACAGCAGTGCTAGTGTCAGCTTGCAGGGGCTTACACTGAGACATTTTAGAGCCAGCAAGTCAGTGCAGCTTTGCAATTTATGTGTTTTGAGCAGGACCGCCATGTTGTAGTTGTTCTTGAAGTTGGATTGGCAATCAAGGCAGGACCAGTCCAGCCACAGACTTAACTGACCAAATTTCAGTGACCCCTTCTGTAGTTCTGGCAGCTTTCTGGTTTAAATATGGAAAATACAATCCCGTTCACAACATATTTGTCACCGTTTTTATTATAACCCAGACCTAATGTGAAATGGCAGAGCTGTGCTATAGGGTGGCCTAAAATAAAGTTTTGCTTTGCAAAATATCAAGATTCTGATGGGCATTTCGAAGCAACTTTTTTGCTTCCTAGTTCACCTTATTTGTCTGCCTATACTGAGCCATTTGCAGTCCATTTTAATGCACACAAAAAATATTTAAAATTGCCAATTTAATGTTTGAGGCTTTTGTTCCCCTAACCCAGAGCCTGATATCTTGAAGACAAACATAATGGAGGGAGCGAGTATTTTCTTGTTTTCCACCTTTCCCCTTCAGTACAGAGACAAAAGCTGATTTCTTGAGTGATTTTGATTTGTGTTTGGATCAAAGGCCTTGTGTTGCAAGATGAACTATTTGCACATCTTATTTATTGATTCAAATTCAGTTTGGTTTATAAAGCTAGTAAATGAACATCTGTATATAATAGTTTTCTTTGTCTGAGCTTTCTTTATAGTGAGTTTATATAGAATGTGTGTATGTTTGAGTGTCTGTATGTATAAGGCACATTCTTCAGACATACTGGGTATTCTTTTGATTTTTGTGAAAGCTTACAAACACAAACCAGATTTCTTTTCAACAGGGGAAGCAACCCTTTATTTATTCAATAGTGGTGCACAGCAGCTGTTTGAAGTAAAAGCTTTTCATGAGGAAAATCGTTCCTGGTTTATAGGTCAGACTGTTCAACAAGGTGAGAAATATAATGTATCCTTCTCCCAACTGTAACTAATGTTCATACAAAGGCCTTTCCTCTCTCTTCTAGTAAATTTACAGGTGTTTTTCTGAGTTGTTTGGGGCATGTTGCATCACATCCCCACCTTCTGACACACTCATTTGCCATCTGGATTTAACCAGGGCTGAGAGCTTTGTGGTCTCTCTTTTAAAGGCTGCCTTTGGCAGCCTCAATTAGACAGATGTTCATTTGTCTTTGGGGCGGAGGGGAGGTCATTCAATTATATTTAAACTGAAGTGCCATAAAATACTTAGCTTGCCTTGTCAATCACACCAGAAAGTCCTCTCTGTAAGTAAAATATGTGTTATCCTACAAGGGGGAAAAAGGGCTGGAGTGCCTTAGCTCTGAGTGGTGTGTTAGAGCTCCAGTCATTGGAATGTATGGTCTTGCTTTCTTTTAGTTACCTCTGTAGTCCCCTGTGTGAGTGCTGGTATCTCAAGATAGGTTTGCTGTTTAAAGGTGCCATTTCGGTGTTTGGTCTGAAGTGAGCTCTTTTAAAACATCCTAGTCATTCTCTGATCCTACCTTGCCTTTCTGAAAATGTGGAGGAAACTTGTGTAACTGTTTGTGACAGCTTTAACAATCCTTTATCAGTAAGGATGCCATTGCAGCAGTGTTTTTCCCTGATGGCACGTCCATAGACCAAGCAATAAATATTAATTCAGGAGATGAAAGTATATTTATTTTATCCTTTTTAACTAGAACCATTTTTAGTAATAAATAAAAGCAACCCCACCAGACATAAGCCTTCTTTAACTGTAATATCCCAAAGCGTGTGTTAACTTTTAAACATCCTCTGCAGGCGCATATAGCAATGCAAGCGGTATGTCTGTGAGCTTTTCGTTGCTCCATCTGGGTGTGAGCCAAAAGACTGGGTCTGCTCCCTGCTCCCAGTTATGTCCACATTATATTCTCCCCCTCCCTTTGGTTTTGGCCCTTGGGAAACAGTTGCCTTAAGGAATCATCACCACAGTTTTCTTTAAAAGATACAGGGAGGGGGAAATTGTTCATGAATGTCAGGCTGCTGCATCTCTGAAACAGTCAAGGGAAGAACTACACAAAACTGTGTTTGCAGATTGTCTTATGTGCAGAGAAGGCCAGAGGTCTTTGTACACCTATAGTGAATCCGAACTCTTTAGAACAAATAAAAATACCTCTTCCTAAAGGTACAGTGGAAAGCATTTAAATGAAAGCTTTGAGAAAGTGACTGGTGTTTCTATAAGTAGTCCTGATGCTTGCTTTGCCTAATGCTTACTTTGCCTCATGCAATGCATCATATTAGCAATGCAGGTGTTAGCTTTGTCCAGACCATGTTCTTCCTACCCCATCTTTTGTTAGTTTTAGGGCTATTGCAAGAGAATTTACTTTAATTATCTTAATCATGTGATTTAAAACAAAAGAAAAATTACATTTACTTGCTTTTGGTTTGCTAATTAGTGTCAAATTGTCATCAATTATTTGGTCTTACTGGTGAATTTCCTTGATGTTACATTGTTTCCAATTATCTACAATTATACAAAAAGCCTGGCTAAGCCGTTGTCCTACAGTGAGGTCCAGATGGGCCGAGGTGTCTGTTTCAGTGGGAAACCAACTTCTTCCTTTGTGTTTAACTTTGAATACGACATACTGAGCCATATTTTCTGATTTATTTATTTTGTTCTGTTAGGAGATTGCATGCAGATTCTCCCCATACAGATGAGAGGCATATCTAACTTAACTAGCTCTTGAAATTCTTTCTTGCCCTGCCTACCTTTTCAGCCAGCACAGTGTTGCCTTGCCCAGGGTTTGAGGTGTAGTATACTGTATGTATCTGGTATCTAAAACCAAGTTTCTGTTACACCCAAGTCTCCCAATAGAGGGCAGCTTCAATTTTGCTGGTTTTAATATAGTCAAGAAAAAGGCAAAATTAAGAGTGCTTGAAGCCAGCAGACCTATAGTGTAGCTTGTGCTTTGGTTTGGCAGGGTTGAGAATTGAGTTATCTCTGTATTTTTAGTGTAAAATCACAAAGACTGTTTTCCTGCCCATTTATTAAAATACTGGAATACTAAAAAAACCCAACAAAATATTTTCTTCTTGTCCACACTCCTGAAAAGCATTTAAAAAAAAAAAGAAGTTAATATATTAAGCTTTTTGGTACTAAGTTTACTCTTACATATCTGTCACTTAGATGGACGCCTTCTGTTTGTTACACCGATGGACCCCTTATTTCTGATACTTTACTACCTCATCAGGGCAGACAAGGAGGTAAGCCTGCTTGATTTTTTCACTGGAATTCTTAGGAGAAAACATTATTTCTGTCTTCATCTTCTGCAGAAGTTGTGTTAATTTTACAAAGAGGGGTTTCCATAATAATGGAAATTTAATTTGCATTTAAAGCAGAGATACCCACCCTAGAATATTTTTTTTTATTTGCATGAAGGGTTTTTTTGACAGTAAAGTATATTCCAGGAGTCAGCTTCCAATATCAGCAAGTTCTGATCATCTCCTTTTTAAGAAAACAGAGAATCTCTTTTGCCCTTCTGTGAGAGCCCATCCCAGAACTACTGAATTTTAAATTATGAGATGTCATCAGAGTCAAACAAACCAGTGCCCTTTCTTAGGCATCAGTAGATGAGTCATTTTGGGAAAGAAGGGAAAAAGAAAGAAGAATTTGGATGCTATGGACAAAAAGAAGAAACATTTCTGTGGCCGTTTGAACTTAAAAGGAAACACTGCTTTCTCAGAAGCAGTATTTGTAGAGATGCTGTATCAGCAACAGGGTGCTCAAGTGTCCGAAAGTTGTATAATTGATAAATGGCTTAATTGTATTTATCATGGGTATGGCAAAACCTCCTTAAGTTTCTGAAATTTATCAAAAGGCATAGGCAAAATTATTGATTTATTGCTTATAATCTGTGGGTGGTAAAAAGGACATAAAATAAAATGTACAGGTTGATCCTTGGGTTTTTTCTTCTTCATAGAGGCAGTAAATTCGGTCTATGCATCCTAAGAGTTTTTTGCTCTAATAGCATTTCCTATTAGGTTGTTTGTTGTTTTGTGCTTTAGACTGCAAGTGGAGAATGCAAGAGAAAATTTTTATATGGTGAAGAAATGAAGTCCTACTGCACATTTGTAATAGTAACCTATTGTTCTGTCATTGCTTTAAAATTATTTATGGTATAGGATGTGCAAATATATTCTGCTTTTTTGTGGTCTGTTCCTTCTTCAGGATGGCTCATCAGAAGTCATTTCACAAGGAATAGTTTGGCTCATTCTCTAGGCACTCTGCTGTCTTCGAATTCAGAATCCATTTAAAGCTTTATACCAAACCCTAAATTAGGGAAACAGTAAATGTCCTCTGGCTGTATGGTAAGGTGTTGAGGTAGCCTGAGAAAAGAGCAACTGCCACTGTTTCTGTACCTGAGAAGCATTGTGTACCGCCCTTTACTTTCTTGGTACATTGTTTTCTAGGTTTTCTGGTTTTCTAGGCTGGGCACGATGCCAGATAAGTGCCATAGAGGTGTTCTGAGTCCTAAATCAGGTCAAGTGCATTCCTGCAGAGCCCTGCCTAAGTTAGCCTGTTAGATTTTTAGTAAAGGGAAGTCTTGAGGATTGTGTTGCAGATACTTTGTGCAGGACCAACTTGAATGCAGCACAGTCACTTGGCTTGAACTAGTGGGTATCAAAGTACCCACTGGGTGTGTTAGGATCATCCTTTGCACCATTCTTTGGTTTTAATAGTGTGATGAAGGGTTGCTTAATGTGTCTTTTGAGCAGAGCCGTCTCCTATCCAGCAGGTTTTCTTGGCTTAGTATCTCTTCTACTGCACAATATAAATGTGGCTGTCTTGTTTTGGGACACGAGCAGGTTTGTGTAGGTAAGTTATATATAGGAAACAGTCTATTCCAGCTTTATTTCGGCATCTTACAAAATTCTTTTTATCATTGTTATTTTGCCTTTTATTTTCCAGGAGAAAAAAAACTTAATACTTTCTGTTGTGTTTTGGTTTTTGTTTCTTTTTTGTTGTTGTTAGTTTGTTTGGGGTTTTTTGCTTGTTTTTATTGTAATTTAACAATGGATGGTTACTTTTATTAAGCCTCTGACTGTCCAGCAAGAGGATTAATTAATAGTGAAAGCAGTATACCCAAGTGTTGTTTTTTCATGCTGACCAGTACAATGACTTCAGCAATGGCTCCTGAGACCATGCACTCTCTAAGGATGGAGAGCTCACTGAGTCTTTGTACTGATGCACTAAAGGATCTTTCCAAAGGGAAGGCTGCCAGTTGTGCCAAACAGTGCTGAATGATTATGCATTGTTTGGCAACAGCAAAATTTGTTTGATGATTCTGTCATGTGTGGGGCTATTTAAGTTGTGCCAAAATCACTTTATATACATACTTGGGCCAAACTGGAATTGACTTTGCAGAGGTGAAAGGTTAATACTGTGTTCCAGAAGCTGCCCTGCTCCTTTGAGAATTATCTTTATGGAAGGAAAAGCAAAATTTGAATGGAAGTTATGACACTGGATTTAATCCAGCAGGTTTTGATCTAAAATGCTATTGGCACACACTGACTACTGTGTCTTGTGTCATCTTCCAAAAAATCCCACTGTACTTCACATTAGTTTCTCCCTGTGTTGTTTTAAATTTGGTCTTTTAAGTGCAGCAATTGAAGAGTTCAGCATTTTGCAGGTATTTACTAGTTTGAAATAAATATTTATAGCTTGCTTTGTAATCAGTTTCTGACTGTGTCATGTGTTACCATTCAAAATACGATCTTCTTTAAATCCTTTTTAATGCCATGGCCATTGCATGCATATGTATTTTTATATAAGTGTGGTGTGTATATGTGTCTTAACATTATAGTAACGCTTTCTAATCCCTTTGATGTATTTTCAGCAACAAGGAAAGTTTCAGCCACTTGATCAAGTTGTGCTAGACGCAGACTATCCTAACTGCCCATTGCTGCTGAAGTGTGCAGATGTTAAACAGTACATACATCATATAACAGAAGTAAAAGGTGAAAAAAAGGGGCTGGGGAAAATTAAAAAAGACTGGATTTGTTAGTGTCACTTCATTACAAGATAGATTTAAATACTCGATTTTGCTTTACCAAACACCCAGAGTGCTGAATGCAGCTGTACTTTAAGAACAGTCGTTTCAGTTTAGAAATTGTCATTGCAGTATTATGAATAGTAATGTGTGGATCTCAGATTATCTGATGTAACTAAAATACTTTATGCAGTCTTGTTGCACAGTACCTGTGCAATTCATGTCATAAAAATGATAAACTGATCAGAGTTCTCTTCTTGACGTACCATATGTGTTGTGAAGTTTTTTTGCCTTTTGATGAAAGTTTTACAGCTCTCTCAATTCTTTACAAAGTGTTGGATGGTCTGGTGTGGAAGAAGTTAACCATTGTCCAGTTAGCTTTCTTCTCCCTTTCTTGCAAGGCATTAAAATGATGAGTAGGAAGAAGTTAAAAAAGAAGGAACATGCTGCTGAGAAGGGAGACTTAATTTTTTAAAAGTTAAAAAAATAATAATTTTTTAGTCCTCTGCCCTGTGGAGAAGGACTTGAAGGACTTGGGGGTTTTGGTCAATGAGAAAATGAACATGAGCCGGCAGTGTGCACTCGCATCCCAGAAAGCCCAGATGTAGCCTGTATCCTGGGCTACGTCAAAAGGAGCCTGACCAGCAGGTTGGAGGAGGTTATCCTGCCCCTCTGCTCTCGTGAGACCTCACTTGGAGTGTGTGCAGTTCTGGTGTCCTCAACATAAAAACGACATGGAACTGTTGGATCAAGTCCAGAGGAGGGCCACGAGGATGATCAGGGGACTGGAGCACCTCCCGTATGAAGACAGGCTGAGAAAGTTGGGGCTGTTCAGCCTGGAGAAGAGAAGGCTGCATGGAGACCTCATAGCAGCCTTCCAGTATCTGAAGGAGGGCTACAGGGATGCTGGGGAGGGACTCTTCATTAGGGACTGTAGTGACAGGACAAGGGGTAACAGGTTCAAACTTAAACAGGGGAAGTTTAGACTGGATATAAGGAAGAAGTTCTTTACTGTTAGGGAGGTGAGGCACTTGAATGGGTTGCCCAGGGAGGTTGTGAATGCTCCATCCCTGGCGGTGTTCAAGACCAGGTTAGACAGAGCCTTGGGTGAGATGGTTTAGTGTGAGGTGTTTCTGCCCATGGCAGGGGGATTGGAACTTGATGATCTTAAGGTCCTTTCCAACCCTAACTATTCTATGATTCTATGAAAAAGAGAACTTGACTGGAATGCGTGTGTGAGAGAGAAAATCTAAATGGAAAAAATCAGCTAAGTATGTATTCTATGCATAGATTCCTAAACCTTTGCCCAGAATACACTTTGGTATGGGGGCTTTTAATTGTGTTTGAGGATAATTTATGCTTTCTAGGGAAGAGGAAGTAGCACTGCATAATTTTTGCAGCTTGGCAGACCTGTGGAAGATATAAGATCTCAGTTTTTATATTCAGTCCTTTAATGACCATTCTCCTTACACTTGCTGACTTCCTGATAGGGAATGAAAATTTCCCTATGCACAGATGGGAAGTCTACAGAAGGAAACACAGGAGTCTAAAAACATGGAATTTACCACCAGGTGCAAAACAACTAAAGTGCCTGACCCTTATGCATGTAGAATACCTCCAGGGAGTTGGAAGTACACAGAATGGAAGCCAGAAACATTAGGAATTTGTTTTCATGAAGCACTCTGCCCTCCATATATATGTAAGAAGAAATATTTAGGTAATATGCAGATAATTGTGAAGTGGCTAAGAAAGGTGGTGGAAGAATGAAAACCTTGCTGAGAAGTAAAACACCAGACCTCTTTATTTCTAGCTACATCATTGATAAGGGGGGTGCTATGTTTTTTTCTTGAAAGATTTAGATGCACAAGTTTAATTTCCAGTATGATATGGTGCATATCATAATGTAATGTAGGGCAGTTGCCTCCCCCAGAAAATCAGTTTGAACTTTAGGACATGACATGTTTCCATGAAAAATGATCACTTTAACAAGAAAGCAAGAAATCTGGGCAGCAAGACTCTTGTTACATTCTTGCTGGTACTGTGGCAGTCAGAATTATGTGCTATCCCGATACTCCTGTATTTCCAGAAGAACCTTCAGAAAACAGTTACATTCAGTATCACTGGGGCGAGGAACCTTTTTCTTTGGTTAAGGTCTGACTTTAGAGAAGACTTCCTTGAAACAGATGCATCTGAACTGCAAAACTGCTTTTGCCTTCTCATGAAGTGATAAGTGTTTCCAGTAATAACTATTATTAAGCTTTTAGGCAATTGCTGTCCCCTACAACTTGTCTAACACTGCGTAAGGAGCTAGGGGTGAGAGAAAGAGTACTAATCTTCTGTGCACCCATCTGAGAAGGTGAAAAATTATGCCAGATCCTCTTGTCTGTCAAACTAAGAATACTACGGGAATGTAGGACAAGGTCTGGATTATTTTTCTGAAGGGGCACTTCGTCCAAACAGCACTGCTCCCTTTGGGCTTTATTTATGTTCCCTTCATAACAGCAAAGTAAAAAAAAATATATATATATATATGTGCTGTAGACAAGGTCTTGTATCTTGGCCTAACCTCTGTATTCATTCTGAAACTGTATTTGCAGTTGTTATCCATCAGAGCATTTCCTGAAAAACAGTATTTTGTTAGACAGTAGTAAAAATGCTTTAATGCTTGTTTTTTGCATTAGTATTTTTAATAATGTATTATATATACCTACAAGTTTGTGTCATTTTCCCAGCAAATTATATTAACTGTTAAAGAAGTTATGTTCACTTCCTGTTTTTTTTTTTTGTTTTGAAATGTAAGGTAAAATTTGGTCACCTTTCTGTTCAATCCACTTCTATGTGTTTCATATTCTTATGTCTTTTATTGCCTGTAAAAAGTACCACTATGACTAAGGTACTCTTTTCTAGCTCTGGGACCTGTTATCCACTTTGTAGCCTTTCTTGTTTAAGGATTAAGGTTTTAGGGCAAAAAGTATCTTTTGTGTTGAGTTTTCTGCCCCTTTCTGCTGTTTGGCAGAACTTAACAATGTATTTATTTCACTTTTAATTAAATCTTAAGGCACGTAACAGCTGTCTAACAAATTCTTACCCTAGAGCGCGCTTGCAGTTTGCACTTACTGAATTAGCAGAGTCCACCTTCCCTGGCCTCAGTGTTGAAGGGCACTGAAAATTCGTTTTGCTGGATTAAATTCCTAGTTACCTGTTTAGTAGCTGGGGAAAGGGTGTGTTACAGCTCATTAAATCTGGGTGAGGCAGGTTGTTTGCTAATAAATTTGAACATCGAGTGTGACATGCAGTTGAGAAGGTTGAAGAAAAGGTTATGAATTCCAGTTCTAGACTGTTACTCTTTGTTTCATTTTGCAAGGCAAAAACTGTACTGTGATCTTGTCTGATGTGATTAACATGAAGAGCCAAAAAAAGTTACCTGATTAGAATAACTAAGTAATATTGCCAAGTTTTTATTCCCAGAAGGTAGGGAAAAAGGGGCCATATGAGTTTCAGCGTTATGGAAAACACTGAGAAAATGGATGTTAAAATGTGCTTTAGGCAGTTTGCTCAACAATACATCAGGGAAACTTCCAAGTCTACATAGTGATTACCCGATCACGAACATATTATTTAATTGTAGAACCACTTATATTCCATCTGTATTTCTCAAACCCAATCTTTCCAGATGTCTCAGACCAGTTTTATAGGCACCAGACACATTAGGGAACAAAAGGCTTTCCAATATATACTCACATTATCAAACATAGTCGCTAACTCTCACCAATACCAAATGTGCATCACATGTTAAATCCACGTTCCAATATTGAATCCTTTTGTCAGCAGTTTGTGACTTTCATAACTCACTTTAATTCTTCAGAGGTCTCAAATATTGTCAGTTCCTAGAGTTTAATAGTCGAAACTGTCAAGCACACAAAATATTTTCAAACAAAGTGATCTCTGAAGGGTTCAATGTAATTATTTTTCACATGTTTTAATGAAAATGGTTTCACAGTTCTATGTTTCCTTTCCCTAACTGAGTCACTCTGAATCATGCTGTTGTGGGGGAGTCTGCCTGGGAATCTGGACTGGAATTACTTTTCAGCATGAGTTTTGGGGGATGATGGCTGGAGCAATGTCCCTTCCTCAAACTTTCGTAGGTAGGAGAGGAATCCATGAATCAGACTCACTGTACTTGGACCCAAACCGTGTTAGCTCTTTGAGAAGCAGGTTCAGATATCCAGAGTGTCTCCCCCATTTTCTGCTTTAGAGCTGTTTAGAAGCTTCTAAATCCTAAAAGCTGCAGCCAGCAATGTCACAGCTAATTACCTGCAGCTCATCATCTTCATGAATCAGAATTTATATTGGTGGTCTTTTTCTTTTTGCTCTGAAGAATTTTTGCATTGTGATCTTCAACTGTTGACATATTTTTAAACTTTATCTTGTAAACAGCTTTCCTCAACCTCTCTGTACTCCCTACCATGCATACACAAAGAGTGCATAATAGTTGGCTATTTGAATGCCATTTGAAAGAGCCAAGATAAACCCAAAGAAAGAAATGCTGAAGTAATCATAAATAATACCTTGTTGTTTGCAAGGGCAGAAGGAAACTTCATGAACTGAGCATTGGAACAGATCTAAGTATTTATGGGAACGGTATACAGGAGATTAAAACTTACTGAAATACCTATTAAAAACAGAAATGGAGTCTTTCCTGTGAAATCTTATTAGGCATTTCATTCCATTTCTAAAATATAACTTTCTGTGAATTAATACTAATTTTTTATACTTAAATTTCTATCAGCCTTTGTAATTTTTTCTTTACCTCAGAATCAGGAACTCGCATATCTCCAGATAGCTGATCACATGTGACTAGGAAGTGTTTATGATACCCTAGTTAATCACAGGGGAAACACTTTCTTAAGTTCTTCTTATATCGTTGAGTTAATTTATATTGCTCAGTAAATCATAAATGAATCGTGTACTTCTTCTCACAAGGAGTGTTTCACTATTTTTGGATTCTTTATTTTCTTTTGACATGATATTAAACTATGTAAAAGGGAAATAGAAGTAAAACTTGTGCTTTTGTCACACTGTGAAATGAGAGGGGAGAACTGATAGGAAAAGAGTTCTCTGGAAGTGTGAGTAGTTTATCTTCACTAACCAGCTCTCTGTCCTGGCCCCTTACTAGGTGCTGGAATTCAGTAAGTGAAGATTTAAGAGAATATGTTGTGGGGGGTTTGGGTTTGTGGGCTTTTGTTTTTTTTTTTAAAGCTGTTGTGGAACCAACATTTTATATTGTGAACTGTGCACTTAAAATGACCAGTTTGGAGACACATAGCAGTGAAGGTTTGGCAAACTACGAGAAGAGTCTTAGTGAATTCAGGCAGCCCAAGATTGCACATAAATAAATAAAACATCTGCTAGGCTTGGTTGCGGCCTAATTAAAGAATTGTCAAAGTGTTCAGACTTGTGCATATCAGCCCAGACTGTTTATTTTTCCACATTCCCAATATTTTTGAAACTTACTGCCCTGATATCAAACATGTGCAAGCTGCAAATTAACTTCCATGCTGTATCTACAACTTAAAAGATTTTAAATGTGTTGAAAATGCAGTTCAAACCAGTTATGACTTTCTTACCCTTACTTGTGTTTTCTCAGAGATTGCCAGCCAGAAATTCCACAAATACAGCCAAGAGAAGACACTGAAGTGGCTAAAGAAAAAGGTATTCTGTATCTCTTTTGGTTTAAAAATTGCTTTATGTTTCAAATGAAAATGCTTGTTAACTTGTCCATATCTGCTTTTGAGCCATGTGGTGTGCCTAAGTTCAAGGTTTGTTTCCTGTGCAGGAAGGAGAGCCATAACAGTGAAGTTGTTGCACTTGTGAATGTGATGAGATATTAGAGAAATGGAAAGTTTGTTACATTTCTCTTTCTGACATGCTGGCATAAAAGGGATTCATGGAGTGGAGGGAGGCACAAGAAGCAGCTGAAATTCAGCTTATTGCTATATTTGTTAGGCTTTGCATAAGGTGAGAGGCTTTGTCTTTCGCTTTGTCCACTTCACAGATGAGCTAGAGGAGAGCTTTGACTGCTGCAGCTTTTAAATTCTGCCATGCATTAAAGCTGGACAGAAATGCCTTGGTTTTAGTTCTGCAAATGGGTTTCCTCATGAAGTTTTGGCAAAGTCTCTCAGGATGGTCCTGGTATGGTTGCTTTTACCCTGATCCAAGAGGTCTGTACAGTATGCAGAAAATAAGCTAGTGTTATAGCAAAGCTTGATTGTGGTCTGTATCTTCATATAAAGAAGGTAAATCTCCTTTTACACGCATGCTTGTGCCCCTATTATGATGCCACTTTGTAAAAAAGATTGTATGCATCACATGATACAAGGAAACCTCACTTAAATTAGTTAATGCAAGCACAAAATCTGGTCTACTTTCTGCAATGATGAGGAATGGGGATATCTTTAAAATGAGTATCTGAATATTTGCATTTAAGCAGATACCTGTTTGTGTTGTTGAAAATTTCTTCTGCCAGTTACCTCTGTCTTAGATCCAGTGCCTGATAAAGTCCTTAATCTTTGATTTCCTCCAGGACTGCCTTTGCAATCCAACTGAGCTCAGCCATTCTCTGTTCTCCAACCAGGTGTATTTCTCACCTGTGTAGTCATGGCTGTTGCCTCTGAGTAGCTCGGCTCATCTTAGGGTGTTCCAAAACTGGTGCTGTGTTGCCAAGGCAACATCTTCAAAGACATGCTAGTTTTTTTGAGTTCTTTGAGCTCATATGCTAGTTATTACAAATGTATATTAAATTTCACCACAGCCCATAACTTGAATGTTTTATATGCTTGAAACAAAATTACAAGAGCTTTGTCACTGCATTAACATGTGCATAACAACACTGATACAGACATTTCATTCTGTGGTTTCCTATAGGTCAATCAAACAGTGAAAGCACTTAAAAGCAACAATATAACCGTAGGAGAAAGGGTATATGCAGCTACATTTATCAGCAGTAAACAGATCACAGATACTGAAGAAGGTAAGAAAACTAAACATTGTAATGAATTCCATTTTTGTGAAGTCCCATAGGTGGAGATAAAACATGATTAGTCAAATGTATTGAAATGGGCCTTTGCAGTAAATTTATTCCTTGTGCAGAAAATTCCATATATGTTGTGACTGTGTCAAGTGTGTCAACAATTGTTGACTTTTCTGAGTTCTTTGGTGTCTTCATTGGGGGACATTGTAATTAGTGGTAGGTCTCAGCCAGCGTTTGTTTAGCTTCTAAGTTCAAGGAGAAGACTTTCTGCTCAATGAAATGTGCTGAAGTGTTTCACTAAACTGAGACTGTCTTGAACAGTAGGACAGATGCTTATAATAATATGTCTATCCTGTAAGTTTCTCTGTATTGGAACAGAGTTCTTTTTTGTTGTTATTTTTATTAGCATTCAAATACTCTTCATAGGATTCTCCAAAAAGAGAAGGGTTCTTAGGAAGTCATAGTCACAAAGGAAAAACTCCTGCTCTGAACATTACTTTATGTGACAAATGTATAGAATACACAAGTGTGTGCTTATAGAGGGCAAAACCTTTTAATAATATGTGTATTAAATTGCCCTGATGTTGACAATCCTGGTACCCACAAGTCTGTAGTGATCCTGTTTGCTTCTAGTCACCTTTTCCCTGGGAAGGGCAGTGTACTGAATGTTACTGGGATATGAGTGTAGAAAAACCTGAAAATAGAATAAGATCTTTGAATGTTGATGAAAAATGAGAAAAGTTTAGAGTAAGATGAACAAAATAAAGTTGTTTCTTATTACAGAGACATTCAGAAGTCTGCATGCTGTTGAAAAATAAGTAGAAACAAAGCAACTTGCTGACGAAGTGGAAAATGAGTTACCAAGTAAAGATATCAAAGGAAACAACATAAATGGGATTTAAGAGGCAACTAGACAGTTTTATAGAACAGAGATTGTAATATATGGCTTTTAAAAAGGGGCAAAGCTACAAAACTTGTAAGTGACTTTAACTTTACAGTAGCTTTTCATCCTTTCCCCACCCCCATTTTTTTAAAGAAAGGGAAAATCACCCTAACAGCAGCCATCTTGACTATGCTTAAATTACTTTATCTCTGAAATTTGTAATTAGCTTATCTGCAGTGTTTTTTCCATCCCTGGATATAAGAGTCTTCTTAAAAGCCTTTTTCAGATTTTAAATCTAAAGAGCAGCACTGAAATAGTGAATATTAGCAGTTAAAAGTAGCTAAGTTTTGGGGGCAGCCCCTCTGTATATGGCAAGGTGAATGACAGGAAGTCAAATGGACCTTACACAACACTTGTTTTTAGTCAGACTCATTTTCTTGTCTGATCCTTTCGCTGCCATGACAGTGCAATTTATTTCTGTAGAGATTGCTTTCACAAAATTTCAGTACCTTATAAATAGATGGGTGTATGTAGTTAGCATCTGCAGTCGTTGTAGGGCAAAAATCTTGGAGAATATAATGAGTGCTAATGGGGAAGGAGGGGAGGTTTAACATGAGACCTGAATATTTCATTCAGAAGACAAAGAAGGGAGGTACACAAGTATTCCTGATGTTTGACAGGAGGTTAATAACAAAACAAGACTAGGGTGAGAACACAAACTCCCTAGAAGGCAAACAGTGGTATTTTTTAATTGGTAGAGGAAGTCAGTGAATATTGGTTCAAGGGAGGAATGTAAAGAGAATGGATTCTTTATTTAGTACAAAATAATAGCAGTTGACTTGGACTCCCCATTCAGTGTCATGATGTAAAGAGTGAAATGATGGGAATATTTTTCTTAAGCAATAAATTGGACATATTAAATGCTGAGGTGAAATTCTCTCTTGGATTGGAATTATTTCTTGTTCTCTCCTGACCCCAGAGTGGGTGTAGGGAGTGGTAAATCCTTGATGAATCTAAGCAGTGGAGGAAGTAGAAGTGCAGATAGGAGATACTAAGATTTTAATGTCAGTGTAGTTGAAATGCATGTACTGATGTCAGTTTGTTAATTCTTTCTGCTTCAATGCCAGTTTGCATTGGGCTTTTTAGGTTTTTTAGAAAAAAGAAAAGAAAAGGAAACTGTCTGGCACAGAAGAAACAGTTTTTCATCACCCTGAGGCTAGTTTACCACGTGCTTCTGAACTCTTCAAGTGTGTAGGCATATGAACAGATAGAGCTGTCCTATTGTAGGTGAAATTCAGAGGTGAGCTTTTGGCTGAATGTCTGTCTGGCAAATACTTCCTATGCATGGGTCCCGTTACTCCCTAGCAGCCCAGTAACAGCAAGTTTAAAAGATTCAGCCTGTGATCAGTAAGTACTTGTATAGAACGTGACCATAAAAGATCCGGTTTAGGACTTTATGTTTTAAAAGGGTCACTTTTTTTCCCAGTTGCTCAGAAAAACGTTTGTAGCAGGAGTGCCCTGTACTGAAAACAGCTTCTAGTAGTTCATATTTCCACAGATAATTATCCCGTCTTGCCAGTGATGTTTAGATAGTCCTTGGCATTTTCTGTGAAGTACTGAAATTAAGTACAAGACTTTGAAATAGACTCATTGTCTCATCTAATTGTTTTCAGTTGAAGCCAGAAAATGTACTTTAGTACTGAAGCCCTTGCCAAATAATTGTAAGATCCAGATGCTTTAAAATTAATGATTGTGTGTTCTGTTGAGTCAGCTTTTACTTTTGCAGGTTTTTAAAATTGAATTTCTTCAGAAAAATACATGATATCTAGTATGCTCAGTAAGTGAACAGCTTTTGTAAAGTACATACAGCAGATATTAATAACATGTGCTGACAAAGTGAGTGTAGTATGTCTTTACTTTTTAAATAAACCTACAAGTGTCATATAACATAAACTACTCGACACAGAGAACCATCACAGTGTATCCATTAGAAGTCTCTTACTATTAATTCAACCTTATGATTTATGGTAGCACATGCAACATGGTGAAGGCAACGTGACTATATAATGTGAATGTTCTTTTTTTTCTACTTTTCACTCCCTGCCCTGTTCCTGAAGACTACGTACGCTATGCCCATGGGTTAATATCAGAATATATTCCTGAAGATCTGAGTAAAGAGTTGTTAAAATACTTAGGGTAAGTATTGTTCCAGCTAGCTGCTAGTTTTATAAGCAATGCATTAATGTCATTTGGTCAGTGCTGTTGAATACTGGGGTTTGTTCATCACGGTTGCAATGAATAACACTATGAGCTTGTGTTTGCCACACTTTAAATATGGGTTTTTTTTTTTCAAATGTCGATTATGCCTTTCTGTTGTGCCTATGATGGGCTGTAAGAAAGTTGTGATATAAAAGTCTGATATGTCTGTTACTACAGTTGTATCATGAAACCCTGAGCGGTGTATCTCATTTTAAACAAAGTGGGTAGGAAATCCAAAGACTTACAGCAGTTTGTCCAGAGCTGTCAAGTACAAGCAGCAGAGCCAAGAGTAGAATCCTCATCCCCAGTCTTCTTTTCCCTGTTTGCTCAGTGCTGCTGGGGTTTGACTTCATATATCTAACCCGTGTTAGTTTATATTTAAATCTGGAAGGTGAGCCAGCATCCTTACCCTGGTGTCCCCTGCCAGCAGCAGCCTTTGCTTGGACCATCACTGGGACCCTGCACCTGTCCTTCAGTTCAGCTCTGTTCAAAGGATTGTGTTATAGTGGCCTCTGGAAAAATGTGCAATTTGCAGCTTGAAGTCCCATAGCTTAACTGTTTCATGGAAGAGATATTATGTTCTTTATAATACCATCTTACTAATAGGCAGGGGTTTCAAAAGTAAGGTGGAGTTCTGTTTTGTTTGCCAGATCTAAGAACTTTTAAAAGAGCCTATGTTTCTGTTATGGTGCCTGGCTCTGTTTTAGTTGTTTAATATAGAGTCCATGAGCTCTGTTTTTTGCAAATGCATGCCATGTGTGAGTAGTTGATAACCAAAGCAGACTTTATGGGGAAGGAATTATAAGCTTTAGGTTGTTCAGTCCAGCTGTCTTAATTTATAACTTAAAATCTTTTGTTCTATAGGCTCCCAGAACTTAAAAGCCCAGCAGTGGAGCCACCTTTTAAGGTAGGAGAATATTAAGTTTTTGACAGATATGTTGTGTTGTAAGCTAATTTCTCTGAATTATTATTAGAACTACACTAGGCCAAGCACTGGGTACAATACAATAAGCAGGTTGGCCTTGCGAAAAGCTGGTCTGAAATAACATGAGAAATTTACCATGTATTTAATTTTTTTTTAACAAGAAATATTTTGTTTGGTTTTCCTGTTTAAAAAAGGGGAGGGAAAGAAAGAGACATATTTTATGTCTCTCCTTTTTGTTTTGGTCAGCGGTCTTTTCATACATGTTTTGCTTATTCAGTTTTACTAAGGTTAATGTGACAATATGACCTCATAGCTTTCTTTCATACATAATTTATGAGGACCCTGAAAGGGATTTCTTGGGTCATGGATTTCCAGAAAACCATGTTGGATAATCTCTCCTACACTGACCATTCTTCAGTCTAAGTTTCATTAGGACTTTTTTATTTCCCTTACTTCTCTTGGAAGACTGTTCTATAACCTCATTCCTCTGATTCTTAGAAACCTTTCTATAAATTCCACCTTGAATTTATTCATGGCCAGTTTATTCCCTTGCGCTTTCATGCTAGCATTTTCTTTTAATTTTTAAATTCAAACGGCTGTTTTCCCCTCCCTAACATACTTTTCTCGATGCGTAAAAGGAAAACATATATCCCTTCAGTTTCGTTTTGTGAAGCCAAACTTGATTGTGTGAGATAGGTTCTTCATTCCCTCATCATTGCAGGAACATTTCTTTACTCTTATTCCAAGGTGTAATCAATAGTTTCAAAGCAGGTGACTAGAATCATATGTAATTATTCGTGATAAAAACTTTACTGATATGATATGATGGCATTCTTCCCTTCTTGTCTTAACTGGAAGTACTTCATCTCATTACGTCTTGGAGTCCCATTTGCTCTATTATTGTGTGATGTACCAGACACAATCCTGCTGCGAATGGTTAAGGTACACAGGTGGGGTTTTTTTCTCCACTGCAATTTTCAGTTGGTCAGCATTCAGATTTACAAGATAATCATGCCATTAGCTGCTGTGTACGTGACCTTTGTACTTCTGTGCATTTCACCTGTTTTTAATGTTTCTAGTCATTAAAGTTCTCTGGTTTTTCCTTCACGGTGTTAAAAGCTCTTTAGGCACTCATAGTGTACATTCAGTAAATGTAATCATGCTGTTATCTTTAACAATTAATGAGGATTTTGAATAGATACTGTTTGTGGCACTCCGCTAGTAATCTCCATCCAATCCAGTGCCATCTTTTTCTGCATTATTTGCCTTTGTTTCCCTTTTACCCAGTTTCTTACCTATCTTAAAATTCTTACGCAGTCCTTGTTTTCTATAATTTCAGTTGCTTAAGTGCCACCATGTCGAGTCCTCTGGCAATCCGTCATGTTTCTGTCACCAGGAAACATGTTATCTTTAAGGAAACAAAATATTAGTAGCCATTACCTATGTTTAGTTTTCATTTACTCTATATCTTCAGTTATTCTTCCTTCTTTAACTTTTTCTCCCTCTCTCCGTTCTGCTGAGGCCTACTACCACTTTTTCCTCCTCCTTATGTACAGTTGGGTGTTTGGCTATTCTGCCACGTTACGGTCCCTGCTTGCTAGAACAGTTGCCAGGTTTTGCTCTGGACTTGTGATTTCTGAGGCAGTCTCCCAACAGTGTCAGCATATTGAGTTTTACTTCTGTCTTGAATAGAGATTTCTATTCTCTTTTCTGCCCTTGTGTTTAACCTCTTCATCTCTACTGAAAACAATTTACTGAGGCAAAGGATTTATTCCATTTTGGTGCTACGCATAGATTAGCTTTAAAAATCTGTCCAATCCTTACTGTGTGGCAGCTTCACTTTTTCTTTTTTGTTTCCCTTTTTGCCTCTGTGGCTAAACAACCTTCTACTATTTGTTTTAATTTCCTTGCCAAGGTCTAACTCAACTTGACTTTTTGGCAGTTCTCACTTAATCCCAATATTACCTGACCCGTAAAACAGATTTTGTTTTTTGGCAGTCTTTTTTTTCATTCATTGTAGAATTCTGCTTACTCCTAAAATGCTTTTTTTTTTTTTTCTGGGGGGGTGGGGTGAGTGGGTATATGTGTGCATCTGTATGAGCAAGGGGGAACATTCATATGATCAAAGGACTAGGAAGCTTGATGTATGAGGAAAGGCTGAGAGAGCTGAGAGCCTTCTAGAGAATAGAAGGCCATGTTCCAATATATAAAGGGTGGCTACAAAGAAGATGGAGACTCCCTTTTTACAAGGAGTCACATGGAAAAGATGGGGGGTAATGGGCACAAGTTACTTATCTGACTGGACACAAGAGGAAAGTTTTTCATAGTGAGAGCAATCAGCCACTGGAATGGGAAGTGATGGATTCTTCAATGTTGGATATTTCTAAGATTCAGTAGGACAGTGTGCCTCTGTATCTAGTCTAGTTCATGTTTTGCCTAGAAGAGTTTGACCAGATGATCCTTGAAGTCCCTCCAATGTGGTATTCTATGATATAGTTTAGTCTGAGAAGGTTTTCCAGGATTTTTCACCTGAAGTAAAAGAGTCAAAATCACTTCCTTTTTTTTTTTTATGGTTTGTGAAGTTTTCCCCTTTAGAATCAAAAATCCCATTTTTTATTATCCTTTCTCTTTAATTTAAACTGAGGCACCCTATGTCTACTGAAACTAGATTACTTACTATACCGACTTTTCCTGCAATGTCCCTGCTACTTACCGAAACAAAGTCTAAAATTTCTGGCTGGTTCAGTGACTGTTCTGCTAAGCAGTATGTCAGCTAGCACATGCAGGAATAATTGGGCCCTACTGTTATTAATAGCATTTGTTCTCCAATGTATATCGATGGATATAAGTTATTTCCATGTGGTTGGACAGTTGTCCTGGCTGCACAGTTACTTGGCCCTTTGATTCAGTTAAGAATTATCTTTATGCATTGTAAGAAATATTAAATGCGCATCAGGAGCCAGCTGATATTCATTAGCCATATAAGCATGTTACAACAACTATATTAAACTACATGTGATGTACATTACATATTATGTATGAATCGCTTTTATACCATTGGGATAGTTCTGAGAATCTATTTTTAAAATTAGTTTTATTTCAGCAGCTTGGTTACAGAGGAAATGAGGCTTAGAACTGTTCGGTTGTTGGACAGTGAAATCTTGCTGAGGATCTGATTAATATCCAGAGCACTGACCAGGGTGTGCGTGATGCTTCTGTGTTTTAAGTCTTTGCAACTTCAGAGATTAAAACTCCCGTTTATTTCAGAGTCTCAAAGGAGCAAGGCAGGCTTGTACACTGGAACCTATAGTCTCCTTCAGACCATTTTTATTCACTTGCATTGATATTTCTCTTCATGAAAGTAAGGTGTATTGATAGACCTAGTATAGGATTAATGTAGGTAAAGAAGGGTCTAACATATATTTCCTGTTATGGTAAAGTAATTGCATGTTTAGAAATTATGTTAAAATAAATTCTTAAGGGAGGAGAGGTTTAGAAACTTCAGTGGTTAACAGAAAAGCTACAAGAGATTCTCTTGTACTGGGTAATAGTAAATTGGGTACAGCCTAGATTCTGTGATCTAATGATGAAACTAAAATTACATGTTCTGTGTATTAATTGTAAGTCATCGATCTTGTGTTCTAATTGTCATTGTCATACTGTCCAGTGTCAGCACATGGAGTCTGGCCATTGGCAGATGATGAGAGACATCTACAAAGAGTATGTAGGCTCTGCTACAACTAAACAGCAAACATTTTGCTGGAACACAAACATTTTGTTGTAAGTTTTAAAAACTTGTTTATCAGATTCCAAAAAGGGAAGAATAGTAATTATTCATTAGATTGTCATTTGAAAATGTAATCGCAGCACAGTAAACAGCCCCCTAGAGAGTCTGATCCAGATCCCATTGAAATCAAAAGAAAAGGCTGCTGTTGGATGTGGTTCTAACAGCTGAGAAATCTAAGCTGCAGACCTGGCTTCTGTGCCAAAGGGAGAGAGGGAGGGGGAGAGAGGGAGAGAGATTGCAAGCACCATAAACAAAATGAATAAAACAGCATCTTAAAATGTATGGTACTGTCCAAGTTGCTTGCAAAATCACTCTTTTTGGCAAAAGAACTAGGAAGGCCACAGTTTAGATTTCACAGGATATTAAGGACATGGTAGTAATATCAGATATATAATAATAATGAAAATAGTGTTGTAAAATACTATATACTTTTTTTCCCTTTTGGAAACATACCAGGAAGTTTTCACCTTTAAACTAAACACATGCTCACAGTTTATGGAAAGAAATACTCATTCTTACTGCCTGATTATGTGAAGTGCCGAGAACCGTTCACTTCCATTATTTTTGAAGTTATAAGTCACCCAGCACATGCAGTCAAGCTTCTTAATATACTGTTGGATTCAAGTGATGAAGCAGTCAGCAGAACTATGTCAGTGTTTCACTGCTGCCAAACTGCAGAAACTAATGACTTCTAAAGGTTGTGCACAAGCAGATAATAGACTAGATAATGATCCACCTGTGCTGGCAGATAGCAGTAACACTGGAGCTGCTGCACAGTTCCGTCAGACCATGGGGACTGGAGCCTAGGTTCCCTGGCTGTTAGGCATGAACTTCCAACAGCTGCTTCCTAAATGTTGTCTAAATAGATTCTGACACCAAAATCACAATCATGGAAGTAAAAAATGGGATTCAAGTGATTTCTAGAAGTCTGTCTTCAGAAGTCTAGGAAGAAGAAAATGCTTCCCGCGACATTGAACGATATCTTCTGAATACTGTAGAGGTGGTGTATATTCACATGTAAAGAAGACAACTGCAAAGAGAAATCTTCCACTATTACTGAAGATTCTTCAGTTGATTGCTAGTCCTGTTTTGGTGCTATGATTACATTATAAAGCCAAAAAATTTAAACTTCCATGTGTGTACATCATAAAAGTAGTTGACACAGCAACTTCCTCACTCTAACATTTCAGAAAAGGAAATTAACAGATGCCCCTGTGGAAGCAGAAGAAGACTATACTAAGTTTAACAGCAGCAATCTGAAAACCAAAAAGGTAAGCAAGCCTTGCATTCATGCATGTTTTGCTAAAGCATAGATTAACTTCCAACACTGGCATAGAATGCCTATTTTTCTCCTCCAAAACACTTCAGAAAAACAAAGTACAGGTGTTTGTAATTATATCTCCTTGAAACTTTTCATTCAGGTTTAATTTTACTTTGATAGTCTTCATGTCCCTTTCTGAACTCTTTTATACTGTTACGGTTTGACTGTACTTTATCAGTGAACATTCCAGTGGACCTCACAGACTTGGACACATGTTAATGTTTGCAAAGCTCTTTGAGAACTTGAAATGAGAAATCTTGTGGCTTAGTGATAGCAGCTGTTAAATTTCAGTAATTTGAAAAAGAAACGAAGATGGGAGCATTCGCTTAAATTCCAAAGGATGCTAAAACAGGCTTTATTTTTACCTAGAAATATTGCGTGCGCACTTACTTATGTCAACTTAATGAAGTTAAATCAACACAGAGCTTGCTGATTGTCAGCTCCAGCACAGGTTTGTAGGCCAATTCAGATCTGAGTCCAGTGGTGCCTGCCACCGTATTATTCCTAGGAGAGCAACAGAGATGCGAAAAGAAAGATTCTCTCTGTGTGTGCCAAGGTTGTGAGGCTTGCACTGGCTTATTTCTCTGACTATTGAAAGAAAATGAATCCTTTTCCAATCCATTGGGAACCAAAAAGGCCCTCTGTGCTGGTCTTGTGACCTTCAGACTAATGCCGACTACTCTTTATCCCTCTGCGAAGAGAAGCAGCTGGTGACAGATACATTCCTTCCTTCCCCCCAACAACCCCAGAATTTTTTGTACTCAGGGCGCATGCTAGTTTTGAAGTAAGAGGAGGATTGCTCTCTAAGTGAAGGTGATAAATAGTCTAAAATGTGCATGTTTCCCCTCTTTCCCCATTATGTACCTATAGCTTTTGAACTGAGCATAAAGATAGAAATAAGCTGAGGAGAGATAATTCATTGTAACATTAAGTATGATTTACTTCTGAAGTAATGAAGCACATTGATGAGAGAATCTGGGAAAGAAAAGATAGCTCTTGGAGTCCGTACATTGTACTACTTTTTTAAGAATACTTTGGCAGTGGTTTTGTTTGTATAGTAACGCAGATGATCATACTGTTGCGTATCTCCATCCTATCCATAATCTTCTAGCTGATCCCAAGTATTGTAATTGTGAAGTCCTGCAGACTGAGGAGTATTATAAAGAAAGGTCAATGCAAAGTTTTCTTAACAGGGAAAACAGCTAGAGATTTAAACCATAACGTTTTAAAATGCAAGAAAGAAAAGAGGTCAGCTCTGTAAAATGTGCTCATAAAATGTGTTTTAGGTGTAAAAGTCTGGGAAGTTGTCCCAGTGGCCTCAAAGTGCTTTGCAAATGTTAGTTACCTTCTTCATTCTTTTCTTCCATCTCTTTTCCCTTTATTTCACTGTGCTTAGAGTCTTTGATAATAAATCAGTGTGAATTATTCATCATCTGTAATGCAAGGGTGTAATTCAGCCTGCTGACAGCATAATCATGAGATTGAGTCGGAGGGTACAGTATGCATCTGTTATATTGCATGCATTATTCCTCTTAATGTACACTCAAGGATTATCGCAAAGTAAACGTTTGAGTTGGGATACCTCATTTTGCAGAAAGAAAATACGTTTCACCTCCTTGTCCTTGTAGTTGATTCTCTGTGTTTGTCTGAGGTTAAGTAATTTGTGACAAGTATTTTTCTGTTTGAATAATCTCAAATTTGTTTTGTAAGGGTTTTTTTCTTACAATTTAAAGCCTGCACAACATTATATTTACTGCTGTATACTGAAAAAGCAATTCAACTTCTTGGGTGACTTCTGTATTTAGGGGTTTATAACTTTCCTATGGAAATGCTGCTTAACTCTTTCTGTTTATCATTTCACTAACAGGCAAACAACAAGATGTCTGCAGCACAGAAGGCTTTGGCCAAAGTTGATAAGACTGGAATGAAATCAATTTCTGCTTTCTTCAGCTCCAAACCTAAAGCATCAAAATAAGGGCTTGTTCTTGAAAGAGTTTTTTACAGTGCTTATTTTTATGTTAAGCTAAAGATGTCTCCTTGGGTTTTTTGTTAGTATAGTATGTGCAGGGCATGTCTGTGTACATGGTGGAGTTTGTGAGAGAGCGTGGGACAGAGCTGTTATGCCTCAGCTGTGCAAAGCAGTGCCATGCAGATATTCTAACTTGAGTCAGGAAGATAGACTTGCTGCATTTGCAGCATGGTCCTGTGAACCACGAAGCAAGGTTTAAGGATACTGTACTGCAGCTTGTTCTAGAGCAAGCTCAGTCAAGGCTACCACAGAGTTTTCTCCATTGCACTCCATTCCAGGCTGGAAACATGCCCTCCTTTGAGTTTTTAAGGAGTTTTATTCATTCATAAGGAACATTATTTTTGGGGATTTTATAGAGATTTTTACCTAGTATAGCACCAGAGTAGGATGTCATCATTAGATTTTTATGTTGACCCAGATCTAAGTGCTGATGTAAGCATTGTCATTGGTGGCAATTTATGGAGGCAAAAACAGTGTCTGTATTGGGATTCTGGGTGGTTTGAATATGCTAAAACCAAATTGCAATAAATGTCAATCAACGTGTAATGCAATAAAGTGCTTTGTGTAACAAATTTGTGCTTGTTGTATTTGATGTACATTTTGAGATTTAGATTGTGCTTCCAGACATTTATTAAGGGGTTTTGGTATTTTCCTGTGTATAAATTTTAATCCTTAAAGAATTACAGCATCACTTTGGGCTTACATGATAAATCTCTTAACACATAGCAATACAGGGGTATTTTTATGTTCAGTTCCAAGATCAGTAGGTTCTTACAAAAATAATTAAGAAAAGATGTATTTAAAGACAAAACTTGTTTTCTTAAACAAGCTTATTTGGATCTGGATTCTAAAGCTTAAGTATGAGTGCCTTAGATAAGGTTTAGTTTTATGAAGTTTTGCACAAGGTAGGACTTGTACTTAAAACACACTACTCACTTTTGAGTGTATTCTTTCCACATTGCAGATTTTTTCTTATATATTCAGAAGGATAGCTGTCTGCTAATTTGCAAGTTCTCTGATTCACAGAATCGAAGAGTATGGAATCACTGGGATTGTTAGTATAGGTCTAGCCAGTTCTGCAGAAAACTCATCGTTTCGTCCACCAGTTGTTGCACTGAGTCATTACTGTGGGTCAATTACAGCGTGTGTTTTAAAAAGACAAACTATTTCATTCTTTACTACATCAGCTCAGTAGAGCATCTGCCTGTTTCCCTTGATAATAGGGAGTTTCAGAGTAGCTAATAGTTTCTTTAGTTCTTTAGTAACTGCACTGCTTTTCCACTTCAGATTACTTGCTGCATTCACAACTATAGGTTTGCAGTGTTGTCTGTTAGGTTAAAGAGCACTATGGCATTTTCTTTCAACCAGAAAAGAATGAGAAGCCTTGCTGGATATTCTGTGCAGTTTTGCCATTGTTGGAGTTTGTGTGCTTTTCAGACCAGTGGCTATTTCAGTTTTGGATATAGCTTGTAAATGAAGTCAGTATGGTTGGAATTCCAGATAAAAGAAAATATTTGGAAGTCTATGGAATTATTATCTCAAATTACAGAGATTTATCTGACAGATGTGGATGGCCTCCCAAAAGCATAGAGTTAATGTTCCTAGTTTTAAAAGTGTTTGTCTGAAGTGGGTTATCTAGACCCAAAATGAAGTTCTTTGGGGGGGGGGGGGGAAGCTTTTCAGGCATTTTGAGGTATTGTAAGTCTTCCTTACCTCTGGAAATCAGCCTGTAGTATTAGCATTTGAATGTAGTTTGAGAAGTGTGTGAGTGAGATGCAGAGACTTTATTGATTTTTTCAGTTAGAATCATTCTCCTAAGTCATTTGGTGCTTTAATAAAATTTATTTAATAAAAGTCATGAATGTCAACTTTCTGAAACAATATTAGGGTGTGGGAAGAGGTAAGGAACACAAAACCCCCAGGAATTGCTGTGTGAAGCCATAGAGAAATTCCTGCTACTCCACGCTGCCTTGTTGTTCAGCTGTCTTCAGCAGAATTTCACCAGCTCTATCGGTAAAGTTTCCCCCTTTTCTCCTTTAACTGTCAGACAATTTTAAAAGTTAATAGTAGGTGTCACTGCATTTGACAATTTCTATGTGCACCGCCTTTGGAATTGGTCTAGGCTGTAAGAGAAGACCCGCCCTGTAGCCGCACATACTGGTTTATCTGATGGGTCTTTGCTATGATTAGAAAGAACTAGCATTTGGTGAGCCCAGAACGAGCAATTGCAGTCATGAACTGGAAGGGTTAGATTTTGAAAAACATTCAGCTTAACCCAGCAATTTATTTGACAGTCAAAGAAACTGTCCCAACTTCATATCAGTAGGAGAAGGGATACACCAATGATGACAACTTTTGAAAACCACCACTCAGAAGTGCAGGATAATGTTATGGAGGGGAAAAAGAAGACAACCAGGTGCATACTGTGTGAAGCTTTTTGTAGTAAACAGCATCCTAGGAGCATTTTGATAAATGAGAGGAAAGGAATTACGTATCTGTTAATGGCAGGCCAATTCTGGGCACTAGAAGACGTTGAGAAAGCAGGCAGGCATGGGATGGATGTTTGAGTGGAAAACCAAGAGTGGGAGAGAATTACACTAGAAACAGGAACTGTGAGTAGGATGTGTATATGATAGAATCTCTTCTGGATGTTTAAATCTGCTAGTTTTAGGGGTTGGGTTTATAATAGTTGAAAAGTTTCGTGAAACATACTTTGGAAATGCATCTTCTCATTGACTAGTCAGAATTGACTCATTCTCTAGTCAGAATGTAGGACAGGAAGACAGTTCTGATAGGGATGGGAGGCCTTTGTGCTGACTTCTATCTGGGGTACCAATTCTTTTTTTTCTTTCTCTGTACATGGCTTTCACATCTGCCGCTGCGCTCAGGGACTAAGTCTAGAGTTCTTTCTCTGTGCATAGGTGCGTTATGCTTTAGTGTGTCACATCTTGACTTCAGCTGTCAGCTATGCTGTAACTTACAACAACTGTAATTTTATTAGTGACTGTGCTTTTGGTTGACCGGGAATTTGTGTATGACAAAAAAAATAAGCCATTTCCAAAAGCCATTAGAGCTTTCAGATGAAAACAAAAACTCTTTTCCCTTTAGGAAAGAATGAAATACATTTAGTAACTTCGAAACTTCCTCAACATGTAGCAGTAAGAAGTTATGAAGAGCATATGGTGCCAAATACATAAAGCAATATTTCCTACCACAAGGATTTAAATACAGTTATTGTGCCTGGCCAGCAGTAGCAGTAGGTCATTAAGAAGTGCTGCTTTGCTGTTTCTTCCTTGGTTAGCTTAGTATGAAACAATATGCCAGCACCATTATAGAAATGTGGTCTTACTTTATTTCTTTTTCTGGATTTACATGATATCTCTCCATGTTCATGTAAATATCTGATGAGTTATGATGCTTTTATAATTGTTGGTTTGGGATTAAGCAGCTCTTACATTTCCACTTTTTAGACTTCACACTGCAAATGGATTGACACCAGTGGGCATGGAAAACTTCATATGGAAATACCAGCACTGACTTAGGGATATGTAAGGGTTGAACTTGCACATCATTTTCAGTCTTAAGTAATAAACTTAGTTCTATTTGTAGAAGTGACGATTGGTGATTTTAATATTTTCAGTGGAAAAGGTGACACACTTGGCAGAATTTGCATTCAGATCTGAAACCTGGAAGAGCTGCTTGTTTTTAGGTGTTCAGTTGCATCTGACCTTCTGTTTTTTACAGGGAAACTAAATGCATGGATGCTCATTTGAATAGATTAATGTTTATGACTAGGGTTTTCTCTTCCCTTTTTAGATGCCTGGGCGAAGACATGCAAAGAAGAAATGAAAGGAGCATAAGGAGACTCGCTAATATTATTTTAACTTGCCATAATCTCAGAGCAGCTTTTAAAGCATTTTTTACACACTTTCTGAAAATAAATGCTTGAAGTTAGACAAGCCCTGTTCCAAGAAAAAGCAAATCTCAGCAGATTAACATTGTTAAATATGCGGTGTGTTAAACATACACTGCTTCAGATTTTATAGCTTATACACTATTGGTCTATTGGGCCCTTCCAGGAAAGCACTTAGGAGCATGCCTAATGTTAAGCACATGAGCAGTGATGTTAAAGTCCGCAGTGTTGTTCGTGTGGATAAGTGCTTTGCTGGATCAGCGCCTAAAGTCCTGTTAGGTGCTGAGCATCCTGATCCATATCCAGCAAAGCACTTACGTCCGTGCTTATCTTGAAGTGGAAGAGCCAGTCTAATATTTGTGCATTAGTGTTCACCATAAAACCTCTCTTGGCACAATGACTCACATGCTTAAAATTAAGCACCTGCCTAAGAATTTTCAAGGTCAGACAACAGCATCCTTGAGCAAGTCTTAAATATTTACTCGATTTTGTATGATATTTTTTTTTTTTGTATTCTTTTTTTTTTTGTCAGAGCATATGATTTTAGTGGCCGTAAGTTTTAGAAGCTGCATAGCAAAATACGCAGTTGTATGCAATTTTCTCCTTTCTTTCCCAAAATCTAATAAATTCAGAAGAAGTCCAATGTTCAGACATAGAATCATCCAAAATTTAAAAAGTTAACTCTAATTTTTAGGACATTTACATTTTTTGAAATAATTTCACTGAGCTTGATTTACATGGTTTTGTCCAAACAGTAGGTCAAGTCTGACTTACTGTCCAAAAGATGCTACCTAGCTGTGGTTGAGTGGACAGTCTGACTCTTATAAAGCTTGAGGCAGCATGTGTGTTCAGAAGTACAGATGGAGAAGCCGCATTCTTATTTTACTTCTTTTGTTCTAACAGATTGAAACCTTAAAACCATGTATAAAATAACATTTACATCTTGTGTTAAGAACTAAACCAAAACCTGGGTAATCCTCTAGGTAAAAAAAAAAATAGACCAAATTATTATTTTCTCTACTCATGTAAGAGACACTTCCTGTGGAGCGATTTCAACCAAATTGCCAACCTGAGCTGACGTACAGAAAATGATGCTAATGAACCCTCATGTGATCTGTATCAGATGCAGTCTGATGTTTTTAAGTTAGATACCTGTTTATCAAACTACCATTAATATTACCTCTTTGCTGCAATACTTTTAAAAAGTAGTAATTGGCAGGATTTTTAACATAACGAGTGTTTATTTCTGTAAGTTTTAACTATGACCCCAGTTTGCAGACACCTACAGCAAATAGCCAGAATGTTCTGTAGAGCTTGAATATATTTGAAGCATAAGAAGGAAAAGAAAAAAAAAACAATTTTACTTCCACTCTGGCAAATTCTGCCTAAATTCAAGTCAAACAA
This sequence comes from Pezoporus wallicus, assembly GCF_028554395.1. Taxonomy (NCBI): domain Eukaryota; kingdom Metazoa; phylum Chordata; class Aves; order Psittaciformes; family Psittacidae; genus Pezoporus; species Pezoporus wallicus. Next base: position 444,836 of record NW_026641738.1, on the reverse strand, counting down.
GAGCTCCAAGAAGAGCATTGCTGAAAGCTAAATTCCAAGACAAAGAGGCAATAGCTTATTCAGCTTTCTTTTTGTCTGATTCTGAGCAACTCAGTTTCAGAATAGGAAAAACCTGAACTGTTAACCCTTCAGAAATCACGTATAAAGGGAAATATATTCTGAATGCTTATTTTAGACACTTGCACTGAATTCTTTTTGCTAATTTCATGCTTGTCTGGTTAAGCAGTGTGTGATATCGCTTTTCAAGGAAAAAATATGTAATAGTTTTCTAGGCAATACTGCAAGAATATTATATGGGTCCAAGATGAAATTTCTATTTTTCTATCTTACATTTTAAAAAAACCTTGATGTATAAGGTAATATATTTCAGTAAAGCGTGGTTCTATTTTTTCTAAGAACTTTAATTTGTGTACAAGAAATAAATAAATACCTTTGGAATAATCTGTTGATTATTACTTTGTTAATTTCTCAGAGAAATACAAATCAAAATGTAGTGCAATCAGATTACTAATGCTGTTAGCCTCCACAAGGTAGTCAGTTATTCATAGACTGAATTGAAGGAAATAATGAATTCTGAGATAGATACAAATGTGAAAGTTCGTTAAGACAGATTCAGTGAAGCAATTAGGCTAATCCTTGAGGACCTCACTGTACAGATGGTGTAGTGACAACTTATTTATGTGTAAATACAATTGTTGGCCTAAGTAGAATCATAGAATCGTAGAATAGTTAGGGTTGGAAAGGACCTTAAGATCATCAAGTTCCAACCCACCTGCCATGGGCAGAAACACCTCACACTAAACCATATCATCCAAGGCTCTGTCCAACCTGGCCTTGAACACCACTAGGGATGGAGCATTCACAACTTCCCTGGGCAACCCATTCCAGTGCCTCACCACCCTTACAGTAAAGAACTTCTTCCTTATATCCAATCTAAACTTCCCCTGTTTAAGTTTTAACCCATTACCCCTTGTCCTATCACTACAGTCCCTAATGAAGAGTCCCTCCCCAGCATTCCTGTAGCCCTCCTTCAGATACTGGAAGGCTGCTATGAGGTCTCCATGCAGCCTTCTCTTCTCCAGGCTGAACAGCCCCAACTTTCTCAGCCCATCTTCATAGGGGAGGTGCTCCAGTCCCCTGATCATCCTCGTGGCCCTCCTCTGGACTTGTTCCAACAGTTCCATGTCCTTTTGATGTTGAGGACACCAGAACTGCACACAATACTCCAGGTGAGGTCTCATGAGAGCAGAGTAGAGGGGCAGGATCACCTTCTTCGACTGCTGGTCACGCTCCTTTTGATGCATCCCAGGATGTGCTTGGCTTTCTGGGCTGCAAGCACGCACTGAAGCCGCTGAGGGTGTACTCAATCCCACTGTCCATGTCAGCGACAAAGATGTTGAACAAGGCCGGTCCCAACCCCGGTCCCTGAGGGACCCCACTCGTTGCTGGTCTCCAGCCGGACACTGAGCCATTGACCACAACTCTTTGCGTGCAGCCATCCAGCCAGTTCTTTATCCACCGAGTGGTCCATCCATCAAATTGATGTCTCTCCAATTTAGAGACAAGGATGTCATGTGGGACAGTGTGGAACACTTCACACAAGTCCAGGTAGATGGCATCAACTGCTCTACCCCTGTCCATCAGTTCTGCAGCCCCATCTTAGAACGCCACCACATTGGTCAGGCAGGATTTCCCCTTAGTGAAGCCATGCTGGCTGTCACCAAGCACCTTGTTGTTTTTCATGGGCCTTAGCATGCCTTCCAGGAGAATCTGCTCCAAGATTTTGCCAGGCACAGGGGTGAGACTGAGTGGTCTGTAATTCCCCGGGTCATCCATTTTCCCCTTCTTGAAAATGGGGGTTATATTTCCCTTTTTCCAGTCCTCCGGAACTTCACCTGACTGCCATGATTTTTCAAATATGATGGACAGTGGCTTAGCAACTTCATTTGCCAGCTCCTTGGGGACCCACAGATGGATTTCATCAGGTCCTATGGACTTGTGTACATGTTCAGGTTTTTAAGATGGTCTCAAACGAGATCATCTCCTACAGTGGGCGCAAGGTCTTCATTCTCACAGTCCCTGCGTCTGCCTTCCAAGACTTGGGTGGTGCTTTCAGAGTCTTTGCCAGTGAAGACCAAGGCAAAAAATTCATTAACAACCTCAGCCTTCTCCAAATCCAGGGTAGCCAGTTCTCCTGAGAGAGGACCCATGTTGTCTCTAGTCTGTGTTTTATTCTCTACATACCTATAGAATCCCTTCTTGTTATCTTTAATACCTCTAGCTAAGTTTAATTCTAACTGGGCCTTAGCTTTCCTAACCTAGTCCCTAGCTACACGGATAACATCCCTGTATTCTTCCCAGGCCACCTGTCCTTGCTTCCACCTTTTATAAGCCTCTTTTTTTCCTTTGAATTCTCCTTAGGAGCTCCTTATCCATCCAAGGAGGTCTCCTTGCCCTCCTGCTGCACTTCCTTCTCGTTGGGATGCAACACTCCTGAGCTTGTAGCAGGTGATCCTTGAATATCAACTAACAGTCTTGGGTCCCCCTGCCCTCTAGGGTTGTATCCCATGGAATCTTCCTAAGCAGGTTCCTGAAGAGGCCAAAGTCTGCTCTTTTGAAGTCCAGGGCAGTGAGCTTGCTGCACGCTCTTCTCACTGTCCTGAGGATCTCAAATTCGACCATCTCATGATCGCTGCATCCAAGGCTGCCCTGGAGCGTCACATTTCCAACCAGCCCTTCCCTGTTGGTGAGCACAAGATCAAGCATGGCACCCCTCCTTGACAGCTCCTCTATTACTTGCAGAAGGAAGTTGTCTTCTACACAACCGAGGAACCTCCTGGATTGCTTGTGTCGGGCCGTACCATTGCTCTAACAGATATCAGGGTGGTTGAAGTCCCCCATGAGGACAAGGGCATGCAAGTGTGAGGCTGTTCCTATCTGTCTATGGAGTGCTTCATCCGCAGGTTCTCCTTGATCAGGCGGTCTGTAACAGATCCCCACAGTAATGTCTCCCATTGCTGTTCTCCCTTTAACCCTGACCCACAAACTCTTTATTGACTGCACAAAGTATTCTGGATATTTTGATTTTCATTATCATGGCAGTGAATCTGAGTGATGATGAGGAGAGTGAAGGTAGAAAGAGTGATGTGATATTCATGTCGTATTTTTTCATCTTTCCTTTCCATCACATATGTAGTATATAGGTGCTGTGTCACAGATTTAGACAGAACTTATAGATAGGTTTTTTCCATATTTTCTGTAGCAAACACTTAATCAAACGCAAGAGAAAAGCTGTTCCTCTGCCAAAACACTATCCTGGTATCACCATGATGCCGCACTAAGTGCTGACAGGAGGCTTCAAGGCTGTTAGGAGAGTTACTGCTATTTCATTTGTAAAATCCAGAGAACAGCAGGCAAAGCAAAGCAAACATAGTAGTCTGGGAGGTTTTTTGGCAGTCAAGTTGGTATATTGGTATTAGTGAGAACCAAGGAAGGAAAGCAGTCAGATTTGTACCATTTCATAAATCCACCACTCACCAGCACTTATCTGTAGAAATGGAATTAGCAGTGCTAAGGACAAAGTGCTGAGGCAGCTTTTATTTAGGAATAAAAGAGCATTTACACTGCTTTGCTCAGTAAGGTCAAATGGCAAAGTAATACAAAGACTAAAGAAAATGGTGCATTGCCTTACATGTTTAAAGAACTGCTACAGTTCAGATGTTTAAGTTTAGCTCTCTAGTACCCTCTGTGTGTGCAACTGTAATGTCTGTTAGGGTCTGTCCCATAACTGCAGTAATTTTTCCAAAGCTCCCTTTTTAAATGCGTTTAGTACCTTGAGATAGTTGCAAAGCAAGCAAAGTTATCACAGGTAAAACAATGCCCCAGCTAGGCTCATCAATAGTAAAAAATGGAAGCTAATAGAAAAGTGAAAAGCTATGTTTTAAAATCTTGCTTCTAATTTTGGGTTGTGTTCATTGTTGCATTCACCTGTTGTCGTTTCACTCTTCAAAAGACGTATTTCAAAATTTGCTAACTTGATAAAGCCCTACCTTCTCTTGACTTCAGGCCAAGCAAGCATACTGTTTAATAATGGGCACTTGCACTCTTGAAGATAGCCAAAATCAAAGTTTTCTGCAACCCTACAGATGAGCAAAGCTAGTCCTGCTCTGAATGGAACCACCATAAGGTTCCTCTTGAATTCCCTGTGTAGCTGGCATTACTAGGAGTTCTTCATAAACTGTTCAAACTTAATTGAAAGGAGTGAAAGTAAAAGATGTAATTAATCAGAATGGTTACAGAGATTAGCAGTGAAGCTACCTTGAAGGAAGTCATTAAGGAATCATTCCTCCTCATTTTAACCACCTGAAATTTAGATGGCTACATAGCTTCTCTGCTATTAATAAAGAGCATCCTGAATAGGTGACTTCTGTATTCTAGCAGAATGGCCTACAGGAGCTGTGGCTTTTTCTCATAAACACTGAGATGAGCCTAGACACTGTGTGTGCCTGCCCACACATCTGTAGATGGCTGTCTTCAGCATAACTGCTGTGCCTTCAAGAACTGGAGGCAGTCCTGTGTTTGAGGAATTGAATTTAGCCTCCAGGCTCAACAGAATAGCTCAGGCTCTCAAGCTCTCTTTAGCTTTCCAGTAAGTATTGTTTCTCTCTCTCTTCTCCCTCCTAATTTTATAAATACATAATAAACTTAATTTTTAACCTGTTCTCCTGGGAGGGCAAACCTCCCCTCTCCACCCTACAGATTGTGTTCTGCACTGTTACCATACTGCTTTCCCTAAAAGTACTAAAACAATCATTGAAGTTTTGCCCTATTACTAGCCCCCCCCTATTACTAACACCCACCCCCAAATTACTGTTCTATGTTTGAGAGGGCAAAATTTGCTTGTAATAATTTTGCAGCCCCCTCCCTCTCTGGTGCCTGAAGCATTCCCGTCAGCCCACAGGGAAGGACTATCTGCTCTTTCTGCAAGAAATAAAGGTAGGTAAATTGATCTGGGCCTCTTCCCCCCTTTCCAGATGTACTCTAGTGAGTGATTTTAAGGAGTTTTTAGCCCTTAATTTCCAGTTATTGTTTCTCAGCTGTTAACTGCCCCCTGCCCCTTTGGCTGCGATGCTGTGACTTATTGTGCGAGGCACAGGCAGCCTTTCAGTGTGAATTAAAGCAGCAACCAACAGCCAGAGGGTTGTAACTGTTTAAGCTGTTAATGCTCAACTTAAAGAGTATATCCAAGCGTACTTCAACTCCCTGTCCCTCAGCCTTCAATCTATAAACTGTGAATTATGTCTCCCTACCCCATCACAGTAAGTTGTGACAGTTACTAGCTCACAGGATTTCAGTTTAAATAAAAATACATTTAAAACTGAATCCGGTGAACTCAACCTGAACTTCTTTGAATTCCCATATGCCTACCACAAGCAGGAATACCTCTCTGGAGAGTAAAGCTACACAGAGACACTGATTTGTTCTGATTTCAGGTAAAGCAATGTGAGATTACCACTTGGTTTGTAACACCGTGTGAGGCAGACAACCTGCTGCAGAGTAACTGGGCCCTGACCCAGGTTCCCAAATCTTCATGGAGGAAAGTTTTTCTATCAATTCAGGTGATGAGTTGTTGGTTTAGGCTGGGCTCTGCAGAATAGAGGCTTTGTGGAGGATTTAATGCTGCCATTTGTTGCCACAGACAAAAGCCTCTACAGTTTTTGTGTGGGTATGATTTTGCCCTTAGTAAGCACAAATTGTAATTGCTGTCCTTGCTGGAGTATGGTTATACCATAAACCTAGCAAAAAACAAACAAAAAACCATGTTCATGGAGTTTCAGCAGAATAGTTGCTCCCGGAATACTTTATTGAATGACAGGTTATTTGGGTAACTTGCACGATCCTTGAAGACAAGGAGAGATTCCCCATGCACACTCCTCCCAGGCAGGACAGGATTTTAACATTTGCAAGAGTTCCTCTCCCAGCACAGGCATAAGTATATGCTCTTCTCCAGCTCTAAGCAGATGGAGCAGTGGCAGAACTGGAGTAAGGTTGAAATGAAGAAATAAATTTGAATGTAGTGGGAAAATCTAGCAGAGGTAGGGACATGATTGTCCCATTCTGCTTAATGTTAGGAGGCACCTGGAGAACTGTGTCCAGTTCTGGTCCCCACAATTCAAGAATGATGTGGGCAGACTGGAGAGGGTTGAAAGGAGGGACAAAAAAATGATGAAAAGGCTGGAGAACCTGCTGTATGAGGAAAGACTGAAGGAGTTAGGTCTTTCTCCATGGAGAAAAGAAGCTTCAGAGGGGAAGCTCATCATAGCATTCCAGTAGTTAAAGAGTAGCTACAAAGAGAAAGGAGGCTTTCTCTTCATGAGGAGTCACATGGAGAAGACAAGGGGCAACAGGTATAAATTACACTTACCTTAAGAAAGAATTTTTTTACAGTAGGAGCCATCATTCATTGGAACAACCTCTCCAGGGATGTGGTGGAGTGCCCATTGCTGGAGGTTTTCAAGATGTGATTGGACAGGGTGCTAGATAATCTAGGCTCCCTTTCCCACAAAAGGCAGGACCAGATGCTATTTCGAGGTCTCTTCCAGCCTGGAGTGTTCTATAGTTCTGTGAAAACTATAATGGATGTGCTGCCACATAACTGCAGCAAGTGTGTTATGTCCTTTTTTCCCAGCCAGTTGGTTAGAGTGCAGCTTTGGCAGAGAGGAGGCCTTCAGGGAAAATTGTCGGCTGTGTCTTTTATTTCTACGGCAAGTTGTCCCTGTGTGCATATGCTGGGCTCAAAGAGACTGACGTTTCCCTTCCAGGGCTACTGCTTAGTGACCAGCAGCATGGGCCGAATGATCTTCTGCAGGGATCAGAGTAATTTTTCGCAGAAAATTATGGGGGGAAAATGGTTCAAGATGGGAAATAAAGGAGCAGATGTAGGAGGAGCAGAGAGAAGAGAGAGGGGTTGGATAGCACAGAGGAGCAAAGAGGACTGGGGTTCAGCACTTTCCCATCATCTCATTTTGTCTGGGAGTTGTGCAGTAAATGTTCTTTATTTGTGCCAGTGGTATGTGAAAACCACGAGGTAGCAGGCAACTACTAAAAAGCAGTAACTCATTAGAATAGTCATGCTGCTCCATGGCAAGAAGAAAAAGTTACTGGACCTTTTTAAGAGAAAACCACCACAGAAATGAGTTTACCAGAAACACTTGCAAGGATCAGAGAGATTCTGGGTCAAGAGTTTTCCAGGGCCTTTTTCAGCAGTTCTGTATGGAAGACTTTATTTTTACAGGGTACAGAAAAGTCCTGCTTCGCTTTGAAGACCACTGAGAGATGAGATATCTGTCCCAGAGGACTTGAGAATGACTGCAAACAGTGACATTCTCAGATGTCCTCGTACTTACGTCCGTGTGTTCTGTTCTATGTGTGTGTATTTTGAACTCTGCCAAAGTGTAACCACACAAATCCTATTGAGCAGAATGGGAGTTGTGTAGCTAATTTCTGTTCTGGAGTTTGGAAGCATTGAGTTTATATCAAGTGTGTATTAATGTACTTATGTTTATAGGTTGACAGAGCCTAAGCTTACAATACCTGGTCTCCATGAGTGAAGGAGAGGGCTTTGGGAGGAACAGATAGCTCTGGTGGGTCAATACCTGTTTGCACACCTAGTGTCCACAGGAATTTGGCATTTATGACCATGGGACCCCCTCTGAGGATTGAGGCCTTGTAGGAAGAGATGAGATCTGCCTGACAAGGCAAAACAAAAGCATCTTTGCCAATAGGATGAGCAACCTAGTAAAGGGAGCTGGACTAGGAAGGACAAGGGAGGGAGGTGGTGATGATGACCTATCATGAGTTAAGTGAGGTAGCAGTGTACAAGGTCAAAAGCAGAGGCAGCAGTATGTTGGATAAAAGAAAGACTTTATAAATGATAAAGCAGGGCAAAGGGACATTTGCCTCAAGTATAACTACACAAATGCAGTCAGTTTGGGAAACAAGCAGAAGGAACTAGAGTTCTGCATGCAACAGTGCAGCACCATTGGTATAACAGGCATAGTGGGACAGTTTGTCCAAGTGAAGAGTTGTTATTGACTGATATAAACTCTGGAAAGAGGCAGGGAAGATGAAGAGAGGTGTCCATACCTGTAGCAGGAGGGTTGGAACTAGATGATCTTGAAGATCCCTTCCAACCCAAACCATTCTATGATTCTAGCCACTGGTTTTCTTCCTTCTTTGTGGGGTGGAGAACATAACCGTGCTCTGTACCATGAGCTGTTCAGCTTTTTGGGGAGAAGATCAATAGATTGGAGTCTTTGCTATAAGGCTTACTTGCCTGTTCTCCTGGTTCAAGTCTGAATTTTTCAATATCTGGATCCTACTTCAGATTTTGCAATTTGATATCCAAGGATCACATTCCCCCTTTCGACCACAATGCTGCACATGGTGTGGGTGGTCCAGTACACTGGGCCCACACCATGCTTTTTTCTCAAATTCATTGCCTCCAGGGGTGGCCTGTGCTCTTTACCCCTAGGCATCACAGCATTAGCATGCATATGGGTTACTTGTGTCCCACTGTCCTGACAGTGACACTAACTTGTTTTTCTCCTTTAGCACCCAACCAGCTGCAAATACTCCTAGGAAAAATTCTGTGGATTTTGCCAAGTTGTTGCAAAACATGTATTTGCAGAGGGCCAAAAAAGCTCATCTCCCCCCATCCCAGCCTTGCTTGTCAGAAACCCAGCTGATGCTGATACTGATGCACCTTCTGTACTTACAGGGATCTCTACCATTGGGCTTGTTTGTTCATTTTTCCCACCTAACCTGTGGGGCATCGATTTTGTCGATTTTGTTGAAGAGGCCACATCTAATCTACTAAAGTGCTAATCTACTGGTTTTACAGCAGCACTTTTTTGTCCAGTGATCTTTAATCTCCTCAAGGAATGCTTTCAAGTTTCATGTGGTTGATCTTCTTCAAGGGGCTGAGAATGAAATAAATGAGACTGGAGAAAGGACAGGAGGGGGTGTCTTAATGAACAAGTGTTGCCTTCCCTGGAGGACCAGAAAAATAATTAAAACTGGAGCATGTGACCAGGGTTGGTGAGTGGATAGGAAAAGTGAGTGGGAAGCTGCAGAAGACAGGGACAGAAGTGTTCATGTCCTGGAGCCAATGGCATCAACAGTGGTTCCCAGCCTGAGAGCTATGGATGACAGTAGGCAGTTTCCCAGCAAGGCTCCTTGGGCTGTGGGGATGGGACAGGGTCTCCTCACATTCAAAAGATGTGTCCTGGTACCAACAAGTGTTTCTGCTCTGCATCTTGTGGAACAGCAGACCCTGGACACGTGCACCCAGGTGGACCCAAACTAACAACTGTGGGTTTTATTCCCTGCTCACACAAGTAAAGGTGACCTGACTGATCAGAGGAGGACCCTAAAAGCCCAGACTGGCATCTGGGTTCAGCTCTTGCTTCAAAACGCCACTGAGACCTGGAGTGGGATATTACCTTTTTTGCCTCATAGAGGGGGGAGGGAAGAATAGAAATCTCTGCTTCTGCCTTCCTGTCAATGGTTTTGTGATGCCTTGTATTTTTAATGCGAGCTCCTTGAGGTGAGGCCCATTTCCTCAGCCATGTTCATGCAGCTCTTGGCTTACAAGAGTCCTGATCTTCAGTTATCCCTCTGTAATCTCAATCAGAAGAATTTTGCCATAGTGAAGACTACAGGGTTTGCCCATCTAAAATATCCATTAAACAACTAAATCTTCCTGAGCATGCTTTTTGATCTTGTCTAGAAATCCATTTAACTGGATGCTTAGTTTTTGATGTACTGCACTGTAGTTCTTTACAGCCATTGCTGTAAAATGTGTGTGTTTACTGGTGAGCATTCGATTGAAACGTTTTTGAAAGACTTCATTTTTAAAGACATTCTTTTCCTTGGGCCCCAGATTCCTGTTGATTTCAACTGGGCACGAGTACAGCCCTTTGCCTGAGCTCACTCGCTGCCGGCTTTGTACTGCTGTTGGTCTATTACACCCGAGGGAGTAGCATGAAGCTAATGACCAAGGGCAGAGGGGAGTTACACAAAAGGCTGCTGAATAAAGCCTGTAACAAACCAGAAATCACTGGGGGGAGGCAAGGAGGAGGAAAGGCTGGTTGTGCTGCACGAGGATCTAGACTGGTGCTGTTCGCTGCCTTACAACGACAGAGCCACAGGGGCTAAGCAGAAAAAGTCCCCATCCCTATTTCATGCGTGGCACTTCATGCAGCACACGGTTCTCACCGGGCAAAGGATCCCCCAGCTCCCTGCCCCAAGGACACCACCTGGTCAGCTCAGTGAGAGGGCTGATGCTGAATAAACTGGGAACCAGCATGGCTTTTCACTCCTATGGTACTTGTCCTGGTGGCTACTTATACCAATTCCTAAATAATCAGTGCAAACAGTAAACACACAGTAGCGTCCTGGTTTATAAACCAGGCTGGAGGTGAAGACAGGGTGGAAAGCTTTTATTTGTGCTTTAAAAGGCTACTGGAAACCTCCTTTTCAGGGATGAGTTAAGTAGCCTCATTGTCATGTCGTTACTGCGTTTTGAAGTTAAACCGCTCCATGATCTATGAACTCCAATCACACAGTTAATTACCCCACGTTCCCCCTCCTTGCTCCCCTCCCCCTCCCTCTTTGCTCTTGAAATACATTATATTTCTTTGACAGTCCACGAGAACAATGTCTGCTTTTGTGACAGCGACATTGCCAGTGGTGTAAAAATCTATGCGTCTGTCAGGTTTCCCCATGTGAAACATAATTGCTTAATTTCCATTTGAAAGTACATCCCTGACATTAGAACAACGTAGACACACCAAGGATAACAATGATTTCCTGACACCTACAATGGGGCATAATGCAGTAATAAATATGTGTGCAAAATGAATGCTCCACACACAGAGGGAGCAGGTCTGAATTTACAGCTGCAGATGAAGTGTTCCTCAGGAAAAAAAAAATAATAAAAAGAAAGAAACCAACAGATTAGCATCAGTGTGAGTCTATGTCAACCAGATGGCTTGCTATGGAAAAAGAGCTTCCCTGCTTTATTCCAGTAACCCTGGCTAGCAAGCTGAATGTCTGAGATGAGAAGAGAAAAATGATCTCATTCAGTTAGGGTTTGGTTGTTTTTTCTTTTCTCTTCATGCATGCATACAGCTTGAGCTGAAGCAGCGTAAAAGCTCTGAAAAGAGCACAGAAGTTGTCCCCTTACAGTGGTGTGTGATGGACCAAGAGAGCTCGCGGACATGGGTTCAAGCATGCAGAAAGCATAGCAGAGAGCCCTGCCAGCTGGGAGGAGGGTAGCCCTCCAGGGACTGATGCTGGTTCTAGCCAGGCACCTACCCTGCACCTTGAGATGGTGATGTGCTTTTCCCTCTGGCCTCTCCCTCCCTTGTGTGGCCCCAAAAATGTTTGGAGCAGACGCCATCTCCCCTAGTACCCTTAGATGCTAATGCAATGCCAGTCATGGCCGGACATGTTGGTCCTCACCTGCCAGTGACCTTGGCAATGAAGCACACAGGCTGTTCATGTGGAGGCAGCTACACTGGGCTACTGCCTCATCCAGATCGCTTCACCTCATTTTAGGCATTTAACTGAACACTTTGTCAGGAACAGTTTCCTCCAGAGTCACTGGAGACAGAAACATGTCTTTATTTGAGTGCTGACAAAGGGTCTGGTGGTGCCTCCCTCTACAGATTGTGGGAAAAAAATCCTAATGTAATAAGACTTGCAACTTGGCTGAAGTTAAATGAGTCCAGGCCCATATGCCTACCTTGAGGGTGATGACTGCTCTCCTTGGCAGGATCAGGCCAGGATGCCCTCGCCATCAGACTCTCTGAATCGCATTATCACTTCTCCCTGGAGACACTCCAGTTTGATACCTATGTAAGGGACCTGGAACTGACAGTTTGAAGAGGACCAGTTTGGAGTGTACTTATCTTTATAGACTTGTGAGACCCAGTACTAGATTTATAGCAATGGCTTTCTGCTAAAATATCATTTAAAAAAAAACCCTGGGCCAATGGTCCCTAGGTTAGGCGTCTTTTTTTGGACAACATGCTTCACACCGCAGGCTTGGAGTTTGGCTTGGAGTTTGTGGATTCCAGTGAGAACTAAGTGCATTTTAGTGGCACTGTGATGAGAATCATCCTATAGAGAGGTTTTAAAAGTAATTGGAGTGATTTGATCTCTCTTATCTGCAACAAATGATGAGATGTGACTGTGCACCCAGAAACAGGAGATGAGAGTCCTCCTTCTCAGAGAAGGTGTGACACCATTTGTCAAGACCTGTCTCAAGGCTGAGGCACAATTCGCAGGGCAAGAGCTGAATAGCTATTTTTCGGTTTTCTTTGTTTAAATTCTGTGCCCAATGGAAATTTCTCACAGTACGAAGGGAGGATAATGTTTAACTTTGATTTAGTCTATGGCAGAATTAATGTGCGTAGAATAACCAGTCCTTGATTCTTTGCTTGTCTTTGGCAGTGAATGAATGTCTGTCATTGTGAATGTCTACAAAATTACTATTTTAATGACCTGTTTGCTTCAATTAAGGCCTGGCTATTATCTTTCCAAGAGGCAGAGGGTTGGGGAGGGGGAGAGGGAGTGGGAGAAAAAAGCTGATCACTAGGACGTGTGAGTAGAACATTTAAGGGGCCAGCTGAAACAGAGTGGATTTGGAAAGGCTGTGTGATGAATCTGTGACATTGCAATATTTCAATCATCACATTTCAGATTCTGGTTCATGCATCATTTGCTATGAAAGTTTTGAGATTTTAATCAGTGTTTCAAGAGTAAATTGATACAGCCTAATCATTTAGAATCTCTGGCACAAGACCAAAGTGTATTATATTAAGTGTATGTTATGTATTATAAAAGCTGCTTGCTGAAAATTAATTGAGTATTCCCGTGCTAGATAATGTTTCTCCATTCCCCAGAGCCCATCCCTTTGCGTGCGAGTGTTTTCCCAAGTGCAATGCAGATGCCAGAGAAAAGGTGAATATATAACATATGTAAAAGACTGGCTCAGTTCGACACAGCACAGTATCAAGCCTGCAAACCTCCCTGGCTAGATTGTGGGGCTGTTTATTTGTCTGCATGATGTGTAGGAGGAAAACTGACAGGTACAAAATAAAAGAAAACAAAAGAAAAGAAAAAGTAAAGTATTTTCCATAGAAGCAAGATATAATAAAGCCTGTGCCGTGACTCTAATTCATGTAAAAAATTGGAAATGTGTTTGCATTTCTCCTGATGACTTATGCGGACTTGGCAGAACAAGCAACTCAAGTAAATGACACGGTTAGCAGCCAGTGAGTCTAGGTAACAAATGTGCCATCATACTGTATATTCAAAGGCTCATGTTATGCTTGTCCTTCATTTTGTGTCTGTGGCAATGCTGATAAAAGGAATGCGCTCAGGGATGAGGGGTTGGGCACACCTTTAATTTGCCAAAAGCCAACAGTGGGTGACCACCAGCATTATTCATGCTCCATGCTGACATTTCTGATACAAACCATTTCCATCTGGAGGGGCTGATTTCTCAGGGGGACTTGGGCCCCTTTTGCAAACAGAGGGTTTTTTTGGAGCTGCCCCTAAGAACCCAGTACACAAGCAATAGGTTCAAATATTTCTGAGCTGAGTTCAAATACCCATGCTGACTTATTGACAGCTCTGCATCGTGGCTCCACAACAGAATCTCCCCACCATCAGGATGATCTCCTGAGCATCCTGGTTGAAGCTGTCCTGACTCATTTGTGGTTTTCAGTCATTCCCAATGTCAGGCGCAAGTAGATGGGTGTTCTCTGCATGCAGCTGGATCTCACTTCCTTCAGCTTCAGCCTCAAGTTCTCTTCATCACACAGTTACTTCCTCTTGCCTGCACAGCTACCATTTCTAGAAAGTGGAACAACATCAACACCCAAAGCGTATGCCCATCTTCACACCTTCTCATAAGATGTCAGTGCAAGTTAGTATGAACTGAGCAAACTAAAGGTTTGAAGCCCATTTGTACACATCCCAGGCATGAGCCCCTACTTGTTATTGCTTAAGACCTTCATCAACAGAGTGAGGAAAAAGATAGCATTTCTTTCAACAGCTTTGGCTAGGATACCTAGCCTCCTCCTCTAATTGTCTTTGCCTCTGCTTTTTTTTAAAGCCCCAAGGCAATGGAAGGAAAGCATTTGTTTGGGGTCACTTCAAATGCTTCAGTCAGACAGAATTAATTGTTTCATTTTGCTGAATATAGGGATTTTTTTTTTCTTTTCTGTTTCAGTTCAATGCATAGTTTCCTCCACAAATGGAAAATCAATAATTCTCAGTGGCCCTAATCAAAGCATACTCATTACCAGGCCTCTTAAGATCAGACGTGGTCCATAAGATGGAAGAGGGAGATAGCTGAAAGGAGGTGGTTCTGCTCTCCTGAGGAGAGGACATCTCAAGGCATTAGACTCATAGAATCATAGAATAGTTAGGGTTGGAAAGGACTTTAAGATCATCAAGTTTTAACCCCCCTGCCGTGGGCAGGGACACCTCACACTAAACCATGTCACCAAGGCTCTGTCTAACCTGGTCTTGAACACCACCAGGGATGGAGCATTCACAACTTCCCTGGGCAACCCATTCCAGTGCCTCACCACCCTTACAGTAAAGAACTTCTTCCTTACATACAATATAAACTTCCCCTGTTTAAGTTTTAACCCGCTACGCCTTGTCCTGTCACTACAGTCCCTAATGAAGAGTCCCTCTCCAGCATCCCTATAGGCCCCCTTCAGATACTGGAAGGTTGCTATGAGGTCTCCATGCAGCCTTCTCTTCTCCAGGCTGAACAGCCCCAACTTTCTCAGCCTGTCTTCATACGGGAGGTGCTCCAGTCCCCTGATCATCCTCGTGGACCTCCTCTGGACTTGTTCCAACAGTTCCATGTCCTTTTTATGTCGAGGACACCAGAACTGCACACAATACTCCAAGTGAGGTCTCACGAGAGCAGAGTAGAGTGGCAGGATCACCTCCTTTGACCTGCTGGTCACGCTCCTTTTCATGCAGCCCAGAATACGGTTGGCTTTCTGGGCTGTGAGCACACACTGAAGCCGGCTCATGTTCATTTTCTCATCAACCAGCACCCCCAAGTCCTTCTCCGTGGGGCTGCTCTGAATCTCTTCTCTGCCCAACCTGTAGCTGTGCCTGGGATTGCTCTGACCCAGGTGTAGGACCTTGCACTTGGCATGGTTAAACCTCATGAGGTTGGCATCAGCCCACCTCACAAGTGTGTCAAGGTCCCTCTGGATGGCATTCCTTCCCTCCAGGGTATCAACCGAACCACACAGCTTGGTGTCATCGGCAAACTTGCTGAGGGCGCACTCAATCCCACTGTCCTTGTCAGCGACAAAGATGTTAAACAAGAGCGGTCCCAACACCGATCCCTGAGGGACACCACTCGTTACTGGTCTCCAGCCAGACATTGAGCCATTCAAGCAACTCCATTCTGCTCAAATTTGTAGTCCCTTGCCTCCATACAGGTCCCGGTTTAAGAGCATCACAGGAGGGTCAAGAGTACATTTGCTGGGTGCATGTATACCATATCTCATTTCCTGAGCAGGAAAATCCCACATCTATGAAATACTCATCTTCTCTGTTTGTGTCATTTGGACACAGACAACATGCCTTCATGGACAGAGGCCTAGCAATATTTTCTAGATCATGGAAGAGCTTGGTAAACTTCCTTGGACTATCCTTCAAAGATATTGTACTCTTAACACTAGATGCCAGAAGACATTAATGCTTCTGTTTCTTTTAACACATACGTGAAATGACACAACCAGGCATAAAACCTAAAAAAGAGCCAGAAGTTCTAGGCTGCTAGAACTGAACATCTGCTTCCTGAAGCTCAGAGCCCATTTCCTGTCACTGGCTGTTTATTCACCATATGGCTGTGGCCATCTAACCACACCTGGTCCCATTTGCTGTTCCTTTCAAGAGGGAGCTCATGAGCTGTGATAACACTGAGTAGCCATGAAGAATTCAAACAAATGAGCAAACTGTCCTACTGGGCCAGCTGGGACATCTCAGAAAGCCTTCCTCCCCTGTCCCATTGAGCTGGTCCATAATGCAGAAATTGCAATGTTCCACTGTAATGTCACTGATAGGTCTTTTGTTTCCCCAGTCTCATCATTCCCCCATCACCACCCCTGCCCCACAATTGCTCTATTCCTCTCTTAGTTCTTCTTTGCATGTCTCAGAAGCACAAAGAGATGAAATGGCATTGGGATTTTCCCTTTGTCCCCTGTTCTCTGTATCCTTCACCTGGGCTAGGCAAATGCCCTGATGCTGAATGCCAAGCCTAGTGAATGAAGGCCATGATATCCATGAAAGTACATCTACTTGACCTCTTGTGGGCTTTGCACACCACTGCTGGGGCACACAACTCTGGAATTTGTTTGAATGGGATTAACACAGCCAACTACAACAGGACATAATAACAAGCACAGCTCAGCACTGCCTTCACTTGGTTTCCAGACAGGGGGGTTAGAAGTGGAGATGAGACAGTGTGAGTTAATGCTTGTCAGCACCGCAGGAGCCATGAGCACTCGTATCTCCCAAGGATGGGCCTGGGAGTGCTTGTGGGAGCTTTTCTATGGATGACCTAACAGAAAGTAAGAGGTTGTGGAGGTCGAGAGCCCCAGATTTCTCTTGTTCACATCATGATTTTTGCCAAGCCATTTTGTCTTTCTGTGTCTCCTTCCCCTTGAGCAAAATCAAATGGTGCTTATGCAGCTCAGTGAGGCATCTGGTGCTCTTACAATGAAGGTGCTAAATTTCGCCAAGGAATAACCAAGCTACAGTGAACTGTTAATGGGGTCTGACCTTGGGAATGCCTGCAGCAGAAAAGGAAGAAATCACAGGCAGAACATTCGGGCAGGTCTGCACAAACATCAAGGAGTGACATAGCCTATCAGCATGAGAATAAAGCAGGTGTCAGGGCCAGAAATAACAGCTCTATTCAATTCATTAAATTTGTGGCTCCCAAGTTTTTTCTTCCCTGTTTGCTGATCCCTGAAAGTTTTTCTAAGGGAAGGACACATCATGGTTTGGTGGATTTAAGTCTGCTAGTAAGAGGTATTCCTGGCCTCCATAGGTCACAGAGACCCCAGGTTCAAAATATTTCCTATGGCTGGAAGTAATAACTCTTAGGTACTTGCTGTTCCAGAACTTAGAGAACGACACAATCTGGGTTTCCTAGCCAAAGTATTACATGGGCCGCCTACTACCGGATCTCTGGCTCCCTGTGCTTAACTTTGTGCTGCGCTTCACTTGTGAATGAAATCAAGCAAGGGAGCCAAACTCCTTGGTGAATGTTACCTCTGAATCTTCCGTATAGCACAGGACTTGAATTATGGCTCCAGATCCAGCCTGTAGACACCTGCCCTCATCCTGTGTGTTTTTTATTAGAGTAGTCTCTCAGCGAATGTCATATTAGCACACCAAAGCCTGGGGGCTCTTTCCTCCTTTAAAGGGCAGTCACTGTTTCATGACATTATATTAGCAGCCAAAGAGAAAGGCTCTAGACTCTCACTTGATTCTTTAAAAATAAGCAGTAAGACTTAATCTCTTTTTTTTTTAGTTTTTTCATTTTGGAACCCACTGGCAAAAGCACTGAACACTTCTGTTTGCTTTTTTTATTACACAGTATTGGCATTCTTATAGCCTGGACCTAAACCTCACCATCTTGTTTCATTAAAGTGTTCAATATCAGGCTTTCTGCAATTTATTGTTCCTTCTTTTCCATGTGTTATAACAAACACTAAGCCTAGGATGTCTGTTGCCATTGCTAAAGCTCTGTGTCCTTGTCTGATTGGAAAGCCACCCTTCATTGTTCCCTCTCATACACTCTCCATTAAGCCAACTGGCTTCAGATGCTGGCACATAACAAGTGAGAACAAAAAGAGGTGTTAAAAAGAGTGCCAGGAAAATCTCCAAGCAGTGCTCTGTGTGAACAGATCTAGCTTGTTAGCCACCCCAGGAGAAAACTCTGGTGAAGTTGACAAGTCTTTCTCTTAGATGCCTGCAGAACTCACTTGTTCTCCTGGGTAGGGCTTGTTCATCGCATCCAGCACTGACACGGTTGCTACTTCTCTTCTAATTTCTTTTGTCACATGCCATATCACAAGTTCTACATGTCACGTAGAAAAAGAAGCAAAGCCAAAAACCTTAGAGTGACAGTGTGCTAGAAACTTGCTTATGGAAGGCAGAGGAAGACAGGAGGGCTGGAGCATAAAACCAGGCAAATGCGAGAGGTGGCTTGAAGGGACATGTCAGACCAAAGGAGTGGAGCACAAAGTCTTGGGAATGCTGCTTTTCTGCTTTGTGACTGTTACCCAGCAGACCAGAGGTGAGGATGATGGACTGAGGCAGCAACACTGTAGAAGCACAAGACGCCTGCATTATTTTACCCCTTTTTTCCCTTGGAGGTCTAGTGACTCATTCACCTTCATTTTCCGATGAAGACAATCGTAATTTTTGGATGTCCTTAGGAGACTCCAAAGTCTGCAAACTCAGCAATGACGGTGACTTTGTGACTTGAAAGTGAGGCTGCTGCAGGGCAAATGGCTATTGGAGGGAGGTGATTTGGCATCAGCAGGTGATGGTTTGTTCTACACAAAGTAAATGACCCTCATAGTAATTTGTCATCAACCCATGAAAGTGTGAACTCGTGCTGTGACCAGACCGGATTAGTATTGTATTTAAGGGTAGCAGTGTTAACAAAACAGGTAATAAAATTGCTTCACCTGACGTTAAAGTGTCCTACATAGTGCAAAATTTGAAATCCGGCTTTTAGCATGGCTCGCTGTGGTGGGAACCTGGTAGTAATGCCCTTTAGCTATGTTTGGGTTTAGTACTAGCATAAATCCCCACTAACAAATCCCGCTGCTGCTGTGCAGATACACCAGACTGGAGCACAGATTTCCACTGGCATTGGCAATTGTGAGTCTTTACCCTAGGAATAGCAAGGGACTAGATGCAAACCCAGCTTCCACCTCTCCTCCTGTCTCTCAAACAGAGGTAAATAGTTAGGGATGTGGGGACTCAAGTAGGAAAGCCAAATGGCCAGGTTTTGAAGGGACTTAGTTCCCTCACTTCCAGAACAATCAGGAAAAGTGGAGCACATAAATGATGTGGAAAGAAAACCCCAAACATGTGGCCCTCAGGTCACTGTTTGCCATAGCAATCAGATGAAGTATGACTTGGCTCTATTAGGCTTCTCCAGATCATCCTCAGCCCACCTCCATTTGTATAAAAGTATCAGGACCATTTTAAAATGACTTTGATGTACTCACCGCTAGCAGTGCTGCTTGTGGTGAGCAGCTGCTTGCCATCGGTGTGCTCTATGACAGGGGCCACCTCACTGCCCCAGCTTCCCAGCGCTGTCCTCGCTGCCCAAGCATCTGGCTCTGGAAGAAGGAACATCTAGTGTCCTAAGGAACCTGGAAACCAAGGACTCAGAAGAGGAGTAGGAGGGAAGGAAGACTCTTAAGGGCCAGGCTTTCTTATGTTTTATTTTCCTTTAAAATGAGCACAAGCTTGCTTGGACCCTCGCATCCATACAAAAGTGTGTGTGTACTTGCCAAGCTGTGTTTGTGTGTGCAGAGCTATCACAGAGCTATGGAGTCCAAAAAGGGATTAGACAAATTTAGAGAGTAAATTCATGATGGTTGTTAAACTTGGTGGTCTGGACAGAACCCCAGGCCTAGAAAGCCTTTAAGTTGCTGGTTGCTGGAAGCCAGGAGAGGATGCCAAGCTCAGCCTCAGTCTCTGCATTTCCCATTCTTAAGGATTTTCTACTGGCCCCTGCTAGGACACTGAGCTAGACAGACCTTTGATCTGACTGTGTTCCTCCACCTTCATGTTGTTATTCCCATATGTAATTTGGGCACAAAAGTGGGAAATGAGCTTAGCTGTCCTTCTCGATCTCAGCACCATCCCCTGCACGCCCAGCACATGTAGGATCTGCGCTCCTCGTTTGTGCTGGCTAAAGGCTGGTGGCTACATGCATTGAGGAGGAATTCATAAATCTGTAACTGTTCTCACACTCATGAGGTTCAAATATTCTTTGCCAGAAACAATAGCCTTTTCATCTTGCTAGATGGGAAGTGGGATCCTGCTGACTTGCTTTTTGACACAGATGCTCCTGCTCGGTCAGTATTTCACTCTTTCTCTATGGTGAGGTCCCATCCCTGTGTAGAGTGATATATGAGCCAATGAACAGGCAAAGCATTTTCATCTGGACTGAGGTTCATGGGCCACTTCATGGTACGTTGCTGACATTTGTTCTTTTTATTTACTGCAGGATAGGAGCAAACACCCCATCCATGGCCATTTCAAAGACAAGCCGCTAAGGAGCACATGTTGCAGTAAAGTCCCCTCCTCTAAGGGGCAGAGGTGTTTTAGTCACAGATGTTTTTTGGCTCCTACTGGCAGAATGGAGGGTGGTAGATGGCCCAGGGACCCACAACTTTCTGTGCAAGCATAGGCTGCCACTTGTGAAGGTGGGGCACAGCACATATTGCATATTCCAGGAGAATTCTGTTTGGAAATGGGGCTCAAAACCAGCCATTTGAATCATGTTTCTAGACCTAAATGAACCCTCAAACTTCCCTCTCCTAACCCCAGGGAAAGTTTCTATTTGTGCTTCTGACCCAGTGCAATGCTCTTCCCCTGATCCCATGTCCTTCTGTGTGCCCATCTCCTGGTATACCCAGACCATTTCAAGACACGTTCCCCTATTCCTGCCTCTGAGTGCTTGTTGGCTCTCCTCCCCCTTCCACCGACACTCTCCAAAGTATTAAAGTTAATGAGATAGAGAAAACATCAGCTCTTATGTCATTTGATACCCTATTCACGTAGGTTTTGTTTTATGTCCTCCAGTTCCAAGTGCTTGGTCACTATCTCTTTTGGGCCAGGACAATGTTTCCCTGTTTTACATGTATGGTTTCCCAAGCATGGGGAGGTATAGATCAAATTCCATGTCTACTGCTTCATTTTTCCTTTCCATCTACTTTCAAAAGACATCCTGCTATCTCATTTTCATATTCTCCAGTGTGCTCACTGACAGCCAACAGGGAAGGGGAAAAGAAGGTGTAACTGGACACTATGATATAAATTGAATTTCTTGAAGGATTTTCTTTGGGCTTTCAGAAGAATGGCTGAATTACTTGACAATTGCTTGACAATTTAAAATAAACTGAACTTGCTACCTTTTCCCAGAATTCAGAACAACATTGCTTTATCTGCTTTATATTGAGCCATCAGGCCTCCTGTATGTGCCTTTCTGCTCAGCCTGGCTGCAGTGAGACTTTGATTTCATCCTCAGTTGCATACAGATTCTTCCTCAAAAAACATGTGGCTCTTTTCCCTTTCACTTCCTCTTCAGTTTCTCTTCTTTCATCTGTTTTGAAGTTTTAATTTGGCAGAGCTCTGCACAAAAGAAAATGTGGAAGTTAGGACAAGGAAGCTTACGGCAACATGGGGACCAAGAATTACCAAAAGGAAATTAAAATCTGAAATGGCAGTGCAGCCTCATTAATGCTGGGTATGTTTTGATGGCCAGAACAATGGTACCCAAGGCAATAGCTTATTGTTCTAGGTGAGTTTGTGCTGTAATTGGTTCTGGGTGTAAACAGCTCCCAGTGTACTATGTCCTTATATAGCACAGCATAAAAGTACCTAATAATGTCAGCCCCAATCCTCCAAGCAGTCAGTATACAATAGATTGGTACTTCTGATAAGGATCTTCCCGGACTAGAAGAGATATCAAAAGCTCATTTATTTTTAGAAAGGAGACAAAAAACTGGATAAAGAATGGATACTCTAGATATTAAATTGCTGAATTCACTGAAACAGAAAATCACTCAAAAACTAGTTCATGATGTACAGCACATAGGTACACAGCTAAACCACATGGAGCTGTCCTGTCTCTGTCCCTGTACACAGGGTAGGACCCTGCCCAGGCATATCATGTTGCAGGACTGGGACTCAGTGAAGCTTCCTGTAATGGCATATTTCATTTAAGTATCCAAACTTCACACATGAATCAAAACAAGAAAACAGGAAAAGAGCCTGAGGATCCATATTTATGGCTTCTGGTCTGATTTGCTCAGTTTTTACCAGGAAACCTTCTTCACGAATGCCAGCTCTGCAGCCATTTGGCCTCTGCTCTTTTCTGGCTCATGCATCATCACCAGAAATAAAAAATCCTACAAATGGAACTTAACAATTCCACTGTGAGGCATGAATCAGAAAGGAATCCAGAGTTCTCTCCTACAGCTCCATTAGCTCTGCAGTGCTAATAAAAATTATTTGTTGCTAGCAATTTCATTTTTTGAGCAGAAAAGAGCTTTGCAAGACTTCTCAGGGGGGGATCTGCTCTAGGCATTTAAGACTTCATTTGCACACTTATTTTGCTGTTTATTATTGCACTTTACAGTAGCTATGGATGGTGTGAAATATGTGAAGGTGTTATACATACAGCACAGCAAATGGCATTTTGTGACTGTATTTAATGAGTATGTCTGTTCTTATGAGAGCATGTGTCAGTAATGCACAATACAAGTCAAAAACACTCTATGGTGCTCAACAAAAGTGGTTTTCCTCATTTATGTAACAACATGTAAAGTACTTGATCTCACAAACTGAACGTTGTTTTTCCTGCAGATAAAATCAGAATCATTCTGGGCTGCATGATACGAAGTGATGCCCAAAGTGACTAGGAATAAGATAGCCAGCTTAGAACGTTGGTTTTACACAGGGAGCAAGGCAGTCTAGTTTCAATCCACTGTGTCAGTTTTGTGGCCATGGAAGAGCAGATTGTAGACTACTGAGGCAGAAGTCCCACTAACATCAACAGAAATTTTGCCTGAGTGTGGAATGCAGAGTAGGACTCTTTATTTGTTCACTAGAGGTGGAAGTAATGCCACAGTAAGAAAGCTGTTATTTATTGCTGAGTTTGGGGCTGGTTAGGATTTGTGCCAGGTACTAAATCACTGTAGGTCGTGGAAATCTTATTTTTAAGCATTGCTCTTTTGGATGTCCCAAAAATTGCTTTAGCTGCGAATTATTCTGAAGACCATGACCAATAAAAATGTGCGAACCATAAATCAGAGCCAACACATCCCTGCTGAAGAACCTGAGTGTAAAATGGGAAACCAGAATCAGAACTACTAGGAAATAGGTTCATTATAATTCTGCAGGTAGGGGAAAGTATAAACCCTATGACCAAGTTTTCAAAGGTGTTGCCTCAGTTATTCCACAAAATATATATACCTGCAAAAACCTCAAGTTTATGTGACCAAGCAATATCTTTACATCCTCTATATATTTTGTTTCCTTTTCCCCCTCGTTCTTTACTCTCACTTTATTGCACGTTCACAGAAAGCCTGGTTCCAGCCTTTTAGTTCCACCGCTGTAATGCACCAATCTTGCAGAGAGCACTAGAGAACACAAGACTGAGGTGCTGAAGGACTCACCACATTCTCTGCAGTTCAACTTCCTCCAGGTAAAAGCCTGAATAGAAAGAGAAGGAGAGCCTGCCAGCAAAAAGTCGAAGCGCAGAAGGCAGTGGGTGATATACCCTTTCCAAGTTATTACTTCACTCAGTACACTCTGTTGCTGTGAGAAGCCTCAAGCCCATGGAAACCTGTCCAGACAGCGAAGCACGCTACTGCCGAGAGGTCTGGATCTGGCTGCCAACAATTGGCTCGTGTGTGAGTAAAGCATTTGCTAGGATTTTTACAAGGTGAGGGTTAGGAGGATCTTGCTCCTCCATTTAAGCACCTAGATTTTAGGTGGTGGGTGGAAATATTAAGTAATGTGAAAATAATTCTGTTCACATGATGTGTGTCTGTGGGTGGCACTGTTCACACCTCCATTTACAGCTTCTCTTGATGTCTGTCTTTGACATGCTAGATTGTCCCCTGAAGCGCCTACCTTTTTCCACTGGCTCACATATTGAACTGACTGATCATGGGGGTGTGCTACACCATCCTGTATGAAATCTCCAAAGTAGCCTGTGGCAGGTAATACCAAAATGGCCCTTGTATGACTGCTTTAGCCAGAAGTGATGGGGAAGAAAATAATTAGGTTATTTGCTCCATTTGGCACTTCCTTTTCCATGCCTAAAAGGTGCTGAGCTGAGGTGGATGCTCCTGAGAAGACTGTGACTCTTTTTCTGTGAAGCTGTGTTGACAGTGTCTCCAAGCAAGCAATACTTTGGCATTTTCTCATCAACAGCCTCAGTCAGCACCGGTTCAGTGTGGATCTTAACTCTGATCAGACAGTATGAATCAAAAAGGAAATATGATACATCACGTCTCATTGTCACTACCTAGAATATTTAGCAATCCTTACTGAACCACCATGCCATGCAATTTTCTGACTGTCACACTGGTGACAGTAATTGACAACAGAGAAGAAGGGATTACATCCCGATTGCAACCAAGGCAAACATCACTTTGGACAACTCCCACTGGACTGTTCTCTCCTCCTTGTTACCCAGCATGCTGAAGTCCGTGTTCTGTGCATTTACAATTAATGTTACTCTTTTGGAGCTGGCCAATAAAGAATGGCAAAATTCCATATTTTCAATGAACAATTTAACACATGCCCTTGTATAAAGAGATCTTGCAAACAAAAAGTGCAAAAAAATAAACCATTCCATCAATTATTTTGTGTCTGTGCATGAGTTACTAAAGGACTTTCTAGTTATCCCTAAACACAAACACCAACAGAGTTTGTTTCTAAGTACCTGTTTCTCTAAATTTTCAGTGAACTGACTATTTGACTACTGTTAAACGTGTGTTTTAGTGGATTACTGGATTCTGGACTGCAGAGTTCTCCTTGATACAAAATTAAAGCCCCACAGCCTGAATTCAGCATAGCATTTAACATGAGTGTTAACCTGAAGTGCAAGTATGTTGATGTTCACTGGAACTTGCTTAAATATCTACTGATATATAACATCTACTTGAAAGCAAGGATTCAGTCATCCCTACCTGAATGGGCTCCTCAGCTGCGGGTTTCATTGTCTCTTGTGAGGCAACTGTCATACCAAATGCAAGACTGGCTACTCTTAGTGCATAGATACTGATGCCTTCAGACACCAGCTATTCATCTCCTATTATTTCATCCTGACAGCAGAAAATTCTACAGTCAGAAAGTCCCCAATTCCTGTGACTCACTGAAGTCAGTGGAAAAGGTCCCATAGATGTGAGTTGGACTCAGATAATGGTCCAGTCTCCTGAGGTGGTAGATACTTCCATTTCCTTTCAAGGTATGGAATAAATCATTGAAAGCATTAAATGACCCTTATTCAGGATAAGCAATTATTTTTATGATTTCAAAGATTTTCTAGTGACAAATTTTTATTTTTTTTTTTTTTACACAGACAAGTGAAAAGGAAATTGAAAAGATCTCTACATTCTTATCTCAAAGCACTGAAAAGGGAAAGAGTGTCACTTTACATGGGATAATGTTTAAGTTCTGGAGGAACTCTATCAACCCCAAATTTTTAGCCAGTTCCACTTCCTATAATCATCACGGGTTCTATTTGGTTAGAGAGGATAACATTCATAATAAAAACAAAATAAACAAAAACCACAAACCCACTCGCTCCCCTCCCAAAAAAAAAAAATACCCCAAACCAGAACCAAACCAACACTGAAGAAATCAGTAACAGAAACATTTACTTTATAAACTCTATGGACATTGCCTAATCAATCAAACTTGGAATACATTTAATCCAGTCTGTTCACTGTTTGCATAGGCTCACAGGCAGAGCAGGTATTTGTGAATGTCATGTCACTGAAGAGTGTTGTGCAGGAATCAAATTCTCCTGAGGAAGAAGTCAGCTCTTAGATGTACATTTCTTCATAAAGGCTTCTATTCTTATTTGACTAAGTCAGTAATAGACATTAACAACAGATTTCTCTAACTTGCCAAAATTCTAATAATTGTTTTAATAGCTGAAGAAAAGCTCCCTGTAAGCATAGGAAAGGTTCCCATGATTCCCTGTTTGGTAGCTGAATTACACTGACTCATGGTATGGCCATTTCACTTCAATGTTTCTTTTGACATCCCAACATAAGTACTCTAATATCCTCATCCCTGTTAGGCAGAATTCGAGTCGTTTCTACCTTGCATCTCTTTAGAGAGAAGTTTAAGTGCCCAGAGCCACAGAGAGGCTCATGATACACAGCAGGATGAGACCAAAGAAAACTTATGTGCTGTGTTGTGGATGTGTGCTGTGAAGTCCTGGACTGACAAGTCCGCTGCCTGCTAACTAGATAGCTCCTTTCCCAATTAAGTGATTTTTCCTGCCTATGAAAGGTGGAGTGGGGAGACAAGGGACATGGTGCATTGTGAAGTTGTGAAAGGTGAAAATAAAGACCTGCACTAGGAATTTAGGAGCACTTTTGTGCCTCCCAGTTTAGCCATAATCAGAGAATCTCTCCAAACCCCTATTTTCAGTGAAGAATTAAAGGCATGAATTTGCAGAAGTAATTCCAAACTAATGGTCACCATTTTGTGCAGTCACACTTTGAAACTCAGAATTCTAAATCAAATAAGCACATGCAAAGTGGGCGGCAAATTGTGTGTGCTAAGCAAGAATTAGGCAGACATCTCTGTCTGGAGTGCTAAAAAGTGCTTGCTTAGCAAGTGCTGTATGGAACTTTGCTGAGTTGGTATGTTCTATATGGAAGACCAACTAATCCTCATGCCATCGATGTTCTTTTCTGCTGTGAACTACTTTTGCTTCTACTTCTTCATAACAAGGTTCTCTTTTGAAAAGCTTTGTATCAGTGGTGCTCAGGCATGGATTTACGATGCAATTCTCATAGCTGGAGTTTGCAGGCAAGGCCTGTTCTTTATGTGCAGCCATCTGTTCCCCATCATCATAGATGTAAGGGTCCCTGATGATGCTTGTAAGCTCTGGGTGTTGTAATTCATCCCATAGAGAAGAAGGATACCTTGGGACTGCTCTTGTAAATACACTGTTACAGAGGGAATTGCAAAGTTTAAAACTAGACATACCTGGACGACCTTACGCAGAGGAAAAGAAAGGAACCTGAAGTACCTGCATCCACATTTTTCCTTTACTTAAGCTGATTCCTTAAGCTTCCTTAAGCTGATGTGTTTCTACAGCATGGCATACAGCAAGTTCTCTGTCTCTTCTGTCTCCAAATTCTTGGAAAAGATCCTGAGCTCTTCCTTTTTCCTCTCCAGCTGGTTCGAAAGTTCTGTCTCTACTAGGTGTCACTGGCTCATCAGGGTAAGATTCCTTGCCACATCACGAGGTGCTATGTCAGGGAGTTTCATCTTCAGCTCCTATAGTTAAGCCAAGCTGCAGAGCTTGGGGGAGCACAAGTACCTCATGTATGAAGATCATAGATTCTTCAAATAAAAGTATGGGCCAGTGACACTACCAACACATACTTTTATTTCTTTACACCTTTGCAACCCAGAGATTAGTCTATGATAGAAACAACACAATCTAGCAATGCTTAATAATTTTTAGACACATGCAGTAGTACTTGTCCCAGCATAACAAGACACTTGGAAAGGAAAGCTGTAGTAATAGGCTAGTATAACCAATTGAGTAAAGCCTCCTGCATGGGCTGAGGTACAGCTGTGGCTTCTTCTCATGGAACTCCTCCATGGAAGAAGCTATACCTCATTCATTGGCAACACTATGCTCTCTCCTTTTTTCCATGCCTTAGATGTAGATAATCAGTTCCCCAATGAATCTGGCTCTTGGTCACAGAATAGAAGACCATTGCTAACCATCTAGGAAGAGTTCTGTACACACAGCAGTCTGCTGGGAAACAAGTCCTTGCTGCAAGATGTCATCTCAAGTCCCTGCCCTATTACACAATGAATGCAGGACTTGTTTCATGGAGCAGCATCAAAGACACTTGGAAGGTTTTTCAGACATTTTTACGAACACTGTCACCTTCATTTAAAGATGGACAAGGTGTTTCAAAAGAAATTGTTAAGAACAAGGACGGAGCTAACATCATTGTAATAATGCACTAATGAAAAGATTTTTGAATGTGTTCATTGGCAATCCATCTTTGTTCGCACTGAAGCCAACACTAAAGCCCACACTGGCAGCAGCTATGCCAACGCAAAGAGAATATGATCTTACCAGAAGATTACACTTAGGATCTTGGGTGCTTGGGAATGGAGGGTGCTAATGGGAAAAAGATCTCCAGAAGAATTAATATTCTGTATCACATTCAAGTTTCTTTTTCTATAAAACATATTTTCTCAAACTCTTCAGTTGCTCAAGCTTTTGTTTGTTAATTTTGGGTTCAGTTGCTTGGGTTTGGTTTTTTTTTGGTGAGGGCGTTTGTTTTGGGATTTTTTTTTTTGGTTTTGTTTGTTTGGGTTTTGTTGTTGTGGTGGTGGGGTTTTGTTTTGGTTTTGGGTTGGTTTTTTGTTATGGTTTTTCTTTTCTTTTTTTTTTCTTAAATCTTCTCTCCTTGCTTTCATCCCACAAAGAGAGAAGTAAAAAGATACTTCTGAGTTTCAGCATGGACTTGTTTCTCCATGATTTAGATGAATTTTCTCCTTTTGCTTTGAGAATGAAAGCTGATGATACATTTCCTCCTCCTGAAAATGTGGAAGGTAAGCAGTACCTGGATGATGGAAAAATATTTATTTAAACAGGTCCCTGGGTTCCACATTCCTGATGTGAACTTCTGAATATTCACTGCTTGATCCACAGCTGAAGGGAGGAAGATAATTCATAAATAAAGATAAAAAAAGGACCTTTTTCATAAGAAAAGATATTGCCACAATGTGTGTCTGCAGATGTGTGTGGATGGGGGATACAAGGAAAGACTGATATTATGGTAAGAGAGGAAACAAAAAGATAAAAAAGACACACTGGATGATGCGCAGCCCTGTTTCTCATCCTTGCTTTGGGAGCAGGGGCTGCTGCTACTATCGTCTTGAGGAAAAATCACAGGGGGCCAATGTTTATATGAGCACTGTTGATGCCTGATTAAGCCCGATTAATGTAGGGACATCATCACACTTAATGTAAAGAAACTGTCGCTCTAAGTTCCCTCTGTAGCCAAGGGATAAAGTCAGGCACTTTATCGTGGAGATCTCCCTCTCCCCACTGACTATAGGAGGGTCCTTGGCTGACCAAACTCTTAACTTCTGTGCTTCAATTTCTAACAGATTTGTGACTCCAAGATGCCAGACTTCTGTTTTAGTCTCAACCCCTTCCCTTAGGGAACAGTACTGATGAAGGTCACAAAGCCCTAGTCTCAGTGTCCTGAAGTACACATATCACTTTGGGAATGCTGACAAAGCTGGTTTTCATTTCCAGATACATTAACACATGCATGAAGTCAACAATGTGGTATTCCTTGATTTCCAACATTAGAATAGAAAGACTCTGAAAAACAAATTAAAAATCAGTCTGTCTATCTATCTGCATTGATTTCACAGTAGGCTGGGGCAATATGTACCAGGTAAGGAGCCAGTTTATAGACTTATTTCTCTAAAATAAAGGTTTAGTTCCACGGTCAACCCAAATATACTGCCCTACTGTTTCGTCAAACACAATGTGGGAAGCAAATGCACAGCTGAATCTTCTATCTTTAGCTCAAAGCTTCTCTGGATAAACAGGATCAGAAATAAGCTACAAGCTTTCTGTAAAGGAACATAACAAGACAAAAGAGAGACACAAAGACCAGGGAGAGGACTGTGAGTGGCATAAGTGGTGCTGAAACAAAAAAAGCCTTCCTGAAGTTGTTGGATGCCTTTCTTCTCCTTGTACCTTCAAAAACCTTTATCTATAATAAACTGGTCCCAGAGCATCAGTCAATTAATAAAAAATTTTTACTTTCCACAAAGCAGAATATCTGATTTGTAGAAACTTGTCAAACTTTTCCATGGAGTGATTTTTTTGGGGGAAAATAGAAAATAGTTTTGTTTTCAGGTTTTCAAGGAAATCTGAACTATTTCAATGAACCTTCATTTTACTTTGCCTGCAGAAAGGTTTACACCTTTCATGAAAAGAATGAATAAAAAATGTGGCTGGCTGGTTTATTCTGGTAAGGAAAGAGACAGCAGCTAATGCAGTAGTTTGGCATATTTCTATGAAGCAGGCTGAAAGCTATTTTTTTTCAGTTCTTGTGACAACACGCACATATGTTGTCTTATTCTCAGTGAATGCAACATTACCAAAGTAAAAGCAACAGGTTCATTTTGGTGTGCTAAGGGAGAGCCATGTAGCATCATAAAGAAATGAAATCTGCCAGCCTGAAACTAGGTACTGTCACATGCAACCTAGCATTGATCAAATTAATTTTAATTTCCCAAAATGAATATAAAAGCAAAACATAAGAAAATTGCTCTTTAACGCCAAATTTCTGCCCACAACAAGGTTTTATGGAGGCTGTATGAAGTCCAGAATACAAGTTTTGCGAAAATGTTGCCAGAAAAAGATCCTGAACATAACAATGCAAACATGATTTTTATTGCTATGCAAAACTTCATTGTGTAGAGCTGGAGGCTACCTCAGTGACTTCTGAAACAACGCTTTCTTCATTACAAATATTCTCATGAACACAGAAAAGCAATAGTTATAGTTCATGTGGCTTGGTAGAAATGGCAGTAACTTGGCTGCCTCAGCCTATTGAGATTCTGTGGCTGACCAAATTGGAGGGTTTTTTAATAATTGTGAGTTTAAGAGTTCAAAAAGAAGCCAAAGACAGTCCAAAAAAACCAGACTGAACTGTAGCACATCTGGGAACGTATATAAACACATACTGTGTATTAATCCTGTCATGTTCTAGATCCAGGATCCTTAAAACTGAGATCTTGTCTTTGGCCAGTGTACCTATATATAGAGAGATATATATGTGCGTATGCATGTATAAACATTAGTGGTGGTAGTAGACAGCCATCAACAGTTCATATCTAATATCTGAGGAGCTATCATTTTGCAAAGAATGAACTTTCTCTTCCTCTTCATCATCTTTCCAAACATCAGTGTCCCATCTGGCACCATCTATCAAAGACGTGTTGCATTTTTTCACTTCAAACACTTCTCTGGAAAGCTAACTGAAAATCATTCTTGTCTCCTCCTCCAGTTGCATGAGTAAGCGCAGCAATTATGTAACTGCTGAAAAATCAGCCTCCTTTCAGGACAAAATGTACAGAAAACAACTGAAAGAAACCAAAGGAGATCCTGGATACGTATTTTTCCTTAGCAGATAACCCAACACATCATACAAATGGAAGTTAAGCGAAAGCTTAACTACAGTCGAAAGAAAATAAGCTCACTGCATATCATGGTCTGGCTGCATTTAGACTAGAAAACCTCTCCCACCAAATCCAAACTCTGCAATCCTTGCATAAATCAATGACATCATCTTTTGTGACTCACTGCCTACAGTATTTATATTCAGCAGGCTGTCTCCCTCGTGGGAAAGTGTCTATACTGCTGAGACCCATAATTCATTCTGATCCTTGTACAGGAGGTAAAGAGGATGTTCTCTCACCTTGCCTTAATTTTACACACTTTGCACAATATCCCACTAGGATTTCTTTTCTCAATTTCACAACAATGTTGAACAGTTGTTTGTCTCCTGAGAAGCTTCATCTTGCGCTGTCTAGGGAATGGCTTAAAGAGGAACATATGTGAGTGTGCTCATGTCCTGGTGTATGATATGAATCATCTTGGTAGACTGTTTTAAGATGATACACTCAGATAATACGAAGGCTGAAATATAAGCATTTACAAGTTTACATGTTTACATGAGATGACAGTGGTGCATGCAATATTCATTTTGCTTCAGTCTGTGAAAGAGTGATGATGCACTCTTTCGTTACATGCTCATATGACCTTTCCCTAATACTCTTACATATTTTTGCTATGTTTTCCCATTATCTAAGTTGGTCACCCCAGGCTCCCTTTATAGTTAATAAGAAGAAACAGGCATTTCTGCAGTGCAATTCATCTCATCTTAAAATAGACATCTAAAGTATGACAGCTGAATCACATTTGAGAAGTACCCTTCAGTCATTTACCTGTATAAAATACAGTCATTTGCCTTGATTTACCTCACGGACCCTACATGGATGGCAAGACAAAGGACAATCCAACTCATCCGTCTCTCTTTAAACTTCAAGGCTGTAATGTGTGTTATCTCTAAAACATTACTGGTAGGAGAAAAACCCTCCAAACTCGCAGAGAAAATTGTAAGCAATTTTCCTCATTTTTGTAAATCATTGAATGCACCTTATTATCTTTATGAAATGCTCCATTTTCTGAATTTGTATCCATTCTTGTTTCCCACTTTGAGCTGTTAAACTTTTGCAGCACAAGGAATGCTACATGTTTCTCTCCCCCTTTGCAGTCTTCTCTTCATTAAAAATTTCCATTGTCACTTTACTGCTGAAGAACTCTGGCAACGGACTCTAGGTTACCTGTGATTTAAAAACACTCACAGCTTCATATTGTGGCCTAATGGTTTAAGGAAATTATTCTGCATCCTGCCGTTTTTAAAAGTTTATTGATGAAACACCTTTTCTCTTCTTCCTGTGGCTCAAACTGCATTTCTGCTGCTACTTAGCTCATCAGCAGGATTATTGGATATAAAATATGCCATGCAAGGAACAATTATAACCAGATTTAATAATGATTTATGTTCTTTCAACTTTGTAAATCTCAAAAAATATTAGTCAAGGCATAATGATTCCAGATTTTACACCAAAAGAACAGAGTTCAACATCTGGCTCAGAATTTCATCCGGAGTAAAAATGGTTCATACTGTGAGGCTTCTGCGTGTGTATGCTGGTAGGGGGTGAAAAGTGCGAGAAAGTGGGTGTTTTCTGAAATGGAAGCACCAGGCAATTTCATAATTACATTACTGAAAGCTGAAAAAGCAAGTTTTGTCTCCCACACCCAACATGAAATTATAAACCCAAAAATAACGATGTTCATCTGACCCTTTAAATGCTATCTCAATTATTTTCTGTCTGTGTTATTTATCTGTCACTACATACAGGCACCAGCTGCATAACCACAGCTATTTGGATATGATCAAGTTAAAGCCATAGAACTAAGAGTAACAACCATTAATTTCTACTATGATTCCCACTGCCCAAAACAATGTGATGCTCACAGTAATACGTACACACATACAGAAAATAAATCCTGATCTTCAAATGAACAGCCAGTGCTGTCTCTTTGCAAGTGGATAGGTCTTAAATACCATCCAAGATCTCAGATCTCAGGCACTTTAAAGCACAGATAATGCAAATCTTGCATTGAAACCAACACAGAGCATTTCTAGATGCACAGATATACGGCTCACAAGTAGCTTAGGCTTTGTTCAGAAAGCCACTTCTAGCTTTGATTGCCCTGGTAAAGGGAATACCATTCCCAGCCTGCCCAAGAAGTGTGTCACTACTTTACCTACTGGTTTAATCTGCAAGCTGTCATGTTCATGTAACTGTTCCCCATCTATTTCATCCAAAGCCCAGCATGTAGAAACGCACTGTCATTTCAGAAGAAAAAAAAACAGGGAGGAGTAGGAGGAGTTCAGAGTTGAAAAACTGAAGCATTTTGTATTATGAATCCCTGCATATGACTACACTTCCTCAGAAGGTGTCCTCTAATCACAGGTTTCCTTAAAGCAAGACTGTTTGGGCAACCTGGTCAGGTACAGTACATGTGAGGTAGCGCTTCTGAAGTGTCCACAGTCTGGGTCTGAACGGGGGCTACATGTCACTGCTTCATTTTGCACAGGTATGCTGATGCTCAGCAAAGCCTATCTGTAAGAAGACTGATCAGATCCAGCCAGCTGGAAGTGTCACTTTGGCATCAGATGGAAGGCCTGGGACATAGCAGAGTATATATACAGACCCTTTCCATGTCTTTTCACCAAATTTTGGTGAAAGACCCTGTCATCTGCAGGAAAAATCCTCACAGGGCTTTCCCTGGCATGGGAAATGATTGCCTCTTTCCCTCAGAGAGAGGCTACAGGCAGATATGCCACGATCTGACCTCTTGGTATGACAGCAAGATCTGCCAGGAGGAACTAGGATAGATGTCAGTGCTCTCTAAGCCATAGAGAAGTAAGAAACTGTCTTTAGTTACTGTGCCGGTCTTCTTGCATAAGTAACATCATCAGGTCATAAAGGTGTTTTTGACTCCTGCCTTGGTTCTGAAAAATACAGAGGATAATGACTTAAGGTGACATACAGGCAAAATA
The DNA here is from genome assembly GCF_028554395.1 of Pezoporus wallicus. Classification (NCBI taxonomy): domain Eukaryota; kingdom Metazoa; phylum Chordata; class Aves; order Psittaciformes; family Psittacidae; genus Pezoporus; species Pezoporus wallicus. The sequence goes on along the minus strand of NW_026641738.1, from coordinate 410,517 downwards.
TCCAATCTAGTTCCCTCAGAAAATGACCCTGTCAGTGATACAGCTGAACACAGGAGGACTAGAAAGCAGGGTCCAGCATTCTCTAAACCTCTTGATTCTATAAAAGCAATTTCCCAGGGACAGTAAAGAAATTGAGTCAATCCCTATTAAGAGATCTTTAGAGTGGCGGGCTGAGGGGGGGCATGCAGAAGTTTCTTTGTGCTTTCTCCAGAAGGTACAGTTCTTCAAACACAAACACAAGTGGAAAAAGAAACCATGTGAGAAAAGAAAATGTAGTCCTCTAGCCTTATCTCTTTAGAAAGCCTTATCTCTTTATGCTTATTTATCCTAAGCACTTTCAACTGAATGCAGAGCTCTCTTCTCTTCCACTATTGATAAAGAAGATCCATAGATGCTCCGGATAAGCTTCATTAAAAAACTAGGCAGAAGACCACAGTCATTCCCCAGAGCATGTGTGTAGCCGCTGTCACTCTGTCCCTCTGCATCTTCTGCACTTCAGCAACTTACAGAGGGCCCAGACAAGACCCTGGTCCTGGTGTGTCAGATGCTACAAACACCTGGCTAAAAGTCAGTCTCTGACCCAGAGGGAGCAGGGAAAAACTGAGAAGGTAAAAAAGATGTAATGAGTTTAGAGGAGTGGTTAACACCAAGGTTTCAAAACCAGGTTTTGGATACCCAGTCTGAAATACTTCAGAGGAACTGACCACGAAGTATTGTAAGCTGAATACCTAAAATCATTCGAAGTTTGGATAAGCCTTGACCTATACCACTGTGTTATGACAAACAATATTTTCCTCTACACATGGAACATTCAGGATTGAATGCTCATTTCTTAGTGCCCTCTTATCTACCTAGTGAATTTCCTGACAGAGACAGGTTCTGTCATAGCTGCTTTCTTGATCTGAGACACTAATGGCATAAAGCAGTCAGTAGTAAATTCAGATATCTTCCCAGCGCAGATACTGAGGCTGATCTAATTTGCAACCCTTTTCTCATGGCCCTGTAAGCATCATCAAAACAGCATAAAAACTGCAGAGGAAGGGACAGAGGAATATTCAGACTGCCCACAGTGTGCTTAAGTATGTGACTCCTTTCCACTTATGATCAAGAGCACTGGATTTGAGCAGCTCTGGGTAGCAGGCAGGCTGAATTGCTCTATCCATACATGTTGGAAATAAAACATTTGCAATTCATTTCACCTACCTTTGGGTTGCTGAAAGTCAGGCATGTAGTCAGAGCTAATTGCCTAGAGCTCTTTTATAGACTGCGAGAGAAAGGTGTTTTCAGAAAGTGATTCATCCTACCCATCCAACTCCCAAGATGAATAGCCTGCATGAATGGCTGTCAGCCTCTGGTGACTGCACAGGGAGCCAAAGCATGGCTTACACTAGATACATAAGTCTTTAGCTGTTAAGAGTCATTCCAGTCAGATTTATACAGGTTGAATATGAGCCCATGTACTCTGTCCAGAAGACTTCACATGTATGCATTTCTTTATATCTAATACAAAATGCTCAAATGAGTCTGTCCTCTTTTCCTTCATCCTCTTGTGTCTTGGCTACATCTATAATTAATCATTTTCTTCCTGTTTGCCTGATATTAATGCAATAACGCAGCATTGAATAAACTGAGTTATAGTGGGGGGAAAAGGAGGAATAAAACACACTGTGTGCAAACCCATTTCAGAGGCTGACAGCAGAAAATCAGAGCACAGGCAGAACAGCGTGAGTGTTTCTGGCGAGCTTGCAGGCACAACACAAGTAAACATCTGAAAGACAAAACTGCTATCAGTTCAGCATAGAAAGCAAGCTGCCAGGTCCACAAAAAAATGAGTGTCAGGCCCAACCTAAGCATGTGTGTGCATGCTGAAGAGAGCCAGAAAATCTCTACAAATGTCACCATCTACTCTGGTTTGATATATGGGCCCCAGAGGCCAAGAGCTTGACTCTTGGATCTTTTTTTGTGCAAACTGTGACATCTCAGACTCACTTCAAGAGCTTTCTACATGTTTTGGCTCAATATCTGCTCCCAGTTAGGTTGGTGGAAGGAACTTCAGATTCACACCAACCTAACAGAGTTTATTTTGCCATCTGTCTGTGTTTAGTCTTCATATTAATAATTAAGGCAAGCAATGCAGACTGGGAGGGAAGTTCTTTCCTGAGGAAGAGAGCTGTGTGTCATGCAAACTACCTAGCAGCCACTGAATCTGTTTCAAAAATTACTAGTGAGAAAGCCCACTACTCATTTTTCCACAAGGATTGGCATTGCTAGGATGTCCATTGCCGCGAGCCTGTTATTTAAAATTTCTGCTGAACAAGACCACACCCCAAAAGTAATGGGCTCTGTTAACAACATGCTGTGAACTTTGTGAGGGTTTTTTGAGCTATAAATGTACTTTCTGTGGTCTGTTAATAAAATCATACTTCCTGTCAAAGAAAGAGGGCTGCGGAGAGGCAAGTCGCTTGAGTTTCCCCTCATGGAGTTTTTCCCAGCCCACGCCACAGTTCAGGGTTAATTGCACAGAGGCCCTTTCACTGGCTCAGGAAACCCTTCCAGTCAAGGCCACCTCCCTCAAAAGGACCACTGGCATTAGTGTGGCTTTGGCTCGTGGCTTTCCTCCATCCAACAGACAGGTGGTGGGTCACCTCCAAGCCAAGTGGATCTCTGTCAGCCATTCGCCTCTTTCTAGCACAAGTCTGTTTAAAGATATGCCACATATGAAAACCCAGAGGGGGAATGTGAACCTGGCAGTAGGTAAAGGTGTTATTAACCTCATGGACAAATGCATCTGTCACCACCAGTGTGGGATGTTTTTGCCTCTTCTGAGTTGTTTCCTGATTTACACTGAACACAAACCACTCAACTTCTATAGGGATATGACTCAGCACTGAATTTTGGCACAGACTGCTCAGAATTAATTATAATTGTGAAGTGCAGAGCTGTGGGGGCCCCACTTCTACTGATAATCCTCCTCACCACGTAATCACATTTTAAGCCCCATTGGCCCCATTACAAAAGTCCCCATCCAGGACCAGTGCTTCTCATCTGAAGGATAAAATACTTACTTGAGTTTTTTCCCCAGGTTTCTCTACCAAAGTTCTCTATAATAAGAGATTTCAGACAGGAATTGATAAATCTATACTAAGGGAGGGTGAACATTAACATATTATACCTTGTGGAATAAAAGGGGAAAAACGAGCTCTTGAAATGCTAGTTAAAATGTAATGGCAAGCCTCTAAAGAAAATAACAATGTCCTCATTTCTGCGTACATTTGTTTTTTCAATAGCTCTGCTCATTTTGACCTGCAGTCCTAAATTCTACACATCAGTAATTCAAGTTTCCATAAAGAAAACATAGTAAATTTTGAAGCAAGATTGTAGTTAAAGACAGTTACAAGAAAATAATCTCTGGATAATTTGAATCCTTTTAGAACCAATATGGTTTAACTATTGACAGAATAAAGAGGGGGAATTAATGGATCTCATATCAGACTTGAGTGAAAGGCAACTGTTTTGTTTTGGAAAACCACACAGCAATTGGCATTTTAATCTGACTTACAAAGCTTGCTATTGACATTTTTCAAAGTCTTACCTCATATTTCCATCTTGAACAGTGATGCTGAAGGAAGCTTACTATGGTTTGGCTGTCTGCCTGCAGCTTCTGCAAGGCAGGTGCTCTTGTCTCTTTGCAGCAACCAAGTTTCTTCTGTCCTTGCTGTTCTGGCACACCAGAACAGAAACTTCGTTTCTTTTTTTATAATATACCAGGTTTGATTGTCTAGAGCCCATGGTACACAGGACTGAGAGATCTGCAGAAAAATATAACCCCCAGCATTTGACTTTCACGTATCCTGTCCCCGGAAAACAGGGCATACTGCTCTGAAGAAAACAAAGGAAGAAGTTATTTTCGTTGGGCTGAGTGTTTCAAGGTGAAACATGAAGCTGCTCAGGAGATGTTGGGAGTGGGTGGTGGTGGTGGTGTTATTTGTAGCAGAGAAGCCTCACTTTTGAAATCTATCGCTTCTGCTCACTTCTTTGAGTGCTGCTGTTAAGCTAGCTCAGATGCTCTCTGCCTGTATGTGTCTCAGGGTATGTCTAGCCAGCCAAATGCAGTCCATTGCCTCAGCTGGCCAGGTACCCTCCACAAGTTGCATGCCAACTGAATCTGGCAAGTCCTGCTGATCTTTGTCACCATAAGGCATCATACCACATGAGAAGTAGAAAGAGCAAATGCTGTGTTTAAAAAGGCAATACTTGCACTGAATCTCTTCATCCTGAGATCTTTTCTAGGTTATTTCTTTTCTTCCCATCCTCTGCTTCTCTTCAGCCCCCTAAAGTCAACAGACAAACTCCAGATCTACCAGAGTGAAGGGGATCAGACTCTGATCTTTGGTATCTCACTTCAGGGTAAAACAAGTCTGAAATCATCTTCTAAGGAATGGGAAGTGTGGTGGGATGTTTCCATAACAGCTTGTCTGTGTAAAATACCATGATGTCATGTGCAAGTACCCCCTGGCATACAGGTCCTTTTTCAAGAGCCCTTGAACATACTTGTGTGAATATAAGAGCAGCAGAATTTCTCAAGTCCACTTGGCATTCACAGAAGTCCTGGGTTTGTGAGTAATTGCACTTCCAGGTACATTACCAACAAATCTTTAGGGCCTGGGTTACATGGGAGCATCAGTAACAACCACCAGCCCTGCAGGAAGAGACCAGGAAGGGCTGCAGAAATCTGACAGACGTGTGGGACAATTCTTTCGTTCAGAATTACACCACTCAAGGTCTTAAAGTTACTGGGCTTAGAGGCAGACAGACTGGGCTAATTCTGGACTTCTTGTGAGTCTAATTTAATTCCTGGAAATGGAGCTGTGTCCGCTCAAGCTTGGCTCCAGACCAGCTTTTCCAAAAGCAGTCAGGCACCAGTGCAATTGTCACAGTCACTTAACTCCCACTGATGCTAGTTACGTGCCTTTTGAAAATACCACTAAGGGCGACTGCAAATCTGGCCCCTAGTATGCTCGTTTCAGTTTATTCAGCTGTAATTACAGGTCAGCTCTGCTCACACCGGAGCCCTTCCGCTGAACTGCTCACTTTCCTGGCACTCCAAAGACCTATATCATTGAGGTGAGGGAGGGGCAAAAATTAATTCTGCTTATTGGAAACTGAAAAGTGAAGCTATTAAAGGGTAACAATGTGATGAATTAGCTCTCCACAGTGAAGTGATAGTAAAGCAAGCTCCAACTTAGAAACAGCACAGAGTGATTTATTGTTGATCAATCCGCTTCTCCCTTTGTTGTTCCCCACACAGTTACCCGGAGACAATGATACTGCTTGTCAGTAAAAAAAATGGTGCAGTGTCATACATCAAACCACAAGCAAGCCCAGACTAAAAGCCTGTTTGTGAGCAGTCCCAGCTCTGATATTATACCAAGGCCTTACTAATGCAGGGAACCTCATTAATCTGAACTGTTTGTGACCATAGAGCCATCTGAATTAACGAAAGCTCCTATTGCTGATGTGGAGTCATAACCAGTGCAAGACATACTCCTGTTTTTGCTTTTTTTCCACTGTAGATGAAAACCTCTAGAAGTTTAGAATGCATGCACCAAGTATAAAAATACCCCTGGAAGCCACAGCAGCAGCTGATGTGGGAGCAGGTTAGCTTTTGACTAACTGAAATGCTTGGATTAACAAATTTTGGAATAACAGCAATACAGACCCCAAGAAGCTGGAAACCTCATCTATTGATTCTACTGGGCCTTGGAAGGAATTTCAGCATCAGGTCAGAAACTCTTAGCTCAAGCCTATCTCCAGATTGAACATCTGAATCTTCAAATCCTCTGCTTATTGTTTTTAATCCATCTTTATATTTTCTATGCCTGAGTGCATTGTTTCTGGCAATGACATTACTTTGTCCATTTGTTTTCAGACACAGTCAGGGGCAAATGGTCAGCATCTCAGACACAATTTACTGAGGTCTCAGTGCCCTCTATGATGTCATGGTTATTTAATTCTTTAGGAAATCATCTCCCTAGAAGAATAAACTCATTTAAAGAACTAATGTTAATTGGAAACTGCCGAACAAAATGCTTGTGAATTAAGGAGCCTAGGAGTGAATAACAGATACACACATTGACTGTTTGTCGATGAAGCAGGACAAAACACTTCCCTTTCCCTTTCGTCCCGATCTCTTGCTGACCAGAGAACTAGGAGGGCTGCAGAATAGCTAGGAATGAACTGCCACCGTGTGGCCAAGGAACAGTTTTAGCTACCTTCCTAGAAATCTCCTTCAAGAGCTGTTGCACTGAGACAAATGACAGTCCCCAGCACTTACAAGTGAAAGTTTTCTGCTCTATCGCATATTTCACTTCTGTGGTACTTGCAGTTCGTTCCTAGCAGTGGCCATAGGCTTCTTGCTGAGGACTTGCTCCCTTCTCAGACTCACTTTAATAAAAGGGTACAACACATCTCTTAATTCCATAAATCCATCCTATGTTTTCTCTAATAGGTCACCTCTTCTTCTGACGGGGGTCAGGGTATCATAATCCTGGAGCCAGTCAAGTGATGATTCCAGGTCTTGCCTTAAAAAAGAGAAGATGACTTTTTAATACAACAAGCCTGTTTGTTTGTTAGTAGAAAACTTATGACCTTGCACTAAATTATTGTTAGTCAAGTAAGACTCTGACCTCTGCTTTGCAGCTTGGTCTGAAGCAGCTGGACTCATGTTCTGACTTGCCCTCAAAATTCTTTTAGAAGAACAGGTTTTTCTAGCTGTTTAACTCAAGATAGATCACGAGTCATTCCACTGACTTGATGCAACTTTGTTCCACTTTACCATGGGCATAACTCAGAGCTATAGGTCTAAAAGGTGGCAAAAGCCCCCTAAACACACCATGTGGTGACTGGCCAGCTTCGTGCTGCTTGCATCTCCTTGTGGGCCACTCTATCATGAAAACATAACAGGCAGTCTCCTGAATTAGCCTAAGCAAAAGTGCAAACTGGACCTACAGCAGTGAAGATTTTGAGGACATCCACCAGGTGTTAATCCAGTATTTTTAGACACCCCATTCAATCTGGAGCATCCATCTTTGCTAAGCATTATCTTGGAGGACTTCCTGCATTACTTACTATAGTGCTGACACCTTCTGCCTTCACTGTAACTTTATGGCACTGCAAGATTCAAACCAGAGTGTACATCTTGTCCAGCTGCCAACTTTCCATTAGCACATTTATTTCTTCTGTTTCTGCCAAAGACGCTTACAATTTCAGCTCACTTATGTGTATCATGATTACACTGAGTTGCTGCACACAAAAGGACAAAATAATTTTGACTCCTCTGGGACACGATTTCTTCAACAGACTTCTTCTCTCTTCAGTTACTGGATTCTTGTACACAGTGTCTTTAATTTCTTATGGACAGCTGTGGATGTGGCATCACAGAAATTCATAGCCAGAGCCTTTTTAGAGCTAGTGCTCAGCAATGACAGCAGCTAGAAGAACCTGAAATACCCCAGTATTTCAGCTGACCCAGATTTGAAACAACAAAATAAGAGAAACCTTCCTAAAGGTCTTGCTCATTACTCCAGTGCACTCTTGAAAAGAGCTTTTGCGATCAGTGCTGCGGGGAATGCTCACACACAGTGGCCTTGATTGATATTACTCCTAGTTGATACTCTTCATTATCAGGGCCTGGGAGCCTGGGGGCATGACTGAAGGAGCTCAGTAATAATCTCTGCAAGGGATCTAGGTCATGAGGAGCTCTGCTGGTCATGAATAATTCTTCTGTACAATTTGCATTGTCAGAGCACCTATAGTAGATGCTTAATTAAGTAGCGCTTAATTCCAACTTTGGAATGCCTGAAAATAACTGCATGTTGCAGCAAGGTCATTTAGAGACCCTACCCAATGTAAATAGGGTTCCTTTAGTGTCCATGCAGAGAGCTCTGCCTCCAAAGGTCTTGGGGAAATAATTCAGGGAAGCCAAGGAGAATTAACTGCTCCTGGAAACTTGGAAAACTGCCTAGGGTGAGTCGATGTTAGGTAGGGACATGGCTCCCTCTCAGAGCATACAGAGGGCGCTGCCATCCACAATAAACCCTTCTCTGAGGACACAGCACGGAGGATGGAAATGCTTACCTTTCCTCTTTCCGGCTCCTTTTACGTTCAACTGCCATTTTCTCACACAGGTAACACAAGACCTAGCTTATGGGCCAAAGCTCCCGCAGCTTTCACCTCCCCAGAGAGTGGCCTAAGATGCTAGGACCACTCTCCATAGCCCTATTAGAGCTGGGACATGTCCAGTGAGGAGAACACAAGGGTTAATATGCTAGAATGAGAAAGAAGATTGTCTACTTTTATGGGATAGGAGGTAGAAAATGTTCTCAGAGAAAAACTGCTTTATTTTACTTGCTTAATTAAAATTTACCAAGAATGTAGCAGGCTTGAAATGACCTTTAGGAAAAGGAGAAACAAACAAACAAACAAACCAATCACAGAATTCAAATTGAAATTACACCTCTTATTTTCCTCCTCTGTCTCTTATTCATAAAAGCAAACACATTTCACACTAGAGTTTGAGTGTTGGACAGCAGGGGGACCCTGACCCTCTGTCACAGAGAGAGGATCGGAGACACCTGTTTTACAAGGACAGACAGAAGTCACAGGGAAGGTCAAAAATGCTGAAGCAGTTTGGTTCTGCACATCACAGTGCATCCTTAAAACTATAGCAAAAGATCAGCTACTCCAATGCATATAACCTTGGCACTATGAACATGAAGCACAGCCCAGGGCAGAACACCATTGGAATCCTTTTCTTCTTCTTTCATCAGTATTTTAATTATTCACACTCCTAATTCTATGATAGCAACTCAAAAAGACGGTGAAGTTTTCTGTCAAAATCCATCCTTGTTACAGGTTCTAGTAGCAAAACGGTGACCACACACTTACTAAAAATGTTCATTGGCAACTTCAGATGAGATTCTGCTTGGAGAGGGGTTTCAGGGTAATAAGGTTGCCAGAAATATGCAGGCTTGAGCACTGAGCCTCTCCCCTCACACATACACAGAGCTGCAACCTTGAGGCATGTCAGGAGCAACATGCTGTGCTCTGGCTATCTGACCTGGCCAAGTGGCCTTGAATGGTCATGTCAAAGGCAGAACATTTTTGATGACACGATGTTCAGTTCAGGACAGTCAAGACAGGACTGGGGGCATACAAAGGCAGCAACATTGTACAGAGAATACAGACTAATCAAGAGAAGCACCAACAAAAGGAAAACAAAATGTAGACCTTAATTTAATCTCTTCATGAATATATATTAATGCTGTTGGTTAAACTGGTCATTTTCAAGAGGATATAGACTAGACGAAGAGCAGTAAAAGTACTTCCAGAATTAAAGTGCTACAGAAACAATTCCTCCCCTTCTAGAACACCACCAGAAAAAAAAAAAAGCAGACTGCTTTAATCAAAAAGGAGATGCCAGCTCTGAATGCAGAAACACATGTTTTTTTGGCACTCTCCTATCTCATGACAGAAAATGTCCTAGATCAGTGAGATCTGAGAGGTACTTCCACATCATGGCAGAGGTGCTGTTTGATTTACTCAGTCCCAAAGACTAGGAAGATAAATCAGCAAGAACTGCTTCCAAATGTTCTGTGTGGTGGGCACAAGGTTCATGGAGTTTATGATATATCAGATGGGTTATATTGATGGCTAATGCCTTAGGAAATTTATCCAAGCCTGTGGGCATGAAAACAACTGAATATAGAAACAAGAATTCACCAGTAAATCACCAGCTGGTCGTACCAATGCTGCCATGATCCACCTGTCACAGTGAACCACCAATTGAACGCCAGATGGAAAAAATTAAAGTAAGCAAAGGCTTGATCCCAAATACCTTTGCAGTTTCTTAAGGCAAAGCATGATCTGGGGGTTGTGGCTCAGATTGATGTCTGTGATATAAATGGTATTGCATTATCTGAAGGGCCGTAGGCTAGTATTTCCACAGGGTGTTATTGCCTTGTCACTTTGTATGCATTTGCACATTGCTGTACATCAGTGGAACAGGCAGACATAGGTCTTAACAATTCCAAGTATGCCGTGGAAGATGTACCACCTCTAAGACTAAAAAGCCCAAAGAGGAACACTTCCAGTATAGTCTTTAATGGTGAAGTAGCAGAGTACCAAATTTTGGATATAATCTAAAGCTGATAGAGTGGATTTGCCTGCAGATTGTCTGCTGCATTTGAAAACAACCTTTGCTCCAATTTATTCTCAAAGTGCTCTTTTCCAAGACATTAAGCTTTTCTAGTATGCATTGGGATGTCTAGATTCAACAATTGGGTGTTAAAATAGAAAAAACCCTAACAGGTGGTGTAACCATATGAAAAAAGGTTGAATGCATTTTTGCATTCCCTTGATGTTGTATCCAAGGACAGAACAATTCCCAATAGCAAGCAGAGCACAAGATAGCTTGTTTTTTTCAATTCACACTGAAGCAGTTCCTCCAAACACAGGTTTCTAATGCTGATTCCTTCACTGCAGCTTTTTCTGCTTGTACCACAGCTTGCTTGTACCTCAGTGCTGTTGTACACCCTCAGATCACAGAATCAATGATGGCACATACAAATTTTCCCATGCAAAAAAAGAGAAAATTCTGCTTCACTGCTCTGAAGTTGGAAGCAATGGTGCAAAAAGCTCCAACATATTCACTGAACTGCTTGAACTGCTGTACTAGACTCAAAAGAAAAATTACTGCACCAGGCAATCTCTGAATCATTGCTTTCAATAGCAGCCCCAGAAAAAAGGCTTGCCAAGTTGGAGCTCCCCCCCAGGCTGAATGACAAAGCAGTATTGTTAGGCACAATGAACTCAATGAGTTAAACCCTCATATGAGCCCAACATTGAAATAGCCATGGCTTAGAATATGTCCCACACAAAGAACCTTCAGTGACTGCATAGTTCACTTCCACAGCGTAAGAGATGGATCAGAGGCTAAAAAACAAAAGCAAGTCTTAGATGTCCTATTTCAGATATTCTATCTTCAGCTGAAGAGGGAATATTCTTTCAATATTCTTTTTTACGTGTTTTGGGCTTAAATTTTAAAGTGCTATATGCCCCTTCCACAGCTTTGGGCAAGTACATGGGATGTCTTTCCAGCCTCTTCCTAGAGTTAGTGGTTCCCCGCTGGCTGTTTCTTTGAGACTGGTTTGCAGCCTTTGCTGTCTGGGCAGTCTCTTGTGAGTATCTCCGGGGAGCACGAAGGATCCAGTTTGAATGTAAACTGTGTTCGCTTGTGCTGGTAGCAACTGAAAGACATAAGATAATGTGGTGTTAACAGTTTACCTGTGATAATTTACATGCACAACTATGTCAGTTAATCCCTTTATACACACTTTTAAGGCACAGCTTATCAGGCCTCTTTTAGATATCCACTTTAGCCTAAGACAAAAGAGAGAAATGTCAGTTTCTCTCCACTGATTATACTAGGATAGAAGATAAGCTCACATGACATCTTCATTTAGTCAGGCAATCCCATCATTTCTGGTGGAAATGTACCATTATTTAGCCTTATTTCTAAATGACTTTTTTGTTTTGCTGGTTGGAGAGAAAACATCCAGCCATTTCTCAATGAGATGAAAAACAGATGAAGAATTCAGTACTGAGCAGAAAGCAAGCACTATTCCAGCACTATGCATGTTACATTTGGTCATGTTGCAATGGCCACACATAAAATAGTTGTACCCTTTCAGCAGGGAACAAGCAATATATTACTGTACTTTCACATGCTGCATGCAATGGTTCTAGATTTGGGAAACAACACTTGGAGGCAAACTGTGTTCATTAAATAAACACACATGGTCTTACAATGCCACTCCTCCCTCTACCCTTTGCACACCAAAAATAATCTTATTTTGGCTGGCTTATACTGCACCATCAAAATCAACATCCACATTTGGCAGATCCATGTCAGGAACTCTTCGCCATCTCTCTGAATCCAGGTCTGCAATAACTGAGTCAAAGAAAGCTATTGCTTCCCTTACATCTGAACTGGACTGTGGCCCTTTTCTTTCCGTGGATGCCTGTTGATCAGATAGGGAGTAAAAGGTTAGTTAAGGTTGGGCACAATGACCTCTTAATGAGCAAACTGTATAAGGAAGCTGAAAACATTGTATTTGACTCAGTACTTCAAGCTAGAAAAGGACATAGGTCAGACTGCTCCACAGGTTGTAGCCATCAAAGAAAGTGGGACAGCAGTTTAGCAAAAGTCCATCTTGTTACATGCTCAACACCAAACATCTTTCACTTGGACGCTGCCAGCCAGGTGTTATAAAATCCCTCAGAACCCCAGTATCAGTCCATTTAATTAGGCGGCTAAGTGACAGATGGGCTTTATGGCCTAATTTATTCTACCTAGCAGTAGGCACCTAATGAGACACACATTAGAAACGTAGTCATGCGGGGTTCCTTCTGTAATTAATGCACGGCTCCAGTATCTTCAGAAGATGAGTCAGGCCTTAGGTAGGCTGAATTCTCCTCTGCAGGCAGCTCGTTCTCTTAGCTGCAAAGGGATTGTGGGGTAACTTGGTTACTAAATCAAGCATCTTATTAAAATGCCTAGGTTAGGTGAAATGAATACAGATCTAAATTGCTAAAGTCCTTTTTAAATGGAAAAGGATCGTGTGTGCTAAAATATGAGTCATTCAACACTGTGCTAATTCCCACAGGAAAGCCACAGGGTTTAAAATTAGGAGCCTGTGTCTTGAGAAAAAAGCAAATGCCTTCCTGTAAATGTTGCAGCAGCCATAAAGCCTTGGCTGGCAATTCTGTAGGTCCATATGGGATGAATACTTCCTGCTGTGTTCTACCTAATGAGGAGCTGCGTATTTTTCTTGCCAGTCTGAGCTAGGTGTATTGTTTTGCAATACCAAGTCAGAAAATTGCTACCTTGGTTTTCAAACATGCAAACAAAGGATACATGCTGTAGCACATCTCTGAAGGACCAGCTTGTTCCCTGTTCTGTGGAGGAAGAGGGATGAGGCAGCTTATTCCCCTTCTGACATTATGGGTTGATTGAAATCCTCAAAAGTGCTAAAAGATAGCTGCTACCACACATCTACTGAAAATAGTGACTGCTATTATGACTAAGCCCTTATATGTTATAAACCATTTTAAAGAAATGCCTATGTACTTCCAGCATTTGACCCACCCCTCCATTTTTTTCTCTTTGTAGACCCAAGTGGCAAATTTTGAATCCATGCAGTCAGCCTGTAGTCCAGGTCCTAGACATCTTTGGATTAAACCTCCCATGATGACAAGGTTGTCTGGACAAAGTCCTTTCTTATTAATCATCCATCATGTAGGAGAAAGAAGCGAATTTCCACTGACAGCCAATTTAACACAAAGAGGTAGTTACGGACAAAACCATTCAAGACTGGTGATAAAAATGAACCTTGTAATCTGTCAACATAAAATCTGTAGTGAGGAAGCAGAGGATTCTGGCTATTCTAGAAGTCTCCATGACCTCTCCCTAATTTTTGTAAAGCCAAGGCTAGATAGCTGTGATCCTGCAATTTGTGTTGGCGATAATGACTTGTGGGTGGCATGTCCTGCTCTTGTCCCTGTCTGTTCTTAAGGGGGCAGCTCATGGAGTTAGCATGCCAGTCAGTAGCAGGGTTGTCCATACATAAGACCTAGCTGGCCACAGTCAGATGCCAGCATATTTAGACTCAGCCTGTAGGAGATTCATTTGTTTTTCCTAACTAGTATTTTCAGTGGCAAATCTCAGAGATTCACAAACCTGCATGAAGCCTAGTTGTGCAGAATGTATCTCCCAGCTTCCTGGTCCATTGTTTTAGTACCATTTGTGCTCATTTTTTTCCCACCTGGCTGATGGTTAGTCATGTATTGCTCCACTACATCACTGCTCAGCTCATCATGGAACTGGCATGCTGCAAATCTCTGCTACTTCAAGCCAATCATTGTCTGACAGTGTAAAAAGTCAGTTCACAGACTGTGTCTATAGTGTTGAGATTTGTCTCCTGGCACCTGGCACCACCAGGCCATTTTTCTATATCTCAGTCATTCTCTTCTGCTATTTCTCTGGCCTAAATAATAATGTCTTTATAAAATCTATACTCTCCAGCCCACTGAGCTGAATATTGTTTCCTCCTATTATCCCTAGTTTCTGAGAGTCACTGTGCACTGAAAGGATGACATAAAGCCTAATAAAACAAAATGAAAAATCCCACTGACTGAAAGGGTATTAGATCAAAATGTAAAATTGAAAAATGTGCTATCTAGTCCTAAACACGTGAGCCTTGTCATTTGGTTAAAAAATGCCTGCAAAAGAGCTTAGCTTCAGCCATTCTGACAATCTGCTGTAACACATCTAACTGTGGCAATATTTTGGGGAAAGTCTACCTAGCCTAATTGGTAAGTCAGCCAAACAGCCCTTCTTTCCACCATCCCCATTATTACCCAGTTTAAAGATTGCACTGAGTAACCTGTGTGTTTGCTGTCAAAGTCATGTTTATGGTTGTGTAACCTGAATGGATTTCCCCACCTGTTGCAATTCTTCCATTTGTCCTCACTGCATCAAGTCCAGAGTCAAATTAACCACCGAAATGTCTAGTGACACGCAATCTATATGCTGCAACCAGGACAAAGCTTTGCAATGCTTTTCTTTCTAGGATACGTGGAACTAGTCTGCACTAAAGATGATATTTCAGTTTTGCTTTTGTGGTATCATTACAGTAAAGGATAAAGAATTATACTATCTCAAAATGATCTGTCAACTTATTAATGGATAGAGTAAGAAACCGTTAAGAATTTCTCATTCCTGACAGCCCATCAGTAGAGCTTGCACTGATGCTAAATGTAGCACTGACAAGCTATCTGACCAGCCAGAAAGATTCCTATTTATTTCAATGAATTTACAATTATTTTGTGTAAGTAATTTTATGCCAATAAAAAGACTGCCAGTAAACCTAGGGATTACTGTGCTTGTCAGTCATTAACAGCTTTAAATAACCATAATGGAGAACTCAGAGGCATTTAAATAGCCTGCCAGAGTATTGAGAGAACAGCTCACTTTTCATAACATGTTTTCAGATACTTGCCCTACTCTCATGCCACTTTGCTTCCCATATTCCACACACACACACACCCCAAAAGTAGGAATATACATTTGTTTCCATGACCATTCATACTTAATTTCACACTACTCAGAAAGAGTTTCAGGTATTTAGCAACATTTCAACTGATGCAACAGTAAAATGACAATTGCATGAGACCAATGAAGCAGAAAATGAACACAGGACATACAGCATCAATTGCTTCGTAGACTAGGACCAAGCACATGACAAAAGCTCTTTAGAATTACCTTAGAAGATTCTTTGGAAGGAAGTGGAAGAAATGACTTCTTTCCAGTTTTGGATGATTTTGTGGACATTGGGGAATCTGCAGACATATGCATGGATTTCAAGTTCTTGATGTTGTCAAGGTATTTTTTCCTCAATGCTAACAGGTCCTGTAAGTACTTCAAGCAGTCCTGAGTCTTCGAGTACATCCAGTCTCTGTCTTCCTCTTTTGGCTGGAAGCAAGAGTCGATGCTGCTTGTACTTCTGCATTTTTTTAGTGGTTCACTAATTTTTTCCTGCTCACCTCCAAGGACATACATAGAAGTGCTGCGGATCAGCCTCACCGCAGAACCGGTGCCTTCACAGTAAGGGATGTCGTCTGTCACATTTCTTCGGTGGGAGTTGGGATGAAATATAGAATGGATCTTTTTGAACATAGTGTGCCACTTTTTCCCCTTTATACCTTTTCTCTTTTAGCTCCTTAATTTTACACTAGATCTGGTAATCAGCAGCTATTACCCTTGTCCTCAGCAGACAGACAATTTTGCCACTCACTGAAATGAGGAGAAAAAAAAACAAACTCTATTGCTGCACAAATTGCTTCTTTCAAACTAACACATTATGAAGAGCATGATGGTAATGAAGAAGCATGTTTTCAACTTCATTTGTTGAAACAGTTTTGTTCTTTCGTCGGTTTAAAATATAGTACAGGAGGTCAAATAGCATGCTTTGACCTTTTGTTTGACTGCTGCTCCCTGTGGAAACCATCAGCATCGAGGTAGAAATTCCTCCTTTTCCCACCTTCCCTTCGAGCTCCTGCGCCCCGGTCTCCGCCCGGCGCAGGTGGCCGGAGGGCGCCGTGCGCTGACCGTGGTGCTGAACCGCTCCCTCTCCGCCACGACCATCCAGCTGCCTCCCGGGGGCGCAGAGAGGCAACCTGGCAGCCAGCCTTCTACGGGACGCTTTTTGGGAAGAGCTTGTTGAGACCAGCCTCGTCAGGGATAAAAGTCTGAGTGGGAAAGAATAGTTTCTGTCGAGTGGAGTTCAGCTGATGAAAGAAGTCACCCTGGGTTTCATCCGCCTGTAACCAGGAGATGGCTACAGCTACCTGATACTGCAGCACTACTAGGAGCAAAGTGGATTCAGATGTCAGTCTCTATTACACTCAATACAAAGATGGCTTGTGTAAGGGATGCTGTAAAATAAAACACTCTTCCAAAGCACTAATCTAGCAAAATACTGCAAACAGAAACCAATGAATTTCTGTCTTTCAACATTAGTTCTTCTCTTAGATTAATACAAAACATCCAATACAGTGGTTTTGTTGACTGCTTTTTGGTTGAAAGGTACTGAGAACGTTGAATGTTATTGGCATATTCAAGCATTGCTAGTACTTGTAACTGTGTGACAATATGATTTATGACTTAGACATAGGTAGGTATCAAATTTGGTCAGCTTTCATGACTAAGACAATCAAAACATTTTAAAAGTGAGCAGTAATGTCCAGATTTACCATGTTCAAAAGGGTTTTCGTAATTCATCCTGATTGAGCACTGAATGCTTGAGAAAATAATTATTTTGAAAGACAGCGGATATCACTCTTCAGACTCGACTGAGAAAATCTCTGTTAATGCCACTGGAAGTGCCATGCGGAGGTTTGAGCATCCTAACAGCTCTACAATCTCAGCAGGAAAGATAAGTTCTAATAAAAATTTGCATTCATTCCCTCTGGAACTCTCATTTACTGAAACTAAACATATACCACAGCCATCTTAAACCATGCATTTTGTTCCTTTCACAGCTTATAAAGTTGAAACGTCCTTATAACATAGCTAAAAATTGAGACAAGCTAACTTCTGACACTTTTTCAGCATTAAAATACTAGCAGAAACATAAAAAATTCTCACTGCATCTGAGAGCAGCCTAGACACTGTACTTGTATAAAGGTATTTCATTATTAATAATCTCCAAAATCCTACTCAATCCCACAGCTAGATAATAGATTAAGTTGGCTTTATGTTAGCACAGACCATTAGAAATTAAAAAAAAAAATCTCTCCTCAAAACTGCACATCTGAGATGGGGAAAGTTTCTGTTCATCAGTACTAACATAGAATAAAAATAATTCCATTTATAGATTTATTTCATTTTCAGAGCAAAAGGCTACAAGGGGATTTTAATTTGTTGTCCTGAATGAGTAAGATAAATATGTCATAGTCATTCTAGACAATGTGTTTACCTTAGTAAAACTAAAGTTTACCTTACCTTAGTTGCAAAAATTTAGAGTTTTCCTGAATAGCCCTATTAAAAATGGCTTAGATTTGCTACATGTGAGGATACTGGTCTTTGCTTATAAACATTTTACGATGCCAGTGAGCCTCAGAGAGGCACTGTAAGTGAACTGATGGTCACAAAACCTGTGATTCAAGAAAATCAGTGGGAGTCCAAAGAATTATAGCCAAAGAGTGGAGCCAGAAGGGTCAATGGAACTCTACGAAGCAACTGCTGATAGGATCAGACATCGCCTTTCAATAGCAAATTGATTTCTAAGCTCATCTGGACTTACAAAGGGCTACAGGGTAAAAACCAATCCAAAACAACTAAAAAAAAAGAACAACAAAACAAACAAACAAACAAAATCACCTCAAGTTTCTGTTCATGAAACCATGGAAGATACACCTGTGAAGACTAAATCTGATGATATACACTGTGATTTGGAAAATTTTTTATGTGGGCCATAGATTTTCCTATCCTCCCTCAACTAGGTACTTAAAACATAAAGTGACATCTCACTAATTTAGATTAACGGTTTCAGGCTCTTAAGAGGATTCTCAATTTCAAACATGTTCATTGCCAATTTTTATAAAAGCTAGGTTGGCACATTCATTCTGTGCCAACATATATGTGGTTCCCATTGTTCACAGTGGTGTTGGAACAAAAAAGGATTAATAAATGTATGAGACAATACAGTAGCTGCATTATATACCAGAATTTAATTTTGAGTAATAAAGGGTCGTTTCAGACATTGTTATTTTATTCTATTCATCAGTTATGCACAGTCTTTCTCGCTATTATAAAAAATGAATGTTTGTTTTCTTCAGAGTATCTAATGTAATTCAAACAGCTCCATGGACTTAGAATGCTAAGGGAAAAAGAATGGATATATTTAAAGGTCACAAGTGTCTCTAGAGTGTTTTGTGAGAAAAGGAATACCCTGTGCCTTTTTAAGATATTTTCCTATAAGGCATTTGCATTGAAACGTGTTTCTTGAGTAGTGTTTTATTTATTTATAGTCAAATTCTGGTCCCCATGTACATGTAAGTGTCCCTGTTCAAGTAAATAAGAAAGCAATTATAATTCAGCCACCACAGATCACAGGTCTCTTCCCCAGTGTTGCTGCTGGGGACTGAATATGCTACTGTTATTTAAGAAAGCTGTTAATTAAAAACCAAGGTCTTATTCAAGAATTATTTTCTTCTGCACAATGACACTCATCAAATGGCAAATGAAAGAATATTTAGTCTGTTAATTCAAAGTACCAAGTTTATGAGCAGCTATTAAACCATAAACAAAGACCTCCCGAAGAAGAAGCTTGCGAGAGGCAGATCAAATAGACCACACTAATCAAACAGACCACACTAAATATTTAATGGCATCTAAGATTACTAACTTTGACAAGGCAATGCTCACACCTTGTTTGTTTATTTGGCTACTTGAATTTGACTTCTTTTATTCAATACTTTTTATTTTATGTGACTTCTCTTTTTTCCTGTTACTGTTTTCAGTGTTTGTGCCTTCTCTGTAGCTAGCAGAGTGATCTAAGTTCCATAGATCACCACCCAATCACTCCCCAAACTGCTTTGTTATTTAGCCTTGCTATTCTGGCAATTTCTGAGCCACCATGAATGGGTAGGAAAATCAAGCTAAAAAATTTAATGTATGTGTCCTGTTTGACTAAATTAAATGTACAGTTGGGGAAAAACAAACAAACAAACAAACAACCTGCCCACAAAAAAAAAAACAAAACAAAAAACAAACAGAAAACAAACAAAAACCCCCAAAATAAAGAAAAAAACACAAAACAATAAAATCAAATTTTTAGATAAATGCAATTAAAAATGGTCACACATATTTTGAGTTTTCCACAATAACTTGTTTGGCAAAATGCATTGCTATCTCCAGAATAACATTGTATCAAGCATATAAATCTACTTGATAGTTACATCTCACTCAAGTGACTGATGCACAGGAATGTCAAATCATCCTTGAAACAAACTAAAGCTCTGACGCCAAAGAAAAAAAACTTTGACAAATTGTAGACAAAAAGGTATTCTTTCTCTATCATAAAGTCGTATCTCATTCAGGATACTATATTTTATTATATTTTTTAAAGTAAAAACACTTTGCTTGTAAAGCAAAAAATCCACACTTACAAAATATGTGAGTGGATAGTGAAGTTCCTGAGCCTTTTGTTACTTTAGATAATTCAGAAATTAAATCAGAGCTGTCAATCTCTGTTGAATTCTGCTATGTATATATAGATACATAAAAGGGTAAACAGTTTGGAGAGAGCAACAAAACAGAGGAAAACAGAGAAACCAATTCATGAGAACAGGCATCTACACTTTGCTCACTAGTCCCTTACTATATGCCAGTTCATATGTTCCCTTGAAGTTCTACAAAGACACAACAAAAAAATTACAAGATCTCCTGGAGATTTAAGAGAAAATCAATAAATGCAGGAATGCTGAGCCCACAGTTCAGTACTAAAGGAAAATAACATCCCAAGGTTTGATACCTGTGTGGTTGTTGTGACACTTACTGTTTCCAAGGTCACACACACTTGAAAAGATTAGATGCTGGGACATTCCCGAATTATAGATCAGGTGCTGAATATCAGTGCTTTGGTGGGTGAAAAGAAACACCCACTATTAGAGGTAAAATACCACGAGACTCCTACCTTTCATTGACTAAAAGGGAAGATGCAAGAAGAATGGATCGTGTTATCAAAAGAAGAATCCTCAGGTTGTTTCTTCTCTTTCAGCCCAATAAGATAGCAGTCAGGAGGAGTTCTGCATCCCCAAAACTGCTTGGTATTATTCCTCTTTCAGGAGGCTCTCAAAGTATAAGAAAGGAGAGCAACTCTGATATCACGCATTTGAAATATCTACAATTGCTCATCTGAGGCATGAAGCTGGAGGAATAAGTTTCCCCAAGAATACAGCTAAAGATTTTCATTTGAGCTGATTTAGACATAAGTACAGTGAAAACTAGATGTGTCACCTACATCAGATTTAACAGGGATCATGCTTTTTCTGGGTACGTACTCGAGCCGTGCTGTCAACCAGGCAACACTGACCAGCAAAACCAGCTGAGTCAGAAAACTGAGGCTCCTGCCAGAGGATGAATAGTATTTTTGGTAAATATGGAGCATCATCTTTCCATCTAATCTAAATTTGAATCTGAGTATTTCCATTTGACTTAGACCCTGCATATTCTCCATAAATTTTCACCACATGCAAAATTTGCATTCACTGAATAGGTTTTCTTGCAGCATAAGCACTGACTGGGACCAACCAAAGCAGTGACTGCATACCTATCAGGCATGCAAAAATAAAGAAATGTCATTCATGTACACAGAAATGCTTAGGAAATGATCACACAAATGAAATAACAGTCAATTCTTTGATTATTTATTATTTCTTCTGGCATCACTTTTAGGAAAAGTTTTGTGAGCATCCTATGACAAAGTGGTAAATGCACTTCAGTGAAACACCCCCTGCTTTAGGCTATCTCTATAGATGTTGCCTGGCAGCATTTTCAGAGGGTGAGAGGTTACCACACTTATCTCCTGTTCTATTTGGCCTCCTCCTTCCCTTTGTTTCCTCAAATAACCCTGCTGTCATTAAAAACTCTATCTCTGTGACAAGCTTGACAAGGGAACTTTGTCTTGTCTTCTGTCACACAGGGTCAAGGGACAACCAGTTGGCTTTGCTTTTTTCATTGGAAGAATTCATGTCCTTTTAGCAGAAACACTGTTAGGACCTTTCAAAGCTTTGTTATTCTTTGTTGAATTAGTTATTGTCTCGCCTCTTGAATCTTTTGTTCCAAAGATGTCTGAAGAATTATTGCGATGTCTAGCTTGTTGCCTGTTACATCCATCACCCATTGATTAAGTCTTTGTAAGGAGAATGTGATAAACAGCTAAGATTCTTTCATCATAGCTCAATGAGGAATGAATGTTGTAAGCACCAGTTCTTCAAATTAGTTTATAGAAGTCAAATGGTTAAATGACCTGTCTGTCTTGGTCTTTAACTAGATCATCTGTTTCTTAGTCAAATTAAATTCTAATGCACTATTTATCCTTCCCACAAAGAACGTCCGAAGGAGGATTTATGACAGGGGACAGTATGGGACTTTTGGTAAGTCAAAGAGTTGCTAGACCATATCTATCATCTCCAGAAAAAGCCCGCTCACAATACCTGCAAGCATTCTCATAGCTGCCCTTGGAACCCTAATCCCCATTTCTATTTCCTACTCTGCTAACCCAGTGAAACAGGGCAGAGAGTAGTTTAATTGAAGAAGCAAAGAAGCAGTTTGTCTGGGAATGTACAAGTGACACATCATAGTGACACTAGGGAGGATGGAAAGAAAGAGAAGTATATCTTGAACTCCCAGTAGGGATTTTTTTAGTATATTAACTGTTTTTCTGCTCAGATCACGATGTCACTCGGGAAAAATACATCTGTATACAGCCTAACACACAGTATTCCTGCCCTGCCTCTGCCCCTGCTGCCGCTACATAATTAATGAAAAGGAACTATTCTTTTTCCTATACATTTCTTAAACATATCTCCTAGTTCATCTCCTTCAGCACCTGCCAAAGCAGTTTCTAACTGGAACAACTTTAGTCCTGCTAGGGAATACAAAGAGCCAATCAGGACCTTTCAACATAACCAGCCACCCCTTCAATGACACCTTACAAGGACTGAGTCCTATAACGCCACCACTACTATAAGTGCACACAACTAGCCATCTGCTCCAGCAACTGTTGTTACTACTCCATGGACAGTTGGAATGGAAGAGGTTTTACTGATCATTAGCTAGGATTAGCAGGACTAGTTTTGGTTGCTTCTCTCTGAGTGGTCAGCAAAGAAGTGGAAGGATTCAGATTCCATGTTGTTCTTGCTCATTTGCCAGTGTTAACAGGAAATACTGTTACAGATAAGTATAAATTCTTTCTCCTCTGATAGTCTGATCTTCTGCCTCTACTCACTTCCCACCTACCCTTCCACTGCACTTGTAACACAGCCATGTCAGTCTGTATTCAGTGAGACACATTCAAAGGATGGGGAAAACTTCAAAAAGTATTTCCCCTATATCAACAGTGAACAGTTAAATCACATACTTCTTCAAGCTGTAGCTATTTGTAGGGGCAAAGAGAGTTTGTTTATATCCTCCCAGGAATTTTCAGTCAATTGATGTCATCTTCCACAGTAGCTGACCTGCTGTGTGGAATCTAAATACGAGGAAAAACATGTAATTCTAAATCAGTGTCTGCACAGAAGTTGCAAAGACACCTGCCACCAGCTGCTGCACTTGAGAATGGAAAGGACTGAGGTAGCCTTCATTCCTCTTGTGATGTTTTTTCTAAACTCATTATTAAGAAAAAGCATCTCTAGGAAACTGTGGTAGTTACAGAAGCACACAGGCTGAAATAGCAGATCAAATCGTGGTCAGAGCTGGCAGCAAGCAAAGGTCACTGCATTTCTGAGTCAAAACACAGTCAGCAAGGACTTCATGGAGGATCTTTTAACACATTCACTGGAGCTAAGCTCAACAGGAACATCCAGAAAATTTGATGCAGTGGAAATGAAGTGCAATCTATCACCCATAATTCTTCCTGCATAAAGAGAAATCCAATTGTCTGAAAACATGAGGCAGCAGGAACTGAGTTCATAATTTAATTCACTTCAGTTCACCTTATTGACCTTAACAGTATGCAGAACACTATCTTTTATCACTCCAGTGTCACTGTTCTTCATTTTTTTCATAGTGAATATGGTTATGGTTATTGATGTGCTTATGAAATATGCACTTAGATTCCTCCACAGTGTGTCTGGATGTGTGCCTGGATATCAGTTATTGTTCTGTGGTGGCTGGGTGGGGTGTCTGGGGGATTGGAAGGTGTCAAGAGGGGAAAGAGGTAAGCTAATCTTGCAAAAGCTACCTCCACAAGGTCACAGACCTCTTTCTGTACAGAGTTCACTGCTGTTGCAGAGTCTATAATGACATTATAGTTTCCAAAAAGGGCTCTGTTTCTTCTTTTTGGCATATCCTTGCAGAAGTGATTATGAACCAGATTATAATTCTAAACCATGTGGGAGAAAAAGATTATCAAAAGCTCTTGACAGGATGATCGTAATCTGGAAAATGTCATTCTCCTCACTGTCCATAAGAGATATAGTTTTACGGAAAAATGAAATCTGAAAATATAGATCACCATGCAGAGACCAGGCTTTGCTTTCTGCCATGCCTGAGGCTGTGGGTTGTGCTCACAGCTCATGCAGTATACCCCGCTACTGCCAGTTCATCTGAAGAACGTCCTGCCTGACTTTAAAACAACCACCACAGTGAACTGTATTCCCTTCTTTCCTGAACTGTAATGCTCGACCCAAGCCTCGGAGATGCTGTGGATTGCCTGGCTTTTTTTCTCGTTTCATTTTCTTGCTCTTCTCCTCAGTCAGCTGTCGTTAGAAACAAGAAGGAGGATTCTCTCAAGGACCTCAGCCATCCTCACTCCAATCACCTGCTCCTTCTGCACCTTTCAGTTTTACCACTAGATGGAAGCCTTGACCTCCAGAGTTACTCAGATTTCTGACCATTCAATTGCACAGCCGAGCTTCTTGGTGAGGTGTTTACGCCGATTCACATATTTAAATAACAATTTGCTAGGCTCAGGCATTTCCAGAGATCAGTGATTCATACATTGAAGGTATGAAACCGTATAAGCCTCGCAGGTGTGGTGGCATTCTCAGATAAAGCTGTAGAGATTACTAGGGCTATGTAAATCTTTACTAACAATGTGAATCTAGATTGCATCACCCGTGATAGTCAAAGGAAAGAGAATGGGATCACTGCTTCCCACCAATCTCAGCACACGGGGTAGTCACTGGTACGTGTTGGGGGTTGCAGAGCTGGTTGAAGGCTATTCCCTTCAGCAGCACTGGAATGCCCAGCATAGCACTGAGGTTCCAGGACATAACACAAACAGTGGCTATATACTCTGAATTGCCAACAACATTTCTGGTTGTAAGCACCACATGAATAAAAATTGAGGTTTCAATTGTTACTATAAGAAAATACCGAATATTTCCTATGAATGAATACTTTTCATATCTTATTTCTGAAGAGCTCAATGTGATTTTTTATGTTTGGAATTCAGGGTGTTTAGGATATATTGTTCTCATGGGATCATTCTCTGACTGAGTTAGTAACTTTCAGTAATGGGATATGAACTGCTGAATACTCATGATTATGAACTCAGGATTTGCTTTTGAAGAAAACTCATGTTAGTTGTTAGCCAACATCAGAGATCAGTGGGAGATATTTCTGCTCCCAAGTGCCAAGTCAGATGCTGAGAACTCTACAGTTTTAGCAGACAGCAAATTCATTTCAATACTTTGACAAAGAAAAGAGGAAGCACAGTTTATAGAAATTTGCTTAGTAACTCAGAAGGCTATTTCTGAAAAGAATTTCTAATTAGTCCTTTCTTTTATAAGCCTAGAAAGCTCCAGGGGCAAAGGGGTGAAGTTCCTCGTTTGTTGCTCTTCAGTTATTTCTTTAATAATGTGCAGACATCTGATGTGATCTTGCTGGTTATCCCTGTGACTGTTCTCACAAGCAGTGCTGCATCTCTTATTTCTGTATTGCTACTAAACTGCAGAACAGTTAAGATTAGATGTTGCTCACGTCACCCAGTGGCATGGGAGGCTACATCTGTGCAGGTACATCAGGTAGTGAAAGACAAATTCTGGTTTTACCCCAGAATATGTGTCTTTACATCAGCTGGAAGGATTGTGCTGCTGCCCAAATTGTGACGAGTACTGTTCAATGGAGCACTAGCTGATACAGGCTAAAACTGCTGAAAAGCAGGCTAGTTATGATTTCATGATGCCATGAAGCTGTTTCATCTACCAGTATAAGCATAGCTCTTAAATCTAGGCCCTGAGCTGGTATAGATAAGCTAATTCAAAGGATTTACACACATTCACTCTAGTCAAGGATTTGGTGCACACTAGCACAGATCAGTACAAGTTAGGAAAAAACTTCTATGGATTTCTTTTTGTTATAACATAACTGGGAATTTCACATTGCCATTTTCAAATGAATTGTGCCTAGCACAGACTGCAAAAAAACAACCCTCTCATGGACCTCACAGGCATTTCTTTTCTGTTGGGCTTTGCCTGGGGGTTAGGATTGTGTTGTCATTGCTCTAGATGTCATTAATCCTTTTCTGTTCATTTCAGTCAATCTGTTTCATAGTTCTGCTTGATTTTAGTGGGTGTCTTTTTTGTGGGTTGGGTAGGAAGGGGGAGATGTATCACCTCTGTGAAGAAATTGTATTTTAACAAGCAATATTGTTGCTTATTATGAGGACAAGGCCTTATGTGTATGAGCCAGTCCACACCCTATATGTTATTTCAGTGGGACAGACTACTTAATGTCTAAATGTAGTATGTCTAAACTTCAGAAAGACACTGTAAAAAATTACTTTTCTTGGAAAATTGTTGGTTTGGTGTAACCACAAATAACACTGGGGTTATCGTAGCTGAAAGAAATGGAAAATCTTGGGCTTGGTCACAGTTTCTTGGTGTACACATTTCCATTCATTCCTTGTGGAGGATTAGGGCATGGTCCTTGTTGTGGTTTAACCCCAGCTGGCAACTAGGTACCACACAGCCGCTCACTCCCTCCCTGCCTTCCCCCGTTGGTATGGGAAGGAAAATCAGAAAAAGATAAAAGCCATGGGTTGAGATAAGAACGGTTTAATAATTGAAATTAAGTAAGATATATTTATAATAACAATAAATCCAATAATAACAGTAATGAAAAGGGAGATAACAAAAAAAGGGAGCTTTCCAGCGCCTAAAAGGGTTCAACAGAAAATCTGGAGAGGGACTCTTTACAAGGGGGTACAGGCATAGGGCAAGGGGAAATGGCTTTAAACTGAAAGAGGGAAGATTTTGATTACATATTAGGAAATCATTCTTTACTCTGAGGGTGGTGAGGCACTTGGACAGGTTCCCCAGAGAGACTGTGCCTGCCCCATCCCTGGCAGTGTTCAAGGCCAGGTTAGATGGGGTTTTGAGCAACATGGTCTAGAAGAAGGTGTCCCTGCCCATGACAGGGTGGCTGGAACTGGATGATATTTAAGGTCCTTTCCAACCCAAACCATTCTATGATGCTATGATTTTACGAATAAAGCCCACAACCGCTCACCACCCACTGACAGATACCCAACACAATCCATGCAGCAATCAGACCCTTCCGGGTAACACCCCCCAGTTTATATACTAGGCATGATGTGCTGTGGTATGGAATATCCCTTTGGCTTGTTTGGGTCAGGTGTCCTGTCTCTGCTTCCTCCCGGCTTCTTGTGCTCCTCCTGACTGGCAGAACATGAGAGACTGAAAAGTCCTTGATCAGGGTAAGCACTACTTAAAAACAACTAAAACATTGGTGTGTTATCAGCACTGTTCTCATACTAAATCCAAAACACAGCACTGCACCAGCTACTAGGAAGGAAATTAACTGTATCCCAGCCAAAACCAGGAAAATCCTTCAGCAGCTGGAGTTTCTGGCTAAGCTCACCTCAACTTCAGCATTGCAGGCTGATAGCATGAAAAAATAATATTCAGCTTGTATACATCTTCTATATGGGAACAAGGAAGGGAAGAAGGTATAGCTTAATCCAAAAAAGGCCCTAAGGCAGCAAGTGACAGGAATCATGAGTAGCTGCACTATCTGAAAATACTTTGTATTAATTTCTGAAACCAAATGCACTTCAGGTTGCCAGTGTCCCTTTAAGAAGTGCCATTGACTGTGAAAGCCCTTTGGAGAAAAGAAGCAGAAGTTTCACCGACAATGGTATCAGACTGGAATGAAGGATGAAGTCCCTGTATTTTATCACTGCCTTCTGTGATAGGGCTTGTGTTCATTGAATTGAAAACTGGAAATAACAAATAAGTGGTAAGCTGCTATAAATAGCACCTTTTTGTTATACTAATCATTCTCAGTTTTCCACGATTTGCAGATGCCTTGGATTTTGCAAGTGGAAAACGCACATAAACAGAGTGGACCCTGCTGTACGGGGAAAAAGTAAGAATGACATTTTGATGAGTAGAATTTGAATCCATAGTTGATTTCAGTTTTATTTTAATCTGTAGTTATAACACAGTCATGTGAACATTCATTTGATGGGCCAAACTGCTTAAATCTTTTCTTCCATTCATAAGCCAGCTGCTGCTTAGACATGCATCAAATTCAGTAGATTCACAATCTGTTCCTTAATTTAATTACTAATAAAGGTGTCCACAGAAAAAGTTTTTTGATTTCTCTATTTTATGAAGTTTAATGTAGTTTTATCAGTCAGATATACAAGTCAAAGGCTTTGCTAGTTCCAACGTCTGATACAATTAGGTTAATGGCATGAAGCCACTGGAGTGTGGGGAAGCAGGCAGACTGCTCTGTGCCCAGGAGTCAGAGCCATGGTCTTATTTGCCCTTGCTGTCAAAGAGAAGAGAATGGCAGTGACAACAGTGGCTAGGAGGAACTTTGTAGAAATAAAACCTGTCAGGCTCTCCTCGCATTCTCATGCCCATAGGCAGCTGTCCTACAAAGTGCCCCCACTTCCTAGAAATTTCAGTAGGGTTTTCTAGGCACGTGCAGAAAACTTTTCACAAAGAAAACCAAGCAATTTGGTCTAATAAAAGACATGACCCGCTGCTCTCCTCAGGTCTGAGTCTTTCCTTATGTAGGCAATAGCATAAGAACGTAAGAAGAGACCAGAATGATGTCTCTGCAAGCGAGAACTCATCTAACTTGCACACCCCTAGAAAAGTCACTAACTTGTTAAAATTCTTGCAACAGCTTCCTAAGCATAGGAGTTTTCTCTCCATTTTCTTCCTGCTCCTCACTTCCATTTTTGTGGAGTTTTTGCTTAGTTTCTATCAGCCTGCTTCACAGCTGTGTTTTCATTCAGCTGTAGCAAAGTCAAAACTGGAATGAGCAGCGTTCTGTCCTTTTTGACCATTGTCCTGGCTATATAATGGCTTACCTCAGCCACCCTTCAAGTTTGTGATCAAGATCAAAGATGTCAAGATTGATGTAACATCTCTTCATTCGTCCCATAACTGCTTCTCTTCTACAAAGGTGTGGATACAAGCAATTTCGACCTTGAACAACATGCTTTCTCATGTAGACTTGCCTGTGGCTTATATGGAAATTACTAAGTATTAAGAGAAAGATCCTAGTTTATGTAGACATGAAGCCTACTTTCATTAGGACAGTCAGACATCAGGTATTTATAGACTGGTTCTAGATTTTCTCTACAGGGAAAAAAAATAATTACTCTCAATCCTAATCCTCTTCTTATTTGATGTGGAAAAGGAGGTGACGAGGATGTACTAGAAAATGGAGCAGATTAGGTAGAACATTCTCATTAGTGAGACTAATGTGAGGTCTCAATGCAACAACTCATGCAAGGGTCAGACTTATTTCTCCCTCGCCCTGAGGGCCAGAATACGCAGTCTGTTAGGGATGTGCTATGCTGCATAAGTATGATAAAATCTCAGAGAGAGCCTTAAAAGAGCTAGAGATGCCTGCAGAGGATCCCTTAATATGAGCAAGAAGTGCTGTGGGGATGGAAGGAAGGTACCTGGATATGACACTGCTCAGATTCCAAAGCAGTCTATGTCCAGATGACACTGAACCCAGTTTCACAACCCTTGTTTCAGATGCACTGTTACATGAATTCAGTGCCTGTGATTTGGGACTCGAACTGGTAAATTGCACTGCTTGGGCGTATTCCCACCAGCTGGGGAATCTCAGTACTGTGTTTCATTCCCAGGTACAGACATCCCTTCTGACATCTTCCCTCCACAGTGATGGATGGAGAGATGTCAGACAAAGATGTCTGCTAGTGCCACAGGAACTGAAGTCTAATAAGACATTTAATTGTATAGTGGGAAAGGAAGCACTTAATTTTCTAGCACACAGACCTAGGATCCCACTAAGTGATGAAAGCTAGAGTGGATTTCTAATGCTCTACAAGCAGTCACTTTCTTCTCTTGACCATTCATACTTTCAAAGCAGTAGAAAAAGAAGTCCACCATTTAAAGATAGATGCTCTTAGAAAAGAGGTCTTGATCTCCTGGAGACTTTTACTGTAACTTGAATGCATCCAGGAGTCCTGAAGCATACAGCTTCTAGTGATTTTAGTGCAAAATAGAATTTGGATAAACACCAGTAGCACCTCATCACTCAACATCTGCCTTTCTTGTGGCTGCGTTCTATCTGCCTTGGCCACCCTGCTGGAAATGATCAGTGACCCATGAAGATGAATAAATGATCAATAAATGGAGTAACAGTCTACATATAGCTCAGTATCCCAACATCTGACCATTGTTTGGTCATTATTGTCTGGATGATTCAATGTTAATTACGTGAATTTTCTGGTTCAGAGCATGAAATCCACCTTGCAAGTCCATACACAGGCTGTGGATTTCACTAACTCTAAGCACTGAAATTAGATGTTTAAAATACCACATACTTGCAAAAAAGTGTGCTGACCAGTACTTGGAAGGGAACAAATTCTCCTGGAAATGACTCAGAGGACCTATTTCTCTTCACTGACGGGAGCCCAGAGCAATTGATTTCCCAGCCTTCATGTCTAAACTTCAGCAGTTGGACCACTTGCTGATGAATCTTCTCCAAGAACTATTGCTACGTTGGAAAGAGGGAGATCTCCTGGAGCACAGCCACAGTCCTCCAGCACCATGTCCCTAGTGCTGTGAGGGGCAGCAGACAGGCAGCCCATGCCCAATGGCCTTACTGCAACAGCTGCAGTGATACCATGTCCCTTGTTTCCCGTGCAGGACACTCAGGATCAAGGGAGCTCCTTTCTGCACAAGGGCTAACCTGCAATGTAGTGGAGTGAGGGCTGGTCCTCATACATTACTTAACTGCATGGAAAAAGAAAAGAAAGCCAAGATGTAACTGCAGAGCAGCCCTAAAATTAGTTCAAAAAACAATGTGATGAATAACATGGAAAGTTTTCCTCTTATAACCAGATCTGTATAAATAGTGAGAAGAGCAAATAGCAATGTGTCTCTGTTCCAGACTAAATAAATATTCTGCTACTGCAGATTCTGTTGAAAGTTGAGCTTACACTTGGCAAATAAAGAGACCAGATTAGCAGCAGGATTCATAGCCTTTTATATTTACTAACATATGCAAAACAACAAAGACAACACTCTTATAGCTCTTCATATCTTCGCAGCACTTTGTAAACATTACCTAGCCATACACCTCAACAAACTCCTATGTGTCCTCAACACTCCACCAACACCCAGCTTTAATCAGACACTTACTCTGAGGGAAGTTTGGCTTTCCTCTATGTCCAGCCTTTTTCCTCCCCTACTAGGTGGCTAGATATGGCTGTGGTCTTTCGTCATTTACACTTACAATGGGACACTTACAGCAGATAAATCAGTGTATAGTTATTGGACTGTAAACCGCTACTATTTTTTGTTGGCTGGTGAAATGATTCAGAGCCCACACTCAGTTCACTGAGCCATCTAATACCCTTTCTACAGCCACTGCAAAACAAGTCACAAGCTATACCATAAGCTTCCACTATAATCACCCATTAAAATTCTTCCTTACTTACAAAATGTTTAAACATGTGTTATTATATCATGGCTGATATAATCACGGCTGACAATGTGGGTGGGGAGGCGAATAAGACTTTTTTGGTCCATTTACTTTTTCCAGTGCCCAAAAGCTTTGCCAAAAATGCAAGAAAGGAAGCAATCACTCAAACAATCCAATAAACATCCTCTTCATGTGGGTGATCTCATGATATAGCAACCACAGTAACTATAATAGTTACTAAAAGAAGCTTTTCTCCACCAGATAAATTATCTTACCCACACAAAATTTTTTTTCCAGCAGAAATAGGTGGTATGCTAAGACATTTACACTAACTGCCATTTATTGATTAGCATTATAAAATTTCTTCAAGAATGAAGAATTTTGGAGGCATCTGTCTATATAGGAGAATACTATCACAAGCCTGGATGCCATTTCCCTACCACCCGTGTGTAGGCTTCTTCAACAATGAAGAGAGACACCATGCGATGTGAACCACCCTGAAGGTGTCTGTCCTTCTCCATTGACAAAAGAAGAAGATGACTGGGTCAGCTAAGCTGCTCACCTAACAATGCTCAGAAGAGGGCCTAATATTAAGGAAAATTCATTCTGTCTGATACCTGTTTGGTATGGTCCCTGCTCCCCCAAAGTACAAAATGGAGCTGCACACACGTCTTCACTCAGTGAACTGCTCCCTGCTTTCACGCATAGCTAATCTCCATTCTTCTCTTTCAAACCTTCTTACAGACAAATCATTTCCTTTAAACTTTTCCCCAAGTGAAGACTTTTCCTGTATCCTGTGCTTGTACCTGGCTGGTGGTTAATGCCTCTGGCTTTTTTTTACCTAGAAGTTAACACTACTAAGTTTTCTGGGCAAAAATCTGCTACACTCTTATATTCAACACAGACTCATGTACAGTAAGAGTAGAAGATGACATAACCCTTGTTTATAGCAGTACAGATTTTCCTGCACTGCCTTGTATTAAATATTCTTCAAACTTCAGCTGACTGCCTGAGGACAACAGGCAGATGCTGGAACTTGTAGTAAGAGGCATTTTCACTGTGGTTTCTTGAGAGTATCAGGAAAAAAGTAGATTTTTGAGGAACAAATAGGATAGGGACCATGTAGATGTGTTAAAAGAGATCAAGCTGTGGCAGTTAATTTAAAAAAAAAACAAAACAAACAAAAAAACCAACAAAACAAAAAACACTTCTAAAAAAGTAAGTTTCTTAGGGCTATAAGCCAGAAAAAAAAGAAATATATGAAACCTGGAGCAAAATAGAGGAATGGTGCAACCTTGGATAGGATAAGAGGATGCTCTGCTTCCCTGTTAATCACTCCATCACTTTCTTACACACTTGAGACGTTCTTTATCCTCTGCAATCAATATTTGAATTAATGGTTCATGTTCAGAGGGATAAAAGAGATGTAATTTTGAAGAACACTGAGCATCTGCATTGCCCATGGACATCAAGCACTGAAAATCTTGTCAGATTTATGTGGGAACCTAACCCTAACTTTACATATATAGGCTTGAAAGTGCTTGTCTAAATGTAAGATGAGATTTTATCTGGTAAATCCCAGGTGAATAAACTTGGTATCCTTATCATTACTCCCTGAATAGAAATTCTGGAGAGCAGTTATGGAAACAAATTCTGGGCAAGCAGAAAATTTCTTTTCACATTATTTGAGCAAATGTAAGTGCTTAAAATCATGTATCGTGCTTCTTCCTTTGACAGCTTTGGAATCAAATTTTTTTAGACCTTTTTTTTTTTTTTTCTTGGAAGTTTTTCTTAAGGGTTATTGTGTAACTTGACCTATAGCACTACCATGGAAAATAGCTGAAAATGAACATTTTATGAGATCAGTGCTGCAAACATACAATCCTGTCCATGGTGCATATAACAAAAATACTCTGTAGATCCATAACATACTATACAGTGATAGGCAAAATGTAACATTTTTGCATAGTGGTGCCATTTGCTGAACAGATACAAATAATGGTGTTGCCTTATATGAACAGTGTGTTTTCAGACAATGAGCTGCTTCATGGGTTTCATGCATTTCTATTTTGCTCAGTATCCATATCTAAACTATTTCATGAAAGTCACACACCATTTCTTTGCACATAACCAACCTTCCTCACATACAAGACCATGCTGATCAGCTTCCTTGAATAACTACTTAAAGGAGAGATGATGAATTTATTCCCTATTCTGTTTGGAGTGGCATTTTTTACATGCTGCCATGCTGTGATGAGCACTTTATGATGCATAGCTGACTGGTTCTAATACCATTTGATCCTTTATAAATTAAGAGGCAAGAGGCTACAGCCTATCATGTAACTCCATTATTGGGATTTGGATTAAGAGCGTCTTGCACATGTTATTGTCTTTCTTTTAGCTGCTACATGTTAGGTGCCTTGAGAATAGTTTTTGGAAACCTTTTTCTCTACTCATCCTTGCACTGCCCATCTGGGCTTTCTGAAAGGATCTATTTGCCAGTGAGTTGCATGGGCCTGAGTATGGGGAAAAATCCAGCAATCATCAGAGAAAAAAGTAAGTTTAGAAAGATTTTTTGCTATTTATTTCATTTCCTTCACTTCAAAACTGATCCCAACTACTAGAGCAAATGCTTCTATTTGGATAATTATTTCTAGGTTCACCCTATAAAGATTTTAGCTGTTCTACTATGGCAGTGATTGTATTCCGAAAAGATCCGTTATAGTAAGTATAACATCGGGTACAGTAACAGTTAGGCTTTTCCCTTTCTTTTTTGAGGGTTGGTGGGTTTCTAAAGTTTGAATACAGCTTGCTTGCTCTTGCATTCTCCTGGGGTATGGAACTTCTTACTGCAGGGCACCACTCCCACCCCAAGTCACACAGCCCCTGTACATCCAGCAGGTCAGCCACGTGGAATTTTATGGGAAGGAATAAAATTAATGGGGAGAAGAGAAATGAGAGTTTAGACCTCTTCCTGCTGCCATAGTGATACTTTTACTCCAGAGGGCCAGTGGAACAAGGCAGGGCTGTGCAGGGCCAGGCCAAATCCTATACCATGACAGAGAGAACATACACTTCACTCTTATTGTCCCTGAAAGGCAGAATGTTTAAAACCAGCTACATTTCCTTGCACTTGTGGGCATCTGGGCTTTCATTATTGCATCAAGCAGCTTGGAGCTAAGAGAGCAATTAGCAACTTTGATAGTGGGATGTTGTCTCTTAATATGTCTTCCATGGTGATTGATATTGTTACCTTTATTCTTCCAGACAATTATTTTCCCCCATCAAATCAAATCAAATCAAATCAATATACTCAGAGATGATATAACCACCCATCTGTGTACATTATAATACTTTTAAATCACCAGAGGCCAGCTCCAGGCAGCAGAGCTGACAGGCACCAGTGTGGAGGTCTTGGCAGATTCACCAAGAAGTTTTGCTACATCACGAAACTCTGACTGAGGGACATGAGAGCTGAAGACAACCACCATTAGGTGCTCTGTCACCTACACAGTGCAGCTTTCCAGGCATAATGAAATTAGAGTGTAACTGCTGCAAAGACAGCTTTCCTGGTTTGTTAAGAATTTTTCCCATCACTAGCCATGTGATGCTACCTGAATGCTACTAGAATGTATACCATTCACAAAATCAGGCATGCATTCTCATAGTCAAACTGTTATCACAGCCAGAGATGGGCTAAGTGTACCTATGCTCTGATCCACTTCATACACTCTCATGATCCCTGGCCTTCTTAAAAATCAGAGTTGCATCTTGAGATAAATCAAGGGATTATCATGAGAAGTTTGTCCTGTCCTTATGCTTTTTTTAAACATCCGCTTTTGGCTACTGACTGGGACAGATAGTGGACTAGAATCATGGGTATGGCCTAGTACAGCCATTCTTTCAGTCTCTACTAAAAGAAGATTGCAGAGCAGACAGGGAATCCAGGACGCACTGCTGTTTGAAGGAAAGGCATTCACATGCTCCAGTGATGGGCAGCCATCCAAAACACTAAGGTAGATGAGTGGCAATAAACTCTGCAGATAAGCAGATGGCTCCCAAGCTACAGAATGAGTTTACAACAACAAATACTAATGGTCTTAAGCTATTTTATGAACTTCTTACAAAATGCCAGAGCAAGATGTCTGAGCTCCTTAAACATCAAACCTATTTTTTAAAAGTTGATTTATACAAGCCAAAATAAATTATTCAATTTTCTGTTAAAATTTGCAGACCACAAAAATAGAATCCAAATTTTTTTCCTAATAATCCTTTCTGGCTAATGGAATTTTGGGCAGATTTTTTGGCAGATTTTTTCTGTCCTTCATATCTTTATATTGTCCAGTTATTGTTCTGCAACTCTTTCTGTGCAGTTGGAGAACAGCAGCTGAAGTCAGATTAAATCTGGGCTGCTGTGGCCCTATCCTCTGCCCTGGAGGAACCCTGCACTGACAGCCATGCTGTTCTGTCCCTCTCTGTTGTCTTGCTGATGGCATTGGTGCAAGCAGAAGGTGAATCTCTCCAGGAAACTTATTTGGCTTTAGACCAACCACTCCTTTCTTTCACTGGGCATGTTTTCAGTCAAATTAGCTCCTTCAAATTCTCCAGGTAGTGCGGAGACAAGGAGGAGGACATGCATGGTAAGGGACAGGGGAGATGGGCAGCCTCACTCTAGCTGACTGTTAGCTGCTGAGGAGCTCTGCTGCTAGCAACACAATGAGACATCCTGGTTCTGCAGGTCACTGGATGATGCAGTTTGCAGGTTTAGTTTGATCTGTAAACTCTCAGAAAAGGCCACCCTGTAAAATGGATCAACCAGAAAACTGGAATGCTTTACATTCTTTCAGCAATTTGCCTGCTGTGAGAGGGCATGAAAGAACTGCCTGGCCCTTATGTTGGGGCAGAACGTTTCTCCTCCTTTTAATTCCTGGTCTTGCTCTTTCTGTGGTTCCTATACAAGACTCTGCTTTCATTCCTTGCTAGTTTTTACAAATAGAAGCACACATTTATATCAAATAGGATTTCTCTCTCACACCTGTCTCTCCATATGCTGATCATCAGTAATGATGCCTCTAAAGCAAAACACTCTTGACTCACAATTCACTGGCAATCATTGCCTCCTAATATTCTCAGAATAGGTAGAGACATCATATATAGAAATTTTAAAATATCCCTTCTGACATGAAGGAAGGGATATTTTAAGATTTCTTCTCTCACTGTATCAGTACAAGGAGTAGTTATATTCTCAGTCCCCCCCAGCAGAGCAAAGGAAGGCTGTACAAAGCCACAGGACACAGGAGCTCCTACACCTGCCAGAGGAAATGTCTCCCTCTACACCATTAAATCTACTCTCAGAATTGGAAACAGAATCAAACATCTTCTAGAAAAAAATATTTATGTTTTATTTCTGTGATCTAATTCACTGTGTTTACCACAGCTTAGATTATGCATAGAACAAGCACTCCTGCTGATTGCTTGATAAATCAGTTGCTAAAGTTCACAACTACTGGATGAAGAGTTTTAGTAAAAAACTAAATTAAACCTAATAGGACCATCTGATTGTCAATCTTGCGATTAAAAATTTGTATCACAGGTAATTCAAAACTGGATTTTTGAAAATGTGGTAGAACAATTAAGAAATAAAATCTCCCTTGGAGATCCAACACTGTTTTAAACATAGCTGCTTTCCAGAGTAAAATGTTTTACTGTCACGACCATATCCAAAGCAAAAAAAACCCTGAAGACCATTTTCTCCTTCAGAAGGGTCTACGAGTAAATGTTGCTACAAACTTTACTACTGCTGCTGCCATAGGGGTTTTTTCCTTTCTCTTTAAAAAACAGTGGGTACAGGATGGGTCCTTAAAAATACATGTTTCCTCTTCCTTGTAAAGCACACTATTTCATGAAAAACTTCACTTAATAACAGTTGTCATGGTTACCACCATGGGGGTGCTTTTGTGAACAGGATGGTCATTCACTGAGTCTATGTGAAGAGCTCATGATGCTCACCAGAAGCCAGGACTGTCTCACTGACCTCATAAAAGTGACATCAAGTCCTTCTGGCAAACTTTTCCTACATGTGGCTCCATATGACACTTGCTAGCACTTCTTTAAACAAGAAACTTGTTTAAGGTGTTCAAGGCCAGGCTGGATGGGGCTTTGAGCAACTTGGTCTGGTGGAAGGTGTCCCTGCCCGTGGCACAGTGAGTGGAACCATCTTATGATTCTGTAATTCTGTGAAACATTTAAGCATCACCTAACCACACACTCTGGCACAAACACTGCCTCCCAAATCAACAAGTTCACAGAAGACGACTACATTCTCCATCCATCAGCCAGCACAGATCAGAGTAGCCTCAGGCCAAGCATGCTAAGAGTACCTGAAAATACATGCAAATCTGTAGGGCTATATTTGCTCACTGAGATCTTGAAAGCACCTCTCCAGTGTCAGTGGAGTCCCAGATGGCCTTGTTTGAATTGTGCTGGTGCACTCTCTTTTGCAGGGCCCCAAAGGAGAGGTGGACTGTAACACTAGTGTGACTAGCGTGACTGAAAAAGGGGCAAGTCACCTGCATGGCCTCCGCATCTCTTCACATAACTGTGGCATGTAGCCCTTGTACACCAGGCTTCACATTCAGGCCTGCCCAAACTGGTATTAAGCTCTTCCAGATTCTCTCACACCAGATTTGACATAAAGGCTCACCTCTTGTACTGTATCTAGGATG
Source organism: Pezoporus wallicus (assembly GCF_028554395.1). Lineage (NCBI taxonomy): Eukaryota > Metazoa > Chordata > Aves > Psittaciformes > Psittacidae > Pezoporus > Pezoporus wallicus. Next base: position 372,498 of record NW_026641738.1, on the reverse strand, counting down.
TCAGTATCAATCAATCAGTTCACAGAGCCTGGGGACTGATTCATCATTGCTTGACACAGAGCCCCTGTTTTAAAGTCCAAGCCTTGGTGCTGATTCTGGCACCTACATGCAGCAAACACACTGATTACAACCACTCACAAGACCTGGCTGAATAGGATCATTTTCAGCGTGAGAACAACATTAATTCCTTAAAGTCCACCATATGGAGTCAGCTCAACTTTACTTCCCCTGAAGAAGAGGGTTTTCCATTGCCCAGCTTAGCCTCCAACCAGATGCTTGCACAGTGATGGGGTGCAGCTCTGCTCATCCTTGCACTGCCATTGAGTTCCGGGCTTTGGGATGATACAGAAAGTGACTCCAAATACTCAAGTTTTTATAGCAGTTGTTACTGAGTGCTAGAAGTTTTCAATAAAAATTTTAATATACTAGAATTCAAGTAAAAAAAAAAGAGCAATTTACTTATAAAATACATATTTGCTGAATTGTACCATGAACTTTGGTAGGAGAGTGTGTGTGCTGTGGTTTTCAAATGAAACTTAAAAGAGTGGGACTTGGGAACCAAACTACCTTAAACTCCACTGAAAACCCTTGCCTCAGTGCTTTGAAGAAACAGCTTTTATTGCATAGTTGTATTTTACCTCAAAATTGTAGAATTTTAGGAGGTTGGGTGTCTGGCTGGAGACCTACCACAAATGAAACTGACCTCATCATAACCCTTAAAATCCCAACAACCCAAAAGTCTATGTGAGAAACTGCCACAAATATTTTGGCAACATTTGCCAGTCTAAAGTCAGCCTGTTAGGGCTGACCTAGCATGAAGACTGAGCTATAGGCCAAGTCGTAACTCTCCTTCTGCTTCCAAAACTGCAATCGCCACAATTTTTTTTTTAAGCCACAACCCAGTGCCTGAAGTCCAGTAGTGAGTGAATGTTAACAAAGTCTCGACCTGCAGAGTGCTAATTTCCATGGGGACTACTAAAGGAGAAAAGATTTTCTACAAATCCCAGATCCTGTAAACTGAGAAGTTCATTAATTCAACATCTAGAGTGGGATGCAAAGGACCAGGAATAGAATCCAGAACCCCTTATTAGATTCTGACTCCAGAGCCAGGTAGCAGAGGCTGGAGACAGCATGACTATAGTCAATTTTGAAAAGTTTTAGACAGGAATGAAAAATCCCATCCTTTAGCATCTTTGTAATTTCTTTGTCTATGGTACTGAATCCTCTCCTAAGCAAGGTTCTTGGTCTGTCTCCCAAAAACTAGGAGTATTTAATGTATCCTATAATCCCAGAAGGAACTCCAGTGTCATGTGTCTCTTTTTCGTATGGAATTCCACAGAAAAAGGGAGAGATCCAAAATGCTGCAAGAAAAGAACAAATCAAGTGATTTTTTTTTCCCCTGCAGAGTGCCCCTAACACCAGAATTTCAATTGCATGAGAAGGGACACGTTTTTCTACTCTCTCCCTACCCTAGAGAGAAGCTCTGCCACTGTTTAGAAAGAAATATAGCAGAGAAGCTCAAAATATCCCATAAGTGATAACAGAATTGGTAGGACATTCACATGGGGCAATGAGTCACTTCTTTCAGCTCACCTCTCTTTGGTCTGGAGAGCCAGACTCATGCTGTTCTCCTTACATTACATCCTCATGACTGGTGCTGGAAAGATGATATCTCAGCAGGCAGGACTCAGGGAGAAGAGATTGCAATTTGAATCCGGGGTGGATTCATCAGGGAAATCGATGCTTTCGCTTCGTCTGTTTTAGCACATGTATGATCTCATGTGGTTCATCTTTCAGCTTTCCACTCTGCCTTTCTTCAGCTCAGGGCTGCAGCTATCACTCTCCTGCACCATGTTCTCAGTTACTAAGATCATTACATGAGAGATGAGGACGAGGTTCTGCTGTGTGCATTTGCTTCTGCAAGGACAGAAGTCATGGCAAGTAGAGGCTGCAGTTAGGCGATGCTTAACTTTGATGAATGGCTAACGTTGTACAGTCTGGACACAGTGAAAGTTTCCTTTGGAAGGTAGACACCTCCTAATTAGCCACTGTCCATGATTTATCCTGATAACAGATGTGAATGCAAACATACAAATTTGCTCTACATCCTCTTTTAAGAACATAAAGTCGTATTTTAGATTCAGCCCTGCACAACTAGAAGCAAGAGAACTTTCTGCAGAACTAGCATTAATTTCATGTGCTTGGTGTTTGTTTTTGACAACAGAGTGCTTTATTTCTTTGGCATCTTTGAAGGTGTCTTCTGATGTTTTTCATCTGAGTTTTTGTAATCTCTACTATTAAATGCTATTTAATGAAAGGATTGAAATTTGAGGAAACTTAACCTAGGAATATTTTCAGTGTTGTCTTTAAACTGATATCACAGCCTCATAAGTATAAAAAAGTAATTAAAACTTCACTTCTTTTTTCAACAAACCCTACATAGGATATAATCTGAAGCACAGATAACAGAGGAAATTTAAGTAAAGGCCAGGAGTTAACACCTCATTCAATAAAACCTCTGAAATTCTTGGAATTTATTGAAGAGAAGTTTACTTTTCACCGTAATTACGTGAAAGGCCAGAATAAAATGGAGTTAAATGAGGCAAATATATAAATAAGAGAGCCCAGAGTTTGTGGTAACTTTAGTTACTATCTTAATTATATATTTCCTTCGAATGTTTCTTTTTTTCCCTCCCTGGGACAGATGGAATAAATTAATCTTAAATGCAGCATAAAATCTATTCCAGACCCTCTCATATGCCAGTGCTTAAACATAACTAACTAGAATAATAAAAGTCAGAGATGGAAAAGATCTATTAGCTGACCACCTAAAATTTTACACACAGAAATGTATCAATTTAACTAAACCTATTTCTAAATATTTAAGGAGGTTTGGTTACATCTTAAATCAGTTCAGCAGTGGCTAGGGTCAATTTATTTCAGTTTGAAATCAGATTTAAAAGCATATGGAAGTGACCTGCTTCTAGGGACCTTTGCACTACCTAAATAAATGTATGTGTGTAGACCAAGAATCATCAAGACAGCAAAGTCTGTCCTCTCCTGGTAACACAGAGTGCTGATACCTCCTTCTCCAGCTCAGGGTACTCCATGGCCACTGCATTTGATGGATAATAAGTATTTACCCAAACCAGATGTCTATAGATAGACAGATAGATAGACAGATAAATAAGATAGAGAGACAGACAGACTGAAGACAAAGAGACAGACTAAGTTGTTGTTTCAGTTTTGCCTCTCTCTAGCCTTGGATGAGTCTCTTTATGACACATTGCTTCTAAAAACAAGTTAATGCCTCTTACCTGAATATGATGATTCAAATACTAGCAAGCTGACAACCAGCTCATGCCATGGTTACTTTCACAGTTAGGCACAACATTTTGGTCCAAGTCCTAGAAGAAATCCCATGCATTTAATTTTGGGAGTAAATTGGTTTGGATAGCAGTTTCCCAGTCATGAAGCGTAGAAGAGTTTGGTTTTGTACATTCTGAGCTACTATGTAGGTACCTGTCCAGGGCAGTTCTGTATGAGCACTTGTAGCATTTTCATAAAATTGTAGAATCACAAACTGGTTTGGGCTGGAAGGGACATTAAAGATCCTCCATGTCCAACCCCCTGCCATGGGCAGGGACACCTGCCACCAGTCCAGGCTGCTCAAAGCCCCGTCCAGCATGGCCTTGAACACTGCCAGGGATGGGGCAGCCACAGCTTCTCTGGGCAGCCTGTGCCAGTGCCTCACCACCTTCACACCAAAGAATTTATTCCTAATATCTAATCTAAATCTCCTCTTTTTCAGTTAAAGCCATTCCCCTTTATCCTATGCCTACATGCCCTTGTAAAAAGCCCCTTTTCAGATTTCCTGTAGCCCCTTTAGGTACTGAAAGCTTCTGTAAGGTCTCCCCTGAGCATTCTCTTCTCCAGGCTGAACAAACCCAACCCTCTCAATTTTGTCCAAACTAGCTTTTACTAACTTGCAGGGGGAAGGAAAGGCAGAAGAGGGATCATAATTAAAGGGGCTTACATTTAGGTATGGAATTTGTATTTATGGGAATGTTTATGTGAAATCGTCCACATAAACTGAAAAATCATTTCTCTGCTTTCAAAATGACATGCATGTAAACCTAGCCAGATATTTAAAATGGAATAGATGCCAACTTTCCTATACAATGAGTCTTTTCTAATTCTTGATGAATAGTGGAGGCTGAAAGTTTCTTCTAAAGAAGAGGCAAACAGTGTGCTGACCTGCTGTAATGCCAAGAGGCCATGGGAGTGTGCATAAGCCCAGTATCTCTCCATGATAGAGCACCAGGAATTCACCAGTTAAAACTGATGAATATAATAAGTATTTCTGGGTTTGGTGCCTACTTAATCCTACTAACAACACCTTGACAGCTCTTCCCACAGTGTTTTTTCCTTTTATTTTACAATAGTCCTACCCTAGTCCTATTTTAGAGAACCAGAGCCATATACTTGTAAAGACAGCAGTGGCATGAGCTACTTCCATCCTGTTAAGCAATGCTAGATGTTATTGTTAGTTTATGCTGCTATATACAGCTTGATGGAGCACTGGCAAGCTTGAAAAGATCTTGAAATGGAGGATATGAATGCTATGCAATGTATACATAGCTAAAAAAGTACTGGTGGCAAGCTAAACCAGTTTAGCACTTTTCATGCAATGTAAGATTGTCTTAGAATCATAGAATCATAGAATAATTAGGGTTGGAAAGGACCTTAAGATCATCTAGCTCCAACCCCCCTGCCGTGGGCAGGGACACCTTACACTAAATCATATCACCCAAGGCCTCGTCCAACCTGGTCTTGAACACTGCCAGGGATGGAGCATTCACAACCTCCCTGGGCAACCCATTCCAGTGCCTCACCACCATAACAGGAAAGAATTTCCTCCTTATATCCAATCTAAACTTCCCCTGTTTAAGTTTTAACCTGTTACCCCTTGTCCTGTCACTACAGTCCCTAATGAAGAGTCCCCCCCCAGCATTCTTATAGGCCCCCTTCAGATACTGCAAGGCTGCTATGAGGTCTCCATGCAGCCTTCTCTTCTCCAGGCTGAACAGCCCCAACTTCCTCAGCCTGTCTTCATACAGGAGGTGCTCCAGTCCCCTGATCATCCTCTTGGCCTCCTCTGGACTTGTTCCAACAGTTCCATGTCCTTTTTATGTTGAGGACACCAGAACTGCACACAATACTCCAGGTGAGGTCTCACAAGAGCAGAGTAGAGGGGCAGGATCACCTCCTTCAACCTGCTGGTCACGCTCCTGTGCAGTGTATTTTTATTTTACAGTCTATTTTATGTCTCATATGTTGAGGTTTTCATTATTTTTCTTCTTTCTTGTAACACAAATAATAAAAGGTAGAAGAAAATACATTTTTTTTTAAACCACAACTTTTTCTTTCTTTACTTCTGATCACTTTCTGCAAGTGGCCATCTTCTGCAACTGATAGAGATTTGGTAGTTAGAGATTTTTCAAGAGAAAATTCCAATTCATCAAAGCTGATGTTTGCCAGAAAACATTAATGGGAGACGTTCCCCAGTTCTGAGGTAGGCTTGTTACTGTAACTGTCCCACAATATCCAGATTGTGATACCACCACCTCCGAACAGCAAGTTTTGTGCTTGAACCTGATACAGAAGCAATAGAGAGATGGTCTCCCTGCTTGGAGATACAAGCTAAGAAATCAGTTCTGCTCCTTCCCTTGTCATCTGCTACAGCCTGAATGACCAAGTGGGTTCAGGGAAGACTGATTTTTGGTTTTGGCTGTGTGAGGTCTTGATTCATATCTACATGGGTGAATAGCTGTATTTATGTAAGGGATGGAGAAACAGAGAGGTTTGTCATAGAGGTATTCATCTCCAAATACAAAACCAGGAGGCATGTGTGACATGCACAGAACACAGGTCACTTACAACTTTTCCCTGCACTCTCACATGACTGAATATGATGGCCCCACTACCAGCAGGCTTTCCTATATCAGCATTTCTTCACAGGCAGCATTCAAAATGCTTCTTTTGCATCACATCATCTTTTGTCATCATTACAGACATTCTCATGGGCTTGGAAATCCATCCCCTGCCCACTTCTGTGTGTAATTTCAAAATGATTGTATCCGATGTAATGAGCAAGTGCCAGGCAGCGCTGGGGAAGACTGCAGAAAGCTCAGCACAGCAAGACTTCAAGTAAAAGGCAGCAACAGCAGATACTCCAAAACCAGAGGGATAGCGAGTACATCTATCCAACGGGCTCCGCTAACTTTCGCTGGATACGGGGCTCTGCACCTTTTAGTCCTTCTTCCAACTGGAAAAACAAAAGTGATAGAATGAGGGTGCCGCAGTGGTTTCTAATATACGCGCACGTAAACGCGGTGGCCTGCCGACAGCCTCGGGTGCGCGGTTTTCTCTGCAGGACGGGGCTCTTCTGAAGGGACCGGTGGAGGCAGGCGGTATCCCCCCACACTCCGCCCGGGCTCCCCTGCGGTAGGAGGGCGGAGGGAGCGGGAAGCGGGGCTTGGTGCCCGCTGCAGCAGCGGAGGGAGAGGCCGACCCGGCGGAGCGGCTCCGACCCCCGGGACGGTCGGGGCGGGCCGGACGGCGGCGGCTGCTGCCTCTCTCACACGGCGGAGCGGCGGCGGCGGCGGCGGCGGCAGGGGCAGGTCGCGGCAGCCGCCGCTCCCCGCCGGCGGGCGGCCGTGGAGCCGCCGCCATGGAGAAGCAGCCCGGCGGCGAGGACGACTGCGTGGACTCGGGAGCCGAGACGGGCGGGTGAGTGTGCGAGTGGCAGGGGACGGGTGCGGGGCTTGTACATGGCCCCCGGCAGGGCCGGGGCGGCGAGGCGCTGGAGAGCTCCCCGCCGGGCCGCAGCGCTGCACTTGTTGCCGGCGGCCGCCGCCGGGCACGTCCCAGCAGCAGCGGGGCAGTAGCTAGGGCTCCACGGCAGAGCCTTCCTCCGGCATCCCGACTGCACCCCGGGGAGTGCCCCTGCCACCGGGTATCGCCGTGCTTGGGATCCCCCGGGGAATTCACCTCCTTCGCTTGTCTCCTTCCTAAGAACTAACCTCAGTCTCCCCTCTGCCAGCTACACACCTGTCCTGTCACTACACACCTTTGTAAAAAGTCCCTCTTCATCTTGTTTTCCACCTGCGATACATGGGGGGAAAGATACTAAGAGATCATGGCCATGGGCTTTGAGTTTGAGCTCCCAGAGCACGTTGTGCTGCCTCAGCAGTGGGGCCCAGAGCTGCGCTTTATGGGCTGTAGACACATTGGTGGGGGCTGGGTGCCACACCATCCCTGTGTCCCAGGAAAACTTGTGTTGAGGATAGTCTGGAAGCATGCCCAGCTACCTATGCTGTCCTTGTGTCAGTGACACCTGGACAGCACCAGGCAGAAAGCTGACTGCTCAAAAGGACCATCAAAGATCCACCTATGAAAGCAGGTTAGACTTATAGCAACCTGAAACTGAGTTGGTGTTGTCATGATACTCATCATACTGACCTATGAAGTGCTGTGAACTTTGTTGGTAGTTAAGTGTCATATTGGAGTCAAGAAGAATGACTTTTTGTCTCTGACTTTGTGACCCTGATGGTAGAGGTGCACTATGTTTGTTAGTTGGATGACTTCTCCCAATACCATATTGCTGCAAGGATGATCCGTGTGATCCCCCTTTCTGTTCCCACCTTCAGTCCATCTCTGTGAGGAGAGAGGGATGTGCTTTCCATCCTATTGTACAGAACCGCTGTGCCATCTTGTTGGGAGCAACACTGAGACTTTTCTCCTCTGGCTCCAGAAGGATAAAAGGTTGCCCACTCCTGCTAGCACTGTTCTCTGCTAGGTCTTCATTCTCCCTGCTTCTGGCTTTCCTCATTGTTTTTCTCCCAGCTCCTTGTCTGGTTTATCTCCTTTGGTCTTTAGTCCAACTGTTGCAAAACTGTAAAACTTCCTTGCAAAGTGGTGTCAGGTGCACAGCACCAAAACTGAAGTGTCAGCGTTACAATTATTTTTAAAGGTGGAAATGGAATATGGTGATCTTTTTCATACTTCCAGCTATTAATTCAAATTGATTTTTTTTTTTTTTAGTCACTTCTGTGGTCTGAGAAGGTTTTTTCTGTCACCTTGTACTAATGGTAAAAGTTTAAAAATATTTCATGGAGCTTAAAGGAAAAAATCCAGGCCTCCTTTCCAGATACTGTGACAAAAGGTTTTTTAGTCATCTTTGAGAAACATGAGCAAAAGGAAGACAAAATATCTGTGAATTCATGGTTGGTTCAAAGCTCAAAAAGTCCTTAATGGATCAAGTCACTCTTAATTTGCTGTGTTTATCTGGAGTAGAAAAAAAAAATGGGTTTCCATGGGAAGAACAAATGGAAGGATTTGACCCAGCTGGTGACATTATCCTTTAGACCTCAGTGACCAGCATGACAGCTGCTTGTGCCTGATGGTGGTGAGGTGCTAAAGCTGATGATTTTATGAAGCATCCCTGTCCCAGGCTTGGCTGGAAAGTGTAGGTTAGCGGAAGAGTCTGTCTGAGGAAACTGAACAATGACATACGGCAACTAATAACTGCAGTGCTTTACACCGAAGTTTATTTTGAAAAGCAATGGGTCTCTGCATTTCAATTATTGTTTTTAGCTCTGTTTAGCAGCTATTTTAGTCTGATAAACATATTGCATATGTCTCTTTCACAATGTTTATATTTCAGCTTTCTCACCAAACCAACTGTTATCAACACTTGCTTTTCCCTCTTGCCAGATCTGCTTTCTGCTTTCTCTCAGTCCCATCATAGCTATTGTGAATTGAGCTGTTTTTTTTCTCTAATTACTCAACAATAACAAAAAAAAAAAAACCTACCAACATTAGAACAAAAATTAAGAATTATTTTGAAGTTCAGCCATCATCCTCTTAAAGTAAGAGGAAATACAACTATCAGAGTAATTCTGTAACAGCTTTACATCAAGTGGTCCCTTTCTGTCACTGAGGGAACAATAGAGGATAGTGACTGTAGTAAATCCAGGCACTGCAAGCTCTTGTCATCTTGATGACTGTATGTAATGATGTGTGAGCTCTTCTACAGAGCTTGTATTGCTGAAGCTGCTTATAGCAACTAACCAATCAAATACATCAAGTACTCTACAGGGCATATGTTCCTTAAGGTTTTGCTGCACCTTCCAGTTGCAAAAGCAGGCAAAACTCAGTGCTACAGGCAAGATCAGTTACAGTTTGAAGCCTTCATTTTCCAAATCTGTTGAAAAATATGTTCCTCTTACAGCCTTTGCCGTGGTAAATATGGCTGGCAATGAAGCTGCTGAACAAACAGTGTATTTTGAACTCCTGAATCCAATAAGAATGGATTGAGCTGGTACTGTCAATACTTATATAAAGGGAGTAAAACATGTAAGCCAATTAGCGTATATTGGCTATTTATTAATGATATTTGAAAGAGTTTGACCATCCTTGATCTGAGAGACATTGCCTGTACAAATTTTCTCTTCTTGGGAAATGTACTTTTTGGGCTTTTGAATATAAACACCTCATTTCATCTGCTATTGAAGCCTTTTAGCCCAGAGGTATGGGAGACAGAAAGCTTTCTCTGGTAATAATTTTAGTAGTGGATTTGTACTATAAAACATGATGGTTTAAGAAAAAGGAATGGTCTTTCTTTGGTCTTCAATTAGAAAGCAAACAGAGGGCAAAACATGTAGAAAAAGAAATTGGACACCAAACATATACATTAAAAGAACTGCAGATAAATTGTAAAAAAAAAATCGTAACTAGGAAAAATTAATACTAAATTACTTAAAATGGGTGGTAAAACTATTCAATTTTAAATTTTCTTGTTTTTACAATCCATGCAAATGCTGTTACTTCACTGTCCTTACTCTGAATAGAAGAATAAAGATTTGGGAGACTGAAATACTCAAAATGACAAACTAAGACCATTTTAGACATTCTTAGGCATGTAATTTTGAATAACAATGAGACAGACTTTTGCTACCACTGATGTCAAGGGCAAAGCATCAGCTGAATTAATTGCATTCAGGACCAGTATCCTGAGTGGGGTGTAGCAAATGTGGAAAATGGGTAGTTTCTTGGACCTAAAGTCTTAAATTTTTTATTCCTAAACTTCCGTTTGGTTATGTTAGCTGTGTTAAAGGATTACTTCTATAGCAAAGATCTCTCCTATTTGTCAAGCATATAGGCCTTGACTGAGCATCATAACACCTCACTGAGCTGGCATTATGGAGGTTTCAATACATGTGAGTAGTTGGATGGTTTACTGGGGTCAGAGATTGCTTTCATGTCACATGTTTCTAGCTCAAAGTCATCAGTGGTTTCAGCACTTTTGACTTTGTCAGCTATATGGTAATCCTTCAACATGGCACATTAGTCTCTTGTCACCTATCTTCTCATCCACCTATGAGAAACTCAGGAATACAAATCACTGCTGCTGAAACCTGTTTTAAGGCCTATTTTTACCTTGGGGTTTCTTTTTTTTTTTTCCTTGAGACTTTCACTTCCTATATATCCGTCATTCCGGATGTGTAAAGGCAGACAACTTGTCTCTGACTTGACGTTCAAATAGTATAAAGTCAAGCTATTTGTCACAAATTGGTGTTGAGGCACCATTTCTAACCAGATTTACTTGGTGAAGCTGTTTGGTTGAACAGGCAGATCTGCAGTGCTAGCAGGCAGATCTGCTAGCACTGGGGCCAAGCTCTGAAACTGAGGTTGAAACAGACTTTGAATCACATTCTGGTGGCCAGGTGGTCAGTGCTGACACCTACGATGGCTAGGCCCCAGCAGGCAGTGAGGTTCACCTCAGCTAACTGTGGCTTTGTGAAGGTTTGGTATAAATGAAGCTTCTTCTGTTGTAAGTTAAGAGCATGAGGACCTTGGGAGGGTGACTTATCCCCTAGCTTTGGATGGATAGGTACATGCCACCTGAGTCCTGATGCATCCGTTTGGATGCAGAGCACACAGGCAGGTAGGTTTGCTCACTTAAGCACAGTGTGGTCCTGCTTCATCAGATGCTTTTTGAAGGACAACCAACCTTTCATCCTTGTATGATGAAGATGATGTCTCATTTGGGGCCTGAAACAGTACTGTTGGTAGTAAACTGCCAAGTGTAATAGTTAGAGCTGAGTGATGGGAATCCATCATCTGACTTCACTGCTCTACTAGAAATCCCTAGAAAGGCATTTTGAGACAAGCTTCTCTGAGTTATTCCATTGTAGGCATCTTCATTACACAAGTAAAAGTATGATGAAGATAACGGATTTGCATTGGATTGACATTAGTGACGCAGATTGTAATCTGAACCACAGGAATTTGGTGAGAAGAAACCCAAGAAAGAGCTACAAAGCCAAATCTTCTGACTCAGGCATTGTAGTTTAACTGCTATAAAATCCTCTCATGTGCCCCATGGAGTGCTTTTTGGAGGAAGGAGGGCAAAGAAGCTGTTAAATACAGCTTTCTGCATGAAACAGTGAAATCTTAAACAACTTTAGGCAGAGAAGGCATGGGAAATATGAATCCAGCAGGTACCATTCCATCATTCCTAAGCAAGAAAGGGATGCACACAGCAGAAGAGCTAGAAAACTTTCCACGATTTCATCTGGGAGGATTAAGGAGTCCTGGCAATGGAGACTTGCATATTGTGGTGTAGTATTTTGCTAGAATAACTTGAGAGATCTGTGTCTAGGTAGACTGCTATGTGGAGATGCTCCCTGGCTCAGAAACCTTAGTTACAGCATGTCACTGTGTGAAACAGCATGAATGTGTCCCTGAGCACATGGACAGAGTTGTCCATATTATTGAATGGTTAGAAAGGTTGATGGAATCAGTTTAGATGGGACTATCTAGCTATCTCCCATGTGATACTTGGGTGTGTTTTACTGTGGGCCAGGCACTTGTTTTACCATATTACAACTGCTCAGGGACCACTCCCAGCAGACCACTGGGAATGTTTTGGAAGGCAAGAGGTTTTAATGGTACAGGTGCAAACTGTTTCATGGCAGTTGGCTTTAGTCCCGGACAGTTCTCTTGAGTGTGTTTGTTTATTACCATAGATGTCACTGCTGCAGCTATGTTAACATGATGCTGTGCTTGGGTTACCCCGGCATGCCGATACATTGGTGTAGCTACCTTGCTTGTGTGATTCAGAGATGTGGCACAGCCCTGCTTCTTTCCTGAAGAAACAGGTTTATCCTGGTTTCATATACACCATACTCAGTAACTGCAAGTTGCACTAGCAGCTGCTTACTGGTATTCAGTGGGCTATTTCTCCTGCTTTGGTATTTTGAGACTCTGTATTCATAATCAACATTGAGTAGTGTGTGATGGTCTCAGAGGACTGCTCAGGATCTTTTGTGCTCCTGATGGTCTTACCATCTCTGATAATACACAGTCCTGATTCTTCAACAGTGCTAGTGGGAATCAAGGTCGCACATTTATCTCAAGCTTCTACATTCCTACTTTAATGTCTCTTGACAATTTCAGAACTCCTCTTTGCTGGTGGCTGACTATTGAGCACAGATTCTTTGCAGACTGATTTGTCTTTTGACTGAATGATGAGCCCTCCTTTTCAGTACCTCCCACTGCTTCAATACCCTTTCTGATCATGTTTTTCCTCATTATGTGCCTATAAAGGGAACAGGCCTCCATTTGTTCAGTTTCTGTCCTGAATATCTATTTCCTTTTAATTCTAATGTAACATCTACCAGAAGAAATAGCTTGCTGCAAGATCACATAATTGGCCTGGAACCCCTGAGCTCCAGTACAGCCCCAGTCTACCACTATTAAAGCCCATGAGTACCAAACTCTTCAGTTATCCTGATGGGAAAATCCTCTTCCAAGGGAACTGATAGAAGCCAATACTCAGGATGTTTAAAACAAGGATGGAAAGAATGGGAAGGAACAAAACTGCTTGATAGCCAGAGAGTCCGTGTGACTCAGGCGATGTTTATTTCGGTACTTAAATTTTCTAATGCATGATCTTTTCCAAAGGAATGTTTGCTGTGTATTCTGGTCTAAAAAGCATAAAAGGCTTACAGAAACTTCAGAATTCAGTATTCTAAATAACTGATTGTAAGGGGGAAAAATTTTTTTTGTAAGCCAATTGACGTGCATGACATGAATCTGACTGGTTTGTGCTGATGTTTTGAAAATACTAAGGATTTTACCAACACTGTTATTTTTGTTCTTAAGGACTAGATTCAAAACAAATTCTAAGAAAGAAAAAGTTGAAAGGAGGAAAAAGGTGCTTCGGGTTGCCCCAAAGAGCATATTGAGAGACTTAGATTCCTTCCATTTGGTTTTAGGCATGTAGCCAAGAGTCCTACATTAGGAATGTGTTTTCTGTAGGCTTCAACTCTAGAAAACAGCTAGGGAGAGACACACTTTAGACCTCTCTTTTTTATTGACTGTAGAGGAAGCTGAGGGAGGGTACAGTCCTCATTTTGGCATCTGAGGTTTACATGAGCCTTTGAGCTTAATTTTCTTTTTTTTTAATTCTGTGTATGTTTGTTATACAACAAACATGAATTAAATATTACCTTGAACCTTATTAGAATTACATGAAAACCCCAATACGATTCTCAAGCCTATTAAAATCTGTCTGTGCAATTAGTCTCCACACTGTTATCACCTCCTTTCTCGCTTCCCATCTATTTATTTTTCCTATTGTCTCATTTTTCATGTTCTGCCTGTACATAGATTGCCACTTCCTTGGTTCAGGACTTATTAATTCTCTATGTCTTATGTGCCTGCAGCACTTTGGGATAATAAAATAAGAGTGTGAAGTAATAGAACGCTGCTTCTACTTGCGGTAAGCAAAAAGCAAAATGTTGTCTTGCTTCTACCTAAAATCCAAACAGTGCAGATTCATATTGAATTAGCCACCAGCTGCTGAGCACAGCTACATTGAAGGACAGCCCAGGGCTGTTTTCAAACAGAAGTACTGAATAAATGAATCCTTTATTGGGATGCTTGGAGGCAGCTGGATGTATATTGCTTGCCTCTGGGCTTCTGAACAGTGACACATTACACAGTTTTTGCACCCTTCCGAATATACATGGTGCCAAATGATACTAATGGGACTTGGTGTGCAAATACTGTGCAGCTTTATGGCCTGCACTTCACTACTTAGCCAGTCTCTGGGATCACTTCCCCTTGGTCTCTGCTCAGAGCCAGACCAGCAGTATGTACATGTCCCAGCAGTAGCAAGATCTCCTCTGCTCATGTCATTACTGCTTCTGCCTTTGCCAGCTACTTGAGGGTCCTGTGGGAGGTGGGTTGAGGAATAGCTTTTTGTTCATGGAGGAGGTGCTACTTAGCAGGTATATATGGAGTGACTGAGAGGGGCTACTAATGACCTAATTCTGTGGTCTCTGCCATGTGTGACGAAGATGTTTCCTTGCTCCCTGGCATTATTGAAGTGGCTGGCGGTGCAGGATTTAGTAGAGAGTGAGAGACCTATAAGCCCCCATCAGCAAGCCTCTCCCCAGCATTACAGACCTTTCTCAAAAACTACAATAGCCTCATGGTACTTGATGGTATTGGAGGATTTTCTTTCACAAGTATTGTGAGAAATTCAGATTGTGTGATCTTTCACTGGTCCAGCAGGATCATGCTTCATGGTCTTTCTCATCTAAATCAACAGCCTTAGCATCTGATCTGCAGAATACTGACTGCTAAGCACAGGGCTGCACAGGGCTATGAAGTATTTGGATGAGTATAATTGCTTTGTTTCTTCTGCAGAGATATGTCCATACTAAAATTGAAAGCTGCCATCGTAGTTATGGGGGGTTGATGTCTGTTATTTCCTTAGATGTCTGAGACCCTAGAGTATGAAGGTATCCTGAAAATATGCTTCGATGGTATCTATTTCAAGACAAATATATTGGGAGTTAAGACTCACATGTTTTTTAATTTAAAGCAATATTGCAAACTTGATGCAAATATGCATATAAAACAAAGTTTGAATTCAAGAACTGTGTTACAGCTCCCCAGAGAGTTTGCCTGTTATGTTTAGGGCACTGCAAGGCATACATGCAGGATGTTAACTGTGGCAGAGAGCTCTTTTGAGTGGGGTCTAGTTTAGGGACCTAGTGAATGGTGACATGGAGTCTGTGTGACTGTGATCTCCAAAACCACACACTCTGAACTCATAGGTAGGGCCTCAAAGTGGAAATGAATCAATTTTTAAATATTCAGTGATGGCACATTTGTTTTACCTTAGCATTTCTGAATCTTTAGGGCATAAATGGACCATGTTTTAATCATCTCAGAAAGGGGTTTTCAGGAGTTTGGGGTTATATGCAGAAGCAAAATTTCATTGCACAAAATACTTAACTGCTCTGATTTTCTCACGGGTAATCCAGTGTGCACTGAAGTAGAACAATGGGAATATGGTTATATTGAGAGATGTCTTGAAGAGAAAAAGGGTTTCCTAAAACAAAAAGCTTTGTCATCTGAATGTTTATAATTTGGTACTCATTTTGTGTCTTCCCTGCCAGTTGTGACCAAAGAACAATAAAAATTTTGCTATTCAAGTAGAGTTCTCTTTAAGAAAGAAAGAATCTGCAAAGCAGCATTTAGAGGACATAAGATAAGGAAGAAGAGCAGGGTCAAACCCTAGTAGACTTCTTCTCCCAGCCTGTGCCTGAAGCAGCCTATTTTTAACTTACAGAGTGTCTTCTGAGCTTTAATTTTTATGCCTAAAGTTAGGTAGCATGAATAGCCATCAGACAAAACCTCAGTTTACTTTATGTAGCTGTTTTCAAAATTCATGTTAGATGCCAGTTCTTCTGAGCCATGTTCAAATCCTGTTACAGTTATTATCTTAGCACAAAAATAATGCTAAATGGGTGTTAAGCTATTTTAATATGCCATGTAACTTAGATTTGGTACATTTTTCATGATCTCTTTTAGATTTAATATGGTCTAACCAAAATCTTTGTCTTGCAGGTCTGAGTACAGCCGTATGTCTTCTACCAGCAGTAAGTATAACTTTGATATTTTGTTTAAATGGATTCTCATATTTTCTTTTATTCTGGTTGCTAATTTTATTAATATCAACCTAGTGTCATGATGAAGTTAACTTTGACACAGTTAAGCCCCAATTCCTTCTCTTTTTTGGTCTGTGTCTAGAAACAATATAGAAAATTCAACTGATTTGATATTGATGATCATAATATGAGCCATGTGTAAAGTCGTAAATAATGGAGCTCACAAGAATGCAAGAAAAATGAGAACAAAATCTATAGACACCGTGTGGCCGGTGTGAATGGGTCCTCCGGCCAATTGAGTTTGCAGTGATGGATGTCACTAGAGCTGGGGGATGCAGGAATAATTGAATGCTTATTGGAAGCTGGTGGCAAGGAAGGACTTGAGAGTAAAATATGTGAAGCATTCTCTGATATCAAAGATTATAGATGCTCTAGTAAGCATCACAGTCTTTCGAGACATTTACAACAGCCAGCTGAATTTCAGGTTATCTGACTGATAAAAGTTGAATCCTGGTATCTGGATTATCCTTTATTTTTCAGCAATACAAAATCACATTTTTAAGGAACAAGGAGCATTTCTTCAGTCCTCTCTCTGTCCACTCCAACTATTTTCTTAGCTGTAGGACATACTGTGTCCATAGCACTTTAAAATATAATACTACTTATTCAGGCACAGTTACTAGTATCTCTTTCTTGTCAAAGTGCAAGGTGATGTCTGTCTCCCCGATTCACACATAGACATGATCTTCACAAAACTTCACAGATGACAAATTGTGTTTTATAATCTGGATCTTTAAGCACCGTGAAAATCAGAGGGGAAGAGAGCTGCCAGTTTTTTCTCATTCACACATTCTGGCTGAAGTGTGGAGAGGGTTATTTTCCATCTTCCATGGTCTTCGGTGGAGGGCTTTTATTGATTTCAACAAGAGCTGGATCAGAGAATGTTCATAATGTCTGGCTCCTGAGCTGATGTGACTAGCAGGGAGCTCTCTGTCTTTCCTCCATCTGCTCAGTTTGTGTGTGTGTGTCTGAGAAAGAGAGAATTTAGTGTAGCTTTTTTCTAAATTCTGTTGTTTAAATAGATTTCTGGATTCCTGCTGCCAGATGCAATTTTTTTAATGATTGGGAGGCAATTGTGATTGTAAAAGCATATTGGATTTGACTAGTTACACCAGATGTGTGCCCTGCCACCCCCACAGCTCACACTTTTGGGTGATGGCTCGGGAATACGCTGCCAGCTTCCTCCTCTTTCTGGGTGGTGACTTACAGTTATTTGCCTTGTAGATGTGCTTATTTGGCAGAGAAATACAGAAGACAAGGTGTGAGGTATTTCTCATCTAAAACTTTGGGTTTAATCCCTTGCCAACTTTGCATGACTGCTGCACATTTTACAAATAAAGGTGACATTTAAAGGTAACATAAATTACAGTTGTAAGTCTTTGTTTTTATTTTAAACAAGACGTCTGTAAGGATTATTTTTGGATATGTGGCAGCTACAGTGTGTCATGTTAACTGTGGTCACCTCAGTGTCTTGCTGGCCATGGCTGTCCAGAATATGTGGGAATTACAGTTGTATTTCAACACAGTAATTTGTCAGTACAAGGAGGTATTATCATTCCAGCAAAGACACAAAAGTTCAAGAGATGGGGCAGTCTCCTTCTTTCTCTTTTCTGCTTCCAAGGCAAATTATATTGATACAGCTTCACAAGTAGCAGTGTTTAATTTAGCATTTTGTGGGGTTTGTGTGGTAGGTCTAGTCAGACGGTGCAGGAGTAACAGAAACAGCTACATAAGAGTATTTCAGTAAAATAAAAATGCTTTCATGTTACAGGCTGGCAGTCATGGGGTGCATGATGCATTTGAAGAAAAGAGTACTGAGGAAGAGCTATTAGGGAAAAAAGGTGATTTGGCCATTTTAATTTCTTTGGGGAAAAGATTTAGTAACTGGTATCATTCATAGCACAAAAAGCAGCCTAATCAATGATACTGTTAGGCCCTAACATAATACAAAGTAAACTGTTGTAAATTAAAAGGCAAAGAATTTCCATTACCTACATTACCTACAGCTGCTTCAGCAGAAGCTCCTGTTCTAATGAAGTGGAGTTTACCTGAACCAGAAAGATTACAGGCCTATTTGGTTTTGCAGGAGTCTTAGTTGGTCATACCAGTGAAGCTCCAATTTCAGTGTTTAATAAATGAATAATCTTCTAAATTGTCCACTGGACAGCAGTTTTCCACAAACATGCCAAGAAAAGGATAAGAAAGATTTAGCAGGTGAATTAACTACAGCTGTCTCTGTCATGTGTTGCGATGACAGCAGCTGAAGAAGCTGCAGGACTTAGCACCAATGCAAAAGTATACAAGAACCCTAGACACCCCCCCCCCCCCCCCCCCCCCCCCCAGTCAGAAGTAAAATCTCATCAGCTGCTAGATGCCAATGGAAGGATCATTCTGTTACATGTATTATTTCTTGTACTTTTTTCCCCCTATGCATATGGCAGCAGTTATCATTGGCAGGGTATCACTTCATCAAAGCCCTGCCTGGTGGGATGGTTGGACCTTGGGTCTTATTCAGCATCCCAGTTCTTTTCTCTGCCCTTGCATCCCAGCTTTGGGTAACCCAAAAAACCTTTTTACTGGAAGCATCCATCTAACATTTGTGGTTTTGTGCAGTGAGTACTTTGGGAAAGAGTACTCAAATGTGCAGAGTGTGTTTATTTCGGCAAGAAAATGCAGCAGTTATCTGCTTTGCGACCTCTGCCTGTTGTCAGGGTGACTGTGTGCCACTTTGTTCTCATTGAACAGAGTAAATAGGCCACACTAACCTGTCTGCTGGATGCTGAGTTTTGAGTTATTACAGCTTTGAAAGGTTCAGCAGTGTGATTTGAAGAAAGAGAAGTTATAAATTACTTTTGACATTGTTTTCCCTGAATCGTGGTGTGTAGAGCCACTTTTCCCTTTGTTCTCTAGCAGGAGGTGTCCTTTGTTTTATTAGGATACTTTGCTCACTCTTGTGCTCTTCATTAATCTAGGAAATGTATCAAGCTTGGTTTTGCTCATATTTTCTATTACTTTTTCAATTACAGTTTTCAATTACCATCAGGGACCTCTAATCCTATATGAGAGGGGGTTGTGTGAGGCACTTTACACACATAGAAGAGACCTTTACCCAAGGTACATAATACCAAGATATAAAGACCATAGGTGGCATATGGATACAGACACTTGGAATCACAAAGAAATAATTAATTAGTGTTGGTCAGCACAATAAGCAACAGTCTCTGCACATCAACATTTTAATTATCTTCAAATTGCTTTGAGATGTGTTTCAGGGATGATTTTCAACAAGGGAGGAGGAGTTTTGATGGGGGCTGCTTATTTCCTCCTTTGCATAATCTTTGCATTTATGAAAATGGCTCTTCAGAAAGACCCAAACCAGAAGTGGGCATTTTGAAGGAAGATTTTGTGATTTGTAACATTTGAAATATCCCTTATCTAGTCAGCTCTGGAGCCAGTTTAACCAGGTTGTCTTAGAAATAACTGTGGAAGCAAGTGATTTTATTTTCATCTCCTGACGTTTTTCAGCTAGGCAATCAGGAGGGAGCTGCCTGGATACACATTTGTGCTGTTCCAGCTAAGTCATTAAACAAAACTGGCCCTATGGGATAAAATGCAAGTATGTGACAGACTTTAGAGCACCTGAGATGGTAAAACCTTATAGCACGCAGTGGTTCATGATGTGCTTCTCAGTGGGGTAAAGGGCTTGTCACTTACCTGCTTTGTAGTTGGAAAGCTGGTAATTTGCCTTGCCATGCTCCCCTGCCTTTCATTTACCAGCTGGGAAATGATTCAGTCCTTTGGAGGTGTTTTTAGATTGTTCATATTCTTCCATGGTAAACCCAAGATCTGGGATATTAAAATTTTATGTCTGTGTTGCAAATATTTCCTAACCCATGGATTTTCACCCACTTTCTGGTTCTAAAATTTTAGCGCAAGACAGTTTCTTTTGGCAGATTTACAAATACGTGGGTTATTGAGCATGTTTCCTTTCAATATTCTTTTTTTTCTGTTGGTGTTCTATTCCTCTGCTAGTATAACTTCCAATCTTTGTTTGGGGATTTGGTCAATGTTTTGTCAGTGTCATCTGCATCAGCTCACTGGGCTGGGTTTGGACTCTTATTTTCTCTACAAGGGGAAAGAGTCCCTATGTGCAAAACTTGCAGTCTTTATGGAGGGTTGGTAAGGGTAAGGTTTCTCTTATTCTTGATTCCAGAGGCAGGGTGAGGTGCTAAGTCTGTATCTTACCTTCATGCACCAGGTGTGTATTGAAAGAGGCTGCCCTAATGGCACTTTGGATGGTAGATTTTATTTCCTGAGTGGAGTCTGCTCTTTGTGCTGGATCTGGCAATGGGAATGGGAATCTGGCAATGGGAAATCACCAGCACTACAATACTTGCTATTTATGAAAAGCCCCTTGAAACCTGCATTTGTGTATGTACCCAAACAAGTCCAAGACATCCTTTTTCTTTCAGACTTACTCCTTGTCCTTTTTTTTGCATGTAGTCAAGTGACAATGTTCAAACAAGATAAAAATGGTTGCCCAAAAGATAGCACTGTCCTGAATTTGAGGCAGACCTGTGCTTTCCTGAAGCTGTGTTACATTCTTTTCCTGATTCAGTGCTGTATTTATCTGCCCTCATTTTAAGTAACTGTGTTTACTCTGAAGCCAGATGTGATGCTAGGGCTTCATTAGAAGTAGAGATTGCACATTTGTGGACCTGAGGATCAATCAAGTGCCAGTGTAGTCCATCAGGTAGGTTGTGAGGGGTGAGTGTTAGGCCACATGTCCCATCTGTGCTTGTAGCTTGCCAAGGCTCTGTTACATGACAGTTTTCACACACTTCCATACCATGTGCATGTAACAATATGCTGCCTCTCTCTTTAGCTCTTTCTGGTTTGTCTCTTTTTCTCTTCCCTGCCAAACCCCCAGCATCTGCTTCATGATGTTACCTGGCAAGAATCTTCCTCTTCCCTCTCTATTTGATCTGTTAGATTGTAAGTACTATTGGAAGAAAATGTGAAGAGGAAAATGTGCCCTTGAATAAAACAGATCATAGAGCTAGCCTGAGCACTAGGTCCTTTACAGAGGAGAGCAAAGTCAGCGTCTCCAGAAGTTCTTCCATTTCTAATTCTTAAGAATTTTTTTACCAAACACTCCAGAGACCAAGAGGACACATCTGTCAAAATGGGCACTAACGGAGCTTTTGACAAAAAGGAGGTAGCCTTCCTGGTTGCAGGGATAGTGGGAGCTACAGGAATGTAAGAATCTACAGTATTATGGAGGTGTATAAGTGCCTTGTAACAATAGCGTATGGAAAAATGGCTTCCAGTTACTTGTGTATCATTTAAAAACCTGGCTGCCTTCACTTAACTGTTAAAGTTGATGACAAATAACCAGGACCAGGAAAGGGGCTAGGTTTGATTTGGGCTTTTAAATATTTGTCACCAAGCTAAAATTTCATAATGTAGTTGCCTATTGTACGTTAGGTTAGTTCAAATCAGTTCTGACCCAGCCACTGCTGGACTGGGTATCTACTGTTTCTCCAAACAATATAAGTGTAAGGTTATAATTATATTATTTTACTGCATACAAAGATATATTTTGGTATATCTTGTGATATACAGGTTGAGAAAGTTGGGGCTGTTCAGCCTGGAGAAGGCTGCGTGGAGACCTCATAGCAACCTTCCAGCATCTGAAGGGGGGCTATAGGGATGCTGGGGAGGGACTTTTCATTAGGGACTGTAGTGACAGGACAAGAGGTAACAGGTTCAAACTTAAACAAGGGAAGTTTAGATTGGATATAAGGAAGAAGTTCTTTACTGTAAGGGTGGTGAGGCACTGGAGTGGGTTGCCCAAGGAAGTTGTGAATGCTCCATCCATGGTGGTGTTCAAGGCCAGGCTGGACAGAGCCTTGGGTGAGATGGTTTAGTGTGAGGTGTCCCTGCCCATGGCAGGGGAGTTGGAACTTGATCTTTAGGTCCTTTCCAACTGTAGCTATTCTATGATTCTGTTATTCTATATTGTTTATGTCCAGAGAGAACTGTGATGCTTTTCTAATGGCTGGCAACAAGCTGTATTAAATACAATCATAAAAACAATTTAGAATAGACTTGTCAGCATCATGATGCATTTCCAGAAGGTGTTTGTTAGTATAAAAGGAAGTCTTATTAAAGATCTTTGATGAGGAAAAATGAAAGAGGAAATGGAACCCAAATAATGTAGAGCTCTTAGCCTGAAGCATCTGTCAATATTGCAGATTCATGTGGTTTGTATAGCAGTGAAATCTGAAGTGTCAGCTTCTATGGAAAATACAGGGAGCATATTCTGCATATCTTGCTTGGCCAGTTTATGCTGCTAGAGGTACAGAGCAATGCTGTTTCCCACTGAGGTTGTGGAAGCAGGAAAATGTCATTGCTACATGCCACCTAGAAGTCATTGAATGTGTGAAACATGTTTATGTAGCTGCTTATCATCAAATTCCACCACAGTGAAAGAGCAAGCACTTGTGTAAAGCATAGAAAAGTATAGTGCTGAAACACAGAAAGTTGAGGTTGGAAGGCATCTCTGGAGACTGTCTAATCCAAGACCTCTGCTGAAAGCAGGGGCAGTGAGAGCACATTGCTCAGTGCAGTGTCCCATTTTGTTTTGAATATCCCCACAGCCTTTCTGGACAATCTCTTCCAGTGAGTAATAACCACAATAAAAATCATTTTTCTTATGTTTAAACAGCATTTCCTGTATCTCAGTTTGGATCATCCAGAGCAACATCAGCAGATCCCGTTGCTCTCCAGTCTCTAATTGCTTCTCTCAGCTGGATAATTTTTAATCAACTTCTTCCTGCTTTGCTGGTATTTGATCACACAGTACCATTCCCCCTCCCTGCCCCGCCAACATCCCAGTCTCATCTACACATGATGCATCCTGATTTTTAGGAGCTGTAAATAGACTCTTGGCTATGTCAGGAATGGCATGGAACTACCACTGCTGCTAAGCACCATTGCCTGTAAACCATGCTGGAGATGCTGGTGTTGAGTTAACCTTGCTATTTGCACTTTTACCTTTCAAGAATCTGAGGTTAGGTTGCTGTTCTAGTAGGTAGATAGCATGTTGAGGTTGGTCTTACTGCACATGGTTATTTAGAAGCAGAAGGAGTAGAGAGGAAACATGCCCTTGAAGACATGACTAACAATGGCCAGTGGCCTGAGAGAGAAGATAAAAAAAGAAATGAGGCACAGTCATGTGTAAGAACATGCACAAATGGATGTGTAACTGTGCTTGAAATCAAATCTAGATTTGATTTTTGTATGCCAAGTGTGTGGCATTAACCATAAGAATGCGCATCCCTTGTAAAGACTGAAGTTCCTGTTTAAATGTACCCATGCATCTCTGTTCTTTGTTAAAATCAGAGTTCCACTCTTTGGGATCACACCAAACTGTGTGTCCCAGGGTTAAATTACTTCCTACTGGCCTAGTCCTGGCTTTGGATTTTTGTATCAAGGGGATAAAAGTGTACCCTAAACAGTTACTGGAGCAGAGCTATCAAAACTCTGATGTTGTTGTTCTGTATGTTATTTTCTGACCACATCCAGTCAGGTTTTTATGTTGTCATATAGATACAGCAGATATAAACTAGAGTAGTTGTTAAAAATAATAATAATTCGTGTAGGAATGACAATCTGAATGTTTTTTCTAGCTCATATTTTAACATGCATAGTTGTAATCAAAACCATATAAGCAAATATTTCCTTTCTCATTATCAAGTGTGATCCAGAAGCATAGGAAATCTGTGATAGATACTGAGGTACCGAGTGCCACACAATTCTAGTAAAAATTTACAGGAAAGACTATAGAGAAAGTCACATTGGATTAGGTGATGTGGGTTGAATTTCCTTCTTTGGAAGTGTTACATCTGCTGTCCCAGAAAACCACAAGGAGCTAGGCAGCTATTTAATGGGTCTTCTACCTTAAGCAAGGTGTTGCAGGAGAGATAGTGGCATTCCAAGTCCAGCTGGTTCAGTGATGAGGATAATTTGGAAATTGTTGAGACATCTGTCTGAATTGTTAAAGCCCAAAGAGGGAAGCTAAAGAAATAAATCTATCCCATGGCAACTCCTGACTCAGAGGCATTAATTGTGGCAGAAGGAGAAAAGCCTTCTGACTCACTGACTGACTTCACACTTGTGAAGGCTGAAGCTGTTAAGGCAGTTTCTACTAAATGAGTGCTGTTTTGACAATGCCAACAATTAGTTTCTCACTTTGTGGCCACAGCACATTATCATGGTGTATTTTCTTTAATTTGAATTTTTAAAAATAAATAAAATTTATTTATGCAAGCTCAGTGGGGAACTGGAATATTTGTAATTGGTGCTTGCCATGTTCTAGAGCAGCGGATGTCCACTGCCTGCTTCATTTTTCTTTGTACCACATATTTGTTGATTAATAGTATAGGAAAAAAATATCTCTTATCTGTAATGTCTAAAAGGTTCATGAAATAATTACCAGGTGGCTCCTGGCTGCCACTGTATGGGATGAGGTTGAAGCACCAACAACAAAGCATGTTTTCTCTTGCTTCTTTTTTCCACCAGCTGGTGTGGAGTAGGTATTTTGAGCCACATTCTGCTGATGGCTGAAAGGGTTATGAGATTCAAAATACTTTTCCACTTCTGTAGAGTCCAAATAGTTCCTCTGCTGTGATGCTAATATTGTTGATTGCCTATGGAGACACAAACATGGCAATGCTTGACCATGCCTCAGGGTTCCATCCCATATTTTATTTAAATGTGTCGTGAGTGTAACTGCTTTATTGTGGCTTCCGCCTTCTCTCTGGCTGGGTTTTCCTGCCAGCTCTTTGTGGTACCAGGAAGTTTTGTGCAAAAGTGCAAACTGATTAGAAGAAGAGGTCTGTCTGAAAACTAACATCTTTAGCCAGATCAGTTCTCTGACTGCTACCAGGAGGCACAATCCTGATTACTGCTTGTCTGAGGGCTTCTTTTCAGTCTACTTGGAAAGCTGCTTCAACTTGCATCTAGATCTGACACATGGGAAGAACTGGAAACACTTAGCTGGGAATAGTAAGGGTAAGAGTGCCAGCAGTGAAGTCTTAAATTGTCTTAAGCCCATCATAAAATCACACTCTCAGTTAACTAGAGTACATTGTGTGAGGTATGGAGCTCATTGCTGGACCACATTTGTAAGCTGCTCAAGTGTGCAGCGTTTCTTGGGTATTTTTAAGGCTATGTTCTTTCTGCCCTTTTATAAAAAAAACGTGGTTTTGAGAATCTCAGCTTTACATAGCAGTCAGATTTTAAGAAAATACAGTGATTGCAGTGATGACTTTGAACAGTATGGTGCTGGATGTAGTTTGGATGATAACATGTATTGTACAGCTTTTAATTTATTGGTGATTGCTGATGGGAGTTTTGCTGAATTACTACACATTGCAACTCTGTACAGTCTGACACTGATAGCGAAGATCAGCGTCTGGGTTCTTGCCAAGTGCAACAATACATATCTTTCTTTAGGAAAATGTTATTGGGGAAGACAAGAATTTTTATAAAGCTTAATCCACATTATACGAACAGTATAAAATAACAATAAAACAAATTAACATAATAGTCGATAATTAATAATTAATGCATCTTCCCTGTATTTCTCCACTAGACTGAATTTAGCAACAATTTAGGCTGTTAATCAAGTCCCATGTCTTATGTTGGTGGCCTAGGCCCATTTGTGCCAGTAGCATCACCAAAATCACCGTGGCAAATCCTGTGAGCAGCAGGTCATGATTGATTGTGCTTCAGTTCCTTATTCAGTGTGTTCTGATCATCATTTCTTCTAGTGTGTTTCTGAAATACATAGAATGGCAATTGCCAGCTCTTTTCCATAGATGAGGAGTATTTTTAGGGTATAAAAAATTTTTTCCTTGCTGTTTCTCTTATGGGTATTGGGTATCCTGTGAGAATCAATCTCTGTGTGATGTTTGATACTCTAGATGGGCAAAGAGAGGTAGAGTGAAGGCAGTTTGAAGATGCTTAATCATGTGAATCTGTTCTGTGTCGTGGACACAGATACAGACTGAGACACCAACACAGCTCTTGAATTGTGGTGAACTGTATGGGGAGGAAGAGGGGAAATGAGAATAGCTGACACTCAGGAGAATATCCCTGAAGGTGTGAGTACACCAACACTTTGCTTTTCTACAAGTTAGCAGCTAAATCTGTAATTGAGGAGAATATCGAAGTAAGACTTTATTGCTTCCCAGAGTATAAATAGATAATTTTAAAAAAAAACAAACCTGAAATTCTGATCATTCCTCACACCGCTGTTGCCAATGTAACGTATGGTGTCAACAGCATATTTTGAGGGAGGAGAGCACCAGGTTGCAAGAGAGCCATGCAATAAGAGTAAAGAGCTCATGGAGAAGACTGCAGCATTGGCAGAAAAATCCTTATCTGGATAGGGTGTTTGTGAGGAATTGCCAAGCCATTTGCTTGCTTGTAACCATGGTGTGAAAGCACCTACTGTGGACTCCTACGGTTTGTCTGTCTGAAGATCCCATACACCTTATTCTCAGAGTTGCACCCTTTCTTTGCTTTGTATTTAATATACTAAAGCACAGCCTCTTCTTTGACATGCCTACAGGATGCATAAAGCTTTGGTAGAAGACACAGGCACAGCAAAAAGTCTGTAGTGTCAAGGACATGGGATTACACAGCCAGAAACACAATGTGGCACTCGCATCACTTCTTTTTTAGCCTGTTTTTGAAGGGAAACATGATGTGACTGTGTGACATCTTTCTTCACAGGGACACCAACTTCCCACAGGTTTCATCAGAACTGGATGAAAGGCAGTGGGACAAACTTTAGTCTCCATGGAGAAAAAAGGCTGCAATGTGAGTTCAAGCTACCTCTTCTCATAACCTGCAGCTGGACAGTCAGCCCACAGGCAACTTTATATATAGTGTGAACTGTTTCTTTTCTGCCAGGTAGCTAGGAGATAAGTGAGAAAGCTGCAGTACTGTGAATGAGGAGATGAGGGAAACAGGGACTGAAGAGTGTGTCTGTGACCTAAGAAGTCATGGATCCTTTGCTTTGCTATGAGCAGTCAGCAACCTGACTAAAGAAGTCAAAGAATTTGGTTGTGGAGGATGTAATGGAAGATTTGACAATCACATAGTTCAAGAGCCATAACCCTTCCATAACCCTCATCACAAAATCGTGTCCTATGCATTGCAAAAGTGATACATCAAGATAAGATACTAGAACAAGAATGATCTTCAGGATAAGCATGTACACACAAAACTTTCCAATTTCCAATTTCCCTCCAGTTTTAGTTGCATGGTTGAGGGGCCCAAGATGGAAGTGAAGTTGCTTGGTTCCCACTACACTTGTGGACAGAGGATGGGCTTTATCTGAGGTTTGATTATGTCTCTCCAATGGACTACAGAATACAGAAGGAGCCTAGAACAGCCAGACTACTGCTAGAGGGACATCTGTCAGGTGCCTGACTTTCAATGGGATGACTCTGGACCATAATGGTTATGTTTCCTATGAAGAAGATGGGGGTCATATGGTTCTGAAAGCAAGCCAAGGTGGCAATCTTGGCACCATAGACCATATGACTACAAACAGGAGAACAAATATCAGGGGGAAGTTGCATGACCAGCTTAAGATGTGTAGCTACACAAGTAGCCACACCAACGTAAGGGAGTGAAGAGGAGCTACCCTTAGGCAGGTCAGGGGAATGTAGCTGGTGGGGGAAGGAATGAGAATTCACACTGTGCTGTAGCACGGCAGGGAGTTTAGCAATTGCTGCACCATCTAACACCAAAGGTATCACATGATGAGATTTGCCATTGCCTTTCCTTGATCATGCAGGGCCTCTGTGGGCATTAAGGTATTACTTATTGATAAGATTCATTCCCACAGGGTTGCCTGCATGCTGTAGGGCAATGATACCAGGTAAGAGTGTTCATATTAATGTACCAATGAAAGCTTTTTATCTCCATCAGGCAGATAATGGGCTTAATTTTCCAGCTTTATTTTTTATTAATACTACAACAACTGGATAACAGTACAGAGAGACTATATCATGTACCCATCTGAAAGAGTATTTTGCCATGCTTGTTATTATGCTGGGCTTCTGTGCAGACTACCTTAGTATAGATGAAGTTGTGAGCACCCTAGCACCGCTATCTCCATTAGAGAAAATTCAGCTTCAGCTCTACAGGAAAATGCTGTTTTGATGGGGGGGGTGAAAGAGCCTGTCACTGTGCTGTGCAGAATATCCCATTTCTCACTGCTTCTGAACATCCTTCATGAGCTTGAGGTGGTGTGCAAAGCAGGGCATGCTGAGAAGCAAATTATCCTGCAGCCCTGCATTTGTCAGATGCTATTAACAGCAGAGAAAGAGAACGGAGAAACTGGTGAATCTGTCACATCCTGCTTGTTCAAAAGATTATTGATGATGCATAATTCATCAGAGCATTGGGTTCTGCTGCCAGAAGTGTCCAGTTGCTGCTTCTGTTGCAGATGCCCATACAGTGATGCTCCTTGTTTATGAAAATAACCTCTGTCTTTGTGTCTGCCCATGAACCTTTCAATTAATACACCTAAAGCAGTCAGTCTTGCCTTGGATTCAGATAAAATGTGAAGGTCCTGTTCAGTGAGAAATGGTACCATCTTAACATTTCTTTGTGGAAGGAATAGGACTGAAATAGGGAAATATTAACATTTTCTTTGCAACAGAAATCTTGTGAAGTTTCAATTAGGAAATATTATAGTGCTTTTTTTCTGACATTATTTATACAGTCATTTTTCATTCCCACAGTTAAAATATTTTTATTTATTAACAATGAAATAATATGGTCTGTGATGTTCAGTGTGAATTATTTCATTGCTTCCTGATAGCAATTATTTCCTGAAAATAAAGTACTACCCAATGGGAGTTGCAGTTCAGGTGTTTGGTGCATTCACTCTGACCCTCTCCTATTGCCTGAGTTACATCTCTTGCAGTGCATCATGCAATTTGGTCAAATGAAATGTGAAATCTTACTTCCTGATGCAGTGATAAAGAAATCTAGTCTGTATGGTTTAAGACTGGTTCAGGCACTGGTTCCCAGGAAGCAGCCTACCACAGCAGGAAAATGGAAGTTGGTGTTGCAGGTCAACAAAAAAAATATTGATGTCAAGTATTTATAGGTTGAATCCTTCCTCCGAGTTTCCCAGATAGAAGATTGAAAATGTTGGTGGCTGGAAAATTTAAAATACTGGCTGAGTTTGGAAAGGCACTTTCCCATGCACAAACTGGAGCTGGGATCCAGTCTGCCCAAAATCTCTCTTTTCCAGAGCCTCCATCCTAGCTCACACACTTGCCAGGTTTGCCTAACCCTGTATATAACCCTTCATTAAGTATTTCCTGGTGAGTCTGAGAGGTCTTTAGGTCCGTATCTTGATTCACCAACTCAGGGTTACGAGAGACATTTCCTAAGAGCTTCCTAAGCTCTGCTATGTGCTGGTTTTAGGCAGTCAGTGGATTTCCAGCCAAGTCCACGGGAGAAGCCTGGAAAATGAGATTTGTGTCAAGACTGCTGAAGGTGGTGACTTCTCCTGAAATAAAAAAAATGGTTGGAGCACTGCCTTGAGAAGTTACAAGTCTTCATGCAGGGCAGCTCCAGCAGCAGTACAACCTCTCACAGATTAAAGAGGGACCAGCCTACCAGGTCTCGGCTGGA
The DNA here is from genome assembly GCF_028554395.1 of Pezoporus wallicus. Lineage (NCBI taxonomy): Eukaryota > Metazoa > Chordata > Aves > Psittaciformes > Psittacidae > Pezoporus > Pezoporus wallicus. The sequence goes on along the minus strand of NW_026641738.1, from coordinate 342,670 downwards.
TAACCCAGTATCCATTCTGCTGGAGCCAGGTGTGCAACAGTCCTGAGGCTAAAAAGCAGATGCAGGAGGGAGGCTTCTCTAAGCTAGGGTTATTTAGGTGTCATGGGAGAAAACTGCTCATTTCTTCCAGGGACATTTTGCCTCTTGTCTGGTTTAATGTAAAATGCATGCATACTCCTGGGAGAATGAGTTGTAGCTCCAGTTCCCTGTACCTCCAGATGAGCCTAGCTACTTCCCAACTGCTAGGGTTGCTGACCTGAAGTTACACCTGCTTGTGCCTGCTATGGGCCAGGAGCATTGTCTTCCTGGCCAGCTGCAGCAAGGATGGTGTTACCAGATACTGGAATCCTTATGCACCTCTTGAGTGGTGTCTGTGCCCTCAACTCTCCACCTCAAGGGAGCAGAGCACTTGGCCCACTGCTTCCCACTTCACCCTGGTGTCACCAGATCACCACTGTTGTCATAGCCCTCTTGCTAGGCACTTCTGGCGAGGGGAGGACTGGGTAGCTCTGGATGCCAAGACAGTTGTCTTCTGAAGACACCACTGCTCCCTACAGAGTAAGGGGGATGGCAAGGAATTAGGGAGGCAAGATCATCCTCTGCAGGTTTTTCAGAGACAGCAGCCTCTCTCTACAAGCCTAGCAGGTAGCATAGACAACTGGCCTAGACAGACAAGTACCTGTCCTGTCTGTCCTCACAACAAACAAGCTTGAATTTCAGTGAAGTCATACGAAATGAGGCAGCTGGCACAGTCAAACTTGACAGCACCCACTGCTTTCTGTCAGATTATCTTTCTGATTAAAACATCCTGGTTCCCAGGCAGGGGAAAGAAGGGAGGAAGAACCACAGGGTAAGACTGATATTCTGTTTTACAGGACTTTGTTTTCTCCATTCAGCAATATTGCATCAGCAACAAAATAAAAGTAATACATAGAAAAGGGCCCAGTCAACTCCCAATCATAAAATATCAGGACACCTTCAGCTTCCATCTTTAGGATCATCAGGTGAGACAGCCCTGCAGCGTTTGGGCTGACAGTTTGCTTTAACCTGTCATGGGTTGTTAATGCCACCTGACAGAGGAGTAGATAGTTTAGAATTATAAAATACTGGTAGCAGTTACCTCTTAGCAATGTTAATGCTTTGCCAACACAAAGAGAACTAATCCCCATCTGTCATAGGAAAGAAAAAAATGTAAAAGCTGTGAGAACAGTGGAGCTTATTTTCAAATGGATGCCTCAGCATTTTAATATTTTCTGTGGGATTAACTGGTAACACAGGAAGGCTAATACATATGCAAAGCTTTCATTCGCTTCTGTGACAATTTGCCAGGGGCAAATTGAACGGTGTCATGAGAAATGGTGTCATTTCCCCCCTTCCTTGTCAGCTGTAGCAAAAAAAAAACTTGTTAGTAACATAGAAACAATTTGCAACTTATCATCACTTCAGGGGAACTTTCGCTTAGATCCTCGCCTCATATTTCTGCTTTTCTTATGTTTCTCTTTTTCTTACAAAAACAGAAAGGGCTGCCATTTTATAAGCACAGAAGCCATATAATTAAAGGTGTAAAAGTGTTGCAGTAAAAGCATCTTTACTGGCATAGATACTGAAGCTCTGTCTGTACTGATTTGTTACACTTTTCTGCCTTCAGCATAGTTGCTTCTAGCTCAAAAAAAAAAAAGGGTGATTGGTCTCCTGTACATATAACCTTAGATCCTGAGGATGGCTTTGTGCCACGCTCTGGTGCTCTGCTGAGGCTGGCTCTGCAAGCATCTGGTGCTGATGGGCACAGGCAGCAATGGCTGCAGAATACTAATGCTAAGGCTGGCTCCCACAAGGCTCCGCTTTTGAAAGATGCTTTAGCCATTCAGCGTCCAAGCACCATGCTGAGCAACAGGAGGGCAGAAAAGCCATGCTCAGGGATTCCTTTTTTCAATGCAGAGCAAGAAGCTGACAGAAACGATGTTTCTGCTTCACACTGTTGTGCCCGAGCTTCTTTCAGAGCTGCAGTCATTTATATGCATAAATATCAAGGCTTTCACTTGTTGCAGGCTTTGGTAGCATTTGTATAACAAAGGAAACGGAGAGAGAAAAGAGCGGAACATCTTCCATTCCAGTCTTGGAAAATGAATGACTGCATAGCTATAGCAATTGCTTTCTTTCTGTTTTTATTAGATCACTGTCCTCTGCAATTTGTTTCCCTTCCTGTCCTGCTGTCCTATGTAAAGGACTATGAGAGGATCCCCACACACACCCCTTTTATCTTTCTTGTGACTATCTACAGGAAATATCTCAAAGTATTGCATACCAGTAACAATTGCCACAGCAAAGCCTTTTGCCATATAATGACACAGATTATTTTTTTGCTTCAGTTTTTTTCTTCCATTAACCATCTGACAAAGTCATTCTGCATCACCCATTTCATGCAGAGATGCAAGAACTCTGATGTAATTGTGTTTTTATTATCTACTTGCTTTTTCTATATTTGCCCTAGGCAAAATGCATGCTTGCTATTCGCTCTGCATACTATATCTTTCTGCTGTTTCTAAACTGAGGCTGATGGTATGTTTGCCAGTCATCTCTGGAAAGCTATGCAGTTGCATCTAGCTTTTCTCTGGATCTTGTAGTTATTCTGTATTGAAAGACAACTAAAATACATTACTTGTGTAATACTGCTTTTCCATTAAAACAATTGCTGAAGTATCACAGGAATGTTATTCTGGTGCCAGGAAGGAGGAGGGAGAGGTTTGTACTGATTGCCAATAGCAGGGGAAACAGCCTGTGAGACAATCCCCCTATTAAATGTGGTCTGCACAATGAAAAGCTTGGGAAGCCTTTCTAAGGCTTTACGCATTTAGGCTTTGTGCCCAGGCTGAGGGTCTCAGACATGGAGGTGGTTTCAGAGCACCACACAGGGGAAACAACTTCAGCAAAAATATCCAGATTACCTGGATAATTTATTAAATTGTTTTGGGCACCCATTCACATGCAACTTTATTACCATGCCGCTCCAGCAGAACAGAAGCAACAATTTCTCCTCTGCCCTCCAGCCAGCCATTGCTCGGCTTCTGAGCTATCAATGAAGTTTTAGGGACAACAACAGAGAGCCCCTGTGAACATTCCCAAGGCTAACTAGAAGGTTCTTTTTCTCTCCTGAGTAATTGTAATTTTTTGTGCTTCCTGCTCTTACCAGTCTTCCCTAATCTGATAAAAACTGTATAGTCTTGATGGTCTGAAGATATAAACAGTGAAGGATTTGTAGGGGCAAGTAATATATTTTCCTGAAGAAGGACTTGTGTGCCTGAAGGCCTGTCTGTTTTTTTTCCTAACTGTATCAGTTGGTCTAATAAAAGATATTACCTCCCCCTACAAACTTTGTCTTACTTATTAAACAGTTGCCTCCAGGACACAGAACACTCTTAACTGGCTGGAAAACTCCACCATCAAGGTGATAGAGCAGAATTCAGTGGTGTGATTTCCATGCCCGGAGCCAATTGGCACATGTTAAACCAAGGTGGGATGAACACTGTCCACCCTGATCATCCCACACATCATCAGTGTCCCTTCCCTCCCCCCCCCCCCCCCCCATTCTACATCAGTATTTTTGTCTTTTCTACCTCTCATCTGTATGGAGCAGCTCTTTTTGAACACAGAAGTGCACATTGGTTAATGTCTTTTGGGTGCTACCTCAGTAGAAAGAGCAACTTTCACGGTACGCTTGATGAAACCTCTGTCTTCTCATTATTTTGTGGTTGCCATGTCTCTGCATATTATTTTTAGTTTGAGCTTCATGGTGACCTTGAGAGAGCTGGAAAAAAAAGCCCAGTGTGACCATGTTGACCTTTTCTCCTTTAAGGATCATGTAAATGTTGACAACTTGGCTTCAAATCTTAAAGGATATTTTTCTTTTAATCCTCTCAGGTGACCTTTCAGTGGAAGGCATACAAGACCCATTCCTTGTTAGTGTACATATTATCACAGACCCAGGTGAATCCAAGACTCTTCAGCAAGCCATTGATAAGCTTCTAGCCTGGATCCATCCAGACCTCCAGCTGCTTCAAGTCTCAGAAAGACGAGCACCCAAAAAGCACAGGAAGCCAGGTAAGGCTGGTGTTTCCCAGCCAGCCCTTGCCATCATCCTGTTTCTGCAGGAAGAATATGGAGAGGAACCGATTTTGCAGCTCCACAAAACTTTTCAGCAGCCACCTTGGCATTACCACCACACAGAGCAAGTGCATGGGAAGCTCCTCCCTTACATGCCATGCAGCCAGGACTTTTACACTCTGGCTCCAGAGACTCCTCTGTGGGCCATTCGCCCAGTGCACTACGGGAAAGAAATTATCCGCTTCACTATATACTGCAGGAGTGAAAACTTTGCTGACATTTTGAAGCTGTACGAGTTAATACTGAAAAGACCAGTATGTCAGAAAAAAGCGGACTTTTGTGTTTTTCCTGTCTATTCTAACATGGAAATAGACATTCAGTTTTCTTTAAAAAAGCTTCCAAAGGGCCAGGTGCCAATGCCAACCGAGTCAGCGGTGCTGGAGTTCAGAGTAAAAGATGTGGGGCAGCTTGTGCCTCTCTTGCCCAACCCTTGCAGCCCCATCAGTGAAGGCAGGTGGCAGACAGAAGACCAAGATGGAAATAGGATCCTTTTGCAGGTAAGTTTAGCACAAAGGGAAACAGAAGCACGTTTACTGGTTTTGTGCAGGAAAGCTTAACCTGCAATGGCAGCAGAAAAGGAGGCTTTTTTTGGTTTTGCTCTATCCCAGGAGAGCAAGCCAGGACAGCACCACTAAGGAAAGAACTTGAAACCTCTTTCTGTAAGTGTGAAATCAGGAAAGCAATGATAATACTACCCAGATATCAGTCAACCTCAGTTTATGTAGAGTGATGTCAGACGATGTAGCTGTTTAAAAGAATGAGGAGAGGAAGAATTATGAGCCTGAGTGGAGAAATGATGGCTGATGGGTGTAGTTTTATAAGAAATATGGGCACAGAACTGACAGGGGTTTATAAAATAGCTCTCAGTTATGAGATTTCTTTTATGGAAGACAAGCAGAATTCCTGATGGTACTCATTATTTTCTAGCATCACAGGGTGACAAACTGCATCTCTTTGGCACAGTGATTATCAGGACAGGGTGAGAGGTGGTGAAGGAAAAGAAATGTGCCCTGAAGAGCAGCCTGAGAGAGACATTCCCACAGACTCTCCTTTTGAACTAATCTCAAGTGCTCGTAACCGTGTTCTGAAAGAGAGTTTATTTGTTAAGACATCTGTAGGCACCATTTCTGGGCAATGTATCAGCATGCTCTACTTAACTACACCACATCCAAGGGAGATAAAGGGGATAACAAGTAGCAAGCTTTTAATAGCTGCTTGTCCTGCAGAGGGGCTATCTGTGGCAATCCAGAGCCAGGTTAATGTGCATTCCTACACTGCAGAGGTATTTATTGCTGCTTACTGTTCAAATCTAGGAGCACAGAGCCTCACCTTTGGAAGGCTGTTGTTCAGATTTCAAAGAAGAGTACTTTTGTTTAGAGTAAATTGCATTCATGAAGCTTGTCAAATTGTCTGACCTGGTGTCTGTGGAAGAGGCATTGTGTGTGCCATCCCACCACTGCATGGACCACCCAGCATAGAGAGAGGTGTGTCCTGCCCCTTGCATCACAGTTCCTCTGAGATTGTAGCTCCTGGGACTGAAAATCCAGGTGCAAGGGGTATCTGTGCTCTGGTGAGTCCTATGCAGGTGGTGGTGAAACCTTTCAATGCCTCTTGGCAGATGCTACCCACAGAGACACCCCATGCCAGAGCTGAACAGCACATGTATAGGGCTTAGGAGGCAACTCAGCTTCCCTTCCCATCTGCCAAGACAGTCCCCGGTTTGTCGGGGTTACTGCTTGCACTGTGTTAGCCTGAGATTACTTGTAAACTTAAGCTTACAAAAGCCATCACCAAACTTCTACACAGCAACCACACTCACCTACATCCACTTTTCACTGTTCTTTTTCATGAGGTTTCTGCCATGTTATACAACTTTGGTTTATGGGATCTTGCAGTGGTAAATTGAAGGGAAGGGTAAAAAAAAAAAACAACAAACAAACAATAGGGCTTCTAAATAAGGCTTTTGATTTCAAAGCAGCAAATTTTCAGAAATAGCAGGTGCCAGGCAGCACAGAGATAAATTGGTACTTGTCAAGTAGCAGGCTGAGGTAAACCCTGCAGAAACCATCAGAATAAGATTTTACCCATATGTACCAAAAGAGGAGAGCAAATCCTGCTAAGTGTGGCCTCCAAGTGCAATTAATTTTCGCTGCTTTGTTCAGTAAGGGCAACGATGCTGAACAGGAGGGCAAAATGGCAAATAGGAATGATGTTACAGAAAGGGAAATTATCACATTTGAAGTGCAGTAAAGCAAAATAAGTTTAATATGTGCAAAATGGCAGGGGGAGGAATGGGGAGACTTTGGGTCTAAGTTATGTGCTTGTGAGGTCATGAGGACTGGTATACAGGTTTTAAACAAGTCTATTCAATCAGAAATGGAGCTGTATAACTAAACTGAAGAGGAAATGTCCTGTTTGTACTCAGATCACTACAAGCCACCAATGCAGCAAAGCCATTAAAAGAAAAGTTCAGTCTCTGGTGTGTACCAGAGTTAGTATACCCTGAGGTGACTTTAGAGAGGTGCACATACAGGGAAGGGCTCTCACCACATACAGAGGAATGGAGAGACTGTCTCACAAATGGAAACTGAAAAGTAAAGTCACCTAAGGGAATTTCCCAACTGAAGGGAGCTCTGATTGTGCTTGGAAAATATACCTGAAGGTTAAAGGCAGGAATGGAAAAAGGCTATATCACTAAATGACTCTTTTAGTACAGGAGCAAAATACTGTCAGTAAATAGATTTAAGTTGACAGTTGTAGATGTTGATGGCCAACTACGTAACAGCCACCCAGCACGTGCAAACAGGTTAATACCCTAATTCAAGACAGGATGGTCAGTTAAGGAAAAGGGATTGTATGATGGGATCATGGGTTACAGGAAACACTGGATTTGGTGATCCATGGCCTCACTATATTCTTTTATTCTTATATTCTTCTAACTCATTCTGAGTTCAAAACAATTATGGTATCTACCTTTTAAAGTGACCTTTGACTTCTCATTGAGTGCTGTTATTAACAGTGTTATCAGTGCCACGGTGTTGGCAATAATTTCCGCATCTTCCCATTTATATGAAACCTAAACAGTTGCCTTCTAGTATTTTTCAGCCCACATATCAGTTGGCACTTAGTAATCATCAGAATATTTTTATTTATGACTGCATTTTTTTAGAGATTAAAATTACCCATTATACCCAAAATGGTAGATAAAAGTCCCTGTTAAATTACAGGCAGTGTTTAATGGTTGAAGTTTGGTTGAAGACTAATGGTTAGTCTAATCATGAATACCTTCATGATTAGACTAACGAGATGTGACCTCTGTGTTTTTCTTGGTGTGCTTACAGGGACTTGGATACTGGCCAGCCAGATTGATGCTTGTTCTTAACTCATTTTGCAAATGCAATTACAAAGGGGCTTAAGTAGAATCAGTGCAAGAGAAAATAAAGTTATTCATGGGCAGGATAAATCTGTTTGATACCACAGAACCTATTCCTTCATTTGCAAGGCATCTCTTCAAAATTATTTTGTCACAGGAGCTTTTCCACGCTGGCAACTTAACTCCAAGGGTGCAGCTATATACCAGCTGAGCAAAGGGTAAGCTTCAGTTGGCTTTAGCAGGAGCAAGGCTTAAAAGCATGTTTGCATCCTGTGGGAAAACACCCATATTGCTTCACCAGTGCTAAGCCCAGAAGCAGGAGCTCTGGGGAACTCTTGTCAGAGTAGTCAGAAGAATACATAAATAATGTAGCTAAGAATATACCGTATAGTGCTATACTGAATACACTGCCAGTTTTATAGTTCTTGTCCAAATTCCTGGCAGCTTTTGGGCATAATCTGCTCAGAGACAGCTGAAGTGCTAATGAACTTGCACTCCTGGCAGTGCAACATTGGAAGCAGGAAAGGTTAATAACTGATAAGACTGGCTTGGCCATTCATGTTTGGGAAGCAGGGATAGTGAGCAGAGAGAAGAAAGTGCACAGATGGCTTCTTTAAATTATGAGAATGTCTTTGGATAGGGTAGGAAAAATAAAATACCATTTTAGCAGAATTTCCTAGCTTCTTTGTGTGAGGAGAAACATGCAGGCAAACTTGAGAGGAAGGTGGACAAATAAATATCTCACCTTGGTAGGATGCAGTGCTTAAGCATAAGACCTACTGCCAGTTTACATCCCAAAAGGTACCAGCTTGCTTGAATTAATAGAGCAGATAGGGCAGATCTGAACACAAAGAGGAAGAAAGGCAAGAAAAGCATCAAGTCTAAGCAAAGGCTCCTTTACAAAAATTAATTTTAATTCTTTTTAAACTGATGGAAAGGGTGAACTTTTGAACTAAAAATTGATTCAGTCAAGAGAGGGCCTTCAGGTGATTTAATTAATCTGTAAGTTTAATACTACCCCCCTGTTTCTAAAAATTATCTACTCTATTTTCTCTTTCCTTTTAGTGTTGTAGGTATTTGGTTCTTCTTAGTGCTAGTGATGGGATTGGAGGGTTGGCCATAGCAAATCTGTCACTAACTCAGATAGGAGGAGAATTTTTAGCTGATTTTCTTCATCCTAAAGGTACTTTGTCTTTTCTGTTAGCGCAGTTGTGTTTCATGGCATAGTAAGATATTTGATGACTCTATACATCCAACAAAACCTCTTGAAAGTTAATATATTTAGCAGTACAAAGCACCCACCTGTTCTAGCTTTGTAAACACTGTACGTGCTGCTTTACAAACATGTTCAATTCAATTTTAAATCAAGTTTGTACATTTTGCCTTTGATATGTTGCCCTTCTGAATACATTTTGCCTTTCAAGTAAGACTTATTATGGTGATCTTGATGAATAACCTCTGCCACTTTTTCTTGTTGACTTTTCCCTCCTGGGTCAATCCCACTGGTTTTAATACAGTTAAACACATCGCACTCTTGTTGAGCAAGGCAAGCAAAATCAGGGTTCAAGATGGTGATGTCATTGCTGTGCTGGCTGGGTTCTGACCTCAGTGGAGCCTTGCTGGCAACACTTAATGCAGATAATGTATAATGAGATCACTATCTGCTTTCTGAAAAAGCAGGTAACGTAAATAGACTTCAGGAGCACCCACGGATTTTTTGTGTCAGGCATAGACAGCCCAAGTGAAGTTGAAAGTGCCTTTCTGTGAGGTTCACTGCAGGTTGTTTATGGCATTCCCAGATATTTGTCATGAAATTCTTCTGCAGCCCATTGTGGTATACAAAGACTCTAAATCCCTCCAGGCTTTGCAAAGATTTGTGCAGAGATTATAAATGAGCAGCAGATTAGCCCCAGATGAAAAAATCTCTTCTATTAGAAAGCTAATCTGCTCAGTAAATGGCCAGGTTTGCTGTGCATGTTTGTGGCAGGGGCTGACAAATCTCCCTGTATCTGGAATTTCAGTGAAAATCGACAGGTCATTTTGGGTAGAGTCTTTGTCCTCTCATATGGCTGACACTCTCTCTGGCATCTCTGCCTCATTTTTGCCTGATGCAGGCAAGGCAGCATGGCAGTCTCATGCTCCCTGTGGCAGCACTGCCAGGCTGCAGCGAGGTAACGCAGTGCAGAAAGCAAGCTGTGAGAAGGCTGAAGATAAGGACTTAAAAAAGAAAATAATTCAGAAAATTAAAGCAGATGCAACTTCTTCCAAAGCCAAGGGCAGAATTCAGGAGGCAGTAGAAGGCTGTTCTGCTGCAAAGAGTAGCTGCATGTGCATCACACTGTCCTCGAGGTACAAAAATAGGTCTTGCTGTTTTCAGCATCCAATCACACAAATGGTAGTGAAAGATTAGCATCTCCCACTTGCTTGTCAAGGTTTCTCTGGTGAGCAGACTTCGTGGCACTGTAAAGTTAAAATGAAGAGGAGTGATCACATGAATGTGCAGGCTGAACACAGCTCTCCATTTGCCATGCCCGGATGGTACAAAGAAACACAGTAAATGGCCTTAGTATGGAACTAGAAGCTAGTTTGCCAAAGTTTTAATCCTGACTAAATCATTGAATCTTCTCTGTGATCTCTGACAAGTTACAGAATGTAGATATAGAAAAGTTATTAGTTCACATAATCCAGTTCCCTACAATATAGGATTAGCCTGTAATCTTTATTCAGTAGTATTTCATGAGCTGGAACTTCTGACACTCTATCTGTAGTGCAGTTGTGCAGTCTCGTATTTTCACAGTCAGGAAAGTCATCAGTTATGTTGCTTTAAGATGAAAATATTAAAAAAATCTCCCTTTATTATTTCCTCTTTGTGCTAATATCATGAAGAGCAGCACTGGAAAATAGATCTTCAATATCATAATGCATCTAAACATAAAAGCACTGAGGTTAGCAATACCTCCTATAAACAGAGCTGGTCAGAAAGAAGCTGTATTAGTGATGTCTCTTGGTCTGCACTGCAGGCCGCCATCCTAAGGTCAGATTGTACTTGTCCCCTCCTCCTTGCTGATCCACCATGACCTCCTGCCAGGCCAACTGGCCCTCACCAGGAGCTGTAACCCAGGAGCAGGAATAACAGCAAATACTTTGTATAAAATGAAATGCTTTTATCTGTTCAAAGAACATTAAAAGAGATAGGAAAAAATTTAAAATAAGAAAACCCTAAAACTAATGTCTTATCTAAAGTAAATTTTTCTCATTAGTGTAGGTATGTTCCAAGTTAGCCCAGGTACTTAAAGCTATTTAGTTGCACTTCTTTCTGATTTAAACTGGAGGGTTTGTAAATATTAGATAGAGCTCAAAACAACTATTCTTGTATCTGTGCTTTGTTGCCAAAGACTTTACCTGTATTAATAAATTAAACATGCTCAGGCACATTTCCAGACACTGAAATCTCTGATAGGGAGCGGCCTGTGCATGTGCTTGCAGGCCAAGCAGGATACAGCAGATAGATACCTACTATTTGAAAACTGAATCAGACCCAGTATCTCTCAGTAATGGTGACCTGAGAGACCCAATTAAACTACCTTTTTTTAACACGTCAAAATTTATGTCAGCAAATAAGAGTAACAAATAATTACCATCATCTGCATGCATGAGGCTTTTTGCTGGTGTGCAAAATACCTCCTCTAAACATCAAAGCCAAATGGACACATGGGAGTTATTTCTGCAGGATTTGGTTCAGCTCCAGACTGTAGGCATCTAAACCTAATGTCTATCCAAGTATTTTTGTGTGAGCTACAGTCTGCATTCTCACTGTCATTGATGGGTATGTACTCAGTACTGACCAAGGACCTAGAAAGTAGTTCAGATAGCCCAGCATAGGAACTTTCTTCAGAGAAAGCTGAATTTCTCTCCAGACTCCATTGACTGTATTAACTAGACAACTAAATCCTACCCATGATGTCTGATGGCTATCTTATACAAATATGCCCTCTCTTTATAGAGAGGGTGGTCAAGCACTGGAACAGGCTGCCCAGGGAAGTGATGCCCAGAAGCGTTCACAAACCATGTAGGTGAGTGACATGGTTTAATGGTGGCCTTGGCAGTCCTGGGGTAAAGGTTGGACTTGATCTTAAAGGTCTTTTCCAACCTAGTTGATTCTATGATTCTCTTTATATAGAAAGATGGCATGGTCTGCACAAGGTAAAGGCAAGGCTTTTGTGCTGCCTGCAGAACTCTCTCCACTGCAAGTGTCGGATCAGTTCCCAAAAGCCTTGTGTTTTCAGGTGCAGTTTTGTTCAAACTGTTAACTGGTGCTTGTGCTCCCAAAGGCCTCCTTACCTTTACATGAAAAAGAGGACTGTACTTGTGTGGGTCCTTGGTTTCTTTGGATATTTGATCTACCAGATTATCAACTAAGTCTACAAAAACACAAGAATATAGTGTGAAAATAACCAATGTTCAGTCAATCCAGGATTTTCTCTCCAAGAGGTAGGAGAAGTTTTAGGGGGTGTTTCTGTTGATTTCTTGTTGACCAAGCATAATGGTTGAGTCCCTGTAGTGTATCTGGTATCAGAGTTACCAGAGAGAAAAAAAAATTGTACCTTTGGTTAATATAAACAAAATAGAATGAGAAGTGAATTCTGGTACAAACCCATCAAAAGTGTGCAATGACTTGGTTGTGTATTTTCAGCATATCATATTGTTATTGCTGGGTTACCCAAAAATGTCTTCAGTTAAAAACCAGCTGGCATTTTCTTCCAGGCACAGGCCTTTTATGTTGCAAAGTAATTTTTTAAACAAATTAACTCACATCTTACACAAATAAAATAATGTTGTGTGAGAGGTCTAAAGTAATTTCTGGTTAATGTTTCGTTGACAACTTGACTCATTTTATTTGACTCATTACATTTCTTACCAGTTAATGAAACTGCTACACTACTGTAATTAATTTTCCCATTAATTCATTTAGTTCCTTGTGGCATTGAGGAAAATAGCTTACTATATTATACAGAAATAAGTTATGAACTCACATACCTCATTACAGATACACTGGTGTATATATATTCATCTACAATGCCAAAATGAACTCCTATGGTTTGGCTGTCCTAGAAATCACCTCTAGCTAGGCAATCATGGATAAGCAAAACATTTTTTGCAGATGTGAAAATCCTTTTTTGCTTATAAAATCACTGCAATAAAAACCAGAAGATGTTTATGGCAGATCTGGGTCACTAAGACAATGTGATGTGCGCTACCGAGATGTTAGAAGCAGCAATGTATGAGTCCTTTTAGAGACAGGGGATGCAAAGGATCTCCTTGGTTACCAGGGTCTCATCCCTTTTAGTCATGTCATATAATCTCTTTGGTAAAATGATCAAGCTCCATCTTTATCCATTACTTGCCTCAGAAGACTTTTCTACTTGTGTTGTGATTAGAAAGCTTTTATTAGTTTGTGGTTCAGTTTTTTTAATGGATAGATTTTATATTTTTTTTTCCTTCTGGCTGCATCTTTGTCAGTTTGATTTTTTTCTTTTTCACACAGGCATAATTTGAGTCATGTGCAGCATTCTGGATGAGGCCTTAGCAGTGTTGTCTATAATGCATTAATATTTTTTAACTCATTTGGGACTCCACAAAATAATGTTCGTCACAGTCTTCATTTTAATAGCACATAGCGACTTAGATACCTGGTTGTTTCTCCTCGGTTGCTTCCAACTGACAAGTCCCATAGATGAGATTACTAGGTAAGATCTTGCACTTTGACCCATTAGTACCCTTCCCTTCTGTGACAGAAATCTAGCATTTTGCATTACAGAATAGAATCATAGAATCATAGAATAATTAGGGTTGGAAAGGACCTTAAGATCATCTAGTTCCAACCCCCCTGCCATGGGCAGGGACACCTCACACTAAACCAGGTCACCCAAGGCTCTGTCCAACCTGGCCTTGAACACTGCCAGGGATGGAGCATACCCAGCTTCCCTGGGCAACACATTCCAGTGCCTCATCACCCTTACAGTAAAGAACTTCTTCCTTATATCTAATCTAAACTTCCCCTGTTTAAGATTTAACCCGTTACCTCTTGTCCTATCACTACTATCACTAGTCCCTCCCCAGCATCCCTATAGGCCCCCTTCAGATACTGGAAGGCTGCTAAGAGGTCTCCACGCAGCCTTCTCTTCTCTGGGCTCAGCAGCCCCAACCTTCTCAGCCTGTCTTCATACGGGAGGTGCTCCAGTCCCCTGATCACGGTCGTGGCCCTCCTCTGGTCTTGTTCTAGCAGTTCCATGTCCTTTTCGTGTTAAGGACACCAGAACTGCACACAATACTCCAAGTGAGGTCTGAAGAGAGCAAAGGGGCAGGATCACCTCCTTCTACCTGCTGGTCACGCTTCTGTTGATGCAGGATACGGTTGGCTTTCTGGGCTGCGAGTGCACACTGAAGCTGGCTCATGTTCATTTTCTCATCAAACAACACCTCCCAGTCCTTCTCCACAGGGCTGCTCTGAATCTCTTCTCTGCCCAACCTGTAGCTGTGCCTGGGATTGCTCCTACCCAGGTGTAGGACCTTGCACGTGTCATGGTTAAACTTCATGAGGTTGGCATCAGGCCACCTCACAAGCCTGTCAAGGTCCCTCTGGATGGCATTCCTTCCCTCCAGGGTATCAACCGAACCACACAGCTTGGTGTCATTGGCAAACTTGCTGAGGGGGCACTCAATCCCACTGTCCATGGTCAGTGACAAAGATGTTGAATTCAAGACTGGTCCCAAATCCGATCCCTGAGGGACACCACTCGTTACTGGTCTCCAGCTGGACATTGAGCCATTGACCACAACTCTTTGCGTTCGGCCATCCAGCCAGTTCTTTATCCACTGAGTGGTCCATCCATCCAATTGATGTCTCTCCAATTTAGACACAAGGATGTTGTGCAGGACAGTGTCAAACGCTTTGCACAAGTCTACGTAGATGACATTATGTGAGAAATTCCAGTAAAAAGAGTTTAAATTAAACTTTTTCTTTTTAAATTAAACTTTTTAAAATTCAAACTTATAAAAACCTTACTGAGATAAGTGGGTTGATGAATAACCTTATGGTTGCTCAAACACTAGGGCCTCAGTACAGTTACCCACACATCAGTGTCTAATCCCATAGGAAGGCCACCTGGCCTCCAGCTGCTTCTTGAGAAGGATATTGGCTCCCCATTTGTCACAGCTGCTCTCCCTGTTCAAACGCTCAAGTTTGTGGTGGACAGACAACAGAATCCTGCCCTGGGGCTGAGATTCAGGTCCAGACTGAAGTCTTAACCACCAGGTTAGGTCTTCACAGTCTAGGTAGCTACAAGCAAATTAGATGTCTGTGCTTAAAATCATTACAAGGTAGTCAATAGAGCAGGTTGGTTCTAGAGCACATTGCTCAGCTATCCAGATGTGAAAGAGTTGAAAGCAATAATAATTCCCATTGAGAAGCCAGAGAATGAGGGTGCTTGCTAAAGGCTTTTTGTCCTTTCAGAGGAAAAAATAAAACATTTGCACCACAGTAAGGAAGAAATGAGAAATTAGAATGATGGTAAATACATCTCACATTTCTTCATTTCTGTTCTTCAGCTACCCAGTAAGGCAGTAATGTTGGGACACAGAATATGAATGAATCTGAACAAGTCAATAGGAAGTGAGAATTCCGAGCTAGTGTAATTCATCCCACAAAGCAGGGCTCCTCTACCATTTATTCTTGTTGTCTTCAAGGCTCCTTATGTAAATATTTGGGATTTTGGCAGAGTACTTTCTCTTGTTATTGAAGTGAAACATTTGCTGCAAGCATACTGAATGAAGTCTGCTTCATAATTATTTGCAGTAACAACCCAGAAACAGAGAGTTACGGTTGTAAGACTGCCAATTCTGTATTAATGTGATCTTCTTTTCTCCCTCTCCCGGCTCCAGCAAGCACGCAGTTGGTGTAGGAAGTCTGCAAAACAGAGCAAGCAACCATATCCATCTGTGTCAACAGATTCCTGCTTCACCACACTGCCAGCCTTTCTTCCTCAGAGCCACCCATCTGTCCCTGAACAACCAAAAGAAATGGGTCAAGACAAGGCACATCACACAAACAGCCTTGGTCATTATCTTGGTTTCTCCCAGCAGGACTTGAGACACAGTGGTCGAGGATTCACACACAGATGCAGCAGTGCCTCCAGCATTTTGTGGTCATTTCAGCGAAGCAAGTCGCTGTTCTGCTTGCCCACGGTGAGCTCCTCTTCAGCCTCAGAGACTTCTCATTTCAGTGAACCATTTCAGTTTTTAAATACTGGGTCACCTGCAACTAGGTTAAAAACATGGAGATGCAGCCCCAAGCTTAACATTGATGACTTGGAGGGTGCCCAGGAGACTGATGTAGACACAGGGATGAAACTGTCCTTCTCAGACCTGTCTGTGGTCTCCGCATACTCTGCTCTTAATGGATTTTTCAATGACTTGGAAGCCTCTCTTCCCCCACAAAAACAAAGTGTCAGTAAGGCTAAACAGGCAGCCACTGGTGGAAGGCCTGTATCAGCCATGTGCAATACCTTTGAGTCAGTTGATTCTTCAATGCCTTCTCTATCTGAATGGTCTTCCAGCTCATTCACATCAGCATCTCTCTCCAAGCAGCACAAACAGTCCTCAAAAGCAGCTCCTTGTTCTCTGGATGATCATGGAAGTGTTTGCTCCGTTTCATCAGTTAATGAAGAAGAGTTTTACATCTGAGGTGTCTCTACTTTACACCTTACAGGGCAAACGTGGTTTACTTGTGAATGACAGCAGCGGGCCCAGCTTGAGCTTGAAGAAGGTTCTTTGCTGAGGAGCAGCTGATGCAGCAGATAATGCTAAATATTTGAAGAAAACACTCAGATCCCTCAGAGATGTGTGTCCCCAACCTATGTACAGTGAAGTAGTCTGAGCTCGCACCCTGTACCTTTGTACTGGAGGAGATGATCAGCACTGAGGCTTCTCCACAGCAGTGCAAGGTGGAAGGTTGCTTTGACTGACCCTTGATGGTGAAGACAATGCCAGAAGAGGCACATAATAATACATTTTTCTTTTGCAGAAAAGGAAGAGTAATTTCTGATACCAAGCTGCTTTAACTTTTCTGAGAAATTCCCTTAACTCAGGAAAGATGGAAGGAGAAAGGGGTCTTCTTTCTCTTTCACAAGTTCCAAAGGCAGCTCTAAGCACAGCAGATCCCAGTAGCTCATCTCCAGTAGAGTCAGACAAGAAGTCTTCTGTGAGGACACACACAGTTCCTTCTAATTTCTGAGAGCTGGCAGTGGTGAGAGGGGTGAGAAGTTTCATTCCTTCCCCAGGGAAGAAGAAGCTCCACTATATCCAATGATAGTCCAGGATGAGGAAAGTGCCAAAAGGGGAAACCTTACAGAACATTTTCAACTCATATTCTTTCCAGCTGGAAAGAAGCCATCTGGGCTACTGTCTGAACCCTGTGGACATTGGTAACCCAAGTAAACCACTTATAATTCAGGCAGTACAGAGTTTACCTTTTTGGAATTCAAATCAAGGAAGATAACCCATCATTTTTATACAATGCTACATCACCAGTCCCAAATATATAGCAGCTCCTTATTTTTTAAGGGATTGTTATTTTTCCACTAAAAATAATTAATGCAGAAACTTATTCTTTGTATCTCCAGTTCAAGCATACTTCTCTCTCAGATACCTTTCTCCAAATAGAGAACAACTCAAATTTTATTGGATTTTCAAGTAAATTTTTAAGTACGTGTTCTTGATAACTTGTTTTGCTCCAATTAATTTGGTATTAAAATCAAAAAGTAAGTTAAAAGCTGTTACTGTGACAGCTAAGTACTTTCACCAGGATTTAAGTTGTATAAACAGATTGCATCATGAAGAGTTACATTTTTGGCAGAGAAGAGGCACTGATTGTAGCTCTGATCTAGCCAATGAGAAAATGAACATTTTAAAATGCGTACGTATAATGCTGGATGTAAGCTATATACAGATACAGATGCTGAAGACTTGCCATGATGACATTGTGGTGGATAGAATAAAAACAAATTAATTTGTGGAGAAAAAATGTTTGCTATATTACCAGGCAGTTTTAATCAGAACAATTGCTGCTTGGGGGGGGGGGGGGGGGGGGCATAAAATGAAAAAAGCTCATACATACTCTAAATAACAGTTACAAAAAGTGGAAGAGTTTCTTCCTGTTCCCCTGGCTCATTTAAGTAAATGCACAGTTTGATACAAACAATTCTGGAAGGAAGCCTGGGAGAAACTAAGTACAGGTTTATAGGAAAGGAGGGGGAATTCCATTAAACCTCCACCCCCAAAACAGAACAGGCCAGAGAGATCATCAGGAGTCAGGATGTTGCTCCTCAAGGCTTTTTACATTTGCTGTCATTTTCTCCCCACAAAGAGGCATCAGGCTGAAGTCCAAGTCTCCTCTCTGTGAGATGCTATCATAACATGTACCAGAGGTAGATTTTGTCTTTTGTGCTAAACACAGTGTATAAATAGGAGCAATCTATTCAAGCTCTAAAAGAACAGATTACCAGCCTTCTCCCACTCTCCCAAGCTGTTTAGGCTTACTGCAGTTTTGAGTAAACTGTTCTCTTAAGAAATACCTGGAAGCGGAAACAGCACCAATCAAGGATTTGTCATGATGTGCACATGTTTACTTCTCTATGCTCATTCAGAGTCCACACAGCCTTTCCTCTGACTTTCCTGGCCTTTTGGTCAAACCCCCTCTGTACAAGTGGACCCAATTTATGCAAAGTTGCGCTCCACATTATTGTTTGCACCCTGTCAAAATACATGTAAAACACTGTGAGGTCAGCCCAGCAGCTTTTCACATCAGCTTGCAGTTCACCATACAAGCAGTGATGCCTATGACAGTCAGGCTGCACAGATTTAAATTTTTGATTCCCTATTTTCTGTCATATTCGTGGTAGTACAAAAATAAGTGATGAAATAACATTGCAAATTTATGGGACAGCCATTTTATCTACACTAGTCACTTCCAGATATGACAACCAACAGGATAAAGTCTGATAAAAATTACACTATTCATTATTTGCAACAGAAAAATAAAAAGTCTTTTCACAATTTTTTAATAACATAGATAACATTTGATCTGAGCATGAAATCAAAAGCTGGTTTGAGCTGATGTATGTCTGATCCTGGCGTTATGCCAATATTCAGACTCCTGACAAAAGCTGATTGGGGCTTTTAATGAAGAGGAGGCTTTGAAACATCTTTCTGCCTAGGGTGTGCCTCTGCAAGAAAGGGTTCAGCACATCTGGGTGCTGTCTTCTGACACAGCAGGAAACACTGGTACTGGAGCTCTACAAACAAGCACAGGGTACCTCAAGTGTCATGATTGAGGCTCATGTGTGGCATTAACTGCCAGCTCCACAAGCATCTCAGCTCCAAATTTTACCATCTTAATTCTAATGGGAAGAAAGCCAAATGAGCTTTCATAGACTCTGAATTTACGCTGTCTCCACTGGGTTTAATTGTTTACATTCATGGTGCTTGTAACCAAATTTTGCAATAACTGAGTGTCATACTGTCAGGAAAACCAGAGATGATCGTGTACAGAAAACTTTTTGTCTATAATAAAGGAAGCAAGATTTTGAAGAGTGCTTCACTGAGGGTAGGCTTTGTTAATTCTCTTGCCATTATTTAAGAAGGGGCTGATCTCTTCAGAGAACATGCAAGTTTCACAGCATGTACTTATTGTTTTGGTTAAATTATGAACAATGTCATTTTAGAACTACAGGTTTTCCCTGAAATTTCACTCCTTCTCACCCCAGAATGCATTACTTCTGTGAAATAAAATAGAAATGAAAAGTCAGTTGCTCTTAATCTTCTACGTGTTCATTTATGAAGTACTGCAGACTCACCAACTCTTTAACCGGGCTTCAAACTGACTGCAGTGACACAAGCTCTCCAGCTCTTGGCAGTATGTGTCAGTGGGATAATTACAAAATAAGCATAGCAAAAGTGTTTTTATGTTGGACTCAGCTTTGCCTCTGCAGGCCAGATCTTCTGATTCTCACTGTGGTGATGTAAATCATTTGCTCCAGTAAAGCTGAATGATAAAACAGAAGCTGCGACACATACTGGTAATCTTGCATGCTTAAATCCCATCTTGAATTGTTTCGTGTATGTTGATCTTCAAAGTAGTCCTTCCCTCTTATTTCCATCAGTGTGTGGTGTTACACATTTCTTTATTCCTATCATGGGACATGCCTGCATGTCACCATTACATGGTATATGCAAAGCTATGTGGGTTTGGCTTTGTTTAGTTTTTATGGTTTATGGTTTAACAGTGTGGGTTTTATATATGTTTATGTGGCAGTTATAGAGTTGTAGAAACATCAGGAGTTGGAAGAGGCCTCTGAATGTTGTCTAGTTCAAAGTGCCTGCTGAAAGAAGGCACAAAGCTGCTCAAACCTCAAAGCTTTGTAAGTTAAATCTGTTTAGGACTTTGTCTGGTCAGGTTTGAAAATATCCAAAGGTGGCAATTTCACAGTATCACTGGGCAGCGTGTGCCAGTGCTCAGCCATTGTCATGGTGTAGAATTGCATCCTAATCTGCAGTCAGAATTTCACACATTTGAGCCTGTGATCTTTCCCTCTTGTTGTTTCACTGTGTACCTCTGAGAAACTCTGGCTCTGTCTTCTCTGTAGTTCCCCCTTTAGGTGCTGAAAGACTCCAGCATCTTCTTGTGCAGCATATGCTCTAGCTCCCTGACCCCCTGAACTCTCCAGTTTGTCAATCTCTCTCTCATACTGGGGAACCCAAAACTGTATGCAGCCCTCTGAATGTGGTCTGAGGAGTGCTCAGTAGGCAGGAAGAATGATTTCCATCAACCTGATGGCAACTCCCTGGCTTATACTACCCAGTACGTTGCTGGCCTTACCACTGCAAGGGTTCACTGCTTAATCGTGTTCAACCTGCTATTCACTGGGACCCAAGGTCCTTTTCTGCAGAGCAATTCCCAAGCCAGTAGGTGCTTAGCTTCTGCTGTACCAGGTTAGTCCATGCAAGGTGCAGGACTTGCACTTGTCTTTATAGAACTTCCTGAGGTTCTCATTGGCACCTTCCGCCAGATAGTGAAGGTCTTTGTGAATGGCAGCCCTGCCCTTCAGTGTATCACTCACTCCCCCAGTTGGAGGGGCATCTAGAAACTTGCTGAGGGTGTCTTTCAACACCTTATGCAAATCGTAGACAAAAATGTTGAATAGCACTAGACCCAGTTTTGACCTCAGAAGAATGTCACAGCTGGATACCAGTTAGATTTAAACTGTTGTCCAGTACCCTCTGAGCCTGATGATCCAGTCAGTTATTCACCCACATTGTAGTACACCAGTCTACTCCATGTTTCCTTGATTTGGCTGCAAGGGTACTGTGGGATACTATGCTGAAAGCCTTGATAAATTCAAGGAAAATTATATTCACTGTAATTTCTACACCCACCAAAGAAGCCATCTCATTAAAAGCGGCAATCAGGTTGGTTAAGCATGACTTACCATTACATGACACCCCACTTGAAGTGTTGTGTGCAGTCCTGGTGTCCTCAGCATAAAAAGGACATGGAACTGTTGGAACAAGTCCAGAGGAGGGCCACGAGGATGATCAGGGGACTGGAGCACTTCCTGTATGAAGACAGGCTGAGAAAGTTGGGGCTGTTCAGCCTGGAGAAGAGAAGGCTGTGTGGAGACCTCAGAGCAGCCTTCCAGTATCTGAAGGGGGCCTATAGGGATGCTGGGGAGGGACTCTTCATTAGGGACTGTAGTGAAAGGACAAGGGAGAATAGGTTTAAACTAAAACAGGGGAAGTTTAAATTGGATATGAGGAAGAAGTTTTTTACTGTAAGGGTGGTGAAGCACTGGAACAGGATACCCAAAGAAGTGGTAAATGCTCCATCCCTGGCAGTGTTCAGGGCCACTTTGGACAGAGCCTTGGGCAGCATGGTCTAGTGCGAGGCGTCCCTGCCCATGGCAGGGGGGTTAGAACATGATGATCTTAAGGTCCTTTCCAACCCTAATCATTCTATGATTCTATGATAAATACATGCCGGCTCATCTTCTTGTCCATTTTGAGTGTAGAAATGGCTTTGAGGATTTCTTGATAATCTTACAGGGGACTGAGGTTAGACTGATCAGCCTGTGGTTCCCCAGATCATCCTTCTTGTCTGTCTTTAAGTAGGTTGTGACATTTTCTTTCTTCCAGCCATCTATAACTTCACCGATCACCAATCTTTCAAAACTGATAGAAGTTTCACAGTGACCTTGGCTAGTTCCTTTGGCACTGTCAGATGTAGCCTGTCCAGTCTCACGGACTTGTATATGTCCAGCTTATTGCATCCCTGACTCAGTCTGCTAGTGTTATTAGTGTAACTTCCTCCTCCAAGCTTTGCTACTAGATGCAGACACATCTTGTGAGTAAACATCTTGTGAGTGAAGACAGGTTTTTCTGAGAACATTTTCCAGTTACAGAAGACAGGAACTGCTCTAGTCTGTTCTGAACCAGTTTCCAGTTGCTCAAAGAAGCCTTTGTTTGTCTTCTCTTCTTGATTGAGTGGGCTGTGAGAGATGCACACACTAATATCCTTGCTGTTAGCTTCTCCTGACCCATGAGCTCTTGACTGTCTCATCCTCTGTTCCCTTGCAAAGTGATGCCACTCAGTTGCCTAGAACGCTAGTTGCCCACCACCATCTGCTGTCATTTCCTAAAGAACTGTATACAGCCATGGCAGCTCTAGTTACACAGATGTCTCATCACATCTATTACATCTGGTTTTACATCCTGAGACTGTTGAAGTCTTTCAGGAGTGATTTTCAGGTTCAGCAGCATGAGCATCGGCTCTGGACAGTCCATCTGCCTAGGACAATTGAGCTATCTTGGTCTTTGGTAAGACAGTCCCATTTCACAAAGGGCTTTGGAAACAGAGTAAAACTGTGGGGGTGTTAACTATTGAAGAAATCAGGATATTGGAACACATTGGTGTTTTCAGTGGCTGCTATCAGCAAGGAGATGAGCTCTTGTGATCCTGTACAGAAGCTTTTGAGTCCTGCAGTTTCATGCTAAGGTAGCTTGGACACCTGAACTGCCTTCATGAGACCACATCTAAAGGCTATACAAATGATTGTGTGGCTCAGGAAGGCCTGAGGTGCCATAGATGGTGCTTTTGTAAATGGTTTTCCTCTCTTGAATTGTCCAATAGCTTTCTGAGCTCATTTAACATCTGCAGCAGCCTCTGGCAGAGTGTTCCACTGCTGCATGTGAAACTACTGCATGTTGTACAGGAAAGGTTATCTGTCAAACCTGTCACCTGCTAACTCCATTTGATACCCCCTATGTTTGCTTTAGGGAGAGGCAGTAACAATTTTCAGGCTATTCATGGTTTTATGGATTTCTATAAAACCTCTGATTTCTCCTTTCAAGCTGTGAAGTCCTAATCTAGTTGGTTATTCTTTGAGGGAAAACCATTCCATGCTTTTGTTCATTCTTGTTACTCTTCTGCATAATTTTTTTCCCCTATTCTGCTATGTGTTTTTTGAGCTGGAAGGTCCATAACCACGTACAGTTTTGGAGATGTAGATGCACGGTGGATTTACAAAATGGCTTGAAGGTGTTTTCTATTTTATTCTCTGCTCCTTTCCTAGTAATGTGACTTGCTGCTTTGTCCGTGTCAGAGCACTGACCTTCCCCTTTCATAGATCTTTATATAGCCCAAAGGTCCAATTCCCAAGCAGTAGAAGTCAGTTCAGAGCCTACTATCATGTATGTAAAATTAGATTTTTTTTATGTAATTAATTTTAGAATTGGCTATATTGATCTCCTTTTTATTGCCCAATTTCTGTGTATTGTGAGACTACTCTGCAACTTTCCCAGTTGTCCATTATCTTTACTATCTTGGATGCTTAATAACCCCAACAAATTCCCTGCTCATAAAGTCCCCCTTTTTCCAGGTTTAAGTCATGCTGAACAATATAAGCTTGAGTACAAATCCCTGCGTGACTCCACTGCCAACCTCCTTCCACTGCAGAACTGGCTACTTATTTCTACCTTCTGTTTCCTGCCTTTTAATCAGTCTTTTATTCGCATAACCTTCCCTTGTAAACCATCACAGCATGGTTTCTTCAAAAGGCTCTGATGAAGCACTTTGGAAAATTGTTCTTAGTTGTACACCTATTTGTTGATGCCTTCCGAAGCCTCTAATAGATTTATGAGGAGTGATTTCCCTTTATAAAACCATTCTGACTCTTACCCAAACAAAATTATTTCTGTTCAGGTAATGAATTGTGTCTCATCTGAACCTAAGTGTCATTTGAGTACAGAGCAATCCTCCCTATGGCATCTTGTCCCAGCTTCCAGGACTTAGCATAATGTACATTGCTAAATTTACACAGAATCCAGACTTCCTGAGCCAAAAGCTGTGTTCAGATCACTGTGTGACCAACTGCTACATTGTGCTACCAAAGGATTTATCCTATGTCAGTTTTGTCAAATTTCCTGTTGAATCTCTTATTATTCCTCGGGTTTCCACAGCACTTCATGGCAATAAACACCACTGTATTCATACCCTCAGGAGAAGATAGTCACATTTATGTGAAGTCTTCACCCAGACAATTTAACTGAGTACATTCTGCTCCAGGAGAAGTCAATACAGAGTGCTGGGCAATGTAACCTCAGTACCTGGAAAGGATCCTGTCGCCTTGAGCCCAAGAATAAACAGGTTATGAGATAACAGGGAGGAAGTGCCCTGCATTTGTGCATGTGGGGAAGGAATCCAACTTCTTGATGTGTAAAGCCCTGCAAGGTGTTGTAAATCCTGTGATGGGAACTGTCTACAGTGGTAAATGGAAGAGGGACAGGGAGAAGGTTCAGACACTGGATCCTTCAGTTGCCTATTGGCTCTGTTTTGGACCTCTTCAAGCAGCATTCTCCAAAACACTATCTGGTGCCCTTCATACCAAGGACTGTTCCCACTATCGAAGAAGCTACATCAAACAGAGAGCCCTCTGTCTCCAACACTGTCCCACCTGACTTTGCATCTTCCTGTCCTCCCCCATGCCCTTGGGCAGCGCACAGGGCATGAAACTCCCCCCCCCCCCCCCCCCCCCCCGGGTCATCCTGTAAGAACACCTCTCAGCTGGGCTGTAACTTAGTCCTGACTTTATTTAGGATAACAACTTCCCTTGCAAAATGGAGTAATTGTGTCCTAGAGCCATAAGGATCCCACAGCAGTCCAGGAGGGAAACCAGGCCAGCTGCTTGTGGTATGTTTGTGACCGATGGGACAGCTCTGAAGGGTGTGGACACAAGTCACACAGTGCTCAAACAGGCTGGCCTTGGAGCTGGAGATCGATATTCAGCCGGCTCTTACTTAGCAATTTACAGATAAACAGTGTTGCTTCAGTTGGGCCACAGAAAGGGCATCTGAAGTCTTTGAGAGCTTCACAATTAAACAGGCACACCCGTCTCTGCTTTGACTCAGCCTTTCGCATTAAGCATGGTTCACTCTAGAATCACTTTTTAATCGCTTTTCTCCAGAATATATAAAGCATAAAATGTGAAATAGCTTGGTATGTGGAGGCCATGATTCCAATCTGCCCATTGTAAATAAAACCTGCTAACCATTAGTACATGATGAAATGGGTGGAAACGGATTTAGCCAACACTGGCCAGTCAGTAAAAGTGCCCAGTTCACATCTCCGTGACTGCGGAGTGCCTGTATTTTGCGACAGGATCACAGCAATGCGGTGCGCTCTGTTTTTGTGCGCTCCTCGCTGGGAAGCCGCTAGTCTGCAAAAGTGGCTAGTGCCATCTCGTGGTTTCCGTGCGCACGAGTGTCAGCGCAAGGAGCTGCCAGCCCAGGCTGGTGGCGGGGCACTCAGCGGGGACCCCGCAGGCCCTGGCACCGTGCCCTCAGCACCCCACAGCATGGGATGTGTCCCCGTCCCCAGGGTCCACAGGGCACTTTGCAGCAAATATCCCCAAAGGGTATGGGGTGAACGTGATGAAGTTTGCTTCACAGTGCAGTAGAAAGCAAGCCTTGCTCCAGCCATATCTGCCAACAAGACCAGACTGCCCTGCATCCTCTGTGTCCTGCATGTCAGTGTTAGCTGCTGACAGTGCCTGTGCTGGGTTTCCACCCTGCCACCATGCTTTCCTTCCCATCACACAGGACGGACATGGATCTCTTAGAGCAGGTCCATATGAGGCCACACAAATGGTCAGAGGGCTGGAACACCTCTGCTGTAGAGAAAGGCTGAGACACTTGGGATTGTTTAGCCTGCAGTATAGATGGCTCCAGGGAGACCTTATTGCAACCTTTCAGTATATAAAGAGGGTTTATGAGAAGGATGGAGAAACTTTATATCAGGGCCTGTAGGGGCCCTGGTAAAGGGCCAGGACAAGGATTAATGTCTTTAAACTAAAAAAAGGATAGATTTAGATTGGAAATAATAACTTTACTTTTTTTTTAATGATGAGAACAAGGCAGGACACTGGAACAGGCTGCCCAGAGAAGCTGTGGATACCCCATCATTGGAAGTGTTCAAGCTCAGATCAGAAGGGGCTTCCAACAATCCAGTCTAGCAGAAGGTGTCTCTAGCCATGGCAGGGGGTCTGGAACTGGATGATCTTTAAAGGTCCCTTCCAACCCAGGTCATTCTATGAATCTGTGAAAGCTGGGAAGCTGAATAACCCAGCAGCTTCGTGACCCAGACAGACCCAAACAGCTCTGACTTATCATTTTGCTGTGTCAGAGCTGCAGGCAAGGAAGTGGCTGCAGCCCTTGGGCAACCACTCAGGCGGCGCTCAGGATGAAGTTGAGCATCTGCTGCTAGCAAGCCCATGAGCACAAGGTGGCAAGCTGTATGGCTGTCAGAAATTCCACTATTTACTTTGCTGAAATGTTGGCCCTCCTGGTACAGAGATATCCTGCTCAGGATGACCCAAATCCTGCCAAGACAATGCTTCCTGTGAGGTTAGCAGTGCCATCAGAGTGCTCCTGCTCCCCAGGTGTCATGAACTTGGTGACAGGGCCTCCTGGGACAGACACAGTGGAAGAATGCAACATATAATACCAATTTTATAGCTCCTCCTACTCTGATGAATGAACAGCCATCTTTTTGCAGTTCACATGTCTTGTTGCATGGGCAGATTCAGTTTTGTAACTGGACTGTGATTAGGAGCAGTGTTTTTTTCACACAGTTTGTCATGCCATGGTTGTGAGTCCCACTTCTTCCCATTCTGTTTGGGTGAGTTTGGTCACAAGAAAGCAAAGCTTTCATTAATAACTCTGTGGCTCTGCTCGTGGATTTTGCCTAGGTACCAGCATTCCCTTGTTGTGCCGCATGAAGCCACAGAAATGCAGCCTCTGCCCTCAAGTTTCTTTCCCCAGCACTTTGCTACCTTGCTTTATTTCAGAAGCTGATTGCACTGTGGGTTTCCCACAGGAGGGTTGAGGATGTTTGTTACCACCCTGCCACGTGTATAAAGACTGTGATTGATAGAAATCTTGAAAAAGGCATTTCAGGGCTGCTTATGGCAGCGGTAGGAACAACCACTGCTGGGACTACAGCAGTAGGTAGGAGACGGGGAGACAAGAGCTGTTAATTAGGTCAGGGGGACCCTCAGACTGCTGGGACAAGCCAGAGGGCAGGAGAGGAGGAAAGAGGTAATATCCAGCTGAGACCTCGCACCCTTTTCCCAAACCCAGATGGTGCACCAGCTCCAGGCACACAGGGCCATGCAAGACCTTGCTCTTCAAGGCATGGGTGTGTGATGTGGAGGTGGTGTAGAGGAGCCACCAGCCCCAGCAGCTGAGGACACTGAAGCTGGGAGGTTGCCAACAGGACCTGAATGCACGGAGTGTTTTCCAGGTTTCCAGGACAACCTTTGCTCAGAGCTGACAGGCTGGTTTGCTGTTTAAACACCTTCCTTTGCAGATGGGTGTCCACCGATTCATGCTGCTTGTCCCCACGGACACTGCTTTTCCCTGTCCTTCCCTTCCTTCCCTTCATTTTCTCTTTTCTTTTTTTCCTCTTTCCACTCAGCTCACCCGTTTCCTTCACAAAACATCAGGCCCATAAAAATCACTGTTATTGCAGCACTAACCCCTCCTTGGCCAATGCAAGGCTGGAGGTGCTTCTGCTCTGCCCACTCCCCCATTTCCCAACACATCCCCTGTCTCATCTCTTCAGACAGGACCCAAGTCTGGGGCTGCACTATGTCCAGAATGAAGCAGGACAAGGCCCAGGCTCCTTTCCTCTTGCCCACTCTTCCCTTAGCATCTCCTTACTAAATCAATGGGATTTGATACTTACCTTATCTCTAGCACACTGCAGAGTTCAAAACTCTGCTTTCAGCATCACTGGGAATCATTCAGTGACATGACAAGGATGTGGCTGCAAGTGTGGCCTGCTCTTTTCTGCACGTGGAGGCTCATTATCTGTTAGACATACCAGCCAACAGAACTTTTTCTGATGCTGTGAGTTTTGGTAGATGGTCTAAAGAAAACCTGGCTGCTCTCTGGAGTGACAGCTAGCTTGCAGCCTGACACCAATGAAGCGCATAGCAAGCTGCAACAGGTTTTTGCCCTAGGCCTTCTCTGATGAGGTGGTAAGTTTGGCCGCATCATTTGAAGAAGTGAGTTAGTCATATTGAAGTTGTGTACAAAAAAGACTTGGGGGGGAGGAGAAAGGATGTGTGAATCCATGTTGATTATGGCATCAGAAAAGAATTTGACAACCATATGGACTTTCAGAAGTGTGAAATCTTCTGAAAATGATACGCAATCATATAAATATGGGCATGACAAAAAAAAAAGACTTGAGATATGGATGGAGGTGAAGTATAGACAGGGGACTGCAATCTGTGATACGGGAGTTAAGATTCTGGGTATATAAGAAGAATTCTGTATAGAAAACAAGTATATAAATTGAGTTAAATAAAGTTACATAAGAGAATTCTTCCAAAGGCGAGAGCAATAACAGTCAGTCCTCTCTCTTATTGCTGGTTCTTAGAACTAGCCTCTTCGGGGAACTTCAGTCTCAGGGGCTGAACAACTTTTCCATGAAAATAATCTTCATTTTTCTGGGAAGGTTTACTGAAGATGCCACAGGAATCTGTGTTTTGTACGGGGCAAAACCTACAGGTACAGGAGTGCAGTGCTGCTGAAGGGCATCAGCTGCTTCTAATGAGTTCAGTAACTAATGTGACAGTGCTGGGTTCTTCCACTGATGTTCACTAAGGGGACACTTCATATCCTAGAGCCTCCCAAGGTGCTGACACTTCCTCTGGGAGGCAGGTAGGATGATGTCCTGAGTTCAGCTGTAGCAGTCATTTTTCTCCTTCTTAGTAGAACAATGCTTGATAACACCGATGTCTTTAGTTGTTCACAGACTTTTCAGCCTTTTGCTCTGCCAGTGAGGAGGGGCATGGGAAGCTGAGAGGAAGCAGCGACAGGACACCTGACCCAAACTAGCCAAAGGAGTATTCCATACCACAGCATGTCATAGAATCATAGAACGGTTTGGGTTGGAAAGGACCTTAAGATCAGCTAGTTCCAACCCCCTGCCATGGGCAGGGACATCTCACACTAAACCACGCCATGCAAAGTTCTGTCCAATCCGGTCTTGAACACCGCCAGGGATGGAGCATTCACAACTTCCTTAGTTCCAGTGCCCCACCACCCTCATATTAAAGGGCTTCTTCCTTATATCTGACGCAAATCTCCCCTTTTTAAGTTTGAACCCATTACCCCTTATCCTGTCGTGCCCAGTATATAAACTGGGAGCAGTTACCCGGAAGGCCCAGATCACTGCTCAGGTTGTGCTGGGTATCGGTCAGCAGGTATTGTCCATCACTTGTGGTTATTGTTTTCTTTTCCTTTTCCCCTTTTAGTTTTATGTTCTCTTCCCTTGTTATTTCCCTTATTATTATTGGTGGTAGCAGTAGTGATTTGTGTTATACCTTAGTTACTGGGCTGTTCTTATCTCAACCCGTGGGAGTTACATTCTTTCGATTCTCCTCCCCATCCCTCTGGGAGCGGGGGAAGGAAGGGGGGGAGTGAGTGAATGGCTGCATGGCTCTGAGCTACCAGCTGGGCTTAAGCCACGACAGATGACAAGAAAGTAGATGTGCAGGTTTTGTAACTTTGGTGCAGCACATCTCCCTGTGTGCTCTGTGTGCATGTGGCAGGGACAGCTCCATGAGCCACAGGGCCTGGCAGATGAAGGAGCACGATGGGAAGTCACTCACACACTAAGAAAGGAGTTAAGTGCTGCTCTGCTCTCTTGGGGAAATGGGAGCTATTGGCAGGGGCAAGTCATCAGATCTGTCTGTACAAGTGCCACTAGTGTGTGAGGTCTTACCTGCTAGGAGGAAGGATACTTGAGAAGTCTGGGTTTTGGCTGGGGGACTAAGTTTAAACAGTGGCACCCTGAGCCTCTTTACAATGTGACCGTTCAATGTCTTTCCCCTTTAAGCTACCACAGTGCACAATACTGAGGATTTTAAATTATTGACTGATAAATATTTGGAATTCTTGAGGGTCACAAAGATCAAGGCAAATGAATCGATCACAAATAATTAATTTTGACACTGTGACAACTGCTGTTTCTTTTTTCCCCTAAACAAACTGTGTATATTTTTTGTCTTCTTGAAATGCTGAAGTAAAAGAAGGAGCTGCAGTATTAAATGTCCCCCTATTTGACAAGAGCACTTACAGACAGATGTAGCTGTTCTATCTCTAAAAGAAAGAAACCATTAAAAAAACAACAATTTTGTAATTTCTTGATTCATTCGTTCATCAGCAGGTCCTTTGATACTTTTTCTTAATTAATAGAGTTGTTATGAGACAAAGCAGCAACAGAGATACATTAAGCAAGGAGAAACAAATCCATTGAGAAATAAACGTTTTACATTTAATTACAACAGTTACGCAGTGAGCATATGTGCTATGCCACATCTCAAGCAAAATCAGCACATCATTGTGTCCTTGAAAAAGTGACCTTCAGAAAGAGCAATTAGCTTTGTGGCACTTTTTCTTTTCTGTTACTGGTAAGGTTTCTGCTGAAACAAGAGAGTTTAACAGTTTAGTTTTGTCTTCTTCAGGAGCACAGATGTGCAGTTTTCAAACATGCAACCTCAGGGGCTGGGAATATCAGTACTGAGGGTTCTAGCTTGAAAGGTATCTCAGGACAAAAGCACACAGAGAACAGCTCCAGGTGAGATACCAGCAGCCATCTTTTAGTGAATGGCACACATGCTTTCTGCATGGCTTCACACCAGACCCTCGACCATGTGATGCCCCAGTCTTCACAGAGAAAAACTGAGAATAACATTGTGCTACCAAACCTAGGTTTAGCGTAGCACTGCTCACTACACTACCTAAACAAAACAGTAGCATTTTGCTAGGTGCTTATTTGAGCAGTTTAAAGGAGGAAGAGGCAGTGCATCTTTTCTGTAAGAGCTGGGCCTGCATCAGAGTCCTGAAAGCTCAGCTTGGAGCTAGCTGCTTTCTCCTGCCAGACTTCAGCTGTGTCAGAAAGAACTCATGGCTGGATATGAAGCAGGCTACACACTGATACAAGAGAGGGCAACTTCCCAAATTTGCTGCCACTCTGGGGATTATTTTAACTCTCTTGATCTCTAAGAATTGCTATGGCTCAGAGAGGCATGCTTCAGAGTTAGGGGGAAAAAGAAGAATGAGCATGGAAAGCAAACAAACTACTCTGGAAACCAGCATTTGTTCATGCAAATACGTGCTTGTCTACTTCTGTGGCCTGAGCTGGCTTTTGGCTCTCCTGTTTGGAGCAGTCTGAACAAAAGTAGAACCCAGGCAGCGAAACATGTTGTGCTCAGAGGATTAGAGGTGCCTGGGTCACTATGGTATCTGAAGAAAGTCTTTTGTATCTCCTTAGTGAATTAGCCTAACGTTAGCCACTTCAGGACCAGCAAGTTATTTATCAGGATCCCATTTCTGGCAGATTCTTTCATACCTGGGAGAGTGTAAATGCTGCTGCCATGGGTGAGACCTGGATGCCAGAGCCTGAGAGAGCTGCCTGAATCCTTGAGCTGTGATAGGGTTGGTGGGGAGGGTTTGAGGAATGGCCAGCAGACAGCACCAGGCCATCACAGTTGAGGGAAATGAGTGGCACAGGGCCAGCTACTGGCAAGGGAATCACTGGATGGTTTTCTGAGCTCTGCCCTGAAGAGTAAATAAATCTGCTTTGCCTCCTAGTGAGAAAAGCCCCTGCCTTATTCTTAGCAGCTTGATCTCTCTCAAGGACAGCAGAGAGAGATGATAGGAGAATTCCTTCCACCCTCAATACTCCATTAGGGAGAGAAAGGACAGTCTGGACCCAGCTGCTGCATCTCCTAGTTCAGGAACCAAATGCCAGGTCCAAGTCTGAGTTGGTAGAGACCTGCTCAGGCCTGTGAAGGATGTGTGCTAGGACAGTATCCTTGTTGGAAAAGTAAAAAAACAAAAAGCCCTGCTATAAATGCAAATGCATACATTTCTGTAGAAGACTGCCGTCAGGAAAATTATGGTGTGTGACCAGGAGGGGGGGAACATATTCACACAAAGCGGTCCATTTCTGAGCCAATTCATCCAGGCCACATCCAATTGGACACCGGCAGCTCGTGAAACCCATATGCTCTACTATAAATCAACTCCTTAATGCTCTCTTCTGCACTTTGATTAACTTCAATTACCAGAGCCTGATGCCATTGTGAACTGTATTTATTGATCAACCCTTGGACCTCCTGCTTTCCCCTTGCTCTTATCCTCACTGCTGTAAACTAACCTTGCATTTTCCCCAGCATTTTCTCTTCATCTCTGTGAATAGCTGTCTCTCTAGGTCTCCTCAGTTGTCCTTCCCAGCAGTCACAAGAATGGGATAAGCCCATAGCCTGGACTATTAGGTAAGAATATTTGACATAGCACTTACCCTGCAGAGACAGTAAGCTAAAGGCTTTGACTTTCCTGATGCAAGACACTGTGGGCTATGATTGACCCTGCATCAGGAAGAAGGAGGAGAGTAGGAGTCTGTTTTAGGCATTTGGGTTGCATCAGGACACCTCGATCACGACAGCCTGAGAGCTTTGCTGTGGCCTCTGTGTTTCCCACAGGTCTCCGTTGCTCCTCTTTCTCACACAACAGAAGCAGACACATCCCTCTCCTCCCCAGCACTGTGCATGCAGTGCTCCAACAGTGCCAGGCTCTCACAGCTGTTTCTCCCCACTACCAGCATAAGACTCTTCTCATGACCCAGTTTGCTCACTTTGCTGCATGTTGGTTTTGGTTTATGGGCTACCGTGAGGCTGGGGAAGAGCTTCAGTCCTCTGCTTTCCATGTCGCATGAGGAGCGCAGAGCTTGGCTCCTTGTTAAGGGAAGATGTGAACCACAGTGGACAGCATACAAGAAAAGACACACACGCTCACACCTTCCTAAGGCTCCATCAGACATGGTGCTTCTGCACAGGAAAGAAAAAGAGAGAGAACTTGTAACCGCAAAGTCATGTTCCTTTGCACCTGAAAAAGAAGAAATTGATCTTCTCTTTGGATTTTCATGCTTTTTACCTTCTGCCCTGTTGCAGTGCCACACTGACAAATTCTATCTATAAAAAGGAAATCTCAATAGAAAGTCACTAGAAAGAGGCCTTCTGATTAGCGATTTCCCCTTTCTTTACAACTCCAGCTTTGTACAGCGGTCTCCCCATGCTGTTTCAAGCTGTATCTGCCTGTAACTCACCCACAACATGGAGCACTAGACCTCTGTCCATGAAGCACATGCACTGGCAGATAATCCAGATCAGTTTACCTCTGTGTACCTGGCAGCACGCTACTGTGCAGTGACCAAATATCAGAAGAGTTTGCTGTTAATTAGGATCAGATTAATCCCTGCTGACTGCCTGTCTCTGTGTAAAAAGGGCACCAGGGGTTAGAAAGTATTAAGTACCTTAAACATCTACTTGCATAATGTAAAAACCTATGAAGATCCAGACTTTGTGCTTGAAAGTCTTCATGTGAAATTATTTACCCCCTAGAGGCATTTAAACATGCTTCTTATCCTATCAAAGCAAGAAAATCCATTAAAAAATGTCCAGGAGGAAATGTAACAAATATTTGGCTATGGAAAATAATAAACCAGCAGCACAATGGAGACAAGACATTTACAAAAAATATCCTTAGAATTCTGAATATTATTTCCAACTTCTAAGAATTTAGTTCAGCATAAGAGGTATAAATTTTATAGCTGCAATAAAGCTTTTTTTCTGGGATACAGTTGTACCTAGTTTTCCATTTTATTAGTTCCTATTTATCATAAAAATACAACATCTGATAATGAGATAGCCTTCTCTGTGGAACTCCCCACAGAGCCCTGGGGGCAACACAGAAAAGATACATTTCCTTGCTCTTCTTATATGTTCAAATTATTTAACATATTTCTGACACTAAAACATATTTTGCTGAGATGTTTAGATAATCCTAAGCATGTAAGTGGTTATTTGGCATGTCAAAAGATGGAGAACTTCTATGCTTTTCTCTTAATTTTAAATGTAATAGTGTTTTTACATGAAGAAGGATCCTGAGATTGATTAAAAAAGGTGATCTTCATGTAAATGGAGACAACAGTAGGAAGATTTTCAGGGGCAAAACAGACTAATAAAGGATCTACAGACCTGTGAGAAAATGCCAAATTTACACACATCTTCACATCTGCTTCACATTTCTTTCTTATTTTTTGTTACTAGCACATTTGTGTAAGTATTAGGGGCATTTACATAATAACAGGATATTAGCTCCTTTTGAGGTCATCTGTTCATGTGACATTCCTCATTTACAGTCATAATCTTCTCATGATGACATCACTTTGGTGGCCACAGCCATACCTGTGATGTCACCAGAAGGGATTATAACCTGAAGTGGGGAGTAAGCTGCAAGAGCAGATCAGCTCCTAAGAACAGAGGTTTTGTTTTGCTCTGCTCGCAGCGGGAGAAGGAAGCACCCACTCTCCCTTCCTACCCTCCCTTTCTCCTCCCAGTGGAGCAGGACCATCTTTCCTTGTGGTAGTGCCTAACCCTTGCTGCTGCCACAAAAAACCTGCCAAGGTTCTGCTGTGAGCTCTGGTGGGGATGCCTCGTGAGGGACCTGGATCGGGCCCTCCAGAACTGGGACCCCCCTCGCCCTGCTGCTCTTTGGTGCTGCTGTGCCAGTATTGTGATGGCACAAGTACAGGAATCTGCTTAGGAAAAAGGAAGCCAATACTGTCCGGAGAAATGCTCAAGATACAGAGACATCTGTGAGCGACAGCTGAACTTTCCCACACCTGTTAATGTGAGGGGCACTCTGGTGAAGAGAAGCACTGAATGCCAGTAGGAAACTCCTGCAGGGAGGAAGACTGGGGCTGGCTGGGCAGGAGGGTTTGTAAACAGCTTAAACTGGTGCATGAGAAACTATGCGCAACACACACAGATACAAACTGTGTGCGACACACAGAGATACAAGCAGCCTTGCTTCTCTGCCCAGCTCAGGGGCACACCACAAGCTGGGGTGAGAGGGTAGGACAGCCTGCAGTGAGCACAGGAGGTACACATGAAAGCCACAAAGGGACTCACTGGAGATGTGCCATTCCTGCTGTGTAGACCCAGCAGCCAAAGGTCAGTCAAGTGTTGCTCACTTGGGTCCAATTGGTATTCTGTCCTGATCCCCAGGCTGAAAGGAGGGCATCTGTGGGATGACAGGCAGGATGTACAAGCTGTGGCTCAGTACTAAGCCAGTTTGGCAAT
This sequence comes from Pezoporus wallicus, assembly GCF_028554395.1. Lineage (NCBI taxonomy): Eukaryota > Metazoa > Chordata > Aves > Psittaciformes > Psittacidae > Pezoporus > Pezoporus wallicus. Next base: position 307,309 of record NW_026641738.1, on the reverse strand, counting down.
GTGGCTTTCAACATGGGCCCACCTGGTCGATTCAGGACACAGGAGAAGTTAAACTGCAGCTGATGAACTTTCCTATGCAGACCTGCACTGTAAAAAACATTCTTCCACATGATTCACTCTGTAAGTTTCCATTTGATCTCATCTCTCTCCCCTATGCAACTAAATCCCACTTTCTGAAAATTAGGTTTCTTAGGGGAAGTCAGCTCTGCAATTTCATAAGCATCTTCATGCTTTTGTCTTCTGCTTGGTTCCCTCTCAGTTCAGCCAGATCAGTGGCAGAAATTGCAGTAGGCAACATGCTCACGAGGACCTCTTCCAATGGCATTTACTTGGCATCATTTATTTGGCACTGTAGGAGACTGTGATAGTCAGTTACATAAGCATTCGGGGGATATCTGCATTAAAATCAGTTTTTAACATACTTTATATTCCCTTGTCAACAGTGAATGTATTTTAATTGTCAGTTCATGTAGTCATCTGGGAGGAAAATGTGCTGCCACAGAGTTGCTCCCCTCTCTCGCTTTTGGCTCAGTGGCAGCTCTTGTCTGACTGTGAATTTCCACCAGGCCCCATGCAGGGTACTGATTCTCTCCCAGAAGCATTTTAAATCTGCAGATACCTAAGGGTGACTTCTGAGGGCAGAGATGGCATTTCACAGACCAGGAGGTCAACTCTGAACGTGCTGATTCAGCACCTTTGAGATACTGCTGGCAGCAAAGTAGCTGATCTGTGACAGCAGCCGTCACAGGTCATCTGTGCACTGAGGAAGGATCTTATCATACACTTGGAGTGCACAGGGAAGAGGCTTCACTACTAAGATCTTCATACAACACTGCAGGAAATATAGACACAGCTGAGATTGTCTCTTTGGAGCTCATGCCTCATTTTTCCTAGAGTTTCTTAAGCCATCTTCCCCTGTGAGACATGCATAGGAGAGATACTTGGATTACAATAAGTTTGTATAAAATCTTTCTCCTCAATAAGCTTTACTTCCTTTCTTTTTAAAGTCAAAGTTTCATCAACCTAAAAAAAGAAGTGATTTTGTGCTTGTGGTTTCTCAGCCCTCTTCAATTCTGTCTATTGAAAACCACATAATGAGAACAGTCACCATCAGTTGGAAGACTGACCTGGTTTGGGCTCTTATTCAGCCCACACTTCTGCAGGTGGAAATGTGTCACTTCACCGGTGTTAACGATGTTAACTTCATTCAGTGAAAGAGGAGCTGGTGTTGGCTTTGCTTTGCTTTCCACCAGAGAAAGGCACCGTTCTGCCCACTACAGAAGACATCACACAGCACATTAGAAATACCTATCCTGCAATTTGAAAAAGGAGTTGACTGATAGCTCACACCTATCGTTAACTTACTTCCTGGCTAAGTTTGGGGTTGCTCCCACTTACTGTCTCCAAAACTGCCCCTGGGTAGAATTCAGGCCTCGTTTATTTGAGGACTCATCCAAAAAGCCCCCATTGCAGAGCCTGAGCCAAACCTGTGTCCCACTCAGTCCTCCAATGCGAGCCTAAAAGCCCAGGCATCCCTGAGGGCACCCACGTGCCCTTACGCATCTCACAGGGCAGGAAACACTGATTCCCCGTGTGATGCTGTAAAATCACTGTTCCATTAATTCCAATTGCAGTATTAGAGATACAGGAAAATGAACCCCCAAAAATGTTGTATTCCTGGTTTAGAGTCATGGGGGCTGAAAGGGACTGAGTCAAGTGCTGCATAGTTTGGTCACAGCCAGCTTCTGCTACCTCTCTTGCAGCCATGGGCAGCGAGGCTGCCTGCAGCTGTCGAAAAGCCTTTACTGCTGCTAACAGCCCCTATTTCTATCTGGAGCTGGGCAGGAGGGTGTGAGGGAAGGGGTCTGGGGGCTCCTGCAGAATGGATCTCCACTGTGGGACTCTGCACTGTGTGTTCTCCCCAGCAGGTCCTGGCTGGCCAGGTGCTGGCACCGAGCTCATCTGTTCAGCAAGGGCATGCCCTGTGGAGGAGTTTGTTGCCATACCAGCATGTGGAGTTCGGTCTGAGATGCCATCACAGGGTCAGCTGGCTGCTTTATCCTTTAACAAAGCCCTATGGAAATGAGTGATTTCACTGGACTTCTTCGAAGGTGATCCTCTACAGTGTTCACCCTTTGAAGAGCCAGTTTTTGTACCCACACCCCAGCAGGAGGCAGAGGCAGTGCTGGTTTTTGCATGGCATGTGGATAGCAGTAAGGAAATTCACTTGAAATTGTTCCACTGGGTGTTCCATGGCTCTGCAGCCAACTGCCTCCTCTTGAAATAAGCTCTGTATGAAATGATGACGCAAAGCTTTCTTATCCTGGAATTCAGCAGAGCCACCTTCTTGACTGAGCAAGTGTGTTGGCAACTTGCAGTGTGAGCTTTCTGGTAGAGGAGAGATGTAAGAGGAAGGAAGCTGGCTTGGATTCAGTTTGATTTCCCCAGTGTTACATATGTTAGAGAGAGAAAGCACACAGAAAAAAGCAGATGCAGATAGAAGGTTAAATTCTGTTCTCACTTATGGAAGGGATAAATGTACTGATAAATCCTACTGATAACAGGGTTGTGCTGGAGTGAAAGGAAGACTGCTGGAGACAGACCAGGCATGGGAAAGCAAACAACAGCATGCTGAGTTGGAAAACCTGCTTCTCACCTGGTCCTCTCACCTTCCTCTGTTCCAGCCTCCCTGGGTCAAATTCTGTTCCAGATTGCTGCATAAAGTCCCTGCAGCAGAAGCCCAAACTGGCCAGAGCCCAAAAGCAGAACTGCTCCCCCTTTCCTCTCCGCAGCCACGTCAAACCAGGGCCCAGTTTTATTAGAACGCAGATTGATGAATCGAGAAACAGTTTTTTGGGGAGGAAAGGCTTCCAAAGAAATCTCCCTCTGCCTGCAGTGACTTTGCAGGCTGTGCCTTTCCCTCTAATTTCTCATTTCAGTCCTATGACTGACTAGCTGCTTCCAGGGCTGAGCAAGCTCCTCACCTTCCTTCCTGATGCCACCACCATGGAGGCTCAGCCCTGAGTCTCTTTTCCACCCTGTTCCCTGGAGGAACTCATAGTCACCCACCAGCTCCCCATTTGCCCTAGGACTCAAACTGATGTGGTTGGTTTGCATTCACAGGCCTGTACCTGAAAGTAGAATCTGACCCATGAAGACCTCAAAGATGAAGTTCTAGAGAACAGCTGTCTATGACCATTTCTCTTTCCCCCAACTCTCCTTTCTACTCTTGTGTATTTTTCATACCAGACATAGCAGAGCCTTGATGGTGCCTGTCAGTGCTGAGCAGTGGGGGATGTCTCAACAGTCTGTCCCTTTCCTCACCACAATGGTCACACAGGAGGACATCAAGGGCCCATGCAGTAACAGCACTGGCACACCACAGGTGCAGGCAGGACCTAATCCATCAGTGAAAGCAGTCACCACCTACTGCTTCTCTCCAACACTTCCCATCAGTTTTGCTCCCTCTTTTGGGGTTTGCTCAGACATCAGGAAGATCTTTGCTGTTTTCCTTCTCAAAGAGTGTTTTTTTCTGTGCTCAGTGAGGGCACAAACAGGTTGGGCTCCCTCAGAAGCTTTCAGATCTTCTCCTGTAGATGCCCAGAGGAGCTCCATGGGAACACAGTACTCCATCCTTCAGCCTCCTGCCACCCCTCTGCTATATTTCCTCCAGACTTCATCAGTTTGTGCCTTCCCTCATAGGCAGTCTATAAACTATCTCAATGTCAAGAAGCATTTCCCAAAATACAGCTGCTACCTTTGCTCCTTTTTGTCTTTGAAGATTAGTCTCAGGGACCAACATATTGCATTTTCTCTTTAAATGCATTTTCAGTGTCTTAAAATGATTGCCATCAAATTTATCAGTACTTTCCTCACTACCTTGTGGTGCATAGCCAGATTAAGACCCAAAGAAGGATGTGATGCCTAAACAGGCAAATAAAGAGAGACGGACTCCCTTTCTCCCCAGCAGCCCAATCCTAACACTTTGGTAAGTCCAGGATACCTCTGTTTCTGAGAGGGAATTTCTGTAACGAACCTATTTGGTTTGCAGCCCCCTTTAACTACCCTCACTTGGACACCTCAGCTCACTTCATAAGCTCTGTTTTCAGACTCACCCCACTCCTCGGACAGCCGGTTTGTAACTTTGGATCCCAGCTTGGGGAAGAAAAACTTAAAACCTAGGCTGCTGACCTGAAGGTGTGTGAGAATTTTGGGTTTGACCCTGATTATGACAAATGTTCACACCCATCCCCTGGTAATTCATCACTTATTTTTTAGGCACAGGTATTTTCACTGACCCTTCTCTCTTATTCTACTGCCCTTTATGTTTCTAATACTTTACTAATGGATTTTCTTTTCTATTCATTATGCATAAAGCACATTTTTTATTCCCCACGCACGCTTTGAACAGCATTGATTTATTCTTAGTTTTCTTAAGTGTTCTCTCCTTGTCCACTAACACTGTTTTTGCTTCTCAGATTCCTCCACAGCTTTCCTTTCCTAAATCAGGTGCAGGGAGGAAGAGTTTGAAGCAAACACCCAAGCTTTTAAGTCTCCTCTGTGGTAAGACATGACCCAGAATGGCTTTCTCCCCTTTCCAACAGAAATTACACTGTCCTACCACATTTAAACTGGGTCCAATTTTCAACTGCATCTTCCATAAGTACTGAAGAGCAACATTTTTGCCCAGTGGGAATTGAATGTCAGTTTTTAACAGTATTACCTTAAGCATTCAGGGGTTCCCCTATCTTTCTTCCAAATCTTAATAAATCCACGGGAGAGTATCAAGCAGGGCACAGAGGAAATGGCTTATCAGGTCTGGGGCCTCTGGGAACATCACATCAAATACAGCTCAGTAGTGACCAGAGTTAATTTACTCATCGACAGCTCAGAGCCCTTCAAGAAATCACTTGGTAGCATCTGTTTCATTCCCTCTGAATACACCTTCAGTCCAGTGGATACTGTTAATGATAACAGTGTTATCATTATCCTCACTCAGCAAAACTCTTAAGCCCAAATGTAATATTCAGTGTGAGGTTACTGTCACTTAAATTCATGGCAAAAACTACATCCCTGCCTGTTGCACTAGACTGGGACTGGACAAGTTCTTGTCCTACATCTGCCCTAGCAGGAATCTGGTCTAAACCCCAGGATCCTGAGACAGATCCCGGGGGATCAGTGGTAGATCAGTGTCTATTCTGGCATCTCCTCAAAACAGCAGAAAGAGGAAAAGCACAAGTACAGACAAAGAGAAACCCATTGCTTCATTCTCATTTGGGCCCTGATTCAGTTGTGTGGCTGCTCCTTCCCTGCTAAGGATGAAACAGGAGCACCTAAACACTATTTCTTGATTGCAATGACCTTTTCCCCCATGTCTTCTTTCCCAGTAGCAACAGGAACATATGCTGTAAAATAGCAAAGAGTATATATAATGTCAAACTCTGAGAAGATCAGTAAGCTGCAGGTTCAATAAAAATGAACACTCATTTTTAAGCTGAAACCTTGCTTGCCTTTGATGCAATTGTGAAGCTATGAAGCTGAACTTGCGAATATGATGGTCAGGATTTGATCCTGTTGCATTAAGAAAGCCATGAACAGCTGCAACTGCTTTTAAAGTGGTCATAACCACAGCTCTTCTGCTTCTGATCAATTCAAAGTGACCTCTTCCTTATTTGATCTCCTTCAAGTGCACTTCTTTGTTGTTTCTTTCCTCCTGGAAACTAAAGAGTGAATGAAAATCTTGCTATTTGGGATGGCATTAAAAAGAAAAAAAAAGGCAAATAAAGACATTTTAATTGCATGGGATTTCTGAGTAGGGTTTCAAAGTGAGGGGAAAAAATAGCTGTGTGCCTGGTACACAGAGAGCCCTTTCTCTTCCCCTTTGTGGCAGAGGAATCAATGGAATTCATACAAAAGAAGCAGGGGGGTGGGAAGAGAGATAGGAGATGTCTTGCTCGGTACCAGCAGGTCACAAGCCTCATGAGGCTCGAGCAAGGCTTGCAAGGAAGTGGCTGACTGTATCTCCATGTGTACCTTTTTGTTCCTTGCCTTGGATTTGCTGGTCAGTGGCATGCTGCTTTGCCTGGCTCTCCATGGAGCTTGTAGCCTACAGGAATTTGGACAGAGTGGTACAGACATCGCCGACAGAGACTCTGATCACTGACTATCCCTTTAAACACAGTCTCATGACTTAGTCTTTACTCCACTACCTATTAAAGGAGACAAGAAGTACATAGACAGCTTCTATTCAGACACCCAGAAGAACACAGAAAGGCAAGACAATTTAACAGAGCTAACTGTGAGTAAATACAAGGCATTAGAGGTGCTCTCTAGAGCAAAGGGCATGGAGAAAGATTTGTAGGAAATCCTGAAGTGAAAGACGGTGCAGTGTGGTTTAATATATTCTTGCATACAATGTTCGAAAGGTGAAATTCTGTCAGGAAAGCTGTTCTGTCATTTTAGCATTATTCCTTTAAATAAGGATCTAAGTGTCTCTTAATAGAACATTGACCAACGCTTGATTTCCCATCAAATTCCGAAGCAGTCATTTTGTGCTGCAAGCACTGGTGCCTTTTGTAAATATAACCTTTTTTGCTGGGATAAATTTCATAGAAGGAATAATGGTGGAGGTAGGGTGTGGGGAGGGGGATTTGAATCCAGGCTTTAGCAAACATGGATCTAAAACCCAGACTGGAGCCTCCAGCTAGATACCTGCACCTCACAAGGGGTTGCCTTACTTCTGGTGTGCTGGATGTGACCCCCTTTCTGCTGGGAACAGAAGGGAGCTGTGGGTGCTCAGCACCATGGAGACTGCACTAAGGTGTCCCACCATCTGTGAAGGTAGCTAACTTTTTAACCAAGGGGTTCTGTGTCTCCATACAGTGCGATGGCCAAACAGCCTATACGGTATAACATTCTGGAAAACTCAGTTCTTGTTAGTCAGCAGAGTCATCAGCATGTCCCTACTCATTTTTTATGACGTTACTGGGTAGACCTGGACAAGTATTTTAACAATGATGACTACTATTGCAAGTGATATCTTAACACTGATGGAAAGAGAAAGCTCCTCTATCAGCTCAACCTATTGATTTTCTAAATGAATCTGTATTGTTAATTGCAGGTATGATTAGCTGGTGGAGAGTGTTCCCAGCTCGCCTTCATGTTGCCCATTTTCTTCTTTGCTTTTGTCCTGTCTGCTTCTTGCTTTACCAAAGCAAACTGCATCTCCTATGGCGAGCTGAAAGAGCTGAAGACTGAATTTGCCATCAATCTCTACCAACATGTATCTGAAGCAGAGAACAGAACCAATCTGGTAGTCTCTCCAGCAAGTGTGGCTGTTTCGTTGGAGCTTCTGCAGTTTGGAGCTCAAGGAAATACCTTTACGGAGCTGCAGGATGCTCTAGGATACAACATTCTTGGTAATGTACGGCTTATAAAAAATACTTCTTGTCTTACATTTTGCCATAAATTCACAGCTTTACTAAGGAGACAGCAATTACACACGTCATACTAAACTTCTGTCTTCTGTCTCACTGTAGGATGTAGTTCAGGAGTGTTTTCCCCATCTTTGATAACCAGGTACCAGCTGGAGAAAGAAAACTCAAGGGAATAGTTGATACACATGTTATTGTTCCTCTTTTCTCTTGGTCAGTGCTTACTCTTTTACTGCACTGAAATACAATTACATCTAGAAAAGCTACTTCCACGCACAGCAGAATTGGTCCTGGTTTCCCAGAGATCCACCATGTCCATTGTGTGCTGACGTCCCTGTGTCCTCTGCGAGGAGGTGCCGGGCAGAGGACAGCTGTTTTCTCTCCATTCCCACTTATGTTTTCTCTCCTGTCCCATTAACAAATTTTATGAAACCTATAGAAATTGAATTATCTTTAAGACTTTGAACCTTTTTCTAATGTTTTTACAACTGGACAAAAAGATGAAAAGTTACTAGAAGGAGACTGGCAGAGACATACACAGACAGATGGATGATGCAGTTGCATCTTTCCCTGAAAGCAGGCTAAAATAAAACTCACAGGGAATCTGGAAGAGATATGGAAAAGGCAGATGTCTCAAAATCCAGCATTAAGTCAGCTGAATTTAAGGATGCTGTTTGCATTTTAGTTCTGGATTATCCTACCATCTCACATCACACGTCAAAAACTATTTTACATTATGGGCACAATGTTTATGAAAAGCAGATGACTGTCTCATCTTCAAAATTTGCAGCTTACATACAGAACTTATGTATAGAGATGACACTGCTATTTCTCGGCATGAGATTTACTCTCAGCGTATGAAGACTAAAGACAAAACCTACAGCAATTTCATTGGCCTGTGCTGTAACTGCCTTAGTCACCATTACCATTCTGTATAGCATTGATATTCAAAACCACACAGAGGTAAGAGCTACCTCTGGCTGATATATACAGATACAGCTGCATGTACTGACACAAGGACAATACATCTCTATCAAGAGCAACTGATACAATGAAGTCTTGCCTATAAGACTCCCATTTCTGTAAATTCAGTAGGGTAATTTTAAATAACATTAATTCATACAGGGATTATAGCTTGCTTGACAATTCTGTTCATCAGGGGTTCAGTTAGTAAGAAAGAATCCTAAAAATAATATTGCACAGTGAAATTCAGGCACACATCTCCACACAAAATGCAATGAAGTGCAGGGGTTGTTAATGACCTGATAGCTCTTTTTTGCTGCCTTACTTCCCATGTGGCACACCATACCAAGCAGATGTTTTATATCCATTTTAGTTGTCTGTGGCACAAGGCACATGAGCTTTGGCTTTCAGTAATATTAATGCATGAATGTGAAGATAAAATAGGATGGGATCTATTGCAATTGGTTAGAATAGCACATTTCCAGTGATAGAGAAGAAAACTTCCTTAAATGGTTTAAATCAAATAAATACATCAAAAAGATCATATTTCCTATCAGATGTGTAAAACTAAATCACATACATATGCATATCCGACAAAATTCCTTTCTTCCGTTAGATATTTGCATTAATGTTTCTGATGGTCTGTCTTGAACAATAGTGAAGGATGTGGTTAAAAACTTAACAGGCTGAAAACAATGAAAACATTGATGGTTCATTCACTATTCATGGAGAATCTGCTCTTTCATGCACTTGTAATCTTTTAATGTTTGGAAGTCTTGTTCACCTTTATTCTAGTACTAACAAGAACCATATTGAAAGGGATGTTTCTCTAGACAGCACAGACAAAATTACATGCTTTAACATGATTTCTCCTTGCTGCTTTATTTTATTGAAGGTATTTTAAAGCAATTTTGAACTGTTCTCCAAGTAAGCGTTCAGGACTTTGGTTAGCTAAGCACTTTGATATGACTGAAGTTACAAGCTCAGGATACCACACCTCACGTTAACATCTGCTTCCAATTTACCATCTTTGGTTTCTCACATCCTCCAGAGGGAGCTTGCCAAATGCTCCAGCATTAATGAAAAACACACGAGAAAAGCACTTTACACCTCAGACTGTGTGAGTTTTCTTGTCATCTGCTCAAGGAGTTCAATAGTTTATCCCTTAAAGAGTAATAGATCTAAATTTCAATACCAAATTTCCCATGGGTGATTAGTCTTTCTGTACATTATTGAAGGAGCACTACAGAATCATAGAATCAACTAGGCTGGAAAAGACCTTTAGGATCAAGTCCAACCATTACCCCAAGACTGCTAAGTCCACCACTAAACCATATCACCAAGGGCTTCATCGACATGTCTTTTGAACACTTCCAGGCACGGTGATTCCACCACTTCCCTGGGCAGCTGATTCCAATGCCTGACCACCCTTTCTGTGAAGAAGATTTTCCTGTGAGGTCAGAAAACATGCACTTGATTCTCAGGTGATAGAAACCGGTGGATGTGAAACTCTCCCTTTACCCCATCAAGAATCTGAACTGATGCAGTAAGTCTCCTGATGACCTGGCTGGCAGTTAGAGGCTCACAGTGATCCTGCCCTTGACCTGACACTCAGCTTGGGACACATTGGTCCAGGCAGGATGGACATCCCTCGTTAGCTGCCCCAAGCTGCCCAGGTCCCAAGCAGCAGTCCAGTCTGACTTCCCTCCAGCCCTACCTACACACACAGGTGTCTGGAGAAACTGGGTGATTCTTCCCTTTAATTTCATGTAGAGCCTGTAAACATTGTTCAGTCTGGGTGCAAGTCCCAGGCCTCAGGAGGTCACCTCAGCATGAACCATCCCATGACAAATCATTACAGCAAGCAAAATAATGACAGACAGAAATGGAGGAGGAACCTCCTAGAAACTGTGAGATTTTAGAAACACGAGAGCCTCTAAGTTTGCAGGACTCATGCTCCTGTTGGGCCTACACCTCAACCTTGTGTCCATCACAGAAGCTACCACCGCTGAACTACCGTGAGGAACAGGAGATCAGGACATTATTCAACTATTTTCATTAGTAGAGAACAAACTAGAGAATACATTACTGAGTTTTTGAATGACACTGAGCTCATAATTGCTACAAGCATTTTGGAAGACCAGAATAGAATTTTAAAGGATCCTTGAAAATCAGAGAAATGCATGAAGTGAATATGACATAATTCAATAAGGACAAGTGCAAAATTCTGCATTTAAAGGGAATAATCAGTGTTCAAATCAGGGAACAATGGGCCAAAGAAGAGTGTTTTTAGGAAAGGATCTGAGGGTTCCTAGGAATTAAAAAAAAATAAAATTAATGGGAAATATAATTGTACTTAAAAAAAAAAAAGATACTGTTGGGGTTCATATAAAAAGAAAAGTTGCTTGTAACACACATGAAGCAACCTGTCATCTCTATCTGGCACTCCCAGGGCTCACCTGCAATAACAGGCTAGTTCAGGATGCCATCCTTCAAGAAACAAAACAACACATCAGAGCCAAGGGTAGCAGAGACAGACCTGGGGCAGCCAAGGAGATGCCTTTCCTGGGATGGGTGGCATTGATAATGGCAGGAAAAGGAGATGGCAGTATTGTGGCATTGGCAGCTCAGCCAGTCACAGTCAGAGGTGCTAGATCTAGCTAATCATAGAATCATAGAATAATTAGGGTTGGAAAGGACCTTAAGATCATCAGGTTCCACCCCCCCTGCCATGCAGGGGCACCACACACTAAACCATGTCACCCACGGCTCTGTCCAACCTGGTCTTGAACATCACCAGGGATGGAGCATTTACAACTTCCCTGGGCAACCCATTCCAGTGCCTCACCACCCTTACCGTAAAGAACTTCTTCCTTATATGCAATCTAAACTTCCCCTGTTTAAATTTTAACCCATTACCCCTTGTCCTGTCACTACAGTCCCTAATGAAGAGACCCTCTCCAGCATCCCTATAGGCCCCCTTCAGATACTGGAAGGCTGCTATGAGGTCTTCACGCAGCCTTCTCTTCTCCAGGCTGAACAGCCCCAACTTTCTCAGCCTGTCTTCATACAGGAGGTGCTCCAGTCCCCTGATCATCCTTGTGGCCCTCCTCTGGACTTGTTCCAACAGTTCCATGTCCTTTTTATGTTGAGGACACCAGAACTGCACACAATACTCCAGGTGAGGTCTCACAAGAGCAGAGTAGAGGGGCAGGATCACCTCCTTTGACCTGCTGGTCACGCTCCTTTTGATGCAGACCAGGATACGGTTGGCTTTCTGGGATGCGAGCACACACTGAAGCCAGCTCATGTTCATTTTCTCATCAACCAACACCCCCAAGTCTTTCTCCACAGGGCTGCTCTGAATCTCTGCTCTGCCCAACCTGTAGCTCTGCCTGGGATTGCTCCGACCCAGGTGTAGGACCTTGCACTTGGCATGGTTAAACCTCATGAGGTTGGCATCAGCCCACCTCACAAGTGTGTCCAGGTCCCTCTGGATGGCATTCCTTCCCTCCAGGGTATCAACCGAACCACACAGCTTGGTGTCATCGGCAAACTTGCAGAGGGCGCACTCAATCCCACTGTCCATGTCAGCGATGAAGATGTTAAACAAGACCAGTCCCAACACCGATCCCTGAGGGACACCACTCGTTACTAGTCTCCAGCTGGACATTGAGCCATTGACCACAACTCTTTGCGTTCGGCCATCCAGCCAGTTCTTTATCCACTGAGTGTAATGGAAGCTCAGAGATGCCCAAGAAAAAATTATGTACCTTATGAACTGTAAAGGCTGTGTTTGCATGGAAGTGTGAGCCTGGTGTGAAATCAGCCACTTGACATAATCTGCATTAGAGTGATTTCTACAGCAACATAAAGAGTGCTTTCCTATGCCCAGTGCATCACCATCCTTGAAAGCAGCACTTGACAGTAATACCCTATAAAGTCAAGGGTCCTTCAGTTGTGATAGTGATTTAACTTTCAGAGGAACATCATCAGTGCTGCTTCAGCATCAGCACTGGAGTTTAGAGCTGGAGAGAGCTGTGCAATCTCTGCTTTCCTTAACCTCAACACACTAATTACATTTTTTTTCCCTCTCTCTTGCCTGTCAGATCAAAGTGTGCAGGAGTTCTTACATGCAATGTACAAAGGAGTGACTGACTCCAGCCAAGGCATGGTGGTTCAGCTGGCATGTTCCTTCTTTGTGGATGCCAGAGTGCAGCTCTCACCCCATTTTGTTGCATGTGCTGTGCACTGGGCAAACAGCAGCCTGCAGCAGATCAACTTCACTGACCCAAACAGAAGCACAGCTCAAATACAGGACTCGATCACTGGTAACCTTGGAGGTAATGTAACAACCCATGAGAATGACTGCACATGAATAGAATCTAAAATGAAAGTAAAGAGAGAAATTGCATTTAACCAAGTATGAAGTATTTTTGCCACACTGCGTTGTTCAAACCAAGGCTGAGAGCCAGGAATGTCCATAATGCTGATTTCTAACGTGAAGAAAGAGCTGTAATAGTCTGAATCTGAGAGTATACATTTGCAGTATCCAGCTGGTAAACTTTTGACCTTGTTCCTCTAATTTTTAACATGGCAATCCTTCACAGTATTTTCAGTTTTAATGAGGAGCAGCCATATTCCCCAGGGACTGAGTCTGCTCCATTGAATGCTTTCATGCTGCTGTTGGGAAAGTACAGGTCCATCAGCTCAGCAGTCACACTCTGAGTTGAGGAAGTCAAAATGTGAAATAAAAAGAATTTACTTTCCACAAGCAAGGAAAGTAATGAAATTAAATTCTGTGTTAATGAAAACAATAATTGAAAAAGCAAGTCTTTAGAAGCCACAAAGCAAATCAATCCCTGATTTACCCCATCAGCTTAAGTTATGTGAGTGTTAATTTGGCCATCAACATGCAAGGTGATGTTAAACTCACACATTAAAGATACTATTAAAAAAGAGTTCTATCCTTCTCAGATGAACTGTTATAAGTGATACAGCTTCATGGTAGAAAAGTATTGCTCTAGAAGCAGGTACTAAAATGGGAGTTCATATTGTGGTGCTCACCTACATATCAGTGGATTAAAAGTGGATTGCACTGTCAAAAATTGCTGAGATACCCAAAGCAGGATCATTTGAACTGGCAAGTGAATAGGAGAGGGGGAGAATTAGGATATAAGCTTCAGTAGACTTAGTTACCTTGTAAAGTGGCCTGTCATCATGAATCCATTTCATGAGAGTTTTCTGGTGCTAACGATACACTACTCCAAGATACGGGCACATTTCAGGTAGAAAACCAGTTAGGGCCAGAGCATGATGCTGAGCAGTGAGCTACTGTCATCTGTGCTGTTCAGTGAGAAGCATAGTCCTGGCAAAACTTCAGCCCTCAATACTGACCAACTCAAGCTGAGGAGAGCATAGATCAACAGGAAACCCCAGTGAGGTGCATGTACAGTTGGGGGGGGGGAAGGTAGAGGGTTTAACAGTGCCTTGTGAGTTGTGCCTCTTGCCTTTAGGGATGAAGAGCAGTCCCAACTTGCTTTATTTACTCACACAGATTTGGCCTTCAGGCCTCAGCGAGTAGGATGACATGTGTCCCCCTCCCCATCTCTTTTCCATGCAGACGGGGATGTGTGCAGCATGAGCTTGGAGAGCGCTGTGTCGCCACTCAGCCGGGTTGCCTTGGTGAGCACCATGTACTTCAAAAACATGTGGCAAAAGAAGTTTTCCTTTATGGATACCCAGATGTTGTCTTTTACTACGGCAGAGGGCTCAACACTGAAAGTGCCCACGATGCATCACACAGCTGAAGTTAACTACGGTAACTGTCCTTAATCCAGATTTGCTCTATTGTATGACATAGAAGTTTTATTTATTTAATTTCCACAGGTACCACACTAAGAGGTGTTACTTTCTCAGCTTGGAAAGGTAAAAATTTTCCCACCCCCTTAGCTTTATCACTGTTTGTTCATTGAGTGCGTAAGCCCCAGAGAGAGGATAATATCATTGCACTGCACTGAACTGCACACCCATGCCCCCTGTCTCTGGTCACAGCCTGCCCCCAAGGCTTTAGAGTAAAATTGGAGATCTTTAGGGCCAAATTATGCAACAGAGAGAACGTTTTATGGACCTTATACCCAATCAGTGGATTATCTCAGGACAGGCTTAAACCAGTATAAACATAGGTAAAACTTTTATTTGCATAATATGTGAATATAGTGTTTGCTCCTTTCAAAGGCTTGGAGTATGTGGGTTGCTGACAGAAGGGCTCATGTTGTAGGCTGAATTTCCTGTCACCAGGAATTCAACCATTTAGCTCTACAATCTTTCAAACTGTAAAAAGCTCCTTTCCTTTCTACGCTAGATTTCAGAACTGCACTTGGGTAAAAACCTTCCTAATTCCAAATCTAATTTTTTTCAAGACCAATTTATATCTCTTAGCATTGCTCCAGCTTTATCCCTTCAGTTAAATAGCTCCTCTTCAGCCTCCGTATTTACTCCTAAATGCATTTGCAAGTCACCAAGCTGCCTCTGAATTTCCTGTTAGCTAAGCTGAAGATGCCAAGCCCTTCAGATACTCCAATTCTCTACTAGATCTTTTCTGCACTTTTCCAATTTAATCTTTCTTGAAAACT
Source organism: Pezoporus wallicus (assembly GCF_028554395.1). Classification (NCBI taxonomy): domain Eukaryota; kingdom Metazoa; phylum Chordata; class Aves; order Psittaciformes; family Psittacidae; genus Pezoporus; species Pezoporus wallicus. Next base: position 292,278 of record NW_026641738.1, on the reverse strand, counting down.
AATTACTAGCAATGTCCATAATGCTTTCAACGAGCCCATACACATGCTCAATAAAATACTCTTGGTATTTCTATGACTTGCTAAAAATACCGTGCATAGTGCACTACAGAATCAGCTCAGGGTGGTAACTCAGGGTTGACCACACCTGAATCTTTTTGCTTTCTCCATTTTTTTTTCCAGCTGATGGGTCCAAGGTAAATCAAGGTGAGAGAAATCTCTATAGGTACACACCCGATATTTCAATTCATCTCACTTTTTGTTTCTTTCTGTGACTTGATTATCCTTGATAAAAGGGATCATTTAAAATTTGCTGATTGTCAGATTTGATAGGGCCAATTCAGTTTTTGCCACTAGAAATGCAAGAAGCATGTCTAACAAGTCATTTTGAAATTAATACAAAAGACAGGCCCAGTACAACAATGGAGAGGCATGAGATAACTTTCTTTCATTATTAAATGAAAACAGCTGTCTCCCATCAGGATCCAGAACACAGAGCAAGAAAGATTAGCAATGACTTGTTATAGAGAGCAGCATTTACAACATTGTTTATCCCTTTAACATGGCCACACAGAACAAATCAGCCTGGGGACAGTTAACACTGCTCTAATAAAATGTCAACATTACTGTTTAAACATGCCTATTACTATTTATACGTGCAGTGTACTGCAGCTACTTTACATATTCTTTTTTCCCAGGCAATTCGTCAACTATATTTGAATACTGATTTAGAATATATATAATCCTTATGGGATGCTCCAAATTAGTTCAAGTAAGGAACGCTAAATATTTTGACTCAGTCATCTCAAGTCTTTGATTTTCTTTCTAATTAACAAATAAGGGATGAGGCATCCATGACTTCTCTAGGGTATCTGTATCTATCTCTCTCTATAGAGGTATTTCACACAATCAGCTCTGTTCAGATGAGCCACTGTTGTGAGTTAATAGCAACCTGAGCTGGCTGCTAATGCGCTAGAGACAACCTCTTATACCCCATCGCTGCAGTCCTGAACTGTCTGCTTACCAAGGCCTAGGTTGTGAGTTTTGGGGTTTTTTACCCACCTGAATGATGAAATAAAGATCTGTATTTGCCCACCCACAGGCCAGTTCAAGACAGCAGCTCTGGAGGCTTTCAGCATGGTTGAATTACCCTACCTGGGGGAGAAACTCAGCATGTTCCTAGTGCTTCCCAGCCACAGAAGAACATCTTTGTCCCAGATTGAGTCACACCTTTCTGCCAAAAACATAACCGTTTGGGCCAGCAGCTTAAAGAGAACAAAGATGGACATTTTTCTACCTAGGTAAGCAATGTCAGTACTCCAAGGTGGCTTCACTACTTCAGTTGTCAGAATTCTGTGTGACAGCACTGATACAAGCATTGTACGAGGCAAAATCAAAGGAGGTGCTTTTGATTTTGTTATTCATCACATGATCAGAAAACCTCCACCCCTTTCTTAAGCCATGAAGAGATGAGCTAGGAATGCCAAAACTTGCTGTTTCGTTCTGCACTGTTTCAGACACCAAGTATTTCAGTTGATCCTACAGATTTCACTTAAAATTTGTTTGGGGTATAACAATCCTTTAAGAATCTACAAAGAGAGAAATGTTCTTGACTCTTTCCCACACTCCATTTTTCACTTTGCTTAAGGAAGGATAAATAGATAACCTTTAAGAAAACACAATAGCTTATTTTTACAACTTGTTAGTGTACTACGGAAGTACTCTGCAAAGAATTTGGGGACCCCCCACCGGTCATATCCATTTTTCTGTGCACAAAGAAAACTGTGCACAGAAGTTTCAGCCACCAGTTTTCTGTCTTAGTCATTTGCTGCTGCTAGAAAATGCACATATCCTGGAGGTATTTTCTATCATCTATTCAAATGAAATCACATAGCAGGAGGCATCAGGTGCAGGAAGCCCTTTTGCAGCTGTACCTATTGTACGGATCAGCATGGAAGGGCTACATTATACATCTCACAATGCATTCCTCGTGTTAATGAAGCACTGAAAACCAATTTGTACATTAATTTCTTTTTTTTCTACAAGCCAATCTTTGGCAAATGTTTCAAAGGGCCCTTTGCTACAGCCAGAAAGATTGTTAACAAGAGGACACCTGGGGAAATGCAGAGTTCCTGTGTCAAGAACACTGAGAGGCAGTTTGATTGCAATAGATGAAGGCAAGGGATTCCTTCTGTCATTGTCTTCAGGTTAAGATGACTTGCTTTTCTGCAAAGTACACTTATCAGACAGAATGCATTGGGCTAATACAGAAATAGATGAAATGCAAAGGCTTGAAATAACTGCATCTATTCCACCTTTCAGCTCTATGAAACTGCAAATCCTGCATTTAAATAAAATCTCTCTATTAATTTCAGGTTCAGTATCCAAAGCCTTTTTGATCTAAAGACAGTTTTTTCTGCCTTGGGAATCAGAGATGCATTTGATCCCATCACTGCTAATTTTAAAGGCATTTCAGGTAAGAGGCTTGACTGCGTAAAAATGATCGCTGACCCAATAGTTCTAGACTCTTACATTGAATGATCCAGTAGACCTGAGCCTTCTGAGTTGATTGTGCTACTTCTTCTGTGAAACTCTAAAACACAATTCACACTCAGCTGTTCTACTTTTTACACTATCTGTCCAGCAGCATCAGGTTACAACACATTTGCTGCTGTTCCAGCTAAATGCCAAGGGACTGGAATCCTTTGGCTTAGCCAACCTTTAGGGAAGTTCAGGTTCAGCCATTGAATTAGTTGCCTGGCTGAAATACCTAACAGTTGTGTGATGCTTAGATTCTGCAGAAAGAAAAGGTAGCAGCATTCTGAATTTTAATAAATAGAATCACAGACTGGTTTGGGTTGGAAAGGACCTTAAGATCACCTAGTTCCAACCCCTGTGCCATGGGCAGGGACACCTTCCACTAGGCCAGGTTGCTCAAAGGCCCATCCAACCTGGCCTTGAACACTGCCAGGGATGGGGCAGCCACAACTTCCTTAGGCAACCTGTTCCAGTGCCAAATTAATTTAAATTTATTTATTTAAACAAATGTGTTTGCACTGAAATTCAGAAAATAACTATAAATATCCATTTCTGGCTTTGTTTTTTTGTTTGTTTGTTTTTTGGTGGGCTTTTTTTTGTTGTTTTGTTTTGGTTTGGTTGGTATTTTTCTGCAGAGCAAGATAATCTTTATATTTCAGAAGCTATTCACAAAGCAGAGATTGAAATAACAGAAGATGGTACAAACGCATCAGGAGCTACAGGTAAATCAAATATACAGGCTGTACTTCTCACTTTAGGAGCTTATTACTACAAAAATAACTACTAGTCTTTATTTATTTATTAAGGCATAGTGGCATTTAAATGTGTTCCTACCTAAATTTAAGCTTTTATAATTAACACACTTCCATTTTGCCTTTGCAATTGCTTATAATAACTCTATCGTATTTGATCTCAGACCAACACTAAAGACTCAAGTGAAATCCAGCTTTATCAGCCCACAAAAAATCCAGTTTGAGAAAATAAAACACTTATTTTTCTGTCAGTTAAATCTGTTTGCTCAGATTATAAAAGCAAAAAAAAGGTTACTAATATTTTATCTATAGCTCCTGAACTGTTACAAGCTTTGTATTTTGAAGATGATCTCTTTGATAGCATTAAAGGCAACGACGGGGAAGTTTTGCCTCCTTGAAGGCAGGCTTCTTGCTTACACACTTTGCAGAGTGACCTTCATGTGCAGTAGCTTCTGCTAAAAGCTCATATTCATGTGAACAGCTGGGGCTGGCTGAGTGGGGAAATCTAGAATAAAATCTCAGCTATGGACTACAGAGTCAATAAATGACTCTCACAAGCTGAATGGCATCTCAACAGAAATTCTCCAGTATAATTTACATAAAACTAAAATTACTGAGCTGTGCAATCCCCATTTTTCTTCTACTTTTGGTCACATGAGCCTTATCAAGAAAAGCTCCTTTTTTGCTTCCCTTTTGGAAGCCTCAGATGCTCCAGAGCTGCTGCAAAGTCCGTGTGAAGGGCAATGGCAGCCCTAGACCCCAGTGTAGTTTATGCACGCATTACCATTGCTTGCTTGCTTCTCTTGAGATGCTGAACATGTTTCTCAAGCTGTTCAAACACCAGCACAGTAGCAGGGTGATAGTTAACCACATCTCGCCTTTCTGCTTCCCTGGTCTGTGCCAACTGTAGATGTACTCCACATGCACATTGCAAACACTGGTGGCCCTTAACTGCAGATCAGGGCAAGAGACAGGACTCTCCCATTTCTTTTCCTTTCTTTCAGGTGGAAATCCAAGAGGCAGCATTAATTGGGGCTGTGGTAACAGCAAAAATTGTATTACCTTTTCAAAGCCAGACAGACTCACTTCAACAACCCACACACAAACCACCTGCACGTTGCCTCACAACGCTTACCTTGATCATTCACCCAGACCAATTTCACTGCTGGATAAAATTGTTTTATTCTTAAAGCAGAAGAGCAAAACTCAAAGTACTAAACATCAGCACTTGGGGGCACTGTACAGAAGATGGAAAGAAAATAGACACATTTTACTAATGTTTTCTGTGTTGCATTACAGCAATGGTGTTACTAAAAAGATCTCGAACACCTATTTTCAAGGCAGACCGACCTTTCACATTTTTCCTGAGAGAAGCTAATACAGGTATGCATGCTCTGTGTTTCAGCAGCAGAATCCTTCACCAAAATCAATTAACAAGTTCTTTGTAAATAGGACATCTTTTTCAGTCCAGGAAATTTCGGCAACTACAGAAACAGTAGCCTTAGGGATTTTAAAGCATGAGGAACACAGTTTAAAAAGAATGCATGATAGTCATAGAAGTCAGGGAAGCCAGGTTAGCCTCTCTTATCTTGGTTTAGTATGGTTTAGTACATACTAAACCAGGTTTTTACTACAAATATAAGGCCTAGAAAGATCTTACAGGTCTTGAGTTGCTGCAGTGGGTCCAGAGAAGAGCAATGAGGCTGGTGAAGGATCTTGGAGCACAAATCCCCAAGCTGAGGGACCTGGGGTTGTTTAGTCCGGAAAAGAGGCGGCTTTCTACCACTATCTGAAAGAAGGCTATAGTGAGGTGGGGGTTGGTCTCTTCTCCCACGTAACAAGTGACAGAACAAGAAGTAACGGCCTCAAACTGCCAGGCAAGGTTTAGATTGGGTATTAGGAACAACTTCAACAGGAGAGTAGTCAGGCATTAGAACAGGCTGCCCAGGGAAGTGGTGGAATCACCATTCCTGAAAACATTCAAAAAATGTGTAGATGCTCTCAGTGATATGGTTTAGTGGTAGACTTGGCAGTCCTGGGGTAAGAGTTGGACTTGATGGTCTTAAAGGCTTTTTCCAACCTAGTTCATTTTATGATTAAATGCCATAGGATTAGAGACTGACCTCCACAGGGCAATTCAAATTACAAATGGGCTAGATCAGCTGGATTAATATCTGAAGAAAGAAATCCTTTCCTATAAATGAAACTTATTCATGCATATACAGATGGCACAGAGCAAACAGACTTCTGCCTTTAGGCACGAAGACCTGAAACACCCTGTATTAATTCCTACCTTAGCAGTTTCTAGGGGGATAACTCAGAAATTCTGAAGACCAACAATCTTTTGCCTAGCTACAGCTCACAAAAATGCAGAAAGTTTCTCTTCCCTCATATTTTGAAAATCAGCACCTTTGAGAAGATAGTTTTACACATCTGGACCCTTCGCTACTTAGCACCCTCATGAGCATTTAGGTTATCAAAAGCCACAGGTATTCACTGTATGTCATCAGGTAACTTGGCTCTGCAAAAAAGCTTAACTTGTATCTTCACTTTTGCAAAGAAATGACCAAAAAAAAAACCCCAAGAACCTGTATTTCTTTTGCATCTTACAACTTTTTCTGGCAAATGAACTTCCCCAGCCCCAAAACAAGACCAAGAAAAACTCCAATCCAAACAGAAGTGCAGAACACATCTGAAAAAGTGAAACATCACAGCACTCCCTTGCTTCAGTATGAGATGTATAGTCTAATTTCAAATGTCCAATCACACAAGTTACTCCAGATCTCTGCCAAAGGAAAACACTATATAGCTCATTAGCAACAATAAAGGAGAACTGCATTATTGCACCATTTAGCATGTGCTTGCTCCTCCAGAGTATCAGGCCACCTCCAACAGCTCTTACCATTCTTAGCAATGCAGTAAATTTGCACCTGAAGTATCTTCCTAAAAAGCTTTCAAAACCACAAGTTTCTCTTGTAACTGGGGTCGTATCTATTTAGATTTTCAGGGAACATACAGCCATTTATAGCACTCAGTAAGACACTGGGGCCTGTCAAGAAGCCCAAAGACAGTCATTTTCCTTTTCCACTGCCAAGCAACACCCACTGTTCTCTCAGTCAGTGAATACCTGTGTATGTAACACTCTGCTTTAAAAACCTGGATCTTATGTTTTAAAAGAGATGTGTTTGCATTTTGTTCAAGAGAAAAGCACTACTTTGGTGTTTCAAATATGCTTTTGGTGATCACTGTCATTTAATGAATAGAAGTACTTTTACTGGGCAAATACAGAATCTAAAAAAAGGCACTAAAGCTAATCTATGAAACCAAAGCCACAGACTGTTCAGGATTAAGAACAAATGAATTTTGATAAATAAAATTGCTCACTTTACAGTGTATTTTTATATATAAAAAGGAAGGAAATCAGATTGTAAAATAGGATTTTTATATGATAACAAAATACATAATTTTTAATCAACTCAAAATCAGAAGCACATTTCTGGTATTTAAGCTTTCTAATGCAAAAAGTGAAAACTGAAAATATTCAGTCATTTTGTTTGTTTAGACTTAGTGACTCAAGTTGTTTGGATATGAAAAGGGGGAAAAAGTAAATAAGGCCTGCTTGTAATAGATTTTATTAACTTAGAGGTACTTAAAACCTACTATCCCCATAAATTTAACAATGAATCTTCATTAAGACCAAAAGTCTTCAGTGTATCAGTCTTCTAGTAATAGCAGAAATACATTTTCTAGGACTTAAAATAGCATCGTTCTGCCTGAAATAATAGAAAAATTTTGTGTGTGTGGGGGGTAATCTGAATTTTGGGTTTGAACACATTTCCTCTGAAGGATAGGCAAGGTAACAGCAATACAAGCAACTGATCCACAGATGCAATTAGTCTGAAACAGTGATTTCATTCAAGGGGTTGTAATAACCTCTCCTGAAACTACAGTATCAACACAACGGAATGAAACCAGGCTGTTTTGCTCAGTTCAGAAGCAATTCCTTAGGCAATGGTTTGAGTAAGTTGCACGGTTTTGGCAAATTTCTGATTTGGGCTACCAATATTTGGAAAGGCCTTTCAGTTTCTTAATACAGAAATGTTCAAATCATTCTAAGACAAGCATCAATTGGAGTTGATTTTTCCATACAAGGAATGCATGATCACAAATCTGCTAGTTTCATGCTTAATTTATGTATTTAAACTGTACTACACTTTGAAAATGCAGTCCCAAACTGAAATAATGTTAATATGGCTTTCATTTACAGGTTCAGTACTCTTTATGGGAAGAGTTACAAATCCTTCATAATAAACACTAGGCAAACAAACTGTCTTCTGTTCCTCATATGGCGCGCTTTCCTTCAATGAAATGAAAGGCTACATTATATGTACTTATTAAAACACTGGTTTAAACATTATAACTTTTGCAAGAAAAAGCAAATCTTTATTTCCCTGTTCTAAAGTAAAAAACTTAAGAATAAAATTGAAATTAAAGCCTGGTCCCAGACTCAGTTATAATCAGCTGAGACAGTAAGGTAACCAGCAAATAGCAAAATGCTGTGAAAAGGAAATCAAGTTCAGAGGCTATTTCAAGACTGACAGAACAGGTAGGAAGCAGAAATACCTATTCAAATCAGTGACCAAATAAATAGTATTACTAAAAAAATGTACTACATTTACTACCTTTTATTTTACTTTTTAAAGAGAATACAACATAGAATGGACATTCCTAAAGAACACTGAATGAGGCTAAAAGCATCTAGAAAAATGCTTTTTTCCAGCATCCTGACAAAAACTGGGATACACTGAGTGTTTTAGTACAAGATTCAGCAACTCATGGTACAAACATCGGAAACCTAGGCCCATAAAGATTTTTGGGTGAAGACTGCAAACCACTGATCCCTAGGAAAAGCAGAGGGGAGCTGTTCCCACTGAACCACAGCAAACTTCCCAGAAGTTAAGAGCATCTAGCACAGATGAAGAATGTGGCCAATAAAGTGATACTTTGTGTCCAAGGAGCAGCAGCTTCTGGCTGTTCTGCATTCATAAGCACGTAAAAACTTCCGACGCAGAAAAACTGCGCAGCAGCCTCAAAGGCTATTGACGTCTGCTTTACTATATTGTATCCTCATATAACTGTGGGGTTTATCATTGCTGCAGATGTGCACATGGGATATCATTTTGTTATGCCAAAGTCACCAACTTTGGCATACACAAGGTATCATCCTACTGTAGTTGCAATTCAGGATTAGCTTCCTCTCGCTCATTCTCTTGATTGAGAACAGAATATCCAGTGATACAAAATTGCTCTTCATTCTTTAACACTGATATTAGAACATACAAGCTGTGGAAAGTGAAGGCAAAATAAAATAAAAACTGTACACAATCCTACACAAAGGTTAAAATAGAGATTTTATTGATGGAATAACAAAAGTGCTTTTCTTAAATATTTCTCAAAATACATTTATACAACTTACAATAATATATCCAAAATAACTGTATATACAAAACATTACCTTGTTTAATGTATGTGCTTTTTTTTTTTTTTTGCCTTTTTTTTTTTTGAAAATTACAAAGCAACTTTTTGGCAAAGTTCAACCTTAAGAGGTGATAGTTTTGAAGGTTGGATTAAGAAAAATAGAACCTGAGGGAAAGTGACGCTTAAGTCCATAACAAGCAAGAAGTTCTCCATTTCGTTAAATAAGAATGTTTTTGTAGTATTTTTCACATTACAAAAATAACAGAAGTGAAGAAAAAAGATGATGGATACTTTTCTCATTTTATAGAGCAGCTTCTCATTCTTTCAGATACAAGAACTTGAGATAAAAGCGCATGTCAAAAATGAATGCAAGTAAGGACAGCAGAGCCCTGCTGTGGCTTTCTCTCATGTGCAGTTTTTTCTTAGGTGCTGTTGATATGGTTGACCTGATTGGATCTGCGATGGATTTCTTCCAGAAAACTCTCAAGCTGTTCTATCAGCATTCGTTTTTTAAACCTGCATTTAAAAGAAAGCATAATAATAGATGCAGCACACAGTAACAAATGAAACATCATTCACAAACCTTTTAGTGAACCCTGGAAACTTCAGTTGTTATTTTAGGTCCTGTGCATGCTGAGGTGATTATATCTCATCATAAGTACATATGTTGTCTCTTAAAGTTCTGGTAAGCTCCTAACTTGCTTTTCCATTTAATACAAAACTATGCTTACTACAATCTATTCTATCATGTTTCTCAACATCACTCAGCCCTCAGAAATCCAGGAAAAAGAGAGTCATGTATTTGATGTTTCTAGAAGTTCTGAAGTATAGAAGTAAAACATATGTCAAAAGAACTATAAACTTAAAGCTGGCAAGGATTATTTAGGGATTATTTACATGCCTTCAGGGTGCATTCAACAAAGTTAAGTGAAGATGGTACTGGTGAAGGAATGGCCATTATAGGGTACAGAGCAGATTTCCTGACAAGAAAATACAAATCAGAAGTTTGAAAAAGAAATGAAAGAAAACACAGATGTAACCCAAACCCGGAGTCTCTGCAGTTCTATTCCATATTGATTACGTACATTTGTAAAGCAGACCATTTTGTCACCTTCGCTTACACCCCTGCCTCGGCACACAAAGCTCCTTGCTGTTTCCAGTTAGCCTTCCCCTCCCTTTGCAACGTTTCTGCACCACTTTCTCAACTTAGTACTATTCTGAACTATACACTGAGTTCAGTCCTGTGACCTTTCTTAACTCCAGCAAAACCCTCTAGTCCCAGCCAGGCCTCCCAGGCCATGTTCTTGTCTCACAGAAACATGGCATCTGCCCCTAATTCCCAGACCACAGACCTCCCCACAATCCCAGTTTAACTATTGGGAAACAAGCTCCCATTCCCAAGCACATACTATCTTGTGAATACCTGTGTTCTGAGCCCTTTCCCATCTTTCTCATCACAGTTCTCCTCAGTAACCCCATGGAAATCCCACACTTCAATTACTGCTTCCCCTCCATTCTCCCTCATTGCTTTCACAACTGCTCCCTGCTTAATGAAAAGCATTAACCTGGAAAACAGACAATTATTCATTCTTATTCCCTCTAGCAAAAGCCTTAAGCTAACAGCAGTGCTATAATATATAAAAACACAGTGAAAATTTAGCATGCTCATATTCTGTGCAAGTGACTGCGCAACGTTACTTCCCAGAATACCTTCAAGCCCCTCTGAAGCATCTGTACAAGTCAGCAGCAGATAATTCCTACAAACTTAAAACATGATGGAAGGTGGAGAAAAAACACATTGCTAACTATTCTCACCTTACTGTTGGCACAAGAATTTGGGTTTACAGTGCACTATGTCGAGCCCTTCAGTACATCTCACTGAAAGTTCCTTTCCAAATGCTGAACACTGCAGCAAACAACTTTTTTTTCAAGGCAGCAGAAACAATTTACCACATAAAATATTATAATTAGCATATTTAAGCACTGACTACAATTCAACTGCTCACTCTACTAGGAATATTAGTACCCTTAATAAGAGAACTTCCTTGAGTAGCTATTGAGCTTAAAGCTTCATTATTATTTTGTAATTGGTTTTATGAATTCTTGCCAACACTTTTATCACAAGTGGGTATTGCTCAGCATTTTGCCTAGGTAAACACTTTGGGCTTTGCTCTGTGTATTGTTAGCTTAAAGCTCTTAATTTAAAGAATAACTGAACGGGAATTGAATTTCTTATAATGAGAAGTTGGCTAATTTGGAGAATGTTAATATGTGTTTTGTCAGATTTTGCTCTATACTGTTTAGCAGAGAATAAAAAAAATAAACTTATTCTTAGTGCTAGGACCATAAATGGATTGCTATGCCAACTGCAGAAATACTAAAGACTTCTCCACTACCTAGGCTAATTCTTTTTAGCCCCTTCCTAAACAGCTCTTCATCCTCCAAAGTTACAGCCATCTATTGGTGAGATGTGTCTCTTGTGTTCAGGAAGGACTCTTTATAAGCACTGAGCCAAATGTGCGTCACTAAGCATTTGAAAAGCCTTTGTCAGACTAGCGAAGTATTGAAATAGAGATGTGTTATCTCCTCAGCTTTAGTATTTTCACAATTGAAGAAATGGAAGAATGTAAGAAAAAAAACATCAAACCATTATCTACCTCATCTTGATTTCTGCCTCTCAAAAATGATAGCTTTTCTGCTACCAGAAGAGGAACTGTTGAGGTAGTCAGTTTGCAAAGGAAGCTGAAAACTGCGGATTGTTGTAGAAATCTTCCTCTCTCTTCGTAACTCTCTAGTGAACTAATCTCCAAAACTGAACCAGGACTGTTTTATATGTACACTTTGTTGCTGAAATGCTTGAGAGTTTACAGATCTTTGGCACAGGGAAAGAAAGCAGGCATCCCAAATTTGAACTGCATTCTGTGGCACTGCGAAGGTCAGCTATCAGTTAACAAAACAAGACTTTGACAACTCTGGAGAGCCTAGAGATGTTTTCTGCAGGGACCAGGTAACCTTGGTTAAATGGGCTTGCCTGGGTAAGGAAAGCAGTAGAGAACTGCACAGGGATTGTAAACAGTGTTATTCAGTCAGATAAAATGACCACACTATAAAAATCTAACCTAAGAGAGAAGAGGAAGGAGAGATGAAGCTGTTCCTGCACTCCAGCCAGTAACAGTTAAAGTCTAACAACACTCAACAGAAACAGAATTGCCAGCCTTTTCTACCAGCAGATGCAGTGAACTGTTGGATATGGTGGGAGGTAGGACTTAATTCTGATGCAACATTCAACTTTTGCCAAATTTTGTAGGGATTCAACTCAAGATGATTGGAATAGAGAGGCTGTGCAACAGAGATAAGAATTACAGATTATCTAAACAGCCTAACTTTACAGGCATAAATATTCCAATCCCATTAAGGACTGCCCCAGATTCCAGAAGCAGTATTGTTTTGGTGTGCTGAGGCAGTGAGGAAGCATGTATAATATACAGACTATGACCTACATGGCCTTCTGAAATAAGCCTCAAAGTTACAGTTGTATTTATGATCCAAGCAAGATGTTGGAATTATTAGTTCACTTCAACTCAAACACTGCAGGTTCCAATCATAATTACACATTTCTCCTTTCTTTTCTCTAGAAGGTCAAGCAAGTATGGTCAGTCTAAGGATGCTGTAATGTAGTTTCTGCCTGGATTAACAACACGGGGTTTAAATCCACAGCAATTCTCTCTACTCCAGTGACAAACTACCTCCCATTTCCAGAGCTTCAGACAGGACTTTCAAGGAAATGCATCATCTGAAGATGAATCTTTATGGAACATACCTGGATCTCAAAACTGATTTTAGGACATGATTTTGAGTTGATGCAGAATAATGAATTTCAACTGTTTCTGGAAGCCTAATTCACAGTAACATTCAGTTGTACCAAGTTTTTCAAATTAGCAGTATGCTCACATCTGAACTTTAGCACCTGAAGCCCTTTCTATAGTTAACTTATCTTTCTATGCCATTGTCCAGCTACATTTCTGGCAATTCTGCAGTTACGGTTGCTAACATTAAGACAAAATCTGAGGCAAAAAGGTAAGGTCGTGCAAACTGCACACATCAGGAAGTTTATGTGTTTCTGTTCATTTCCTAGGGAATTATTTACTTGTGGTGTAAAACACCGTGGCAAGTTTCAAACAAAGAACTGCATCGTTGTCAAGCAGTTATGTATGGCAGTACATGGTGCAGTTTTAGAAGATTAATACAGTTCAGTTACCTACCTTGAAGCTTCTTTAATAACATTTTGTAAAAATATCAGTCGGGTTTGTAAGCTTCCTTGTACATGCTTTAGTAAAAAGAAGATTCTTTCATATTCTTAAAGAGAAGAGCAAAATCACAGTTACTTAAATGCCTATACAGATATCTGTTGTCACAGATCTGAGTGAAATGCAACACATTTCATTTCACTTTTGTAAGCTTTTAGGATATATTACCTATCAACCAGACCTGTAGCAATGATATACTGTTTAATAAACACTAACATCAAAAAATATAGGATATTGCAGTTAGGAATGCATTTAGGAATGCAGTTAGGAATGCAGTTACTGGAATACCTAACAAGTTCATTTTAATATCAGTAATACAAAAAAATGTGACTTTCATAAACACTGATAGGTAGAGCAATGTTTTAATCACTTATCCAGGAAGTTTATAGCAGAGGTTTAAGAACAAATCTTTTCAGCTTTATATTTATTTTGCTCCAGTCTCATGGTTCAATATGTTTCCAAAATAGTGATCTAATATGAATTGTCTAACTCTCATGCCAATCATCTGAAAGAAAGATTTTGTATACTTACTCCTTCCTGGTTTTCGGATTTCTTTCATAATTTGTGCTCTTAGCTCTATATTAATCTCTCTGGAACTTCTGCAATGCACTGGCTTTTTCCCTTTGCTGGGTGAAGACATTGGCAAGTTCTCTTCGGTACTTTGTTCTTTACTACCTGATTCTTCATGATTCTCCAAAAACCCATCAACATTCATGCTATTCCCTAAATGTTCATGGCCTACATCCTCTGTATGAGCTGCTGGTCGATCCAATGAATTGAACAAAGAGGAGGACGTTGAAAACTCTGAATCCACAGTATCTGGGAAAACATCTGATGAAAGTGTATCTGTAACATGATTCTCAACCACATCATCTATTGTAGCCTCATTATTTGTTTCTGATGCTGAAAAAAACAAAGATACATTTGCCAGCTTCACATTATCATCTGATAGAAGTCTAAGAAACAGTTCAGTATTAAACTCTCGTAAAATTACGCTCCAGCTTATGTACTTTAGTGTACATGCCAGGCATAAGAAAATGTGTTTATGAATTGTAACACTGAGCAGATCTCTATAATCTCCTGGCAATTAATGGCTTAAAAAAATCACAAGCATATTCTTTATACGAAAATGGAAACTGCTATATGGACTACCAGCAAAAGAAAAAGCACCTGTAAAATGTGCTTTTATGACATGCTTGTTTTCCCATATTACACTGAACTGACAATGTTCACTTTAGGGCTGAACAGTGAACAATATTGTTACACAGGGCCTCAACTCCACTCTAAGGGAAGTGAATTCACCAAGCTACAGCAAAATTCAAATTAAGTTCATGTTGTGATACTTTTGGAGCATCTGAATTCCCAGGCAAAGGATGAACACCCTTCTAACTGCTTACAGTGTCCCCTCATTTAGTACAGGAAACACACTGTTTATAGTGGGAAGTTCATATGAAAGAGACTGAAAGACTATCTTAACTGTTTCTGTAATTAACTCCAGATGGTAAGTACTTCATTTTCAAAAGTGAGGGATAAAATAGCCATATTTGGGAAATCAGCCAAAGGTATTTTTAGATAAATAACTTTTTTGCATAAATTAAAATGCAAACTCTCTAAAGATAATGAAGATTCACTTACTTTTGTGAACAGGAATAGGTTTAACAAGGTCAGGCTGTGCTTGTGTGATTGGTGTTGGTGGCCCTTTTCCTCCAATGTGATTATTCACAACTGGAGGAGTTTGTGGTCGACTTCTGAGCAGGGGTGACATACAGCGTCGTCGTTTTGGAATCCCTTGCATATTTGGTTCTCCAGGTCTTTTATGTTTATTTTGAGGCCCTGATACAAACTCATCCGCTTCATCTATCATCATTCCCTGTAATTAAATTAATGGGGAGAATAAAACTTATGCCAAACCCTCATCATATTAAAGACAATTAATGCTTTGTATACCATGCTGTATACCATGTATATGATGCTGTTTACCATGTACAACACACCATTATGCACTGAACTCTTAAATGTTGATCAGATCGTTCCTAGACCAAATCAATGTGCTTAGGCCCTTATCCAACCAACAGTCTGCCAACACAATTGAGTGGGCTGTCAAGCTTTTCTTTTCAGTAAATTGCAAAATGACTCAAGCATTAAAAGAGCAGCTCAAAATGATATCGGCAATGTGGTCAAGTCAAAGACAGATACAGACAGAAGGGAGAGTCCAAGCTCTCAGAATTATGGAAAGCTTTTTATGGGGGAAGTTTGGTAAAGGAAACATGATTAGATAGATATTAGCTACACTACAGCGGCAAACGTATTTCATTTATAATATAATTCAGAGGCATAATACTGGATTTCCAATAGAGACTGCCTTCCTTAGGGTCCTATCGATGGAAAAACATCTGAGACACTCTCTTGTAAGCAGTACTTGTCCAAACACTTGAAAGTATTTCTCCACTATATTGCTCTTTGAATGGTCAAATCAGAAGCGCACACTCACGCACACCCACAAGCACATTTTTTGAGAAGCTTTCCAAAAGAGTTACCTTTTTGTCCAATTTGAATGGATTGCCAAATGTATGAAGCCTTCGTGGTTGATCAGGATCAAGCTCTCGGAGTGGAGAAGGTACTTGTTTTAGATACTCCTGGTAGTTTCCCATTTGTGCTATAGGTACACTGTGAACTTGGTCTGCCACAACATAAGGGTTTATTAATACATTATACTGCTCACCTTATGACATTTTAGTCTATATCCACTTCAGAACTCCAGTTTTCAGTCTTTTATCAAATGCATTAATAAAATAGATGTGCAACACTTGCCATTATTCTTGTCTAACTGGCATTTATAACATCATGGTTTGAGTGCAGGAAACTTGCTTAAATATATGCCTTGCATATTTATCATTTTGACAGGGAAATAAACAATAGTTGTCATGCATGGATATTAGTTTTCCAATATGTCCCATAACTTTTCAACAAAGTAGATGGGTTAAAAAACTGAGACACGAACAAATTGTAACTAAAACATTACTACAAACAAAGGATACATTCATGCAAAGTAGCAATGCCATGCTACATACAGCTTTGACATAACCCTCTCCAGTTTTAGCCACCCAGAATTAAATTGAGACTGGCATTTCCCCACAGAAACAGTGATTTTTGGCCACTGAAATCAACCAATTCTTAAAATCCATAGGACCTGATTCTAAACTTGTTATGGATTTAAAGATGCCAAGCCTTTGATCAAGCAAAATGTACACTAACAGAAATAGCAGAAATAACATTAGGTTTTACGTGGTTTAACTCCCTCCCTAAAGGGCAGCTTCTCACCATGTCACATTACATTGTCACTTGATCACAGATGTTAATCTGACCTTAGTAGTGGCAGAACTAATGTAGCATACAAGTGCCTTTCACCTGCATTGCCCTTCTCATTTTCTTCACTTATTTCATCATCATCTGTTAGATGCTGTAAAGCACTACCAGAAGACATAGTAGAAAGGTAAAGGAATAAATTAGCAGACTACTGAACTATTTGCTGTTGGCCTGAACGGCAAAAGGATCACACCGGCAGCACCCAGTGAACAAGCTTACTTTTCCACTGCTCGCAATACACTTCTATGGAGAAAGATCGTAATGTTCAGAACTGCCCTGTGACTTTTTCCCTCAGATACCCATGACAGTTGGAAAAAACAGTGAACAAAATCTTATGTAAAAGCCCAAGTCTCATACAGACCAAAGGACAGAGCAGTGAACCTGCGATCTTCCCTCCCCTCACCGTTTTTTCTTCCAGCAAGTTACTTAAGGAAAAGCCTAGAGTATCCATGGAGTTTAATGGCAGTATCAGACACCCACTAAGTTTTAAAGCACTATCCTATTTGTTACTGTCTTCAGGTTTTTTTTTAGCACCAATCATATCACAGATAGACAAAAAATAAATTGTTGTCTAACCTTCATCTTGTCCTTTGAGGAACTTGCGAGTACTCTTCAGTAAATTAGATCTCATTCGTGTTAACTGATCCAAAAGATTTCTTCTGGGTATGTCATAAGCATTTCTAAAAGTCTGAGGTTTCAAATCCTATGGTTCCAATAAATAAAGTTCCAATTAATACTGTGCATGAAACAATATCTAGCATTTCAATGGAAGTATATTGAAAATAACAACATTACACACAATGGTGCTTACCTTATTCAGCAAAGCTATTTGGAACCCAGCATACTCCTTCATATTGAGGTCTAGAGGTCTATGAGGAATTTCCCCAGTAATCCCCTGTAGCAGATGTTGAAAATCGTTCCTATGTGCCATAGACAGGTTGTGTGATCTGCTTCTGACCTTAATTCCAGTCTCTTGCGCTACCTTTTTGCCTACAGAGCCAATGACTCTATCGGACTCTATTTTGGCCTTAATTTGAAATAAATAAATAAATAAAATTGACAATATGCTCTTAAAAGGATTAGTCAGACTTATTCATTTTAAATTCCTACCTAGAAGATTCAACAATGTGCTAATAAACTATGACGACCATAACCAGGATGAGTGCTTAAGGAGTGCTTAATACATAACCACTTAATGCTTACTACAATTTTAAATATAGTGAACAGTTTGTGCCTAGGTCTTCTGCATATTTCTCCTCTGCTGCCCTTTATGGTATCTAAGCACCAATATGCATGCAATGCTTTTATTTTCATAAAATGCCATAATCTGACTAGTAATGCTCTGCAAATCTGTGTAGTCTAATAGATTTTTCTACAGTAACAGCTAAACACTGTAACTCTCAAAAGACTGATTCTCCCACAACTATAGTTGTGATCAGTCACACAACGGAATCACCTTTTTAAAACCACAATATGAATAGACATAACATTAATAAATAAATGCACAACAATACCCAGTTATGTTTGATTACACAGATCTAACCCCTAATATTATGTCAGATTTGTACCAAAATCAAACATGTTCATAAATGCCAGATTTTTGGCAAAATACAGTTAAACAGAGAGCCAAAAGTAATTTAGCAATACACCTGCCAATGTTGGTTTTACAGATGCACAGAAATTTATAGACTAATCAAAATCTGAATTTTACTTTTTAAGACTGGTGAGTACTACTGGCAGTGCCTTTCAGAAGTTAGAAAAGCTGTAAGTACAATTTGCAGTGCATGCTATTACATTATAGGAGTCTAAGATGCCTAAGTTGAGAGATCAGTTCACAGAATACTGAGCAGTATGATTATGATTTAACAGGATATACTGTAAACTTCAAGAGGTTTGCTTCTACCAATAATCATATATGTTAATGTTTTAAGAAAAAGCTGGTCCATAAGAACTCATTAGCTAAGTTATGGGTATTTGCACTGCTGTTTCTTGAAGTTTCAAGCCTACTGCATCATTTTATTATTTTGAACAAGAAAGCTTAACATGCACAGTTCAACAAAATAAAAGCAGAGGTAGCAGGGCAGAAATGCTTTTGCTGGTGCAGGAGACTAATCAAAGATAAGGGCACTACTGTGAACACAGTCAACAATTTCAAAAAGTCACTTGCCACTTCTACATCTGTATCCTTATTTGAGATTCTGAATTTTGCCAGTTTGTATTTACTGAACACTTTCCATTTCATTTCATAAGCCAAAGAAAAGACATTTTCTGATTCTGATGCACAAAGTACAAATATCTATTTTCTGAAAAAATACTATAACATCTTTAACATCAAAGACAACATGTTTACTTTTGGACAAAAGTATGTTACCATCTGTACAAGTAAAAATACTCCTAAAACATATTATTTAAAAAAAAAAAAAACAAACCAATCTCAATTTGTACCTCCATATCTATATCTTCATAGTCCAGACTACAAAGCCTATTTAAATGTTAAGCTTTCCTTCAATTCTGAAAACCAAAATGCCTTTTTTGCTAACTGCTTATGGGAAGTTATTAACTTGATATTTCTGCTCTTTCTTCCTTCAAAGTCATTGAACTTGAGTATCTTAAGATCATCCTGATATTAGAATAAGCTTTTACTGCTCTTTTGCTTTAACATTACCTGCTGACTCAACTTTTTGAGATAGGAAATGACACTGTAACTAAGTCCATATTCCACATTGTCAGCTATAAGATTCGGTGCTCCCATCATTCTCACAGCTTTCTTCAAAGGCTGAAACGTGAATATATTGGACAGTCATATTTAACTTTACATTAGTTGATGTATACAACATTTGCATTCATTGCAAATAGAACCTGAGGTCCTCAAAGTCAGAAAACCAAAGACCTTCAGGGAAGCATTTTTTGTTGTTGCTTTAAAGCACTGCTGCAATTCATATAGAATCAATTAACAGAAATATAATTTATATATGAGTCACAGCTGATGAAACTGTCATAACGTTCAAGTCTCAAGACTTCCACAGGACTCCAGTTAAAACAGCAAGTACCACTATGCACAAAGTCTAGCTATTCTTTATTAATACATATTCTACTTTAAATAGGGAATATACACATAGTGGAAAGATAACTACAGTTACATGATAAAATAGAAGTTTTAACACAGTAAGTCATCTTACCCCAAGATAATATGGAGGCATTGTCTTCAAATAGCTTTCAAATGACTGTCGCCATTTCAATGTAGGCTTTGCCTTGTGTACTTTAAACAAGTCATCTGATGGTTATAAAAAGAAGAGACAAAATGAAAGACGTGTCTAGGCAGCACTGCATCATTTTTTCTAATAAAAGAAACTCTCAAAGAAACAAATTCTTCAATGCTGAAGTTAACATATGTATTTTAACATGTATATGACTTAAGTATATACACACACAAGTTTAAAAAAAAAGCCAAAGGATGAACTTAATAAATTATTTATCAAAATGAATTTGTAATTGAGACAGACTGATGGGGAAAAAAACGGCTCCTAAAATAATGGAAGAAGTGAGACCAAAGCATACTTTAATTAAAACATCTCACACGGAGTCTGAGTCACAGAGTAGTCAATTGGTGACAAGTGAAACAAGTTACTGATGACATTGCTCAACATGCTACCTTTCTATAGGGGTGTGATTAATACTGCCATTAGTTGCAGTAAATCTGCTTAGATGAGATCAATTTTTCAATTGCTTACCACCTAAGAAAACTTTTATGAAGTTGTCTTTACCTAGCAGTGGAAGGAGGACTGGATAATTGTAAGGCATCACAAATAAATTCACACAGTTCAGTGCTGTACTAGCTTTCAAGTAACCAAAAGGATGACCAAGTTCACTGTATTTTGCACTATTGCTCACATATACCTGCAATAAAACACATTATGTTGTATGTAAATAAAAAAAAACCCACATTACATTATATGTGCTGAAATTTTACATCCTACTTTAATTAGAGAATAAAGTCTATGAAAAACAACATTTTATAAATAACTTCAGTTCAGCATGCACTCTACTTGCCTGCCAGCAGGTCTGAGGGGATTTTCTTTCCAAGATAAACTGGGTCAGTGGTGAAGGTTCTAACTCGTATTTATCAAAAGGCAGTTTGTCAATTACCATCGGCTCACAGTCAGTACAGGAAAATTTCACCACAGGATGAGATGTGCGAGGTGGCTAAACATAAGCATTCCACTGTTAATAAGTCTGCACAATGATTAAAATGCAATGGTGCTATGACAACTTAAGTAATACCTGTTCTTTGAAAACAGTCATATTTAAGGAGCCTAACTCAATACAGGATTCATACATATTGTTAATGAGTCCTAAGCAATTCATTTATGATGTTAGCACTGTCTCAAAATCTAAAAGAATCTTATTTTCTATATAAGCACCAGTTATTTTATCTGGTAAGCCTAGAACGTCAGAGTACACAAGTAAAACTTCTTGCATATACACAAAAAACTTTGCAAATGAAATTAAATTGTAGGGAGGACAACAAAAAACAACAAAAAAAAATAAAATAAAAAAAAAAAACAAAACAACAAAAAAAAAACAACAAAACTCTTCAATGCTTCTCTGGGGCGTGCCCATTTTTATTCCCACAGAAGCAGGCACTGTACTTCTGCATTTGCTGACTTCCTCCAGCACTTTTCCTTCTTGGCAAATTTAAGTTATAAAATTCAAACTGAATTCTAATGATCAACAGCAGCATGAACTTAGAAAAAAAAAAACAGGCTTTAGAAGAACTTGCATTTTAACTAACCCGGTGAAAATGTATTTCAATTCAAGCAATTTAAGTGCTTGGATTTTCACCTTTTTATTAATCAAAGGGAAAAGACCTTTGTACCTCAAGTTTCAAGTATAAGTTAACAACATAGTTGACATTTCTTTAGCTGAAAGGGAAAACTGATTTCTTGTGTGATGATGGTTGGAGCTGTACATCTTCTACTGAATGTTTTCCAGGAGAGGAACATAAGCTCTTATACTTACCCTGAGCCTCCTTCAAGGCCACTAGAATCTGGGGAGGAGCTCAATTGGGAAGGCTCCTTCCATTTACTCTCTTTACAAGAAGGTAGCTAATAAATACATAAGATCAACTAAGGAAATACAGGGTTTCTTGGACCTTCCTATCATCTCACCTTGAAAGTAATTTTTCTACATCTATAAGCTCCAGCCTCTTCCTTTTAGGATAGGCCACCCAAATGTTATCTGCCCATAAAGTTGGTCTTGCCTTGAGTGTCTCCACTCTGAGAAGGTGTACTGTCCAAGTGCATACAAAACAGGAGGCCAAACCAACTGCAGGAACTGCAATTCTCTTCAAAGAAGATGCCTCCAGTAAATAGTTGTGGTGGAGTTTTTGACCAAGCCATGAAGCAGTTATACTAGGAATAAAAAAAGCTGCAAAAGAAGTTCAGTGCTAAGACTTGAGAAGTCAAATAACTCTTGGCTGGACAGAACAACTGCTCCTCAGAGCAATGGGAGCAGCCATTTTACGTGTTGATCTCCCAATGATACTTGAAAGTATCATTACCTACAGTTCACAAAACAGTTGTTGGGGTAGCACTGTTTGAGAAACTGTATTGTGGATCAGGTAATAGGCAGGAAATGAAAAATATCTAACTACAGACTCTTAAGTAGACAAGTTACAACATATGCTAAATTTTAACACCGTATTTTCAGAACACTAAGGAAATAGAAATATTGCAACACTATCAGCAAACTTAGCGCCCCAACATTGCATAAGGAAGGTTCAAATGTGGAATTTCAATTGATATCAACAGGAATTTAGATGCATATGCAACAACCCAGTGCTTTATGCAGTTATGGGAGCTATACACGCTGAAACTGAGAGAATTTTTTCTCGTCTTCTCACCAAGTCAACCTCATGTTTTTAGCAGATTGAGTTCAACAGCTCTTCACTTGGCAAGATCTATTTTAGCAATCTCGATCAAAATCTGCAGCAGCAGGCAAACTGTACTGACTCTACAGTGAATGGAGGCAGATATGCCACTGACAGTGATTACAAGGAGCACAAGGGACAGTTTTCATACAGAGCAACTTGTTAGTATCTAGTAAACAATGACATTTTGTTTTTTAAATTACTATAGAAGATTTAATTTTATTGATATATGCTAACTTGCAGTTCAGGAAGGCATCCATGTCCTTCAATGAATGTGGCCACAGACACCAGCAATATCAAACCTGTAAATATGACTAAAATTTCATACTTGTATCAATCCTCAACAACCTTATTTCAAAGAACTTCATATTTTTTTAAAATATAGATAAAAAAATTTATTAAAAGTCCAATCAGTTTGCTAGTCAGCACACTAATTTCAGATCAAAAAACCCTACAAAAATTCAATACAAATTGTCATAAAATATAGTGAACAATTATACAACTTCATTATTTCGACTTCAATGATTAGCAGAAATACAAAAATACATACTAATGATTAGCTCTCAGACCGAAAGAAAAGACAGTGGCCTACATTTTTATGAAAAATGTAAGTAAAATTAATTCTGTGGGCAGTATTTAAAAAAAAAAGATGAGTTTCTCCACTTGGGATAAATTGAAGGTGTGACTACACTGCACAACAGCAGATAAAATTACATTCAACTGCTAGAAAATGAAGACAAAGCTACCCCAGGGATACGAAATTGGGAAGATAATACTGTCTCTCTTAGTATCATCTGCAAGGCAATAGAATTTCATAGGCTATTATCAAAGTGCCACTATATTTCTGGTTTGATATTTTAACAGAGTCCAAACAGAAACACTGTAGGCATGTACTAGGTTGACAAATGTGTTATGGGCAGTTTCTCAATGCTTTGAAGTTACTAAAAAGAAACCCCGTAATATTATTTTCTCATCCAACTGAACTGCAAAACTGGTTCAAAAGTGTCATTCCTTCTTGGGTCGCACTGTTTTTACGGTTGCTAAAATGAAGCACATATCTTAACATTTAAAAATCGGTGAACAGGAAATCCTGAAATATTCCCCCATGCACAGTCCTTTGCTTTAACTTCAGTACCTACCAGTGTTGGAGAATTTTGATCTGGCCAAAAGGATTCAGGAACAGGCCAGTGACCTATAGGAACCCCAGTTTTAGGGTTTGGTCGGACATAAATAAGTTTGTGACAGCTGTGCCAAGGTTGGGGTCCAAAGGGTCTAGATATATCCACCTGCCCATCTACAGAAGAAAAAAGCTTTATGAGTCACAATAGTGTTAAAACTCAGACAGAATACTAAATAACTTCAGTGAAGTTTAAGAAATATTACCCCTAGGGAAGCTCTTTCTGCAGTTAATATTATTTCTAAGAAAAGCAAACAGTTGTCAGTAAGCATTTCTGCAAAAACCCAGAAACCATGAGAAACCAAATAAGCATTGAATGTTTACAGGATCAGAGCTGAAAAAGCCAATTATCTGGAGCCCTTCTTAATAACCAGTTTCTTTATCCTCCTATTATTATGAACAGACAACCTTCAAATCTCCATGCATACAAAAAAGAAAGATACATATGACTAATACTACTAGACTTTTTATTGCAGCAGAGGATAAAAAAAAAATACCAATAGCACTTCACAGTAACATCCTAAAAGGAACCCAGCTTAGAAGCCATTTAGAATGAGAAGTTAGTGAAGGCTCTACAGTCATATTTGCTATTTTAACTCTTAATGCAGACCCTTTACTACATTAAACAGAAGGATATGTGTATAAACCCACAGTATTTCCATATCAAGCTCTTTACGTTTCTAACTGGAACTACTGCTTAAAATTCATGAACTATCCTTGATATGAATAACTGCATTTAAGACTACCTGAGCAACACGACCAAATGTAGAGGTTTTACATAGCGTGTAGCACCTATAGCCAGAATTCTGATAAACACCCTTATAGACAGAACAGGTCCTTTTTTATAGTAATGTCTTTTAAATTACAACATTTTATCTTTTGGCAACTATTACATGAAGTTCACTAAGTTATATTGACAGTCATCCCTGCCATTTGATACCACACTGTAAAAAATGTCAAGTACCATCAATTGGTGAGGGATCCGGTCCAGCTTTTTCAAAATTTATTACCACTCCACTTTGCACTTTTTGCACCAATGACTCAAGACACTGATTCAGCATTCTTGGGGAGCACACACAATATGATCGACCTAGAATAAAACAGTCAAGATCAAACTTGTTCAGGGTTTCTATCCCTAATTTTAACTTGGATCATTTAAAACTGTTCACCCACCGTACACATTGATTTATCTACGAACCACTCCTTTAAAGCTTCTCCCAAACACTGTCTTTAAGCAGAAAGGCAGCCTAGTGGCACAGTGACAGTGTCACATGCACCTCATTGGAAATGTTCAGGTTTTAGCCCCTCACTGACTTCAGCTCCAATTCTTGGCTGCATTCATGGAAAATGGGCTCCCCCTTGTGACAGACAAACACTTAACTGTCCATGAATTTCAGTCAAAGCCCCATCAGTATAGCCTGACACGACAATCAGAAAGCAGTGGAAAGAAATCCTTTTGGAACGTTTTTTAAATTCCTCTGCTCTCCAACACATCAGAGAAGTCATGTTTCTAATATCTGATAATACTAAAAACTTTCACAAACAAATTATAAAATAAATGCCTGAGTTTGATCTGGAATACAATTTTTAAAATTATAATTAAGATTATAATTAAGATATATAATAACAGTTATGAATTATGATGGAGACAAAAGTATTGATTTTGCAGAATTATTATACATCTGCATTACAGGAATTCTGCATTGCATTCTGTATGTTCTGAAGAGGAGGGCAAAACCAAAACAACCCAACACATTTCCTTCACTTTTGGCTTCTTTAGATCAGAGTATGACAGGAATTTAGCAAAACTGTACTGCAGAAACAACAATTTTTATAATTTTAAATTGTGATATCAAGATGTATTGGAAAAAATTAAGTTTTCTCTTCTAAGAAACAGCTAAGGAAAGTAGATTCCCACTCTTCCAAGGCAGGCTACATTAAACTGTCTGTAGCTTTAATGCAATAAGTGTCTTTAATTTTATTATATTGGAGTTCTGAGTTTTTACAGGTAATATGAGAACTTGGAAATACTTATTCCACAACATGTATGTGATTAATAAACTTAATAAATTGAATTAATTTTCATTTTCAAAAGTACTGACTTGTCAAAGGAATCCAGGGCACCCACCTCCTGTGACTTCACACATAGGTGTGATTGCAGAGTCATCCACCGGTACTCCTGTCATCTGCTCCGATTCTGGTGCTGTAATACCAGGCAAACGGAGAACCAAAGCAAATAACCTCTGATCCCATCGAAAGGGTTCCTTAGTCAACTCACTTCCAGGTAGAGGGGAATTGAGAGGTAAATGGAGCTGAAAATTAATTTAAATCTGTGAATATAATGCTTTAAAGAAAATCAGGTTACATAGTGATGGCAATTCACTCCATACAAACATATTTATAACCTCTCCACAGATACTTATAATTTGATTCAGGTACTGTATTTTAATCAATACTTCAAACATTTCAAGGCCAAGTAATGCACAAAGTTGAAAGTTACAGACTGAGTGGGAACGACCACTTTTTAAACCTGACCTAAACTTCAGAATGAACAGAATATTTTCTTTAGAATTTCAGCACTAAGAACTGCTTCACCGCAGCGTTCTTCTGTTCAGTATTCTGCAGAACAGGCCCAGTCTTTTCCTTGATTCGCCAAGATAAAAAGCACACCTGAATGAAAAGGTAATGTTAAACTAAGACTCCTGCGGAAGAAATACAACTTAGGTGTAGTTGCTCAAAAAAAATAATCTAGCTGCCAGGATGCCCTACTCCAAAGAACTCAGCTCCAACAAGTGAACTAATGCAGTAGTTATATTAAGGAATCAAAAGGCAGAGATTTTACATAACTTGAGTATATCCCACAACTGAACTCATGCCTGTCCTTTAGATAAAAGCATAGATTAAAATCAACTCTGAAATGCAAAATGAGGTCTCACTTATAGATAATACGTAATAGTAGAAAAGGCTACCCATACATGGAAGAATTGCTTGCCATGTGCCATTGTGTTGCCTTTGTCTGGAAAGAACTGCACAGAAGTTTTAGTTCAAAACACTGAAGATACCATCCAGGGACACACAATACATGGGAGCATTTCTTTTTGCTTCAGTTCCCAGAAGAGACAGTAAAGATATTCAAGTTTCAGACTTCACATCCTTGGGTGACATGGTTTAGTGGGAGGTGTCCCTGCGCATGGCAGGGGGATTGGAACTAGATGACGTTAAGGTCCTTTCCAACCCTAACGATTCTATGATTCTATGAATCCTATTATTGGTGAGCAGGCCTTCTGCTTATTCTGAGTACATGCTACTACATACATTTATGCAACCATAAACAGCAACACAGCTTGAAATCCTCAAAAACCAGAGAACCCTATAGACCCTAGGTTGAATAAAAGCTAGGCAAGCATTAGAGAACTCTGCAGTGGCACAGTAGTTGGTGAAAGAGAACAGCTATTCTGGCAATGACTGCACATACAGCTTACACATTACAATAGGCAGCACTAGCACTGCTTAAGGTTTACTACTCAGGTAACTGCAGGCAGCTCTATCTTAGGAAATGTCATAAAAGATTGTTACACACTTAAGCACTCAAAAATATCCATACAGTCAACTTCTCTAAGTTGACTTTCTTTTTCTAAAATAGTAAAAAGAAAAAAAAACAAAATCTACAAGTAACCCTGTTTGAAGGCTTTTCTGGCACACATAAAAAGACACATCTAACATTCCAAACAAATGCAGCATTTCATCCTGAAGGACTAAGGATAGCAACAAAATTCAAGCCCAGCTGAGAAAACAAACCCTTGAGAGACTGACTAACTCTACTTAAAGTTAACAGTGTTCTATTTTCCTATTTTTTCCATCCAATTGTATGCAGTTGTAACACAGAAAGCCACAGTTTTTTCTTCCACAGGAATTAACTTCAGATCACAGAGGCACACTAGGTCATCTGACACACCATGTTAATGATACGCTATACTTGGCCATTCTGATACTAGCGTTAACCATGAGCAAGTGTACACCGAGCTGATAGTTACACAGAATTCATGTCACGAGCTCTGGGGCCCAGTGCCAAATGCTGTGATCATAGCAACTGCTGCTTACAGGAATAACATGGATAAGGAAGGACAAGAACATACAGCTCTCTAACGAGAGCTGCTACACATTTCTTGCAGAATTTGTTTAGAAATCAAGATATTTATCTGGAGGAATAACGATTAAAAATATGGAGTGTTTACAGTTCCTGGTTACTCTTGAAAGTAAGCAGGACCTTGCCACTTGTCAGTTATTACAGCAGAGATACAAGATGACCAACCCTGGGAAGAATCAATGTGACAATGCCAAAGAGTTCTGAGAAGAGGAGTCAAGAAAATCACTGATTCCTCCTGTAAGAACCTCTCATAACTGGAAGATCAGAAGAGTGGCAACATAGAGATGCCAAACAGCATTGCCCATGCTTTTTATTTGCATGACCATTCATCAGAATGTATCAATAGCTCAATAACCAAGTCAGTCTTGCAAACAGGAGTTTAATGCTTCCTTTTAAAACAGAGGGCATGTAGAAGGAAGATAAAGAAACATAGCTCAGCAGCTGCAAAACTGAAGTATGACATTTTATTTCATAACGAAGAGGAATAAAGAGAAATCCCCTGAAGCAGTTAAAACACTTGTTAAAGGAAAGATTGGGAAAGGGCTAAGACTAAATTTGAGGGATCAGACCAGAAGTGAAAGCCACTCTGAGAGGAATTCCTAGCATAAAACCAATAATTAATGATGGTATTCCAACAGAATGAGCTCATCTCTTCCTCAAGTTATGACTGGGACAAGGGAATCCAGGGAAGAATCTGGTCTACATACCACACTGAATGTAGAACTGGCACTAGCCCTCTTCAGTGTATTGGCACTGGTGCATTTGGAGTCAGTGCCGGATGGGACAGGGCTGAAAATCCTACTAACTTGTGCTAGTGGAGATGACAATTCCATAGACTGCATCATTTCCATCTTCAGTCTTGAGGAACTACATCCATGAGAGACAAAGCAGTGCTGAATGGGTAAGGCTCTTTATCTGCAAAACCCATATTAAATTCCACAAAGAAAAGTCTTGACTGCTTCACTCTAGGACAAATGACAGTGTTCACACAGTGGTAAAGCTGATTTCATTGGTAAGAATACAAATGTCCATCTGAATGACAAAGCTTCGAGACAACTTGCTTCCAGGTTCCACGCTGGCTTCACATGGAACAAAACCAATGTTCTGTCGGTTCTCTTGTACATAAGTTTTAAAAGAACTAAAAATATACTGCCTTACTACATAAGAACTTTTACATAGGAAGTAAAAACTTGTCATAGCCAGTGGGATATGATCACTTCCAACACCGACTCTGAAAAGCCTCTCCAAAGTCAAACCCAAAGAACAGAAGAGATATTTCAAAGTGACTGAAAAGCTTTGTTATTGAGCAGAGGAGCAAGAACAGACTTCTGTATCTCCAGGGTGATTTACTGTATCAATTTCTGCATGTCCAACCTGAGAGGTAACTGTAAAGGACATTCAAGCGACACCAAATAAAATTCTGATCAATAGGACACATGTTGACTAAAGTAGATGATCATCCCTGAAAGACAGAAGCACTTTTGGATTGTTTCCCTGCTCTTTGGTACTGTTAAGGACATTCCTACCAGTACAGCTATGGCAAGAGAGAAAAAAACAAATAAAACCACATCTATTGCTGGGTATGAAATACATACTTTGTAAACACATATGGAAGAGCACTCAAAGAAACTTGCATTTTGTCTTGCAGGAAGGAAGAGCAGTGGTCACTATCAGCTCCTCCAGAAGAAAATGCCTTTAAGTTTGCTCACTTACAAAGAAGTCATTAGTTCACTATCATTAGCAAGAGTATCTGCTTCTCTAGAATGCAGTTTAATCATCAAACCATGCAGGTGTCAGATCTGGCACAACATCACAATCATGATACTAAAACTCCAAGTATAGCACACACTCGTCAGCCAGCACCACTCATGTGCTAAGCCTAAGTTTAGTAGGTTAAAGCAGTGTCCTGAGTTCATCAGTAGCAGTCATTTTTTTCCTTCTTAGTAGCTGTGTTTTTGACTTTCAGCCTGGGAACAGCGCTGACAACACTGATGTTTTCAGTTGTTGCTCAGTAATGTTTAGTCTGACCAAGGACCTTCTGAGTCTCATGCTCTGGCAGGGAGGAGGGGAAGCCGAGAGGAAGCAGAGACAGGACCCCTGCCCCAAACTGACCAAAGAGGTACTCCATACCACAACACGTCATGCCCAGGACGTAGAACTGGGAGCAGTTACCCGGAAGGGCTAGATCACTGCTCAGCTGGGCTGGGTATCAGTCAGTGGGTGGTGAGCAGTTGTATTCTCTTCCATTGCTATTTCCCTTATCATTATTATTATTGGTGGTAGCAGTAGTGGTTTGTGTTATACCTTAGTTACTGGACTGTTCTTATCTCAGCCCGTGGGAGTTACATTATTTTGATTCTCCTCCCCATCCCTCCAGGAGTGGGGGGAGGAAGGGGGGATGAGGGGAAGTGAGCAAGCAGCTGCGTGGTTCTGAGTTACCACCTTAAACCATGAAAAGCAGCCTCCAGAAAAGCCATTTTCTCAGCATAAGTTGCAACAATTTAAAGATGTGAATGTGTGACCAGATGGTTGCCTAACCATAAGAAAATGTCTTCTTGGGAAGACAAAGGTGAGGAAGTTGTACTCACATTTGAAGACAAAGGAACACAAAATAACTTGCTGGCTGTAGAAAACAATGACTCTTGCTGTAAGCAAAGAGTTCATGACAGCAAATAGAGCTTTCTTACCCAAACCATTTCAGATAAATGAACAAGATGAAAGGAAATCTAATGCAGAATCATTGAACTGTGTACATGAGAAGGGACACATGAAGGTTAGACAGTCCACAGTCTTCCGATTGCTCAGGGTCTTGTCCAACTCAGTTTTGAGCATCTCTAATAACAGAGATCTCACAACAACTGGACAACCTATACAAGTGTTCAATCACCCACTGTTTTTTTTCCTTTATATCCTATGGTACAATTTGCAGCTGTCTCATTTCAGACCTGTGTACCTCCAAGTAAAGTTGGGCTCCCTCCTACACTAAGTTGTTGCAGGTAGTGGTAAGACACTCCCCCCTTCCCCATCCCTCAGGCTTCTCTTCTAAAGGCTAAACCCAGTTCTCAGCCTCTACTCAGATGTCATTTGCTTCGCCCCTCTGAGCATCTTCATGTCTCTCACTCCAGGATGTCAATGTCACCTGACAGCAGACAAATTGCTTCCCCTCAAGAAAGGACTTACACAGCTATGGCATTACCCAATTAGTTCTTAAAAAAACAAAACAGTATTCTACTGGTAACAGCACTAAATGTTGTAGAAGGCTCTAAAAGTGTCACACTATCCCTCTGTTTAATTAACAGTATCTCACTGACAACCACTGTAAATATGAGGCTGCTATTCTACTCAGTATTTTGGATCACACCCAATCATTCACTGGATTAAACTGAAAAGAGCTTAGTGGGTAAAAACATACAATGAAAGTGAAGTCTTATACAGACATCCCACTTGGTATCATGGATCCAAGCATTCCCTTTCAGTTACTGGCTATGGCTATTCGTTAGTAGCCCATATAGAATTATGTTGCCATTCAACTTTCTTCCTCTAAGTCAGACAATACAAAAGCATCCAAATAACACTTTTCATACAAATAACTTCTGTAAATGCTGTAATAATGTGATATAAGAGAGCATTAGGAAAAATCTGAGTAAGTAATATATGACTATATTGTCAAACGCATTGTACCACGTGGAAAAGTCTGGATCCTCCCCTTTAGCTTTAGGACAGACTTTTGAATATTAACCTTTTCCCTGAAAAGGGAATGATCTTAGGGTTTTATTGTTGTTTGCTTTTTCTGACTACTGCATGGAATGGGTACTGAGCTGGCCAGACCAACCCCACCCCTAGTGACCTCTTTCATCTTTTTCAGGAAAGAATTCAAAACAGCCAGTAAGTTAAAATAGTTCAGTGCCTCAACATTTTCTGTAGCTCCAAATTTGCAAGATGTCTGAGCAGGTACTCACTCCAGTATGTTAAGATCTACTGTTTTAAATTGATCTACAGACTTAATTTGAGAAATATTTCTTCAGCTCTTGTCTTGGATAAGGACACTACCAATTTTATTATAATCACTTTAAGAGCCCAGTGTGAAACAACCACGTATTTTATACACTCCCTAGTGACCACATCCTTTGGGAAAGCACTACATTAATTTGGGTCTGCACATAAAGAGCTTATATCTAGACCAGCTAAACACATACAAGCTTTACAGAAATCCATTTCTTCTGTTTGTTGAGTTGAAAAGCATGAACTCTCTGGATAGAAATAGCAAAGTAAGCCTACTAAGCGGACCAACAGTTGTACTACATATTTCTGTAACATGTGATAAGGAAAAAGAGCTATTCAGATTTTTGTAGTACTTCATAAAATTACCTCAAGTAAAAGGAAAAAATATGCAAGTTTAAGCTATTAATGAGCATACTTTTTACAAGTCTTCTATGCTCCTACTGTACACAGTATTCTAACACAAGGTTTAGTACACATCACTGTAAACAGAGGTCAGATCTTACCTCTTCCTGTATCCCGCTCGTAGTAGTTAATTTACTTCCATCAGTGACTGTTATAATTATTGCTGGCTCCAGAAAAAAGGGGTTTCGTCCCTGAAGGGGAAAAAAAAAAAAAGGACATTTCATTTAAAATGTCAGAACAAACTCAAAAGCTTCTGTTCAGTCCTTAAATAACCACTGATACCCACCGACAAAAAAAACAAGGCCTGAAGTATTTATTCTCATGTACTATGGGTTTCTGAGTCTTTTTGCAACTAGGCCTTGTAAAGCTAGACACTTTCTATCTCTGTATTCAATAAATGCATACAAAAGCATGGCAAAAATGGTTAACTTCAAGAACAACGTATACTGCAGTATTCTGACAAACCAGCAGCTGTTTAGAGGAACAACAGTCTCTTTAAACCAGAAATACTGCCAATTCCTCCTGTTCCAGAGTTGATTTTATGTGTGATTTAATTACCGTGTGAACAACTAAAGCATTTGCACAATACCTTGTGATCATGATCCCCAGGGTAAGAATCAGTACCCTATGTACTAAGGCAGACTCTGACATGAATAGTACCAGTTACATTTTGACCGAAGTGGTTCAACCATGCACACAAGACTTCAAAAATAAATATCTGAAAAATAGATAAGCTTTCTATAGACATTTCTGCCATTTAAGACAGAAACATAGAAAAGTAAGACATTCTGTGATGCCACCAAGACATTCAAATAGTCTAGCTGTAACAAAAAAAAAAAAACCCAAAACCACCTTGGCTTGCTACTGGAATTTCTTTTCCTACTGTCAGTAAATTAGAAACTTCTGTCCCTCCTGAAAAAAATAGATCCCAAAGTAATTTATGTACATGAATTACTCCAAGCCAGGTAGCACACTCCACTCTAGCCAGGGTTAAAGACAAACTGGATAAAAGCCACCACAAGAACAAGCAGGTTCTACTCTACTATTGCCAAGCTTAAGGCCTTGATTTACTTCTTCAGAAAACAATAAAGAAAAATACAACCACACCCACAGCCTAGTTCTGCTTATAAAGACAAACAATCTCATAAATGCTTACAATTTAATAATATGGGGAGAGAACTAACAGGTTTTAAGAAAAAGATATTTTAAATAGGTGGCATTTTTTACAACCCTTTTAATATCAGGGATCATCTACTGATTGTGTGCTTAGAACAGAAATATCACCTCATGATTTCTAACATATTTGGTGAGGCATATCCCATTTGAAGTGGCAACACCACATTTATTGTGATCAACTCACTATATCCAACAGAAAAATTAAAACTTCATTTGCTTAGTATCTTCTCAACCCTTAGTGAAAATCCTGAAGTTTTCTTTTAAAACAGCATACCGTTAATACAAACAAAAAATACGCAAAAAATAAAAATCAAACAAGGAAGATCAATCTCTCCCTCAAAAGCTCAGCTAGTTCATAATCCAATTTAAACAATTAGTCAAAAGAATTTAAGGACTCTCAAAATACACTCAATTTTAATTAAAATAATTTCCTAAGAATATTTCACCTTATTTAATTCTGAAGAACAGTTATGGTACGTTATTCTGCCATCTAATACTTCACCACAACTGCAAAACATCAGCTGGAAGCTAATTATGTTGTACTGAAATAATATTGAAAGCTGAGTTTCTAACTAGAGGAAAAGGATAAATTTTCTCATGAATACTGAACATAAAAATACTTTAATCCTATTGCGAATAAATTATTGTAAAAATTGACAATTGATAAAAATAACAGGATTTTAGATTTAAACTATCATATGCAATACTCTGGTCCAATCTGAAATTTAACTATTAAAAACTTAGTCTCCAGTAGCCCCTATTACCCAGATATCCTCACTATCTTCAATGCTTTTGTGTACATCAACTATAAACCTTTCTCAATTTTACCCATCTAAAATTTAACCCTTAAATTTTAACACTTTGGACTCAGAATGACTATGAAATTATAATGAACAAGAAATTCTAAGCTTCAGCTCCCTCTCCCCCATCCCCCTCAAAGAAAAAAGTCTGAAGGAAAAATTACTTCATCTTCAGTCTTTTATAATTTCACAAGCATTTTACCTGTACAGTGGATGATCACCAACATACTAATTCAAGCGTCAACTCACACAGCAACACATTTACAAAAGCAAGAACATCTTTCTACTAGAACAATACTCATTTGTAGCCAGAGTAACAAGTGACTTGAGAACCTCTGATGCCAGAGACAAAGTAACCCACATTTCCGTATCTATCACCTACAGGATAACTGTGGAAACACTAGCAGTGCCCTGTTGCAAAGTTTCCCCTTGAAATCTCTTCTTCACTAACTAGATGTGAAAATACAGTAATCTCAAGTTCCTTGACTCATCAATACAGCTGTAAACATTATTCTTTCTAGAAAGAATTTATGCAATCAAGTCAAAAGTACACTATTTACCATTGAATTTGTTAAAGACAAGTGAACAGAGCTGAATTCATTTAGCTGCACTTAGCTTCACAGCCTCATGCAATTTAGAAACATGAATGAATATATCTACATTCCACCTAAAGGAGCAGAAACATAATTAGCATACATCAAGGAAGAATTTCACATAAAATAGCTATTATAGAGGTTTACCATTTTTGACTAAGAATCTCCATTATATTAATTTTACAGCAACACCATTAACTCTTTTGACCCCACTCCTCATCTTAGCTGTATGAAGGCATACAAAACCAGTATTAAGTCAGGTATTCAAAAAAAAAAAAAAAAAACCAAAACCCCAAGCAAATAAAAAAAAAAACAACAACAAAAAAACAACAAAAAAAAAGCCCTACCCAACCTGCTCTCAAAATTCAAATGTTTTGGTAAATTTGGCAAAATGAAATGCCAGAAGACTTACACTTCCCAACTTTTTGAACTAAGCAGCAGCAGTTTTCTCAATTACTGGCTTAGAACTTTATTTCAATCTAATGAATCTAATTCTATGATAATAAAATTATTTTATGTTGCTTTTCCTCTAGAAATATACTATTAAAACACTTTGAAATTACATGTCTTAGAAAAACTGCTTCAAAACACGTAGCAGCATGGACTGTGAATGTATAGGAAATCAATTCGGCACAGCTCAATTATTTTAGTTATTTTATTATTTACATAGTAGAACAGTGGGTGACAGAGCATGCATTACCAGATCTTTGGCAGCTTACAGGTATGCTGAAATGCACTGGAAATCAGCTCAACATACCAAGGTGTAAATAATATGCCTGTTTACAACTTACTAATCATCATGAGCTTTTTTTCCATTTCAAAAGCAAAAATAATCCAGCAGCTAATGTTGGTATCATTTTACATTCCCACACAGGGTAGTATAAGATTCAAAGTGTGAAATCCTGAGTTCTTAAAGTAAGTAGGGTAAAGATCAGGTCAGCCTCAATACCCATACCTTGGGAAACATTAAGGGCGTTGCTCACAATTTAAGCTAGCATTATATATTCTTCCTACACAACATGTTCAAAAACATTCTATGTATATTCTATATTATATATACATTCTAACAAGCATACAAGGATAAACACTTCTGTTTCAGACAGATTATAACCACTAATAGTGAATAAACATTTTAAAGTCTAGAAACTCAACCACTACATTTAAACTGTGGCAATTTGAGTCCCAATTTACTTAGGCCACAGTAAATTTAAAAGTATTTTCAAATTTTATTTTAAACCCTTATTTTTAAATAGATTTGCTTCTAAACAAGAATTTTGGAATAAATAATATTATTTCTTTTTCCAGCTGAAAATTCAGTGGCAACTAGCTCCCACAGGGACTTCAGCTAATTGCCTCATGTAGGCAAATTGTTTCACTTAGTATCGTTTTCAGTCTAAATAGCTGCTATAGTAATCTGACTGCAAATTCCTTTCAATAATGCACTTTTCACTCTGAAGGTTACTAGCAGAAGGATGAAGTACCTAAGGTTTTAATGGTTAATCATCCCATTCAACCACCAAATTGTAAAGTCGTACAAAAGGGTTTTTTCATTCACCTACAACCTGCATTTTCAAGGACTGATAGGCATAAAGACCACAAAAAACCCCAACACACCTTTTTTATGAAGTTATTTAAAAATCAGCAACAATACCAGGGCAATCCTGCTTGTGCCTTTTTAGCCTAGCAAGCTTGTAAGAGACTCAAAGCCTTAAAGCTAACTTATGACACACAACAGACGTTCTTTTGGACAACTTGACAGCTTCACAACTATTTGTTCCAACTCGCAAAGTAACTAAGTTACACTGGTTGACATTTCTCCAGTCAGCCACAACAGTTCTATGCTCAGATGATACAAAGCAAATTCACAGCACCAACGAGTTCCACACCGCTCACCAGGGGTCACAGAAAGAGGCACAGCCAGCTTGAGTGATGCTTTCGGAGGCGACGCTTGATCTGATTGAGTCAGAAGTGTATCAAATTATCAAGACACATTATTATTTGGTTAAAAGTCTCAAAACTAAGAATTCACTTTTGTAGGCAAGTGAGCTTAGCAATGAGTTTCAG
Source organism: Pezoporus wallicus (assembly GCF_028554395.1). Classification (NCBI taxonomy): domain Eukaryota; kingdom Metazoa; phylum Chordata; class Aves; order Psittaciformes; family Psittacidae; genus Pezoporus; species Pezoporus wallicus. The sequence goes on along the minus strand of NW_026641738.1, from coordinate 255,550 downwards.
TATGAATAACATTCATAGATTCTTTTTTCTTCAAAGTGTGCAGGTAAAGCAATTCAAGAGCTATTGTGACCTTTAGATGTGCAAGTATACAATATTATGCATACAGTAAGAGAAAATTGATTTAAGACTATTGTTATCTCAATGCACATATTTTAATATTAATTCCAGAGTCAGAGGTGTTGAAAAACTTATGAAACAGCTGAGGTAGAAACATGACCAAAAAAACCGCCAAGTCAGAGACTAAAAATGACATGTTCGACACGCAACTACTATAAAAAGAAGTATTTAGTAGTACAAAAGCTTCATGCCCAAGAAAGGCTAAAAGTTGAAAATAAATGTAAACTGACATAAAGTGCATATTTTTAACAGAACACATTACTAATCACTGGGGAAAAAAAAAAAATTAATTTTTCAGATCACAATCACGTCCAAAAGTTATGCATTCACAATGCAGTAAATCACAAAATTTAACAGAAATTGTATTGCTCATCCACCATTCATTATATATCTCAGCAGAGCCTTTTTATTTTCAGAAGTATCAGGCCTAACTGCTAGTAAATTTAGTCATCTGACCAGGAAAACAGAAGTGCACTATCAGTTTTTTAGATTCAATCAGGTTTTTTTTTAGAATTCGAAAGGTCAAAATTCTCATAAATGCTCACAAGAAACTGTGAGCAACCATTGTTCAAAACCAATAGTTTAAAATGAAGTCTAGAAGTCAGAATTATGGAATAATTAATAACTTTAAGGCTTAAAAAATACCCAACAAAACAAAAAAACAAAACAACAAAAATTCTATAACAGCTTAAAAATAAAATGCCAAAAAAACCCAAAACACTCAGCTTGAATTTCAACAAACTAAAACAGAAGGTAGAAATCTAACATAGTTTTCAATTTTTGTACCTTGGGAACTTAAGTTACCCTTTAGAAAAAACATGAAATGTCTAAAACATTAATTTAACATTTATTAGAGACTTTCCTCTTCACTGCCCAAGGCAGAAATTATCAGTCAAGTATACAGAGGTATTTAACAGCTGGTCTATCCTCTTATAGTTAGCTGCATAGGAACTGTAGCATCTAGTGCAACTTCTTACTTGTCCCAACTCACATACCAGCCACTTTGACTACCTTCTATTATCCCTGCAGAACCAATCAATATAGTTGTGAAGCACCAATTGTATTTTATGCATTCACACAATTGTTTCCCAAGTCACAAACACAGGCACCACAATAATATTTTAGTGGATTCATAACTGGCAACATAACTCTTCACAAAAACTACTTCACCTTTAAGATTTTTTCAAATATATGTAGACATGCACAGTAGTCATGCAGATATATGTGCACACTACAGCACTCAGGAATAACCATGCTTTCTACTTCAGTAGACTAGGACATACTTTCTACCAGTTGTTAAGCGGCAAAATGACTTTAAGTGGAAGCTTGCCCACATGAAGCTATGCTGGATATCACCTAATTAATATTTAGCAAACGCTAGAAAACTCTAATCTACCAAAACACAAGGAAGAATATGATGGAAGAAAACAGAGCAAGGGCAATCAGGTTCTACCAGAACATTTGCGTTGATAAACCTGAATTCTCACAGGATATGCCACAAGGGCTCCATGATTCTGTGGCCATACTGAAAAGCACAGCACCTCTGAACTGCATCATAGTGTTAACGCAACTAAGCCAACCCCTATGATAAAACCAGCTTTGAGACCATACTTGTTTGTTACAGCTGTTTTAGAATAGAAACTGACACCATGAACAGGAACCACTTAGGTGTCAGAGACACTTTAGCAATTTTAGCATGAATAAGAGCTGAAGAATATATTGGAATTCTGTACAGGATTAAGACCTCTGGCAAGTCAGGCTTCATGCACAAAGTTAGTTGGTAACTCATTTCTGGTAATGCAGTTTTGCAGTGGTGGCAGTTCTGCCTTTCTAGTAGATGATCAGATATTGGATTAGTGAATATGCTTTAAGATTGCTTTCAGAAGCCTCAGAAGAAAGTTCAATGAAAGCTACACTAACCAGCTCCAGTTTTACACAGTAGAAGTGTTTTGAACTCTGTTATGAAGTTTAAGTCATAAAAGAAATTTTAACATAAACCAGAAATCTCCCTTGATGCCTGATTAATGGCAAGATAGATGCCAGATCTCAGATCAGTCAGAGACTGGAATCTTATAAAACAACCTAATGCAACACTACTCCGGGAATTACACTACTAACAAGAAAAAAATGCACAGTGTTTTTCTCAAAGGACTGCAGGACAGGGGCAGGATTCTTACTATAAGCTCTAGTCCACAAACATCTGCATTATGGACATACATTCTCTGTCCTAACACTGAAACCTTTTAGCTCTCCTTGCAGTATCAAGGATGGGAGGACTTATGTCCTACCTCCCTCATGCTAGGCAGCTGGGAATACTACCTCACTTGCAAAGACAGGTTTTGGGAAGAACACAGGTAATCATCTGCTAAAGATAATTTGAGAAGGCCCCTTACTACACCCAGAGGAGGAGAGCTCTATATCTTATGGGGAAAATGACTGCTACCAGAATTGCAGATGATAGTAGCAAGTTTTAGAAGCTTGAATTATAGTACTTCATAGTCCCAAGAACCATAAAGATCTAGTTCCTCTGTATGTGAAACAATATACACACACATGGTGGGTAAAAAGACCAAGTCTCTTCAACTGAGGAATGAAGGAAAGAAACAAGTTTGACAAATGCTGAAGTAGTCTTGACTGAGCCCAAGACAATAACTATGCACTTATGAAAGCACCAACTCTCAACACCATTGCTGACTCTCACAAATTAGGACTCACAGAGTTTTTGCTGTAGTTTTACCCCCATAAAAGGGTCTTTTATAAACTGATGTTTGACCAAAACTGTGTATCAAAGTACCTCACCTGCATTATTTTTACTTTGTAATTGGAAAACCAGCCAGCAGAGGGGGCACAAGTTAATAAAATCTACACTTTGTATGAGGTGATCCAATAAAAAGGAGATAAAACATGTGAGGCATGCTTTCCTTGAACGCTATCTCAAAATATTCAGGAAACAAGTAAATACTTCTCTAAAACTGTGTATACATGAAAATCCCTAAATGATGGTACCAGTACAAATAAGAAGCAATCAATTACTGAACCCTAACGTCTTGATCTAACTGTACGTTTAATCCAGCAGTTCATGGGTTCTGACACCAGGGATAGCACATACTATATACTCTCCCTTTCTTGCTGCCAATTGCCCATCTTTTGGAAGACTCATCCACAAACATTCAACTGTATTACACACACACTCCTTTTTGTTTTGAAGTTAAAAAACAGTATTCTACCTCCTATTACTTTATCTTCTGGAGAAGATCTTAAAAGAAGAGCTTTAGGAAAGTCTACTAGAACTTATCAAGATCTAAACTCATGCTTCCATTAAATCACCATCTTTACCCAAGGAAACAGTAAACACTGTTTAAGCAATCATTATTTCTCCTGCACTCATTCACACTCCAAAAGTCGGGGTATTAATGTAATGATTTTGTATTAAGGATGGCTACCAAAAAGGTCCTTTCCTCCATGACATGAGGAGATTCCAAAATTTAAATTTAGATATGTACAGCTGTCCTTCCCTATAGGCTACAGCAAGGTTGCTATACACAAAGCAATTTTTCATGTCCTAGACAGCTCTTTACTTAACTATGTTACAAATACCTAAGAGTTACTACAATGCCCAAGACATGCACTGATCAGCTTCGTATTCAGGATGTCCTGCGGAGGATAAGAAGGCAGTTATGTGGTTTTTGCTTCATCCCTTACTAGTACTACAGATTAGCAGTAGATAAAATTATTTCTGCACATGCAGCTAGGACACTGATTTGGTGGTACAACCGAAGCCGCCTGTATTTCAGGCAACTGGAACAAGTAAGTTGCAGGTTTAAACAAAAAAGAAACTTAGCAAAAGCTTTTCAAAGCAGAAGACTACTGAAAGAGCAGACATTGCCCAAAGCCAAGCCAGAAATCAAACTCCCTGCCACACCAGTTGCAGAATATAAGAACGGAGCAACCTATGACTGAAAAATCACACCATGTCTGTAACACAGACCATGTAAATTCTATTTATGAAAAGGAAAGTTAAGGTATTCAGGAAAATAAATGGGATAGAAAAGTAATTTGTTCATCAGTATTTTGCTCCTAAGCATTTTTTTAAATATTAAAAAAAAAAACACAAAAAGCATTTACAGCTTCAATCAACTATTGAAGCTCTAAACATGTCATCTTATATTCATCCTGCCCAGTCTGAAAGCCCTACAAAGAATCCAAGATTCAGTTAGATATTACTTGTATAATTAAAAATACTACAGAGACAGAACAATGATCTGAATTGCAAAAGGCACCAAACTTTGTCCAAAAAACGAAAATCACAGAAATATATTCAAGCACATCAGATGCTTGCTGATATAGAACACAGACTTGCAAGCCTGAGCTTGCAAGTTTGTTTTCTATAGGCAATGATTTCATTGCATATCCATCTTGAAATGTGCAGCAAAAAAAATTGTCTGTGCTTAGTATCATTTTTATAGATGCTTGTAACCACACATTCTGGGTTTCCAAGTCTGGCACTGAATGTACTGCTTAAAAAACTATTTAATTGTGCAACTTTAGTCATATTGGAATTCTAGTCAGAAACAAGAAAAAAAAACACCAAACCAAAACAACAAAAAAGCAACACAAAGCAGCCTGGAGTCTCAATGCAAGAAATCATTATTTTTGAGTGCAAAACCTCCATATCAAATAGTGCACATGTGAAAACAGACGGGATGTGTGTCAAGAAAGCATTTGTAGACTACATTCATAATGAACAATAAAGGAATGATGAATACATAGTAGGATTTACTAAGACAAACTTAAAACATCAAGATACACTGATGTCTTCATGTGCTTGAATCACAGTTCCCAACATTACTAAGTCACTGAGTTTCAAAAATACCAGTTTAAAAGGTTTGTCCTGTTTCTTTCATCTAGGAGCAAATTTAATTGAGTTCTAAATAACGTATTATATAAGTGATAACTTCTTGATTAACTTCTAAGTGCTCCAATTTAGATGAGGTCCTTGGTAAGTTTCAAAAACAATTCAGTCCTTGAATCTTTCACAACCCTGACATCCTTACAAAGAAAAAACAACAAAGTTCATACATAGAATGGACTCCATACATATCGAATTCCAGCAAGTGAAGAAAACATTTGAAACACATAGCACTGATGTGACAGATACATGATAATCCCCAAAAGGAAAGAATTTTAACTTGTCCTTACATTAATTAAAATACATAAACAGCAAAGCAACCGTGATCACAACTTTCACCTTAAGTGAATAGAAATTGTCACTTAAAAACAGATGCAACTTATCAGTTAGTTACAAATTATTAAATGAATCACTACTGGAATCATCTGAAATTGGATAAATCAACCAACAAATCCTGGTGGTTTCCAAAGTTATTTGACTGAATACAGCAAATGCAACCTCCTAAAAACAGGTTAGATTTAGCTTAAAAGAAAAAAAAGCTAAAATATACATCCACACCAAACAGGACTTTAAAGTCAACCCCAAAGAATCTGGGTTTAAAGATGATTTTGGTCATATTTCCTAAAAATATTTCTGAATGTTTTATTCCAAAAATAACTGACCTTGTCAAACCTTGGATCAAGTCCCTAATTACTGCAGCCTTTCTGCTTCACAGCAATGACTTTACATAGCTGGTCCTGGCTCAGTCAGTGCAATTCACAGTGCAAAGCTAGGCCTCTGTTCTCCCTATAACTAGAAGGGTAATGAATGTCACAGTTGCCAGCAAGCTGATTTGGGAGAACACAAAAACCAAACAAGCAAATAAACAATGAGGGGGAAAGACAAAGAGTGAGTTGTATACAAAATTCTCCCCACCTTTTTAGGGGTTATCAATCCAGAGTACTGACAAGCTGACTGAAAGTAGCTTACTGACTCATGAACATAGGCCAATTCTTCTGAATAACATCCGGAGACTTCCCCACAACTCCCTTCCAGAGTTTATTACCACTACATCAGGAGCAACTTGGCTGTTTTAAAACAGATTTTGAACCACCACAGTTCACAGTCCAGCTTATTAAGGATCTGAATCGATCACTGACTTATTTCACTACATGAAGTCATACAACTTGAAGCAAGTTTGGCACAATGATCACAGGAAGCCTTAAGTTCAGGATCAGAGTAGGCAGCTAGGCTGAATGTGTCTTACATATAGATGCATACAGTCAAGTCAGCATCCTGGGATTCAAACCTGTGGGTGCATAATGGTGGAAGAAAACAGTGGCCTCTTTACTCTCATTCTGTATGCTGAGCATACAAAAAAAAAAATGCCAGTGCTCTAAACTGATTTCAATGATAAATATTCAGGATTTGTTCAATGTAACTTTTTGGCTCAAGGAGATGTTGACAAAATGCACAATGCATTTAGGTAATTTATCCTCATATATTATTGTTAGACAAAATCAGATTAACATCCTGCTCTCCACAAGCAATAGCAGCTAAATGTAGATAGAAAATAAAAGAAACAAACCACTATAAATTACGGAAATGGAAGTGGCTACACCAAGCAGTCACCAAGTGCGATTATACAGGTAAAAGTTTCCTGGCAAAGTCAACAAGACAGTAAGCATTATCTTCAATGTGTATGCCCCTAAATCACTCTCATTTACATGGCAGTTCCTGCTAGGTCAGTCTTCTAAAAGACCTCCAATGTTAGAACCATGGAACTATGCTAGACATAATTAACACTTACTTACCCACTATTCTAGGTATCTACCACTACAGTGCTGCAAGATCCACACTTACCACCCATATTAGAATAACTAGAGTAGGACAAGATTTCTTCTCATACAACCAGAAGTCTTGCCTACTTGATGCTCCAGTCTGAGTCATTCAAGGTTCTTGACTAAGGCTGGTGTCGTAACTTGCACCCATCAACTTCTTTAACCATCTATTTTAATTCAGCTGTAGGCATTAACCTAGTTTCCCCACTGGAAAAAATTAGGCTTAAATCTATAGTGGACTGTAGATTTATGTGAGGTAGAGCAAATCAATTAACTGAGGCTGGGACACTACCTCTAGAATGAAAAAAACAGGTGCTTAGATAACAGATACTTGATTTCTCCTTAACATTAAGACTGAAATTGCCTATGCAATGTATTTTTGAAAAATCTAGTTGATCAGGGGCCAACTGTATGGTACCAAAGCGATTATTTTTGTTTCCTTTTTTTTTAAAAAAAAAATTATACAGGCAATAATAAATAACCTGAAATCATCTTTGTAGTCAATATACAGAATATACATAGTAAAAAATATGCTGGTACATATAAAATACTTCATGAATGTGTGATATTCTTTGTAGGCATCACAGGATCACCAGAAATCTCTTATGGCTCACAGGCTAGTCCACTTCAAAAAATCAAGGATCTTTCAATACATATGGAAGATTTACCCTAAATACACATATAAACATTAACTCCTATCTGCAGTATCAGTTTCTCTTTGAATGAGTGAAACTGGCCTACACTTTTGACAATTAAAATCAGCACCGTAACCACACAATGCAAACTGGATGTTTGACAAGAGTTCTGTATTAGCTAGATATTAGCACTCAAATGAGATTAAATTCCAAACTGTTGCATAAACAAGAGATGAAACCAACCTGAAAAAAGGGACAGACAATACAATGTTGAGTAACACAACAGGAAGTGGAAATATTAATATGTTCTTTAAGTGGGAGATGCACATACGAGGATATTCTATGAACTAGAAGACTTGCTATGCTGTTAAACATACAGAATGAACTACAAGAAAAAAAAGCAACAGCAGGCAAGACTCTCAAGCAAGACAATCATAGTTTCAACTGAGGCTCAGCCGAATTAAAATTCAGGCACATATACAAATATGTTCTTCCCTTCAAACATCAGAGAAATAGACTGTCTACAACAGAAACCCAAGACTGGATGTAACTATTCAGTAAGAAAAGTAAAAATTAGCCTAAAGAAAATAACTATAGCAATGGAGATACTGGGGGGGGAGGGGGGGGGGGGGGCAGGGCGATAAAAAAAAATACTTGGGCTTCACAAGATAACCAACTCCTGGCTCTTCATGTATTTGCTTTGCCTCCCTGAGAACTGACTGTGTTGATGCAGATACAGTTCAAAAAGACAAGAATACTGCAACTATGGAACACATACCTTTAAGCACTCAAATAAAGCTAATATACCTAAGGACTCTATAATGACCTGAAGCAACTAAACTGTTCCAGATACAAAGTCAAACCAAGGGATAAAATTGTGGCACTCCTAACTGTCCTCAGCCTTTCTCTGATGACTTTTAGCAAATCCAAGAGTATCAGTCAGAAACAGACATCTCTAGAATTTGCTTAAGCTTTGGCAGCATGACTGTGCTCACCTGACCCCTAAAATCAAAGCCACAAGGAACATGTTACAGGGCCGCCCCTTCCAAATCAATTTTATTGAAATACTGAGCACTTTAAGATTCAAAGTAGTCAAAGATTATTTGATATTCAGAACATGACAAAGTATCTTACTTCTTTCTGCTAATTCTAATAATTTTCATTGGAAAAAATCAAGTACCTTTTGTAAGCTTGTTTTAACTTTTTAATTCTTCTTTCAAAAAATGCTAAATTAGAAGTAGACAAGTGATTTTATGAACACTCAAGTCTGATGTGACTGAGACTTTCAATGAACTTTGTTGCGCTGGGAAAGCTGAAAGGCATGCAGTTGCACTTCATAACATGAAAAAACACTTGCAGCAATGCCTGCCATAGCTTTCATTAAAGGATACTATAAAACAAAGCTAACTAAAATCCCAACATTTTAAGAGTAGACAAGATGGTGTGTTTAAATGTTACAGCCTAAAAAGTATAAATTGGAAGCAATATGCTTGATTTCGTCATGTAGGAGGTGAGAAAGACTGACTTTCACCAGCACTTCACATACAGATCTTTGACATTAACAGGCGTATAGGTTTACATGAAAACCATTCCTATTCTACAGAAAACAGGAGACTATAAGAAATCCTCCTATTTCTGCCATTACCATGCTTAAACTTGCTGCTTTCCACTGTCTTAAATTCTCACATTTGGTTTTGTTGGAGAAGGGCAGGGGGAAGATAATAGGAGAGCTACTCAAGAAGAGCAAACCCCTGCCTCTACCAGCAAAAGAAGCAAACTCCCTGTGCAACTGTGCCAGCATGACAAAGCAGGAAATGCTAACCTAAACTTTGGTTCCAAATTTGGATGCACACTCAACAGAGGCCATTCCAGTGCAATGCTTATGACCTCAGAATGCCAAGACAAAAGTCATGCTCAAAGGATTTTGACTTTTGAAAGCAAGGAAATCCAGCAGCAAGTCTCAAAAAAACAATGGAAAAATGAAATTGCTCAACAGTTTAAAGAAAGCAGAACGTATCACCGCAAAAGCATAACATGTGCAAAGTTAGGGAACAACATTTCATATGTATGATTGTTAGGGGTTTTTTTTAAGCTCAGCAGATCTTACACACATGTAAGCACATAAGCAAGGAGTAAGTCTGCAAGGTGTTACTTAAAAACAAAGCTCCTGTGTGCCTGCAAGCCCTATTAAGACTTGGTCTCCTAGGTATACTATTTACATATATTTGGAATACTACAGTACTTAAGCACTCATGGGAAAGCATGCTGATGTTTACTGACCAACACTAATATGCTCATTGTGTGAACATACCAGCAATACTGCTACTGTAGTTACAAATGGGTCTAACCATATATTCAGAGAGAATTATAAAGTAGCAATTACACTAAGATTGTACTGTTTGATGGTCACACACAGTATGAATAAAACACTTGGAAAAAAAAAACCCAAACCAAAACAAAAAACTGTGGCAATGTCATTATACGCAGGACACCTTCCAATTTCCAGGTCAGAAATAGGTCTTTCCAAACCTTAGCATATTTTTCAGTTCCTAAAATATTCTTAATTGGTTGAATTCCATTTGGGTTTTAGTTTGTCTCAAAATGCCTTAATTATGCTTTTGTATGTATATGAAACAGTGCAGAAAAACAAGCTTTCACCAAAACTGCACACAGTCTGTCAAGTCATCAAAACAGTGTTTCTTGTATTAGTCCAGATCCAGAGAGGACCTTATTCCTTGCTGTGAATGAAAAAACCTATCCCAAGTCCACTTGGATTACAGAAACATTACAGTCTGTTTCTCTGTTTCAAAGCAACTAATTTAGCATGTCCTTTTGTTTAAAAGTCAAACTCATCTCTAAGCCAGTTTTACCATATCAATAATTATGATGCTGAAGAATATGTGCAAGATACTCTAGTGAGATAAAAAGCTCATAAAAAGCTTATGTTATTGAACAGTGCTGTTTCTAGCTGTGACACTAAAATGAAATTTCAGCCTGAAAAATTCTGGAAAAATAGCTTGATATATCAACTGAACCACTTTGAAATCTGCTCAGGTAAGTACATTTTATCCTTCCAAAACCTCATTCTATCCAATACTGCTGAAAAAAAAAAAAAAAATAGACCCTCATTGCACAAATAACAAAAGGCAAGGTGAAATACATGGGGCATCAGAGAATCAAGAGCTTTAGTAATTTTAAGCATGCATCAGATTCAAGTTTTGAGAGTGTTGTGTTGATGCTTTGCATGCATCAAAACAACACTGATATATATTTGCCGACCTTAGATTCACAGCTCAGTCTTAGAAACTTCACTACAAACAGCAAATAACTCAAGTACATAGATGGCCCAATTCAACCACTTGTTTACACTTTTACTGTACTATAAAAATAGCTGTTTTATGTTTCCATAGAAAGACATTATTAGTATCTAACCTTTCCGTCCACTGTAACACATTTGCCTCACTCAAAAATATTTAATTAAATTGTGACTACACATGTGCTGCTGAACAAACCATAGCTGCAAGATTTAAGAGTGTATTCCAAGAGGACAGAAAATCTGCTAGTAAAAGGCTTGGTATTTCAGACTAACTGAAACAATGGGGAAGCTGAACTGGGGAAAAGTCAATCAGCCAAGTGCAAACTGGGCTAATGAAGTACAATGGTTGGGGTTTTTTTTTTGTCATATGACAGTGAGCTCTTGCTGAATTTAATGTGTTTAAATTGCTTTTTTCCTGAAGACATCCAAATCCTGTATTTTTAACTAAGCTTTCTTTAAAAACGCAGAAAGCAAAGAGCACCACTATTTTTAGCAAACGCTATAACCTCACACCCTATGTGAAGGTTCATTCTTCTGCTACCATAACAAGCACAAAGCATACTACAGGTGAAAAAGCCTATAACTATTGCTGGACTCAAGTATTATAATACAGAATTTACCCGAAAGTGCTGCAAAAATTAAAGGAACAGTCACCTTAAAATATGTGCACTTTCCAAAATCTTTTGCTGCCAAAAAATCTTTCATAAAAACATGGATCTAATGACCTTACGGTCAACAAAGGGTTTATAAAACCATACCATAGCATTAGTATCAGAAAAAACTTCAAAGTCTTCCAGGTTCTTGACAACTTAAATGTGTTGACAGTATCTCTTTAAGAGCTGAATGTGAGATACTGTGATCAGCTAATACAGCTGTACACTTGGTAACTCAATCTTCATGAACAACTGAGTCAGTGCTTATTTACTAAAAAAGCAGTATGATAAAGACTCATATTAAAAATCCAAACATTAATGTTGCAAGAAAAGATGAAGCAGGAGATTTTCCTCACTTTCAGAATGACAGTTCAGCCATCACTCTTGTGCAGGAAGTCAGCTGATGAAGAACTCTGGTCTACTTTGAAAGAAATCAAGTATAGTGAGTCACGCTGCCATTTAAACAAACAGTTCATACTCGGCTGGGGGACAACACACAATGCTTGTGTCTCTATGTTCTGTGACATAACCACACAATCTCATCAAGCTCGGATCATGTCTTATCATTAGTACATATAATAAAATCCTCTTTTTACAGTTTCTACATAGGAAACAATTGGACCTTAGCAAATATCTTAAAAGTTTGTCAATACAACAAAAAACAATCATGATAGTCAAAAGATGTTAAGCCAGAGAAATTTTCCAGAGAAAAGCTTAAGAAAAGTTAGGATTTATTACTACTTTATATAATACTACAACTAAGATCATCTAAACATTGTCTTTTTGTAAAATTATCTTCTCCCACTCCAATACAACCACTCTTCAAATGCGTCTGCTGTATTTTAGCTAACTACTATTTTATGGTCCTAACATTTGTAGCTGCTTTAAAAAAAAAAAAGTGAATAACCCCTTTATGTTCTGAGTGAAAAATATTTCAAATGCAACTGAGCATTCTAGTCACTGTCATTATTTTTAAGTTTCTTACAGCATGTTCTTTTAAATACCCATTTATATTGAGCAAATTTGAGGTAGCAGACATGAACAACAGCAAGTTGACAAGATAATGTGACATATGCTCAAAGGCCAATGTGAACTTGAGGAAAGTTAACTGCTCTGGATCTCATCCTGCCAGCACCAAAGGAACATTTAAGTGCTCCAGAATTTGATCTGGTTTACAAAAAAATGCTACTTTGATTAGTACAGCCAAAATGGCGCCTGTGACTTCAGCAGCAGATGACCTGGCATTTGCAATATATTCATCTATTTTTGAAGATGCTAAAAAAAGAGTTAAAAATCCTATTTAGTCACCTGACAGCACATGTGAACACCTCTTCAACAGCCAGTTCCACATGTGGAATAGAGCAAAAAACATGCAATAGGCAAGGATGGGTTCAAGCCCAGGCTGAGACTTGTAACCAAAAGATCAGACAAAATCATTGCTCCACAGACAAAAGAGCAGCTATCTGCAGTAATAAACACTGCCAGTGAGTCAAAACAGTATGACAACTCAACTGCCCACTTGATTGAGTAGCTGAGCACAGCTGGTTCACTTGGAGGAAATTATATGACATGGGTTTAATTAGAATATTGTAATTATCAGTAGCAATGGGAAAGAGCAAGTATTTTATGTGTGCCTACAGTGGTATGTGTTCAACAAAGCTTTGTATAGCTCATGTAACCAAACAAAACCATCAGAAAATGGGAAAGATTAGCACACAGATGTAAAAGAGGACAGCAGATGGTAACAGAAAAAAAAAACAAGAAAATAAAACACAACCATGTGTGGAACTAGCTTTTCTTTTTCTTCCCTAAAGTTTCATCACTAAACTGGCATTTTAAAAACATTTAGGCTCACTTGATCACCTGGTGGCAAAGCCATACAATGCAACATGAGACACGGAAATTTCCTTCCCAAACAAACACGGTGTTATCACACAAACTGACTGGTTTGGAAACAAGAGGAGGGAGGAAGGGGACTTATTTTCAAAATCCTATTCCCATGTTAAATACCAGGAGCAGTAACACATCCTCAAATAGTAGAGGAAGCATTACATAAGAACAAGCAAAACTGGGAAATTTAAGTTATTACATCCCATGTGAAAAATACACTATATACTTTGCCCAATACTAATAATGTTCCTTATAAAAAAATCCAGGGTTTGACCCAGTGCCAGGAAGAACTGGATACACTTCCTAAAACATGTTTCACCTACAGTTTCAGTCTTTTAGCAACTCATACTACTGAGCAAGAGAATGCTGGCCCACCCCTCAAATGAAGTTCTGCTTATAAAGGGAAAGCTGCAATATAGACACTAGAAAAGCACAGCTTCTCAAGACTGATACAACAGGCAGGTTTATACAAATATATGAAAAGCTGCAATAAACTCATTGGAAAGAAAAGGTTTTGAAAATGTTGTGCTCTATTCTGTACTTTTGGACATGCCATGTTGTTAGACAAATGGCTCATCTCCCACACTGTATACAGCAGTGTATAGAGAAAGCAAAGTTTTCACTACCCCACCACGCTCACCAGCTATGGATCTGAAACACAGTCTTCATACAAAGAAAAGACAAAGAGAATGTCAACTTGGGAGCTATGCCACAGTTTGCAAACTGAAGAATAACTTAAGTTTTGAAAAAGGAAGCTGGGTATCGAACTATAGCCAGCAACTGCATTTCTTCCAACTGTGAGTTCTGCTTACTTTTGAAGAAGCCCCCATACTGAGTATTTCATGAAGATGCCACTTAGGAAAACTACCTATTTTCTCTAGGAAGTCTGTGTTTTACAATTTTCCACCTATTAATAGTCAACCTACCTGCCCATAGTTGTCTATGCCAGTTACTAATCTATTTAAGTTTAATAAGTCAAAAGCTGTCCTTAGGGACTGGCCAAGAGTTGTGAGTCCTTCAGCCTGAAGGTTTTTCAGTTCATTCATAAACGTTGCATGGTTTTCCTTCCAGCCAGCCTGAAAAGAGAAATGTGAGAAGACTTATTCTCCAGACCCGAGCTTCGCTTTCCTGTGAGGCTACAATGTACCATCCTTGTCACATGCAGCTCATTACAAATGCTAACAAACCACCTTAAAAGTTATTAATAACATTCAGTGTTGCTCCATAAGGACTGGAAAGATTTACTTCTCTTAGATCCCCCCACCTATCCAACTAAGGTAGGTTTTGTATTGTTCCACAGGACAAATCTCGGCGAAGTCACAGATGCACAACCCTCACACCTATTCACACCGCTCTCGCACATCCTTTCCTAGATGGAAGCCAAACTGCGGGGCGAGCCGACCTCCAACAGGTTCACCGTCCTGTGTCATGCGGGCCCCCCGCCCCTTCCTCCCTCCCCCCCCACCCTCACGCGGTACGTCGGTCCGCCCCCCGCCCCGGCACGGGCTGAGGGAAGTGCCGTCCCCTTCCGAGTCCAGACTCTTCGGGCTGAAGTTGCTGCTTCCCCAGATCGCCCCTTCCAAGCTGAACTCTCCTTGGAGTTGCTGTCACTTCTCCCAACTTGAATAAATATCCCCCACAGTTCATTGCTGCTCTCACACACCACACAGGGAAAAACCGTCGGCCATGTTGATGTCAGCGCTGCCGCCGCCGCCACGGGAGCCCGTGTGTGCCGCGCTGTCCCGGACAGCCGGCAGCATGGGCGACGCGATCGGGCGGGGGGGGAGGGGGGGGGGGGAGAGAACGCTTGCAGAGGACCGCGGCGGCGCGGAGGGGCCGGAAGGAAGCCGGGGGGAGCAGCGAGGGGGTGGGGAGGAGTGAGCGGGGGTTACCTTGATAGCGTAGGGAGGCTCCTCGAAAGTGACCAGCATGTACCTGTCTCCCCGGCTGGCCGGGTCCCGAGCTCGGAGCTGCGGCGCGGGGGACAAAGCAGAGGGTGAGCCGAGTGGCGGCGGCGCCGCCGGAGCCCCTCGGCTCGGCCCGGCCCTCCCGTCCCTGCCTGCCCGCACAACACACGCACGCACTCCCGCCCGCCCTCGCCCCGCGCCCCCGGCCCAGACAGCCCCCCGCGCCCTGCCTCCCCCTCCCCTCCCCGCGCAGTCACTCTCGCTCTCTCTCGCCTCCTCTCACAAGGCAGAGCCGGTACCTTCATGAAAGTCTCTACAGCGCCTTTGGCTATGTCCAGATAGGTGGTGCCCAGATGGGTGCGCTGGTTCATGGAGGCGGACGTGTCTATCAGGAAGAGTAAGATGGGCATAGTGCGGAGGGGCCGGCGGCCGGGCGGCTACATGGACAGCGGGCGGGGGGCTGAAGGGAGAACCGCGGGGCGGGGTGGGAAGGAGGGGAGAAGAGAAGAAGACGGGGACAGGAGAGGAGTAAGTGGCTGTGAGTGCTGTGCACGGGCAAGGGCGCGTCCCGGCAGGCCTGTTTGTCGGGCGGCAGCTTTCGGGCGGGGAGGAGGGAGTTTAGCTGTTGCGCAGGGGCTCTGCGGCGCCGCGGCCCATGGTGGCAGCGCCCTGCTCGAGTCGCCTGCTTTGGGGCGCGGCGGCGCTTGGGGAGAGAGCGGGGGAGGCCCCGGGGGAGCGCGGCTCCCCACGCGGCTGCTGAGGCCGTGACTCCGGCGCGGGCGGTGTGTCCCCGCTGGGAGCGGGCGGTGAGTCACGGGGGGATGGAGGAAGGGGGGGACCGGGCGCCGCGGCTCTTCTTGAGGCTGCGGGAAGGTGCCCAGCCCGCGGGGAGCCCCCGCCTCCTCTGGCCGATCCTGTCCTCTCCTCCGGCGTTCCTCCTTCCTCTTTTCGGGGGCCTGTACGGCGCTCAGGGGCCAACGCAGACCCTCAGGCTAGAGGGGACGGCCAGGGCAGCCTGAAACCCGCTGGATCAAGGCGGGCAGCATTTGCAGTATCCACTGGGTTTAGGACGTGGAAAAGTGTTTCGTTATCATTTAATGGTGAATTCCCAGCCCAGCCTTTCACTCGATGCTTAGGGAAAAAGAAAAGCAAAAATAAAGTAAAAGGAAAAACAAAGTACTGGCTAGCCCTAGCTGTGACCTTTTCCCCTGCACACAGCCAGAGATTAACACTAATGTTTCTTTGATACATGTTACGTGAGGGCACTCCAAATATACTTCCTATAAATCGTGTCATCGGGGAATGTTTCCAACCAATTAATGACGAAGATTTCTGCTGTTTATTTGGTGGTTTGGGTTGTTCTTTCCCCAGCAGTTGAGTCTGCTGTTTCTGCTCTCATAGCCTTGGAGCAGTAACTCTGGAGCCATTTCTTAGCATAATCTGTTCAGTAGATTGCTCTGCTTCCTATCTGGCTGATATTTTTTTTTTCCTGATCCAGCCGATATGTGCCCACAGCCACTGCTTTAGAAGGTATGAAGCCATTTGTGCTCCTTCCTTCTCTCAAGGTAAAATTGGCAGTGTCCTGGTTTGATTCATCTTGTTATCCAGGCAAGATTTCTGTCTTGTCAGGCAAGAGCTGGTTTGGGCTTTTTTTTTTTTTTTCTTTTTTTTTTTTGGCTAATGAATGATTAGCATTTAGTCTCTAGGAAGAGGGAGGGATAGAATCCTGTTTCCATTACAGATTGGTATGCATTCTCCTGTCTGTGAGCAGCTTATTTTGGCTTTCCTGTCAGCACTGCACCTGTGACCTGTGCCATCCCTTCTCAGGCACTGGGCTGAAGTCAGGGATACTTCCTTTCAGCCCAGTTCACCATTCAAGGCACTAAGGAATCTCCAATCTCTGGAGATTCTCTGAGAGCTGGGAAGGCATTTTTGGAGCTAGTGCAGACTAAAATTCAGCAACTGAGTTTCTTTGGAAGCAGCATTTTTTCCTATTTCTCAGTGTAAATGCTTTTGGTGGTAAGAGTGGCCAGACTCACCCAGGTGCACCTAGGGGCTCTTGAGCTGCTTGCATCTTTCCAACAGTTCAGTGTCAGAGCCCCAGCAGTGATGGTGTGTCTTGTGACCAACAGCAATGCTGTTTTGGTCCATGTTCTACTGGTTCATCTGAACTGCTCAGAGGAAGCAAGCCAGCAGGTGCCACAGAGGCCACCGCCAGTTTGCCCTGGAATCCAGCTGCATGCCAGCCCCCGTTACACAATAAAACATTTGGACTCTCAGGCTTGGCTCACAGTCATTTTCCCTCTACAGAGGTGTTTTAGAACACCTTTCTTCCCCTCAGCTACCTACAGAAAGTTGCAGCTCTTAAGGTCAGCAAGACTGGCTGCTACTGGAGTAGTAACTGTCTCCATAAAGTGGTGGGATTCAAGCTGTTAAGTAAAGGCTGCAGTGCAGTGCTGCGTTAACAAATCAGGCTTTGGGATTAGTAACGTCATTTGGGAATAATGTTGAGTGAGTGTATGATACTGGCCTCTAGCTGGCTTCCTTTTAAATTTGAGATAGGCACCTTCTTCAGACACACCACCTTCTCTCCTGTTCATATGTTGCTGATATTTCATTGACTGTCTTAATAAAATCAGCATTACTTTTATGTGTTAAGCATCATGTATCTTCTTGGAGATTATCCTAAAAATAGGAAACATCTGGAATGGCTCCTTCTCCAAAGTGCTGTAAAAAAAAAGCATTTTAGAGTCCTTGCTGTACCAGGAAAATGTCATCGTAAAAGGTAGCCTGGGCCATGGAGGCTTCACATAAATCCTGGAGGGTAATTTGGAATTCTCAAGTAGTTTTGTTGCCAGTAAATGAAGGGGGGGGGGGGGTGGGTGGGATTACATGTTATCTCTTAGTGGTAGAATTAGGCAAAAACCAGCATGAATTCAGAATCAACTTTGAAAACTGCAAACTGTAGGCTGTAATTTTCTTACCAGAAGGTGGGACTGAAGCAGCTGGGCCTGCTGTACCCCTAGTCTCCTTAGTGATTATCACTGAAGGGAAAATCCCACAACAAAAGTTTCACAGAGTTCCAGTGGGATTTATACAAGCAGAATCACTTTTCTGTGTGTATTTGCTTTTCACTGTTATCTTTGAAGCTGTTTGGAACATTCAGTTCTTCCTGCTCCTGTGCATCTTATATTAGATCCGTATTAGATCCCCTATAGGGCAGAATCAAGGCTGGGTGTGTGTTGTCTGCGGTAGGCATTAGTACTTTTCTGCTGGGAGCAGGCCAATTTGATTAATATTGAGAAAGATTCTTTTAAAGATAGATAATCAACCCAATCCTTAAGTGTGTATCAGCCTCTTTATGTGAGAATCGTAATGGCTAGTACTGCCATCAGAGTCAGATTTATAAATCTGTACAGGAGATTTGCTGTGAGGGAGCAAAACCCAGTAATATTAGTGCTTATGCTTATTACTGGTAGAGCTGACACAGCTGAGCAGGGGGAGAGCTTGAGGCTGTCGCTGAAAACAGATGCATCTTTCTTTGGTTTCAGCTTTTTTTTACATGGAGGGCAAAGTTATACCCCATGCGTGGTCTAAATGAGCCAGTTCCACCTTTTCTCCTAAAACTGGATGAATCATTTCAGCACAGCTTTGTCTGTAGGAATACTTTCGCTGTCCTGACAATACAAGAGATTCCAGATACTTCCGTACTGGTTTTGTTTGTTATTTATTGTGCATCCATGAGGAAATACAAATGTATATGTATGTCTAAGAATGCTCCTTTTATGATCTTCAGAATGGGCAGTGTCCATTTAGGGACAAATAAGATAGTATTTAAAATGCAAATTTCACTTTAAATTTGAAGGCTAAATTAATAAATGAAAAATCAAATAGACGTATGAAAATGCACCTAAAAAAATCATATGAGAAAGATGAAGAGCATTTTTCGCATAATTTGCTGTTGTGGTGGTTTTTTCCTTAAACAGTTTCTTCTCCCAGTTGATACGTGTGAGATTTTTTTGTCATCACATAGTGTTAGCCTTATTTTGTCCTAAATTGCAGGTGGAAATGGAAGATGTTATGGTTAAGACCTTCAAGCAGGTCTGAGAACTAAAATTGACAGCGTGACTTTTTTTTATTATTATTTTTTTATTTGTTTGCTTTCTCCTCAATTTGTTTCACAAATAATAGTTCAAAATCTCGGTGAGTCCAAGTTTTAATGACACAGGTAAATTTATCAGAGCTTCCTTTAGAATGCCATTCCACAGCCTTGTAGATTGTCATAATTGAACTTTTCCCTCTTTGAAAGTCTTTTATTTTCCATTTCCTGTTTTTATGTTGCTGCTTATCATTGAGGTATAACTCTTTATACAGCATTCTGAGTTTCAATTTTTTATCTTTTAATACTTCCGTTACATTATGTTCACGGTTGGACCCAATCTTAAAGGTCTTTTCCAACCTAAATGATTTTCTGATTTGATGATTCCATTTAGTCTTCCTTTAGCCAAGTTCTGTGCATTCAACATGCTTTTTTTGTAAATAAAAGTTTGTTATTCACTTGTCTGTGTATGTAGTACACAACAGCTTATATTTTGGGGGATCTTTTGGTTGGTTTTACTAGTTTCAGTTCAGTGGGTTTTGACCCTAATTTTTTCTCTCTTTCTGTAATTGTTATCAAAGAGAAACTGATTTAATCTTATAATTCAGGTACCTTAGTTAAACTTATAAAGCTCATCCTAGAGTGAGTAATCACTGAGAAGGCTGGGATCAGATAAGATGTAACACCAAAAAAATTCAGAAAAGTGCCATTAAGATAACTGGTTTTTATGTTCTCAGGTTTTTATGTTCTAGGGCTTTGACTGAGGATGCCTGTTTTTCTAACATTTCCAGAGGCAGCTGTTTTCCTTTGAAACTGTCTAGCACCTTTTAGAAGCCTGTAGTTTGGCTTCCCCAGCACCAGAGCACAGTGAAACTACATCCCTCTGCAGAACAATGACCTCTAAAAGAAAGTTGCATTCTGTCTCCTCTTGGCCCACCTTCAAAGACAGCCTCCTTTCCATTGTTCGTCCACCAGGAAACCCAGAGGATAGCCTTTGAAGCTTCCTAGGGATTTTTGTATTCCCTACCACCCCTCCAGTAATCCAAATCCCTTGCTGTTTCCTGGCTCAAGAGTTGGAGCTGCAGCAAACAGCAGTGTACCATCCCAGGGAAGAACAGTTAATGTGGAAATGCAGGGAAATGGGTATTATAGTACGTTGATATATTGTTTTCTAATTGTACAGGCTGAATGTGGGTACTGGAAGACCAAGTTCGTGAATATTTGTGAAGTACTTCAATTCATCCAAATAAAGTTATAATAGAAGTGCACAATAAGATTATTTTCAGAGGAAAAACAAATCTCTGAGGACCATCTGTGCTGTGACGGCAGAAGTCAGTCAGTTAGTGATGGATAGGTTGCAAGGCACCTGAATAGAAGATAAGGAGGCTTCTGTCATTAAAATCAAACTGTATGCTTTCCCCTTAGTATTACTGGCCTTAGCTTGAAAGGTCTTCCTGGCTATGAGTTGTATTCATACATATTTCACCGTGTTTAACAGAGCAGGACCTCTATCATATGTAGTACCATGGGGGAATATTAAATGTGACATGGAGAAAGCTGCTTAAAACAAACATTTCAAAATTACAGTTGTAATAAGGTAGCACATACGATAATTCAAATAGATCTGCAGTTCTTATACATGCTTACTTATATGTTACATTGCTCTTTTCAATTAAGGTAGAATTCTGGTCAAGAACAAAAACCCATCTCAGCTCTGGGCCTTTAAATTTATTCCCTCTCTTGGGTTTCTCAGCTGGCATGTCAAGGCCCAAAGAGAACAGAAGACACCCTCTAGCATACCCCATTTTACCTGGGGTTTTGAGATTATTTATTTATTTATTTATTTTTCTTTCTTTCCTTCTTTCTTTTTGAACTTATTTCCCATCCTTGAGATGCTGGTAGTAGCAGGCAGCAGCAGTCCACTTGATTCCTGGTAACAACAGACTGCCCAGAGAAATACTGGTAGAGTTCTCAGCTTCCCTCCAGCCTTTTAGGCCATGGAAACAGACAAAGTCTTCTTCATTTGCTAAAACAACAGGACTGAGGAGACCTTTGCTTATTATGCCAGGGGCGAAAAAACAACAAACAAACCTCTCTTGTCAGGATGGCCAGAGATAATCATACAACAATATGTGTGGGAAAAGACCTTAAAGATCATCCATTTCCAACCCCCCCGCCATAGGCAGGGATACCTTCCACTAGACCAGGTTGCTCAAAGCCCCATCCAACCTGACTTTATAGTTACATCTATAATTTGAGAGAGATCATTTGTAGCAGGCCACCCTGGTTTTGTTTAGCTTTCTCGTAGCCCTGGTTAAAAGCTCCCACATGTGTGGTAGGGAGTTCATGCAGCCCTTCACACAAACACCTGTAACACAATGTTGCCATGCAGGCTCTCCTCAGGATGACAGGAACAGAACTGGAGTATTTCCCCACACCACCACTTTTAAACAATCTTTCAGATGGTTGTTACATCCTTCCCTGGGAAGTTTTCCTGGCCAGTACCCGCTGTCCTGAGCAATTCCCTGTCATCGTTCCAGTGATGGCTTTTGTTCGTTCCTCCAAGCACTCCTTCTTGCCCACACTAAGAAGTTGCAGTAGCGCCAGAAATCATATCCTTGCTGAAGTGCTGGACTCTCTCGCACATTTTATAGCATAGCAACATAACTCCATTACCATGGATCCCAGACACAGGCATGCAGAATTTATCTAACTAATCGAGCAGCTAAGGGAAATCAACTCCAGCTACAGTCAGCTTGGAGTGTAAAGCAGTTACAGCTGAAGACAGTCTACAAGCACATCCCAGGGAGGCAAAACAATGAGGTGTGTTTTTCTTGTTTTCTTTTCTTTTTTAATGGCCAGTGTAATGGGTTATAGTCTTGGTAAACAGGACAGAATTATTCATACATCCTTAAATTGCTTCCCACTGAGGTATCACACCTGCATGTGGTATTTGAGAGCTGGGAGCTCTTTCTTTAAAATATTGCCATGCTGCAGAAGTTTATTATCCAGCTTTTACTCTAAATGTGATTATTATGCATTGCCATCTTTTGCCCAAAATCAAAATATGCTCTGAAAGAAAGATCCACTTGGTTGGTCTCTGCAAAGCAACTGGCATGACTGGTGTCAAAGGGAATATAGACCAGTTGCCCTGTCTTTTGCCACTTAGCAGTTAATGAAAACTTATCAAATTTCAACTAGTAGCTAATTGGAAATCTCTACAAAAGCCATCTATAAAGCACAGATATTGGTCTTCTAGAATAAAAGAAACCTGATAAAGCCTCTTTAATCCAGGGAATAAATCTGTTCATTTCTACTCCCTGATCTCAAGCACCTTTGCAAGGTGTTTGGTTCTGTTTGCTTAGCATGTTACTCAAAAGATACACTTAAAATGAAGGGAAATGTTGGGGTTTTTTTCTACTTTTATGCACACACTGAAGTTGTGATATAAGACCTATTTGTTACAGAAAACTTGAATGTATGCCATGGTGAGCAAATCTGTCTTGCACCAACGTGGAGAAAAATAGTGTCTTGTTTTAGTTGTGGTCAATGGCTCAATGTCCAGCTGGAGACCAGTAACGAGTGGTGTCCCTCAGGGATCGGTGTTGGGACCGGTCTTGTTTAACACCTTCGTCGCTGACATGGACAGTGGGATTGAGTGCGCCCTCAGCAAGTTTGCCGATGACACCAAGCTGTGTGGTTCGGTTGATACGCTGGAGGGAAGGAATGCCATCCAGAGGGACCTTGACATGCTTGTGAGGTGGGCTGATGCCAACCTCATGAGGTTTAACCATGCCAAGTGCAAGGTCCTACACCTGGGTTGGAGCAATCCCAGGCACAGCTACAGGTTGGGCAGAGAAGAGATTCAGAGCAGCCCTGTGGAGAAGGACTTGGGGGTGTTGGTTGATGAGAAAATGAACATGAGCTGGCAGTGTGCGCTTGCAGCCCAGAAAGCCAACCGTATCCTGGGCTGCATCAAAAGGAGCGTGACCAGCAGGTCAAAGGAGGTAATCCTGCCCCTCTACTCTGCTCTTGTGAGACCTCACCTGGAGTATTGTGTGCAGTTCTGGTGTCCTCAACATAAAAAGGACATGGAACTGTTGGAACAAGTCCAGAGGAGGGCCACGAGGATGATCAGGGGACTGGAGCACCTCCCCTGTGAAGACAGGCTGAGGAAGTTGGGGCTGTTCAGCCTGGAGAAGAGAAGGCTGCGTGGAGACCTCATAGCAGCCTTCCAGTATCTTAAGGGGGCCTATAGGGATGCTGGAGAGGGACTCTTCATTAGGGACTGTAGTGACAGGACAAGGGGTAATGGGTTAAAACTTAAACAGGGGAAGTTTAGATTGGATATAAGGAAGAAGTTCTTTACTGTAAGGGTGGTGAGGCACTGGAATGGGTTGCCCAGGGAGGTTGTGAATGCTCCATCCCTGGCAGTGTTCAAGGCCAGGTTGGACGAGGCCTTGGGTGATATGGTTTAGCGTTAGGTGTCCCTGCCCACAGCAGGGGGGTTGGAACTAGATGATCTTAAGGTCCTTTCCAACCCTAATGATTCTATGATTCTATGATTCTATAAATATTTGGAAGGAGGGACACTTAAAACATGGTTTTGAAAAGCACAGAAGGATAATTCTTACTGAGCTGAGATTACAAAAAGCGTTTCTCATTAGGAAAACCTGAGAACTGACTTGAGATCAGTTTATAATGAACCTCAAATTACAAATGGAATCTTATGAAAGCAGTCTTCTCCAAGCAGTGCTATTCAGGTCAGTGATGAGTTCTTTTGTTATTGGAGATGGCTTTCAATTTCATGATGTTGCAGTCGGAAAGCCTTGAATGTTTCTGGATCCGTTCTAATATTTTCCTGTTGGTAAGCCATTTTTAAGGCAATATATAGTTTATGGTTATTTTCCAAACATGGGTCCAAAATAAAAAGTCCAGGAAAGCCCTTCCCATAATTCAGGTTGACACTAAGTTTACACTTCTCTAGGTTTGCCAAAGTATGTTGTGTACACAAGTTGCATGATGAATGTAGCATTTTCTCTGAGATTCTCCTGCTCCATTCCTCTTTTGAGGTATTTCTATTTTCCGTTATTTCTGTTTTCCTAGGCCTTTGACACTGTTATATGCATTCATGTTGCCTGGTTTATGTGAGTTGTGAATATAGAGCTAACAGTGATTTATATAACTGGAGTCTTGAAGGAAGATGAAATTTAACAATGCAAAGAAGACAAAAAAATCAGGCTTTTAACTATTATATCCATTACATTTACTTTCATTATATTGGGGGGGGGCTTGTGTTTTAATTTCCTTTATCAGTTCTTATTTTTCTTCACATCTCCCACTTCAGGTTCTCTTTATCTTATTTTTTCCTTCAGAAAAAAAGTTACTATGTTTTTTTCTACTCCAATTCTTTTTCTTTCTACTTAGCTATTCATATTGGTCTCCTCAGCTGGCCAAGGGAAAAAAGCCAGAACTACTCATTTGCCCTGATAAGTGTTTTCACTCTCCGTGTTTTTGATGATTGGTTGTGCTGTGTGCGTGACTTCTGCAGCAGCTAATAGGTAACTCCTGAATCCAGAGCAGCTTCTGATTCCAAAGGTTGAGAGATACCACTTGATCTCTCATTTCAGAGGTAAGTAACAGCCCTTTAACCAAATTATAGTCCAGCGCAGCATAATTGGACACACTTGTGGTCCTCTACCAACTGGCAACTACAGTTAACTTATGGAGAATAGGAGAGTATGCCTTTTTCAAGGGGAGTTAGTGTCTCTTGTGCTTTAATTTATACAATGTTTGGAATAATCTAGCCTGTTTTCACTGTAGCATAAATTTTTCCATTGCTGCATCCACTCATTATTTCCTAACTCCCTTTTTTAGACTGAAATCGATTACTGCTGTGCTAACACTCTTCACAGTAGTTTTCACTAAAACATTTGGAATTTTTACTTTTGCCTAGTTATCTGGACACTTTTGTCAGTGTCCCTCTAATTAATATAACCAGTATTGCTATAATGTCAGTTACTCTGTGGAATATGTAACTGTTACAGTGACCACTGTATAAATCTGTTCCTTATTGCACTGGTAGCAGTCCAGCAGAGTACTGCCACTAGCACCAACCTTTCCTGTAATTCTGACATCATAGTGAATTCCTCCCCAACTAGCAATAGAAGGTCTTACATGGCTTTTTCTCTGCTTGAATTCTCTGTTTTCTGGATTGTGAAATTATCTTCTGCATAATTCAAGAACCATTTCATGATCTATGTTTAGCAGAATTTGTTACCCAACAGATGTCTGGACAGTTAATGACCTCTGTAAGTACAGCCCTGTGATTTCTTGCTACTGATGGTCCAAGAATTTTTAATCTCTCCTGCTACAAGTTAGCACTAGGGCAGCATGTCACCTCTTACTAAAAAACAAAACCATAAAATGTGGATAAATTTCCCCTTCAGAATTGTTATGCCTAGTCGCAAGTGGTATTTCTCCCTCATTCTCTTTTGAATCTTTATGCTCATGAATGATTGCATATATAAATTCATGTAGTTCCATATTTTTCTGGCCAAAACAAAAGGACATGAATAAAACCTCCTGAAATTAAGCAAAATACAATTTCAAAGAAAAATTATCTATCTCCCCTAAATATGAGTTAGGACACTGCCAGCCTTCAAGTGGAAGAAAGGGTAGATGCCTAGAAAAGTCCATGGGAACAAAGCCTCTCTGACTGCCACTTTTATGCATACGGTAAATGTAGTCTTACAAGCGGATTTGGAGGCACTGGAGCCAGATCATTAGCCCTGGGCAGTGATGTATTTGTTCACAGTATGAAATCATGCTGCAGCTGCACAAGTATTCCCTCTTTTCTCCTCCCCATTCAGATCAGGCTCAAGCCCATCTCTGTATAGGAAAGTTGTTCTAGTTTCTCTTTTTTTCTTTTTTCTTTCCCCTCTCTTTTCTATTATTAGCACTTGGAAGAGGAAAACTATTGAGCAGGATTGTATCAAAGAGGAGGTAAGAGAGTCCCTAACATCTGGCATTCCCCTTGCAGGAGGACAGAGGCAAGGAGTTGAATGCTGATTGAAAGAGGTCCAGTCAGACATCTCTATGGAAGAATTTTTCAAGAGAGTTGTGAAGTCCCTAGAATATAAATCTGCACAGTGGAGAGGATGGCTAATACTTCACTGTGTGCCACTGTGAAGGAGAGAAACTGGATTACCTGCACACAAGTGCTCCTATAACTGTCAGGCTCCTGGCAGCTCATATTTCCTGAATCCCAAGAAGTTTGCTAGATGTTCATTCTATGATTTCTGTGAGTCTATGTCTCAGCAGGTACCTGCTCCTACAGTGGAAGGGTCATTGTGGTCACACTGCTGGATTGGAAGGTACCAAAATCCTGGAGAAAGATTCATCAGCTGGATCTACACTGGTATCGGGCACTCGGGCACTGCTAGGCAGAGCTCTTAAAACTGAATTGTCAGCATGTTACCTGGCAGTTTTGGAATGTGACTCTTGGCAACCACTCAGAGGGTACCTGGACATGGACTGGAGGACAGCATGGAGCAGGGACCATTTATTTTCCCAAAGGCAGTTTTACCTCTGTCGTGGTTTAAACCCAGCCATGCAGCTCGTTCACTAACTCCCCCCCTTCTTTCCCTCCCCCTACTCCCGGAGGGACGGAGAGGAGAATGGAAAAGAATGCAACTCCCACGGGTTGAGATAAGAACAGTTTAGTAACTAAGGTATAACACAAATCGCTACTGCTACCACCAATAATAACAATGATAAAGAAAATAACAAGGGAAGAGAATACGGTATCTCACCACCAGCCAACCGATAACTCACCCCCCAGTCAGACCAAGCTCTGACCAATACCTCCTCCAACCCTGCAGTCCCCCAGCCCTTCCGGCTAACTCCCAGTTACATCCCAGGCATGACGTGCTGTGGTATGGAATACCTCTTTGGTCAGTTTGGGTCAGGTGTCCTGTCTCTGCTTCCTCCCGGCTTCCCCTCCTCCCTGGCAGAGCATGAGGCTCACAAAGTCCTTGGCCAAACCAAAACATCATTGTTATCAGCTCTGTTCCCGAACCGAAAGTCAAAACACTGCACTGCACCATCTACCAAGAAGGAGAAAAATGACTGCTACTGCTGAACCCAGGACAACATCATCACTCTTGGGGGAAGAAGAAAATGTAGTTCTGTGATGCAGGCTGGGACACTCTGGCTTCAGAACCCAAAGAACAACCTGTGGTCTGTTTAATGAGCTAATATAGCTGGACTCATCCTGTGGCAGGTGCCAAAATTCCCTGGTACAGTTTTAGCCTTAGGCTCTCTAGCCTTAGAGAAAGGCTTCTTTTTTCAGTTTGGTTTTGTGGTGCTGGGTTTTTTAATGTGTTTATGTGCATACCTACCTATGCAGCTTTTCAGATGGAGAAACCTGCTTCCACCACTTACTCATTACAATTTGAGGGTCTTTACATTCTTAATTGCTACCTGTCTTCTCACTTGAACACTTTGGGAGCACTAACATGGCCAGTTCTTACAGTATTTGTCATGGTTCAGTGAAAGATAACTATTGCCCTGGTACCCTCTTATTACTGCAGACTGATCTGCCACACTGAACAAGTTCTTTTAACTTCGGGAGCATCACTTTTGAGCACCTTTATTTTTAACACTTCAACCTGATGGAGAAACTGTTTGAAAACTGTCCTGTGCTCACATGAAGCATATAATACAGAGGTTATTCTGGGGCAGTCAGCTTGAATATCAGGGGCTAATCAAAACTACCAAGAATGCCAGACTCTCTTCTTTTTTTTTATTCTTTTTTTTTTTTCAGTCCTAGACAGGCTGACTTGAGGGTTTCCTTTGTCATCCCCTTTGGAGCTTCCTCATCCACTTTCAGAGATGCAAGATGTACATTTGCCAGTTCCACAGTCTTCAGAGAGGTATTTCTACTGTCTTGACTGATGATAATTTGACACAACGAGGTCACCAAGGTGAGGCCATGACCAAAAAATTGGTTTTCTCCACAAACACGTGTCCTCTTGTCTTTACAGCATTTACTATTTTACAAATAAAGAGTATTTCTCCAACTTTCATGAATTTTCTCATTTGGTAGCTCTCCTGGAGTGTGCCAGGGCTTCCACACCCACTTTTGTCCCGAAGGATGTCTCCCCAAAGCAGCTAAACCTGACTCAGATATGGTTATCCCTTTGAAATCAAAGGGCACTCTGTAGATTATGACTGCAGACATACGGGCCCACTACTGTGCAAGATGTTCAAAGCAATCAGACATTCTGGCTGTTAATCTATGTAGAATAAAAATGGTACTTATCAGGAATGGCCATGAGGTAATTGAGGAACCAAATGCTCCACACCACCATCCACAATAGTGCCCATCTAAATGTGGCATCACTGGGACACATATATACACTCAAAGGCTGAGGAACCTCTTCCTGCGATGATGGCCAGAAATAGCGACTTACCTCCTGAAGTGAACATGACTCATAACATTTGCACAGAATAAGACATGAAAAAGTTTGATTAGATAATGTGGGATTCTTTTTAACTCCACAAACACCCCTATGGTACTGAGTCATAAGTCCCTGTGTACACTGAAACTTCTGCAATTTTGCTTTCAAGCTGACTCTCAGGACTTCCTTGCAGGAACTGTTTCCCACAGAAGAGATGAGTTCAGCCACCCTGCATCAGGAACCACTAGTTTTTAAAGCAATATTTTGTCACAGATTTGAGTCAACAAAAGTTGACAGCTTCAGCGGGGGTATTTTTTTTAAGACTCTCATGCTTATTTTGTACAATATGAAGCTTTTCATGTAGTTGCAGTAAGAGGTAATCTATAATGTGTCTTGACTTAAAGTCAACTGTCCATCTCCAAAAATTTTCTATAGAAAATGCATATTAACATGGCGCTAGAGCTTCATTAGCAATAGCACTGTTAGTACCTTTTTGACCATAAATTGTATCAGACTTTTTTTATAAAATATTTAAAATATTCCTTCATTCCTGATTCTCAGATACTTTCAAAATTAGCAAGCAAAACCCAGTATTTAACAGTTTAATAACAGGTTTTTTTTGTTTGTTTTATTTTCTCTTTGTGTGCTCAGATCATAGAATCACAGACTGGTTTGGGTGGGAAGGGTCCATGAAGATGACCTAGTTCCAACCCCCTGCTATGGGCAGGGACACCTTCCACTAAACCAGGTTGCTCAAAGCCTTGTCCAGCCTGGCCTTGAACCCTGCCAGGGATGGGACAGCCACAGCTTCTCTGGACAACCTGTGCCAGCGCCTCACCACCCTCACAGTAAAAAAATTTCTTCTCATGTTCAATCTAAGCTCACCCATTTTCAGTTTAAAACTTGTCCAGTCACTACAGTCCTTGGTAAAAAGTCTCTCCATCTTTCTTGTAGGCCCTGGTTAGGTACTAGAAAGCTGCAATAAGGTCACCCTGGAGCCTTCTCTTCTCCAGGCTGAACAAGCCCAACTCTCTCAGTGTGTTTCCATACCAGAGGTGCTCCAGCACCCTGAGGACTTTTGTGGCCCTCCTCTGGGCCCACTCAAGCAGGTCCATGTCCCTCTTGTGTTGGGGGCCACAGAGCTGGACACAGTACTGCAGGTGGGGTCTCACCACAGCAGAGGGGCAGGATCACCTCCCTTTACCTGCTGACCATGCTCCTTTGGATGTAGTACTGGATATGGTTGGCTTTCTGGACTGCAAGTGCACACTGCCAGCTTAAGTCCAATTTTTTGTCCACTATTATAGAATAGTTAGGGTTGGAAAGGACCTTAAGATTATCTAGTTCCAATACCCCTGCCATAAGCAGGGACACCTCACACTAAACCATCTCACCCAAGGCCTCACTCAACCTGGCCTTGAACACTGCCAGGGATGGAGAATTCACAACTTCCCTGGGCAACCCATTCCAGTGCCTCACCACCCTTACAGTAAAGAACTTTCTCCTTATATCCATTCTAAACTTCTCCTGTTTAAGTTTTAACCTGTTACCCCTTGTCCTATCACTACAGTCTCTAATGAAGAGTCCATCCCCAGCATCCCTATAGCCCCCCTTCAGACACTGGAAGACTGCTGAGGTCTCCATGCAGCCTTCTCTTCTCCAGGCTGAACAGCTCCAAATTCCTCAGCCTGTCTTCATACAGGAGGTGCTCCAGTCCCCTGATCATCCTCGTGGCCCTCCTCTGGACTTGTTCCAACAGTTCCATGTCCTTTTATGTTGAGGACACCAGAACTGCACACAATACTCCAGGTGAGGTCTCACAAGAGCAGAGTAGAGGGGCAGGATCACCTCCTTTGACCTGCTGGTCACGTTCCTTTTGATGCAGCCCAGGATACGGTTGGCTTTCTGGGCTGTGAGCACACACTGAAGCCGGCTCATGTTCATTTTCTCATCAACCAGCACCCCCAAGTCTTTCTCCACAGGGCTGCTCTGAATCTCTTCTCTGCCCAACCTGTAGCTGTGCCTGGGATTGCTCCGACCCAGGTGTAGGACCTTGCACTTGGCATGGTTAAACCTCATGGGGTTGGCATCAGCCCACCTCAGAAGCGTGTCAAGGTCCCTCTGGATGGCATTCCTTCCCTCCAGCGTATCAACCGAACCACACAGCTTGGTGCCATCGGCAAACTTGCTGAGGGCGCACTCAATCCCACTGTCCTTGTCAGCGACGAAGATGTTAAACAAGACCGGTCCCAACACCGATCCCTGAGGGACACCACTCGTTACTGGTCTCCAGCTGGACATTGAGCCATTGACCACAACTCTTTGTGTGCAGCCATCCAGCCAGTTCTTTATCCACCGAGTGGTCCATCCACCAAATTGATGTCTCTTCAATTTATAGACAAGGATGTCATGCAGAACAGTGTAGAATGCTTTGCACAAGTCCAGGTAGATGACATCTAGATTATCACCAAGACCTTCTCCACAGGGTTGTTCTCAATTCATTCATCCCCCAGTCTGTATGGATATTGGGGTTGTTCCAACCTGGGTGCAGGACCTTGCAGCTGGCCTTGTTGAACTTCATGAGGTTTCAGAAGGTAAAAAGCATTTTGTTCACCTAACAACATTCACTGTAGCCCCATGTATAGTAAAGGTGAGACAAAAAAGGTAGCAGAAAGAGAAAAGTTGTTGAAAGAAAATGTTCCATGATATTCCCTGTTCTTAATTGTATACTTCAGATGAACGAAAAGGAAACCTTTCAAGTGTGTTTTCAAGTCAAAAATGTATTTATTCATGATACTCCATGATTCTTCAATATCATACAGGGAAGGAAGGTTTAGGAAAAAAGAAACAAACAAAAAACAAAACTGAAGTGCTGAAGTCCTGAGGCCTAGAGAAATAGAGGAATAACGAGCTTACAAGAATTAGTGGTCAGAAAGTTCCACCAAGAAAACAACGAATTAAATTACAGAGGGATTTTTACTGCAAATTAGGAGGCCAAAATGCGAGTAATAGCAGGATCAATGAGGACAAAGAAAACAGCAATAAGACTGCATACAATGCTAGAACTGCTTATGGGGCAAAATGTATGAGTTAGGAGTTCTCATTTGCAGCCCACACACTGACACAGCATCACTTTTTTTGTTCTCACATATTCACAGTCAGTTACAAAGCCAACAGCACTTGCATGGAAGCTAAAAATGAGTGTATTCCCCTTCAATAAGGTGGTGCACAGTGATACTGACATGTATATTTCTTAAAGCTAATCTTTTTCTTCACAACTTTGTCCTACAGCGAATTCAAGATGTTTCTGATACGTCCTCATTTTCTGAGTGCCTACGTAAAACAAAATTAATGAAATATAAAACTGTTAGAATGAGCGTATAGGACTTATTAATAGAAACATGATAGGATGTACCATTCATTGTGTGGCCTGTAAATACCTAGAGCAAAATAATGAGCAATGTCTAGATTTGAGGGTGCATTTTTATAACAAGTTTTGTATTTTTAAGCAAGATGGACAAGTGAATTTTCCACAGAACATTTTGGTGCTCTGTGAAGTTTGCTTTTCTATATAAAGAGCTCATCTATATTTGTTTCCCACATGCTTCCAAGAATGATGTAGCATCTGAAATTAAAAATATTTTTCAGTAGCTATCTTATGAAGGCTATCGTTGCAGACAAAACTGAAGAAGGAGAGAAGTGCACAGAAGTACAAGGTTTGAAGGAACTGTAAATCCCATATACTGCAAAGCTGGAAAACATTCTGTTTATGAACAGGCAGGGAAGAAAAGCAAGGGAGAGAATAACGTATTCCACATTCAATGGCTGTTGAGAGGCAGCTCTACTTGTTGCCAAGTGGTTTTACCTTTCTTATGTGATTACCTTTTGTGTATATAAATTCTTCGGGTTTGCAAGGGTGACTGAGGAAGAGGCCTCTGAAGCCAAAATCTGGCTTACTGGTAACAGAGCAGTTTTAAGTTTAAGCACTGAATCAGTCAAAGTGCAGTTTTGCTTCAACACGAGTTCCCCTCTTGCAGAGTAAGAGCAACTGGAATCAGATTACTTAATGGCTCAAAGGGACATATGTTGAATAGTCTGGGCCTAAAATTTAATCACCATAAAATAGTTTTCTTTATTAAAGACTTGTTCTTTGGATTGTTAATATTACTTTTATTATTGTTGAGCACTTTATAAAAAGACTGTATTTCTTAGTATCCATAAAGAGGCCAATCTATTTATTAAATTCTTTTACTCAGTGGCCCCTGTGCTTGCCAGTTTAAGCTGAAAGGTATGAGAGATGTCACTGTGTTGCCAGATCATGTAATGATCATCATTTTGCAGAGAAGTTACAATTACGCCAAAACAGAACATATTTCTGAGCTTCCTGGCCAAAGCATTTCTCCTCCTCTTGTAACAGAAGTAACTTTGCAGACAGGAATACGTAAACACAGGGCTGATAGCATAGCTCGTTATCATTCAGCTCCCTCCTCTCTGGGCCAACCTTTTCACCTGCAGGTCGGGGTTCTCTCCTGCTTGTCTCAATTGCCGCACAAGACGTGATTACCTACATTTTAGTTTGCAAAACTCAGAAGAATCTTACCCTGACATGCCTAAATAACTAAATAAGCAAATAAATAAAATCCGCAAACCAATCAACGAACAAAACAGAAGATGGAGCCAGAGAGTAGCTTTTAAAGCAAATTGCCGGAGAAGATGGGGAATTCAGTTTGCTCCAAATCTTACAGCTTCAAACAAGACTGCAAATAAGGAATTGGAGAAAGCCTTCCAAGACTCTGGGGTGCAGTACGAGGATATCGAAAGTGGCTCCATTGTGTGAATGCATCAGTTTAAACTGCTTCTTCCCAGAGGTCTGTTGTCATCCTGTATGTGAACCCATGAGCCACTGTTACGGCTCATATGCAGGCAGCCTGATTCAGCTGTATCCAAATCGAAGGAGTAAAAGTCAACCCACATCAAGAAAATAAAGGACAAAACTAACATAGGGAAGGATGTTTCATTTACCATGGCAATACGCCAAAAAGCAAAGTAAGAGAAATGACACTAAGAAACAAGATAAGGTAATATTGATATAAAGTAAGCTGAATTTTTCAGCTTGTTTTTCACTCTGCTATGGGTATACTCTTCCAAGAAAGCTCAAATAAACCAAGCATAACATCCTAGTGACCACACACACCAGTTTGGAATTTATATTAACAAGAAAAAGAACCTTTAAATGCTGTCATTTTTGTTATATCCTTCAAAAAGCACATACCAGAGGTACATAATTTAATTCTTAACCCTACAGGTATTTTAAATGCAGAAAAAGAACTGGATAGGCTTGCTTTTCTTGGCTTCAAATTCAGTTACTAAGTCATCTTACTTTCAGTCCTAACAATAGTTTTAATCCATGTGATTTGATCTGAAAGTGGCGACAGAAAAAAAAAACAACAAACAAACAAAAACCTGCTAGGAAGTATTTGTAAGATTTATTTTCTTGACTTTTCTTTTTTTCTTTTTTTTTGGTTATAAAGGAAAGCACTTTTCTAAACTAACCCTAATTTTGCATCAGAATATGTTCGTAAAACTTGATGTCTACAGCAATTCTAACTTTAAATCCTTTTGTCCATCAGTTTTGTCAATATGGGAAAACTGTTGTTTAAAAGTTTTTTGTTTAAATGTGTGTGACAATGATAGATCTTGGTGGTAATTTCAATGCCTTTTCCACCATTATGACATTATTCTTTTAGCCTGTTGGGTGGAATGCATGAGGAAGCTTCAGGTTTCTGTCTCACTTTGAAACCTGTTTCTTCTCTGCTTCCCTTCCTCCTCTCCCCAGGTTTCTGTGCAGTATTTTTTCTTCCCTCAGCCATAGCAAAACTGTTTTGGTGTGCAATAATTTCCCAATCATATTTCCCCCTCTTATAAGGGAAGACCTCAGGTCTGCACACCTGGTAAAGTGATGTACTAAACCTCAGGACACCTATCTGTTATTCAAGTGCCTTCCTGGTCATGCAGAGGAAGTCAGCAGTACAGATAAGCTCTAAAACACGCCCTTATGATTCTTATCTTGACTGGCCACTGCTGGAGTCTTGTATTGTGTTGTCTTCCACCTCCTCCCCTCAAAGGGTAACTTATTTACAAAGATCAAACCTTTATATAAAGCATATATTTCCTTTCAGCATATTGTTATTTGGCTTTGGTCCAGAATACATGCCTACCTTCCAGTGTTTTCCCTCAATGTCTTAAACCTTGAAGGATTAGTCTTGGACCTGAACCTGTTTAAAGATACAGGAAAGACAAGGTTAATGGGGAAATGTAATATGTCTGAACAGGCAACTGAAGAAAATCCAGATAATTTGGGGAATATGCAGGACCTATTTCCAGTCCTGTGAACCACACTTTTGCCTATCAAAGCCACTCATTTTCTCCATTATTTGCTTCCTTAAAGGCACATTTAGCAAAAAGTCTTCTGGGTCTCCCAAGAGCCTGCAGTCACTTGTGTCCAACATACTCTCAGTTTATCTGTCAGCAATGCACAGTGCCTAATCTTGAACAAAAACAACAAGGCCAGCAGACCTTGACAGACTTCAGTTTTATCGTTCTGAAAGCTATAAAGTATATTGATGTCTTCGGAGACTACCTCCCGTATCTCATCTCATCAAGCAGCAAGGCAAACATTTCTATCTGTAGGTCTAACCTAGGACCACAGGATCATCCATAGCAGTAAGAGGATTGGTCTCTGCCTCTTTAGCAACAATTTCCTTCTAAGAATTATAAGAAAGAGATGTTATCTTGTACAATCACACTTCCTGTGGGAAATTGTTTGAGAATGCAGATTCATTTCCTATATGCTATTATACAGCCATTATGTTGTTGACTGGACATTTCCCTCCACAGTAGACTTCTGTACCTCTAATAGTTAAGTTGAGTAAATGTCTTGCTGTGGTCCTGCAGATAATGCTTGTTTGTTTAGCATAACAGAGATTACTATACATTGTGAAAATATAGTTTCTGCCACAAAAAAAAAGAAAAAAAAAAATACTGTATCTTTTCTCTATTGCCTGTATCTACTACGTAAACAACATAAGTGCCAAGTGGGCAGCCAGGATTTGTTCTGTTGCTGACGCTGCTGTGTCACTCCCAGAGAAAAAGTAAACCCCTGATCTTTGAGGGTTTTATACCTTTTTTTTTTTCCCTGCAGAGAAATGTTGCTCATTATCTTATTGTGGGCACATGTAACATTACAACTCACATAATGCTTTCCAATCTGCTTATTACTTCTGCAACGCAAGACAACAGTTCAGACACTGAGCATGATTTTCCAGACTGAGACAGATTATGAAAGTTTGGTGTATACCTCAGGAGGAGTGCTTTTTCACTAGCTTTAGCACAGATTTGGGTATGTTATCTGACCTTCTCGGACCTCAATGAATCCATCAGGAAAAGTGAGCGTAAAGTAACACCTTCTGGAAAATGAGCTGCTGGAAATCTGTTGCATTTCCCTTAGGAATGAGCTGTTGGACAATAAATGACTACTGCCGTCACTCAAGCAGCCCTGCCGCACTACAAACCTCCTACCAACAGCCCCTGCCGGCCACAAGGCTTGCACTGACCGCCACCTCTGTCCAAACTGGCCCTGTGTCTTATGCGCCCATTTTCAACACTGAATACTGAAGTTTACATAGAAATTGTGCAACTGTGTAAACGTTGTTTGATGCAGAAAACGCTACACAAAGTTTAGTACAGCGAGATCCTATGGTCTAATGCAGCACCAGAAATCCCACCTCTACCTCACATGCCGACCTTCAGACCCCAAGATAAGCTCAGGCTGGAAAAAGCAGTGTAAACACCCCTTTCTTTCGCAAAAGGGTGCGCAGCGACTTGACTACGGGACGGACACCACACAGCCTCACCGTGCCAATCGAGGAGCATTAGGCAGTCGCCATAAGCGGGACACGTTTACCTGGCTGCCCCCTGAGGCGTGCCCGCGCCCAGCCCGGACAGCCGCTGGGAGGGCGGTCATTGAAGGAGGTGTGTGTTTAAGCCCCGTTCTGATCGGAGGGTTTCCTCAGCTAGGACACCACAACCCAACACAACGAGATGGCGGCGGGCTGCCGCCATTTTCCCCCCCCTCCGGCCACCGCGCCCCGCCCCGCCCCGCCCGCCCCAGCCCAGACCGGCTCGGGGGCGGTGCCGCCGCCGCTGCTTTGGTTCCTGCTTCCGAGGGAGCCCGCGGCGGCGCCCGGCTCAGCCAGGTCTCCTCTCCTCTTCTCTCCGGCTCGGCTAGTGCGGGCCGCCTTCCCCGGCAGCAGCCTCCTCCGGCCGTTCAGCGGCGTCTGCCCGCTGGCCCCACGAGGCCCATGGCGGCGGAGCCTCAGCCCAAGGCGCTGACTCGCAAGCCCCTCCTGCTCCATAAAGTGGAGGGCTCGCAGGAGGTGGTGAACATGGCAGCGATAGTGCCCAAGGAGGATGGGGTCATCAGCGTCTCCGAGGACAGGTACCGGGGATCGGGGGTCTGCAGGTCCTGTGGGGCTGTGGTGGTGGCTGTCGTCTCCCACCATCACTTGTCTGTGATGGTGGTGGTGATGGGCCACCACCAACACCGAGGAGTGATGGTGGGATGTGGCAGGTCCTGCGGTGATGGTCAATGACCAGTGATGATGGTGGTGACAGACCACCACTGTTGCTGATGTGGCTTTAACTCCATCAACAGACTGCAGGCAAGAGCCAGGGTCATGGTGGTCCAGCATAGGGACATGGCTTAAGACAGCCACATCGAGTCCTGCAGGAGAAGGAGCTCGGGGGTCTCACCTTGGTGTCTGTCTTCTCCTCCACTGCAGCATGGGTCAGGGCAGTGAGTGGGCTGGAGCGCTGCTGAAACTTGCAGGACTCGAGTGACTTTTCTTAACCAGGTTAAAATGGGATTTGAGATCACCTGCATTACAAAGATTTCTGGGGAGGCTGTGGAGGTCTTTGACCTTGCCTAAAGATTGTGGTGGCTTCAGCTAGAACAGTAGTTTTGGTTCCTGATTCCCCTCTCCAGACATTTCTTGGTAATTGTTTAAAAATACCATGTATCAGTGATAAGATCTTGGAGTTAAATCTCTTGTTGTAAAGCTGCCAAAGAGGAGAATGTCTTCAGGCCGTTTAACTGGGCTGTGCGAGGTCTGAGGCTGCCCAGCCGCGGCCCTGTCTCTTCTGAAAGAGCTCAAACTCAATGTAGCCCTGCAGCTGGAGCTTCAAAACTCTGTCCTGAAGGTGTTTTCCTTTAAAGTAGGAGCGTTTTTTTTTTCTTTCCAGGGACCATAAATAGTTATTCTAAGCAGTTTCTTTGCAACTCAGGTGTAACCTGTGTCCCAGCTTGAAAGACAAAGGTTGTCCACTGTGTGAATATGCTTTGATTCTTAAGGCTGGGGTTTTATTCTGGTCTGTTTCTTTTGGATGCCTGCATCCTGCAGCTGCTTTTATGTCTCCACTGGTTTTCTGGAAAACTGTCAGTATTTCTTTCAT
The DNA here is from genome assembly GCF_028554395.1 of Pezoporus wallicus. Taxonomy (NCBI): domain Eukaryota; kingdom Metazoa; phylum Chordata; class Aves; order Psittaciformes; family Psittacidae; genus Pezoporus; species Pezoporus wallicus. The sequence continues at coordinate 217,230 of NW_026641738.1, read as the reverse complement.
CTTGTCTTTGTCCTCACTGTGAGTTAGTTTTCAGCTAGTTGTCAAAAATGTGCAAGTTTAAGATCATTTCAGTTCATCTAAGCTGTGGACTCCAAGTGAACTTTCATGCCTTATAGAAAGAGGAACTGAGCTGCTTCAAACAAGTACACTGTCAAAAAGCAGTTTTGCATTAGTATGTGCTCATGATTTTATTGTCTTTACGTTTTTTATGTGTTTGTTGTGAAAGCTAAATAAAACTTGAGTTTGTTTTGGCTCACTGTAGCTGTTACGCTTATTCAGTCAATTCTGTTTATCTGTAAGAAAGTATTCCTGAAATTAATTTGCTCTCATATAGATTCTCTCAGTCTGTCTCTCCCCCACCATAGACAAAATACATAGCTTCTGCTGTTTTAGAACGTATGAGTTGCTGAAAACAGGTTGATGCTCCAAGTTTATAATTATACATACAGAAAGGGATTGATCAGAGGTCTTTGTTTCACTAGTAACTGTCATGTCAGGTTCAAGTAACAAGTGGTAAAGCAGAAAACGGTGTTTTAACACTTAGTGTGAAAACTGGTGATGCTCACCAGTTCATGAGCATCACCCTTTCCTTTCCTGTCCCAGAGTAAACCCTGGGTGCATGTCAGTTAGGTCCTGCTTGCTGATGAAGCTGGGTAAATAAATCTGTTTCTAGATGTGCTGCTAGATATCTAAAGTTTTGATGATGATGCAGAATAGCTCTGCAGATGTTAAAATACTGTAGTAAATCTGGAGGTTCCCAGGCTGTTTTCTGTTTGAAGGTGCTAACCAGGTAATTTGCCTGCTTGTGGGGCTGGTTTGCAGTGTTTTCATGATGCTACAAGCTATAGTCATGCCTTTTATTTCTTTAGGTATGAAGATGTTAATTGATAGCTTTTTTTTTTTTTTTTTCATTTTCTACCTACATTAGCATTTTAATTGTAATTAAAAGGTTGAGAGTATGTATCTTATTTGGAAAGAATAGCAGGTTGGAAGTCAAACTTGGAGGTTTCAGGATACCCGTGGTGGAAGCATAATTTACCAGACTTTCAATATTTGTGGCTTATGATTAGGTTTGTGCAGATCCTTGTGGTGCCTTTTCCTGCTTGGACCTGCCTTCTAATGTTAGTGTTGATGTAGTTGTTTAATAGCCTTGGAATGTGGAGGGCTTTTAGAGATTCCCGAAAACTGTAAAAGACAGTTACGGAGATGCTGTCTGCCTCTTTACTTGTTAATCGAGTGAGTTTTGGTCCTGCTTCCCAGCCTGTGACATGTACTGTTCATATGAGAGAAATGTTCTGAAATTTCTGCAGAGAACTTCAACAGGAAAAACTTGCCATCTCCAGTGCTTGCTCTTCAGGCTGGGGAAGATGGGTCTTCAGGAGATGAAGAGGAACGAGTTCTCCATTGGTTTGCTGGCTAATGGCTGAACATATATCATTGTCAAAGTTGCTAGTAGTCTTAATAGTCACAACAACTGTACCACTGTAGAGATTTTCTTTAGTGCACAATGTGGCTGTATACCTATAAGCCCTCCAAAGCAGAGGCTGTCTCTGTTCTCTATTTTGTGTGGTACAAGTGGTTTTAAAAGACACAGAAGTGGTTTCAGCTATAGCTTGCAGAGATAGTCATGCATTATATAGCCCTGAATTATTGTATTTGTAGCACATACATGCACATATTTTGAGAAAGAAAATGAGTAATAGTAGAGTGTGTGGCCATTCCTCTAATGGCTGGGGGGGGGGGGGGGGGGAGGGGCGGGGAATGAATCTCGGAGTGGGATTTACATATTTAGCTAGTTTTTTCTAACCTTTACATAACCTGCAGGGTTGGAGTTTCTTTTCAGTGTGCATCACCCATATGTTTTACATACTTATTCTTCTAAGAAAAAGGGGTGCACCTGTCTAGGCAGGTGAGAGTTAAGTTATCCAGTAATGTATAAATCTGATGCAGGAGGGGTGTAAGAAAGAAATTACTAGCTTTCATCCATGGTCTTTCACCTGCCAGCAAACATCGGAATTAACAGGCACATATATCCAAATATGTAGCGTCTTGAGTGATCCATAGCATTTCATGGCCTGGGTGCTATATGTGAAGCTCAAGTGCGATTTTCCTTACATGTGCAGGTGGCCCTAAGCTGTCATCAGCTTCCTGTGCATTAAAAAGCATTTCAAAGTCACTGAGCATCCTTGTCTTGTGTTGCCTTCAGAGGGAGATGTGGGTGTTGGGCATATCTGAAAACTAGGTCACTGGCATGTCAAGTTCAGACATGCCTAACTCCATGCTCCAGAGAAAATTTAGTGTCACTAATCTCACCTGAACATGGGGATGCAGTGGAAGAAGAGCACTGACTCACCCAGCTTTCAGTGCAAGCAGTTCTGCGTGGTGTTGCCACACTTCTATATTTCTCAAGAGCCTGCCAGTGATGTGAGGGCTAATTCAGCTGGGTGTCTTGATGTGCTGATCATGTGTCACTGTGCAAGACTGGCAGGAGGGAGGTAGGTGTCATGTGTATTTTGACACTAGCCATCTTTTTTTCCACTAACTATGTTGTAGGTGAGGAAAACTTAGACATATGCTTGTGTAGGCAACTTTCCTGGTAGCTATGAACTCTGGTCTGTGCCACAACAGTGGCAAATGTGTATTTTGACACTAGCCATCTTTTTTTCCACTAACTATGTTGTAGGTGAGGAAAACTTAGACATACGCTTGTGTGGGCAACTTTCCTGGTAGTTATGAACTCTGGTGTATGCACTCTTATGGATGGGTTCTGTGCTCACTTAAATGCTGCAGACCTTGGAAATATAGGTGTTGAAGTCAAGAACTGTTCTTAAAGTATCCACAGAAGGTAAAAGCTTTTGTAAGCAACTGGAAATTGTCCAAGTCCTTTCTTTTTTAAAAACCAAGCATTCTTCTCTCCTGAAAGGTGACAAAATGCAGGAGAAAATATTTATGCCATAGAAATTATTTTATATATATATATTAATAATGGAAGAGAGACCTTTGTCTTCTCCATTACCTTGTACCACATATTAAGTTCCTTTTGAACTGAGATGTCTCTGCTTCTTTGTATCGATAGCTGTATAAACAGTAAGCCCAGACTGTTTGTCATTTACATTCATATTAGTGTCTTCATCTAACATAAAGAAAACTGTGCAGAGCTTGTTGCTAGGTTTGGTTTACAGTTTGAGGGCTTCAAATGCAGATGTGGTTTTTAAATGTTGATTAAGCTGTTGTCCAGGGATTGTCTGTGGGGCATGCTAACTAGCAGGATTTTTAGGGGGTGCAAAAACCGAATGACCATCTTGTGTAGGTGAAATCTCAACTTTTCTAAACTAATGGTGAACTAGGAATGGGAACGTGCATATGTGACGAGAAACGTAAGGGCTGTCTTTGGTGTCCTGCTGGCATACCTTCTAGTGTGGACAAGTGTGATCTTTCCACCCTTAAACATATCAAAAGCAATCTTTTGCTCTTTGTCGTTTTCTTGTCCACATCCAGTATGTAAAGTGTATAGGAACATAATTCATGCCTGTGAAATATCTCTAATGGAAAGATGGAATTCTTCACTCAGTGCTGCATCCAGGTAGGATGCAAGGAACGGCAGACCCTTGGGAATTTCTGGGTTTTCTTTCTCCTGTGGTGGAGTGGTAGAAAGTGACTCCTTTGCCCAGCAGTATGGTTGCAGTATAGGTCTGTAATTCTCATCTGAGCACAGGGTTATGTTACCGATGGCCACTCTGCTTTGTGTGTGGCTGCAGAACTGATTTTGTTGCTGTCTGTGCATGTTTACCAGTCTAAGCCTGCAGGTTTCACACCCAGGTTATTGGCACCATGAAGGTGTGCATGCTCTTCACAGGTGTGAAAAGACTTGTCACTGCCTGGAGGTTCTTTAAATTTTGATAAAAACATCAGTCACCAACAAGATTGTTGAAAGGAAATGAAGGAACTCTACATTAACAGCGCAAAGGCTTGTAAGAGACTTATTGCTGTAAATGCAACTTGTTTGCTCTGGATTTTTTAAAATTAATTGTGTGTGTTGCAACTTGATGACTGTGTTAGAAATAAAGCTCAGGGTGGAGGTTAGTGTTGGCTGCTTGAGTGAGAGAAGTGGATGCTGGCCAGAGGTTTGAGAGAAAACAAGAGGTCCAAAAGCTGTTGGAATCAGAAATTGTTGCAGATGTTGAAACGTAACTGTTCCTGGTTTGACTAACATGTATCCTGTTGAGATGCCAAAATCCTGGGACTAGCACATAAAATGTTTTGCTGAGTACTTGTTGAGGATCATAAGCTCTACTTAGTCACTTGTGGGAGACTTGTCATGTATTTTTTTAACCCTCTGTGGCACTTTGACCCACCAGGAGATACCAGAGCTTATGTAACCTTTGCATTGTGATGCTCTCCCCTGAGTGCTTAGTATCATTTAAAGATTTAAAGCACAACCCTTAGTCTTGTCTTCCTGATTTGAGCCATCCATGATCTATGCTAGATCATGCAGGTCAGTGCACAAATTGGTGTAACTCCTGTAGTTGTATTAAGTTCACGTCTTAACTGCGAAAATGTGGTAGAACATGGCTTGGACCACAGCTTGTACAGATTCACTTTCAGCTGCACAGTTAGGCATCAAAGTAAAGTTGAACATAAGGTGCTTGAGTATTTAGAGTCGGAGATGCAGTGGTTTTTACTTACTTCTCTGGTTTAGGGATTATTCATTTCTATAAAGGTCTAGATGCATGTATCTTATCTTACAAGCTTTATTTGGAGTAAGAAAACCTACTTAATATGCCTTCTGTTTGCCTTATGGTAGCTTCTTTTTCTGCCAGTTGCTGAACAATGCTTGAATTGCAGTAAGTTTTGAGATGCTGAATCCATCTCCCACATTACCTAGTTCTCGTTTTATTTCTTGTTTTCCCTGACTCCATTTTAAATGCATTGGCATCTGCTTGCACAGAAACTGCATCTCTCATCAGCATGTCTCATGTCTGTCAGGCTTGGTGACCTTCCCCTGCAGTCTCTCCAGTTCTACAGCTGAACAATGCTCCTTGCCAAGAGGAGACTGCACAATGCCACCACTGTGTGTGCTCTGCAGCCCCTGGAAGAAAAACTAATGGCAGTTATGGACTACGTGCAGTGTACAGAGCTGGCATGTAACTAAAAACAAAGGTGTTGCAGGAAACTAGTAATTTTTTCTCCTCAAGCTAAAGATGGAGGATGCTGCAGCACTAAACAACTGCAATACCTTAAAATAAAAGAATTGCAACTGTTTTGAAGCTATCAAACTAGTTCAGTAAGTCTGGCCTTTCATTGTGGGTCACGTAAGCAGACTGAAGGTCTCAAATAGCATGTGACGTTGTAGCACAATAGAAATATGTCAGTAGCTTGTTTGACCTACCTTGTAGGATTTTGGTTACTGAGGCAGACTCTGTTTTTCTTCCCTCCAGCTGCACTTGTTCCTGCATGGTATCTGCTAACAGTGATCTGTGCATGGGTTTCCCAGCAACAACTTTCAGCTATGTGATAATACATGCAAGACAGCTGCTCAAAAGTGGCACACATTTTGTGAAATACTGTTTGTAACAGTCTTAAGAGAAGTTAGAAAATACTTAGTGGATCAGAGAACAAATGGGAAGGAGAGGATGGGAAGGTGTAATGAAGACATGAATGTGCTTCTGTGTTAAAGAGCTCTAAAAGCTTTGTAAATGATGCATAATGCCCTAAGGAGAGCAACTGGCATTTGCACAGGTGTCTTCTGTGCGTCATTGTTTTTTGTGCCCTGTAACCTCTCATGCATTGGAAGGCTATTCACATAAAAGCAACCCCAGAAGCCATGTTTTATTGCCTTGCCCAAGGTGCTTCTGTCAAATGCCTGTGAAATACAAGTGGGTTTATATAAAACTCTGCCAGTATTTGCATGTATTTGCCCAGGGATTTGATGAATATTGCAGTACTCCCTAGTGTGCTCTGTTGCAAAGACAGCAGCAAGGAAAACTACAGTGGTTTCCCTTCTGCATATGATGTGAGGGAGTGACGGATGCAGGCGTGGCACTGCAGGATGCAGCAGGCTGGAAGGGGCACCATGGAAGGGGACAGAAGTGGTGGAGTGCTGAGAATAGCTACATGCAGCAGGATGCAAAACTTCATTTTTTGTACTTTGTGAGGTGAAGTATGAAATGCAGTAAATGGGAAAACTATAAAACAAGCATCCACACAGAAATGGCAAGTACCCTAGTAAGCAAGTTGGCTGAGTGGCTGGAGCAAGCCTGGAGAAGGAAAAAGACAGTTTCATGAAAGGAGAAGCAAGACAAGTTTGCCAGGCAGCCCTTTAAGGAGGAAGCTTTACATAATCATGAAACCATATGTATCTCTCAGTGTTCTTCATGTGTCACAGACTCCATGCCTGATGGCTTGAAACTGCAAAAATAATGGTCAGAATGGATATTTGGCTTTCAGAAAGCAGGTAATAAATTTTGCAAGTTAGGCTGTGCTGAAATTTTAGATGGATGAAATACAGCTGTCATCCTAATGGGAGGAGAGGGAGAGCAGTTGTAGAGGCTGGGTTAAAAAAAAAAGTGGTGTTTTAATTTTTCTCTTAGTCAGGCCGCAGGAAATAGCGTTGTGTAACTAACCTTGGCCAGACATTGAACATATGGGCTTTGCTTGTCATACCATGTGTATTCACCACTAAACTGAGTTTTTCAGGGAACTCTTAAGATTTTGAGCACTGAATCGAAGGCACTGCCAAAGCACAGTTCTGGGTAGAAGAGCACTGCTGTTGTGCTGCCAAGTTTACAGAGATGTTTGATCTAACATTGTCTTTTCTTCTCCACGACCTATACTATTCCCTCTTACTTTAAAAGAGAGTAAAAGGTCAATTTTTTTTTTTATCAGGTTTTTGAAATAACTGTAGTGATCGATCAGACCCAGAAGGCAATGCTTTTGACCTTTACAAATCTGTAATCTTGTGTCGTGGTTTAAACCCAGTCAGGTAATTCGTTCACTCACCCACCCCCCCTTCTTTCCCTCCCCCTACTCCCGGAGGGACAGAGAGGAGAATCGAAAAGAATGCAGCTCCCACGGGTTGAGATAAGAACAGTTTAGTAACTAAGGTATAACACAAATCACTACTGCTACCACCAATGATAATAATGATAAAGGAAATAACAAGGGAAGAGAATACAACACCTCAGCACCAGCTGACCGATAACTCGCCCCCAAGCCCGACCAAGCTCCGACCGATACCTCCTCCAACCCTGCCGTCTCCCAGCCCTTCCGGCTAACTCCCAGTTACATCCTGGGCATGACGTGCTGTGGTATGGAATAGCTCTTTGGTCAGTTTGGGTCAGGTGTCCTGTCTCTGCTTCCTCCCGGCTTCCCCTCCTCCCTGGCAGAGCATGAGGCTCACAAAGTCCTTGGCCAAACCAAAACATCTTTATCAGCTCTGTTCTCGAGCCGAAAGTCAAAACACTGCACTGCACCAGCTACCAAGGAGGAGAAACATGACTGCTACTGCTGAACCCAGGACATCTTGGTTTCCTTAGGAGTTAAGTCCCGTGGAGAGAAACCTGAGAAACGGCTGTCCTAATGTGAATTGGCCTATTTTGCCACCAGGTTGAATTATCTGGATTAGAATTATCTGGATTCAAATGATGGAACAAATATAGTGCCCTTTTCTGAAAGGATATAGAGAGAAGATCCTTGCCTGTGTTCAGAATACCTTTGGCTTCGAATTCACTTACAATAGCAAATAAAGGCTGCATTGTATTTTTTAAGTAGGTGGTGAATATGCCTTGTGGAGTACTTTAGGGTCTTAAAGTAAATAGATCTTTTAATTTTTTTATTTAAAAAAAAAAAGCTCTACTGAGATATACTCGTAAGTTGATGCTAAAGCTTTCACTTCAGCTTAAAAGGTAATAAGGTATAGCAAAAGTGTAATTACATTCATGCCAGCTAACGCATGCTAGAAGATGGGAAATGAGAGAGTTTTGCTATTAGTTCAGAGTAGTGGTATATATTCTCCTGGTATAGTGGTTTCAAAATTTAGATATATAGGTAGTCTCTGACTGCCATGCTAGTTAGCTTATCTGTGGCTTGGAACAAAAAACATGTAGGCATATAGAACAGGAAATCCAGTAGGTTTACTGTGTTCCAAGAAAGATGAAACAGGAGAGCACTGAAAATTATCTGTTCTGATGTTTTCTTTCTTGTTGCTGTTTAGCCTTTCTGAAGTAGTACAGCAAAGTTTATCTCATAGATGCTTCATGATTTGGATGCTTCTCCGAGAAGGGGAATCCAGAAGGGATTGCCTTTTAATTTAATACAATTGCCCTTTATCTTGGAAAACCATGTGATGTAATCCCTTTTAAGAGACAGGTCCTCATTAAGTATTTTGCTCCCTTTATGTATGTTGGAAACTTTAGGAATCTGTGCTGTGAAACTGGAAATGAGGGCTTAAATTTCATTTGTAACTAGTTTGCACTCATGTTGCTTATGTGCTGAATTATCCTTACTTTACATACTTTATTCTTGATCCTTAGTGTTACTAAGCTGTATCTTCTCATTCCCCTACTCCATCTCTGATTTCCTGTTTGATACAGAGAAATTCTGTTCCTCCTTTCGGCTCTGTGTTTTGCTTGAGCAAATGTGGGCTATGGAGTCATCCAATGAGTGGTCCAAGTTGAGGTTGCAAAGGCCTCATGTTCTGCAGCACCATGTGCATGGGTTAGAATGAAAGAAAAATTTTTGAGGGGATGTTTTGCACTTTGATGATGCGGACATAGACTGTGGTCCAGCCTGGCTTCTGCTGGGTTGACTAAAGACAATTGCAACATTCTGGTGGCCCAGGAGATCCTCTACATGGTGTCTTGACTGGACTTAACCAATCATGCCTTTGCTTCACTGGTTGTTTCAGCAGCTCTGCTAGAAATAACCTGTTAAAGGCTGACTGCACTTCTGCAATTATTTCAAGTCCAGTAAGAAAGCTCATGCCCACTTATGCCTGTGCTTTCCTCCAACATCAGGCATACAGCCCTTGTACCTGCTCTTGTCCTGTTTGTCCCATTGCTTTAAAGTTCTGTGGCACAGGAGGCTTTGGTCGGCAGCAGCCTGAATGTAGCCTGTTTTCTGATGTCCAGGAGTTTGAGGGGAGGTGAAAAGGCCTTTTCTGAAAAGCCTTGCATTTGGCTTCTGGAGTTTAATGATCTCTAATGTTTTTGATATGCCATGCCATGGTAACAGTTTACTTTAGCACAGGCAGCAGCAGATACTGGTAAAAACTAGAGTGTGAAGTATGGGAATGCAGTAGTACTAACATGGGGAAGGGAGGACTACAGCTGGCTCAAAATCAACTGTTCTCTGTCAAGTCAAAATCTATACCTTTGGCTTTATTGTACCATAGGCCTGGAATAAAGTTATTTAAAGACTAGAATTAAGAGGTTGATACTTTTTTTGCTGCAGTGAAATGATGCATTTTATTCTGTACCACTGAACCCTATTATATGTCCCATTCAGTCAGAATAATTCTAATTAAGCTCCAAAAGTGTGTGTCAGATCTACCAGAGTATTGCATGGGCTGCTCTGTGTGCTGTCTTATCAGCTGAGGCTTTTAGTGCTGTCTGAAGAGCAAAAGCCTGTCTGATATTACCTCATGTTTTCTAGGTTGCGTTGCATCTGAAATCAGGAGTAATGGGAGTTTTCTGCCATTGCTAGCTAAGAGTGGACATATGCTAGATTTCTTCAGGCAGGAGAAAACAGGTAAAGCAGCTAGCATCAGAGGATCAGCTGCAATGGGTGTGCTTTGCACGGTGTGTTATGGAGCAGGGGTTTGTTACACAATGTATAGGTGCTAATCCATTTCCGAAGAAGAGCACAGTCTCTTCCCTTCAGGCAATGAATCAGACTTTGTGAACAAATCTCTTCTTGCTAACTTCTGCACTGCCAGTAAACGAGTGGGAACAGATGAATCCGTCATCATGTCTTCAAAATATGAACTGGTAAATGATCCTGCTGGACTTCCAGTAGGGACATCAGCTCAGACCCATACAAACACTGAACTTTCAGGTTCATATGCTGATGCTAGGTTTATTTGTTAGCCAAAAAGTAAAAGAACGTAAAATTCTGGAGAGCTTGATGCTGTACTTGGAGTCCCATGACAGCCAGAGCTGCACCAGCAGATGAGGAGCCCTCCTGAGTGTGATGGGCTGTTGCAGAGACATGCTCTCAGCCCTGCTTCAGGCAGGGTTTCTGGAGGCTGCACAGCTGTGGATGTGGCTGTGGGGGACATTTGGGATCTCTTGTTCAGCATCTCTTCTTCTCCTTTGTGCAAACTCTTCATGGTTGCTAGAATGGATGGGGAAAACATGACCAGCAGGAAGATAGGAAATCCTACTGTAGCTTGTACTGCTAATTCAATTCCAAAGTGTTGGGTTTGGAGTTGAAGATTAAAAGCAAAGGCAGGGGTTTTTGTTAAACAAGAAATGTTTTAAATGCTGGTGGTCATGGTCCTTAGGTTTCCAGCAGTTAATTTTTCCTCAAATACCATGGCTAGTGTGTTAGATACCAGAGAAAACAGTAGGGAAAGGGAGTCATGAACGTACTGATTGTTTAAGAGAAATCTACATGGTGTAGTGCTTGGAAATGCATGAACTTTATCTGAATTCTGAAAGCTCCTTTGTGATTTAGGATGCTTTTACTCCTCCTTTCCCTCCTCCCCCATAAGCTCTTTTGTAGATGAGAGGTAAGCTTGGTGAGATTTTCCTTACATTTTCATTAACAAGAAGCCAGGCCAAGAAGTCACCATTCCCAGCTAGTTTCATCCACGGGATCCTTTTGGTCACAGCTTGTATTCATCCTTGAACGTTGTTGTCTGCTTTTTATGAGGTGTGAACACATCTAAATGAATGGCCCAAGGTCTGCAAATGTTGAGGTCACCAGGAGGAAGCTTGGATAAACCTAATAAATGGCCTGGTCTGCCTAATAAATGCCACTGGTCTCCAGTGTTGTTAGCTCTAAAACAGCTTGTTTTCATGTGGACTTTTTGACATGAACATTTTTACATGGTTTAAAGAGACAGTTTATTTTAGAAACAAGTGTAATTGTTATTCAGCTCCTAATTACAAAACCTGGACTATTACCTGTGTAGGCATGTTTCATATGCAAAGTGATAAATAACCATTTTGAAAAATATTCTGGATGTGGGAAAAGCAAATTATATGGGTGATTGCTTAGTGACCTGTTTTGAAGTGTTCTGCATGTAGATTAAAAAGTGCAAACGGTTTTAAAAAGCAGTGTGTGTGCATGTATTGACACCCCAGACTCAATGGCATTTTTCCAGAAATAAATGGTATTGCCTGTGCTTGCAAGCAGGCTCCAAATTTGCAAGCCAGCCATTGTGATACTCTGAAGCATTATCCTGGTAATGGTCGTCTTTTTGTTTTGAGTTTGATTTTCCCTTTATTGCTGTGTATGATGACCCTAAGACAGAAACTGCTGTTTATTCAGTTGCTGGACAATGCTCTTACACTGACCTCATGCTAATAAAAACAAAGGAAGGAAAGTGGAAAAAGATGGAACACCTTGAGATGTTATTGTAGTGTACAGGGTGACAAGAAAGCAGGGCACTGGTTTCATGTCTCTGCTCACCCCTTGTTCCGACTTCCCAATTCTTCTAAACAAGCCCAGAATTGCACATGGTGGTGTATGTAGGGTAGACTTCACCAGAATCAATATTGTTTCCTCTTTTCAATGACTGCATGAACCAGCTGGGAGAAACAGGCAGCTGAACCCAGAGCTGGTTGCTATGACTATTTAATAAATTAAATAGCATGAGGATATGTTTTCAAGCACAAGGATTTGGATGGCTGTACCTTATAGTTGATACCAAGCGCTGTTCTTGCAATAAGCCAGTTCACACAGCATCAGCCCTCAGTCAGGCTTTGGGAATCAGCCTGGACCAGGGATGGTTCCCAGTACACAGCTTGGATGCAGCTGCTGGTTTCTATGCCAGGTGGCCTCGCTGCCAGAGACGGATTGCAGGCTTGGGTCATTTATTAATCTAGGTGTGTTTGACATCTCTGGGGCACATAGATCATGTGCCTGTCCCTGCTGGTGTAGTGTCAGATTGCCTATGGGAAATTTGTTTCATGATTTAAAACAAAACAAGCCAGTCCCTGGTTTGAACAAGACACAGCCCTTAACAAGACACATTCTGTAAACATTTCTGCTGGTTTGAGATATGTAACAATAAGTTTTAAAAGCCTGAATTTGAGACCAAAAATATTTTGAGATTCATAAGACTAACTTCAGCCAGATGTCTGGGGGAGGGCAGGTCTCCTGAGGCTGCAACACTGAGCGCCAAGTGCACATGCTGCCAAATTCCTGTGTACAACATCAGCCAGTGACCCATGGGGCTGCAGCCAGGGCTGGAACCCAGATGGAACACTGAGTCAGTCAGACCCCTGTATTCACTTGCTGCACCACCAGAGGCCCAAGCTTTGGGCATGTAACCTGTGTGAGCATATCTTGTGTTCCTCAACAGCCACAAGATAATTTGTCTCCATGAGCCTTTGCTTCTGACATCCAGAGACGTATCTTTGGTTTGAGAAGAGCATTGCTTCATCATGTCCTATAGGACTGGGAGACGGGACATGAATTCTTCTTTACATGCCAACTCATTCCCTGCTTACACTGCCTGGCGGTGGCATCCTTGCAGTAGGTGTGGTGTCATTGCAGCTGCACTGGGGCTGCTTCACGGGCTGTTAGTAGAAGAGCCCAGGCTTCAGTTCTGAGAAGTGTGACAGCCCTTCCACTGTTTCAAGACAAGTGAAACCTCTAGTCTTGTATTTTTGAAGTCATAGAACAGTGCTAAGCTGTTTGAAATACAAGCCACTAATCATCTCCCTCTTTCAAACACAAGTACAGTTGGGTCTTACTTGCTTCATCGGGGTGATCCAAATGTAGAGCACAGCTTGGAGAAGATTAAGCAAGTCCAGAGGATTTACCTCAGCTTTACCTCAGCTTTTAATCTTTGAAAAGACCTTCAGTCATAAAAATGACATTTCTGTTCCTTTCAATCACTAAAATACTTGAAATAATTCAGGCATACTGTCACCACAGGCCTTACTCCAAGCATTGTTTTCCACCCATACATCTTTTCATGCAACCAAGGCTTCAATAGGATCTTCAGTGTTGCTGCCAAATGACTGTAGAAAACTGTAATAGGATGTGCAGCTTATTAAAACTTCAAGGTGGACAGAAGATAAGAAACTTTCATTTCCTAGTAAAACTGGTGATGCCACAAAGGAGCCCAGAAGAGGAAGTGTGCTACTTCAATAGCTTGTGATCTTTTCTGCCATAGGAAACTTAAGGTACAATAATTAATTTAATCTTCAAAGGACATTTGCAATAGAAAACACTGTACAGCTTGATATGCTTGTTCTGTAACTATTGTGTAGGTCTTTCTGCCTTGTCCAGTTTACCTGTCACTGATAAATGTAACAGAAGTTACCCGTCACTGGGGCAAAGGCTTGGAGAGAAGAGAAGGTCTCCCTTCTGTAGTCATACATAACTTACTTTGTACAGACTGTTTCCATTTGGGTATCTGATTGAGGATTCGCATGATATTTATCTCAGACTATTTTATAATTTACTCACTGATGTGGGGACACTGATGTGTCTCCCGCTAGGAAGAAGTGGTCTTTGCTTTTGCTTCAATACAGAAACACTAAAATTATAATGATTGGTTTCATCCTCCTCCAGTGTCATCTGAGAGTCTTGCAGCTGACTTCATTGTGAGCAGGATCAGATGAGCAGCTGATAACTTGCATTTACTGCAAGAGATGCTGGGGTGGGCAGAAGGATGATAGGCTTCCCTTAGCTGTCACTGCCATGGTAATTGGGGTAGGGAAATGGTGGAGTCAAAATACATGGGCATGTATTTTCTTTGGCATGTTGCTGCCCCATGACAGTTGCGTTCTCCTGCTCCTGAGCTTGGACCAAGTTGCTAAGCTGGGTTTTGTGTCTTGGAGCCAGGTTTTCCAGTGGCGAAGGGTGTCAGGATTCCCTCACCCCTCATGGTACTTTTTTGTTCCCTTCTGGATTGTGAGGGAATTTATATATTCTAGTTTGTGTTTCTGTCTGCTCATTTTCTATGAAAAGTTTCTTGTTTAGTTTTTAATATCTTTTCAACTGTTCTCAGAATGCTTCTTCTGAAATGATCATCTGGTACAGGTCCTCTAATACTGAGAAAATTGTGTCACATTTCTTTAGCCCAGCCCTATGATGTTATGTTATTATGACTGCCTTTTTAAGGTCCAAGATCAGAGGATAAAGAAAGCAAAAAAAATTGCCTTAGAACCATATATCTTGAATACCCAGGACATAAGGGTTTTACAGCATTCTTTGTTGTAAAGCATTCTTTGTTCTACAGGACAGTATTTTTCTACAAAGTCTGCTGCTTTTGCTATACCATAAAATTGCACTTTCTTACTGTGGACACAAATAGAAATTCTGCTTGGCCTCCATTGTATAATTTTGTAAGACCTTGTGGAAACAGCAATTTTAACCCAGATACTAAGAGAGAGGAGCAGATTTGGAGTCAAATAAACTTAAATTCTGAATAGCTATCAATTATGCAGAAATAAAAATAAACTGAACAAGATGTTTAACTTGTTTCTATGCCAGGTGGCATAGAAACAAGTTGTTTAACTTGGCTCCCCTTCCTCCTATGTAACTACATTGATATTGTTTCCTGAAACCACAGATCAGAGTGACACTGGTGTTGCCATTTGGCAGTATGCTGTGGTTATGTATTATCTGGAAAAAAAATAAATAGGGAATTGGGGAAAAATCAGTTGCTGAAGATACAAGTTGAAACAGAAAGTTTCTTTGTAGGGGGAGAGTATGAAGAGAATGTATGATTATCCATCCTTCCTAGCAGAGGAGTTTAATTCTTGTTCAATTGGTACATATCCGGTCTTGATGCTATGTAAAAACGTAACTGCTTCATTTTTAATAAGTTTGTACAGTGATGAGTTGCGGTTGTAAGAACTTAGTAAGTGCAGCTGACTTCTGAGTCTCCTGGGGAGCAAATGGCCAGGTTAATGTTCATCCTGCCAGGGGATATAGCATCAACTGTTTATTTAATAATTTATTTTCCCCAAGAGTCATATTCAAGATGAGGTTCTGGGGATGGTGATGTCAGTCAGTCCCTGCTTCCTCAGGACATCTTATGGTCTGCCTTGTCTTCCTGGCTGAATCTTTTTACTGCTAAAAATGGGTGTCATAAGGCAAGAGTTTGGGATCCAGGTGCTTACGCAGTACAAGATAGAAGTCCAGGGCTGAGGAGGATGTGGGATTTCACACATCTTATTGGCATTTTGTGGTGGTTGTCTTGAACTGCCATGCTTAATGAGAGGCCCATTTTTCAGTACCTACCTCTTTAGTGAGAGCAGGACTCCCAGACGTGTGCACTTACCATAGACCTGCTGGTGTTTGATTTCACTGGCCTCATGTTTTCCTCTGGAGCTGGGTCATGGTGCTGCTGTCTTTAACTGTCCAGGATCAATTTAGAAACATGTCAAGCGCATGGTTTTAATTTTTTACTAATATTCATATTTTGTAAATATTTCCCAAACAGGACCAAGTTTAATTCCATGTATGTGTTTAGTCAAAAGCTAAACTGCTTTGAACAGAAAAATATTTTATTCCCAAGACCCAGTAGTAACTTGATTCAAGTTGGGGAAGAAACAAGAGGAGGAACTTGTGAAGAGCCGGTTCTAAGACTTGAAACTTACCATGGTCACTGCAGAGGAAGCCAACTGAAGTGGAGCTTTTCTCTCCCTGAAAAAATGTACAGTGAAAACGTTTTCTTTCAAGTACAAATTTTGCATTAAGAGGTGGGAAAAGATCTCTTGAAATTTAATCCGGATAGTCTGTTTTTGTCATGACTTCCTTTTTCAAACTATTGTTTGTTTTCCTCTATGCTTATTTTGCAGTGAGAGATAATAAACCTTTGTTTGTCTTAAGTGCAAAAACCTCCACAAACAACCAAAATGAAACAAACAAAGCTAAGCAAAAAGAATCCTGTCTGTTAAGACAAAACTGACACAGCTTAATGGATTTAGTCACCCAAGTAGCAGAGCGAGAACTTCATATCTGTGATGTACTGAGGTAAGTGCAAGTGCACTATCTAGAGAAGCCTTAATGTAGGACATACTTTCCATGTTACATATTTGGAGGTTACATGCAAGGAAGTGCTCAGTTGTTGAGTGTAGCTGGCAGGGTTTTCATTACCATGTCTGTCACCAGCAGGCTGCTTCGTAAATGCAAAGTTTGGAGCTGGACTTCTTCCTTCTGGTGACCTCATGCCCAAAGCCGCCTTAATACCACAGTAATAGGAGTGCAGAGAGCGTCTTGGGGTCTGAAGGGTTTGTCTTGAGCATGTTGCCTCCATTTGGATAGATCTGTTATTACCAAAACACTGTGCTTTTTCAATTTTCTTGTCTGGGGTTGCTGAACCAGATGCTTGATGCCAATCCTTACTGTAGGCTTTTTATTTTTTGTACTTTGTTACAGCTCATTCCTCCCATTCATGTTTTATCTTTTAGTACAGCTCCCCTCAGCTCACTCTCCTTTCCTCACCTTCCTGTTTATTAATTCTTTCAGTGACCCTATCTTATCAGTTTAGAATTCAAAAAAGGCAGGCTATCTCCTTCCTGTATTAACTCAGAGCAGCAGCTCATCCTTGCTAATGCTGAATGCTGTTAAATACCAATATCCAGAAGTCATCTGATATGAAAGTGAAATGGGGCAGCTTGGATCAGGAAAAACACTTGTGCCAAGAATCTGGTAAAAATCACCTGTGTGTTGGTGATGTGGAAGGCCTTTGGTGTGTTTAGTTTGTTTTGCCAACTGAAAAGCTGAAGTACCCACTGTATCCTTCTATGCTCTTGCAATAGTCCATAGTAATTCCCAATTTATTATTGGATATTTTTAAACTTGTTTAAATATTATTAAAATGCATTCAATTGTTATGAATAATTGAGGGATAGTGAATACATGATGCCTTTAAGGAAATGGGGAGTGGGCTGGGATGCCACAAGCAGTAGAGAAATGGAAATCAAATGGGAAGAGATTCTTTCCTTTGCATTGAGGTGGAGGGAATGGCAATATTTGCCTCAGCACTTTAAAGCCATGATGGACTTGGTGTGGAAGGGGACAGCAGCTACTTGAGCAGGTGTTTAGGGTATCTCTGCAGTTGCTTGAAAGTGTGCAAATGCTGACCTTTGTATTCTGGTACCCTGCTAGTTAAGAGTTGTTTCTGAAAACAGGAAGACTGCGATATGTAGGGAATATTTTCACCTTTCACGCACACACATACACATCTGAAACGTATGTTCTTGCCAATAGCATGAGTGTTTTTGAAAAGCCAAGTCTAGCAGCACTTGTAAATCGCTGTCAGCTTTTGCTGAACCAAGGTGATGGAGCCAAAACTCTGGGGAGAGGAGTAGCATGGTTGAAATGTGTATAAAAAAGAAGGGTGCCAGAGGAGCAGACAGTGTGGGATGACTTGGAGAACTGATGGGAGTACAGAAAAATGTCTGAGCTTCTAAGTTCATGATTTGGAAGTAGGCTACTGGACTGTCTTCTTTGGTTCCTGTGTCTTGAGCAGGGGTTACTGGTTGACCACAGGGAAAGCTAGTTCGTAGACCCTCAGCATTCAGTGGCTTCTAATTAGCATGTAGCTGCCGTACCATGAGCTTCTGTTTCCCTCTGCAGAAATATGTTCCTTTCAGAAATTGATGAAACAAAACCATTTCATGCTTTGGCCAAGAAAAAAATCCCACAAGTGAGTGGGAAAAACAAAGACAACCCTTGATCTTTCAGACTTACATGAGTGAAGCAAGTATTTTAAAGGTGCAGTGCCAGGAGGGTAAAGATGCGTTTGTGAAATTATTAGGTTGTTGCATTTCTAAGAGCCTTTGTTAGCTTGCATTTATTTTTGTTGTGCAGTACAGATGATGAAAATCTGTGTCTATTCCCAGAACAGCCCGTTTGGTCAGTGCAGTGTTCAAGGTCATAACTGTTCTTGGGTATTGTGAACTTGCTGTTGTATACTGGTATCACTTAGAGCAAGCTGTCCAGCTGATCTGTTTTAGGGGCCAGATCCTGTCCACAGCACTGCTCTAATCTCCCTGCTACCCTCCAACTGGAATGAAAATTATATAAATTGTTCCTTGCCATTAGCCTCTGGGTAAATTATTAAAATACTGCCCTCCATGTGGATGGCTTTCCTCTGGACGCTCAATAGCTGGGACATCTCTGAATCAAGTAAACTGCTTAATCTGCTGCAGCTTGTTAGTGACTTACATTTCTTGGTAACTGCTCACAAATTGGGTAGAACCCTCCAAAGCTCACTGCATGTGTTTGAGAAGACACAATTCACTTGTATTAGATATGACATGTGAAAGAGACTGACTGGACTCTGAGGTCATTCCACCTGGGTGTTTTCAGCATGCCTCTGATACCAGAACAGGAGAGTAGGAGGAGGAACTGCTTGACACAGCAGAACACACATGGGTTTTGAAATCGAAAGAGTAGGGTTTAGTTTGTGGGAAGCGTTTCTCCTGGCTTGAGGTAACTGGATGTAGCACCTCAGCCTTTTTGCATAGTAACTGTCTGTAAAGAAAGCTGTTCTTCACCTCCCTGCCCTCTGTGTAAGAAGCAATCCTGTCTGACCTGTGAATAGCTGAGCCGCAATTGCAAACCTGTTTTAATTTTTCAGGCAATGCTGACCCTGCATGGCAGCAGGATCAACAAGGACCCTTACCTTATTTACTGCTTTTACTCCATCTCAGCTGATAGTTTTCCTTGGCAGGTGTGGTGAGCTGATTTTATGCTTTAACTAGTAGCACAAGGATTTACTTGCCCAGTGGGTGATCTCTAGCTGTCTTCTACCTTGTGTTACCGTTTAAAATCTGGTGTCCTCTGCCAAGGTCAGTGACAGATCTAGTCTGCTTCAATCTGCTGCCACCTTTTTCTGCCAACAGCCCCCAAATAGCCCACAGTCATTACTTCAGACACCTTTCTTCACACTGTCCATGCCTATGGTAACTAATGGCCTTCTGCTGGAAGGCAACATCTTTGAATGAAGTGGTGTAAAACAAGCTGTGTTCATGTGTGTGCAGCTCCTCTAAAGGTAACTCAGGCCACTGTGAAAATATTACTTAAGTCAAGGATCTGTAATGCATAATTGTCTTGATTTACACCAAGTTACCCTTTCCTAAAAAGAAACATAAAAGTAATAGAGTCATAGAATAGTTAGTGTTGGAAAGGACCTTAAGATCATCTAGTTCCAACCCCCATCATCTAGTTCTAGTCATCCACTTCTTACTAGCTTAGTCTGTCTACATCTTTACTGTCCAAATCCTTACTACTCTTCAAAGAGGATTGCTTGATTTATTAACAGTAGTAATAGTCATGGCACAATCCTGACCATGATAGGGATGGGTGGTACAGCACTTAGAGCATGCACCGTCTCTGATGATGTAGCACAGTGGATGATTTTTAACCTGCACTGTGCTGTTGTTGTAGGCCAGTTCTGTGGTAAATATTAAAAGATATTTTGCATCTGTTGTAATCTCTGTACCTGTCAGTTGTTCGTATTCTTTTACATGAGTTCAGGAATCCTTAACTATCTGAATTTGGACAGGCTGGTGCAGGAGCTTACTGAAAAGAAGCTCCTAGTAAGAAACCTCATCTTTATTCAGGATAGGGAAAGCTAATCAGCTTTTCCCAGTGATTGTGTACAGTTGCTCAGTAGTTAAATCAGCAATGACATTGAAAATCCTTTCTTTGAAAGTACTCTGTTTGGAATCCCTGTTTCCTGTGATTATGTAAACACTGACACCTTTATGTGATCACCACATTCAATAGCATAACCTAGTAAGAACATACTAATTTGGAACTTCAGGGTGTTGCTTTTGTATTAGCTTGGAATAAAATCTAAATGTGAGATACTGCAAAACAGAAGCAGATCTTTAGAGCTGATTTTATTTCACAACCTCAAATCCGTTTCTTCCAAGGTAATACTGATACTTCCCCTATGATTGGCAGCAGTAAAGATCTGGAGAATGCAGGCTGAGAGAGCATCTGCACAGGAATTGCACACTCTTGTAAATTCTTGTAACTCTCTACAGAAAAATAAGTCAGTAAAGTAAGCTGGTAACAGGGTGCCAGCAGGGAGGTTTTAATAAGTTTGATGCTTTTGCCTTGAAGTAGAACCTATCCCTTACAGCA
Source organism: Pezoporus wallicus (assembly GCF_028554395.1). Taxonomy (NCBI): domain Eukaryota; kingdom Metazoa; phylum Chordata; class Aves; order Psittaciformes; family Psittacidae; genus Pezoporus; species Pezoporus wallicus. The sequence continues at coordinate 196,941 of NW_026641738.1, read as the reverse complement.
AAGTAGAAGTTGCCTGTGAGACAACAACTAGATAAATGAAGTGAAGCTGCTACAGGCTTTATTGGTTTGGTGGATGGGTAGCAGTCACCTAAGCAGTGGCCTCCTGTCAGTACCCATTTCTACCAGATGTCTTTACCAACTGCACTGTAACATATTGCAGCATTTTGTATATTTAAATAATGTATCTTTCCATACCTGTAGAGGGAGTTGGTCCTGTGTCCTGCGTATGCTTATGTAGAGACATTGCTTTCCTGTCCTATTTTCAAAAGGAAAAAGTGTGATGTATACTGTCAAGGTTTTTCCTGGCATGTGATTGCCTCCACCCATTGATCTCCTTCATAATTTTCTTTCCACCTCTCTTGCCAGTAACCTGTGGTTCTGTGGTTGCCCAAGGAGCTGTAGCTGATGAGTCCTTTGTTCCCTCCCCTACCAGTGCAGTCTCAGCCAGTCGTCTACCCCAAATTAGCAGATAACCTGATTGGGTCTGCAGAGATGTGAAGAGCTGCAGGAGAACTCAGCAAGTGGATAGCTATATGACAGAGAGAATCTAATATTGATAAATGTACATTTTTCCCTCATCCATAGTTTGTAGGTTTCTAAATCATGATAGTGGGAATAAAAACCGCATGCAGCTGCTGCCAAACAAGCAAAAGCTGCTAGGGTATGTATGGGGAGAAGATAGATAAAGAAAAGAATGATAATGCTCTTAAAATTTAGCAGGTGTCTGGATTGCTGTGTTTAGTACAGAAGCAGCCAGTTCAGACAGAATATTGGCTCATTAGAGGGACTGGAAGACAGGTAAGGAAAACAGGACACGGGAACAACTTTCCAAAGAGACTGGAAATATCAATTACCTTGAAAATGAAACATAAGGCATTTTAGGAGTATGCACAGCAACTAACCAGTAGAGAAAGTAGAGACAACAGAACTTCTTGTAACACAAGAGTGAGAGAGCGTTCATTGAAATTCACAGTTAAGTATATGAAAGATGATATAATAAAATTAGCATTGTATCAAGTTGAATGCTGAAGAATGGGAAAGCTGCAGTGGGGCTATATGAAAGAAGCAGCTGAATGTGAAGAGGCATTGCATGTTTGAGATGGTGGGGTGTTTAATAATAAACCCTACAGTTTCAAATGTGATGTTCAGTCTTGCAATACAGGTTTGAAGACAGCTACTATTTACTTGTGTTGATTTCCATCTCCCTGCACAGCCCCCATGAGAATGCAGAGGTGACAAACTGACTACCTTCTAAGCCTTTGAAATGCCAGATCACATTTAAAATACAGTCAGAGATTTGGGCTTTGCTGGCACCTCACAAGGCACTCCATGGTATGTGTGATAAGAAGAAATCTGAGAACCCCTGTCCGTGAACTTCAGGGCTGCAATTCCTTTGCCTCTGAAGAACAAACCTTTCAGGACAAGGTTGTGTTTGCACTGCTTTGCCCTGCTTTCTCTGTCCCTTTTTGCTGGCACTAAAGCTGCAGAGCTTGCTGTTTTCCAGAGTACTGTGACTCCCCCAAGTTGTCCTGCTAGGTCAGAGCAACACAATGGCTTCATGCCTCCTCTAGAGGAACAAAGCAGGTAGGAGTTGGGTTTGTGTGAGGACAGTGAAGATATCTCTGAGTCAGGTGGCCCTGAGAGGAAAATAGCAATGAGCAGAAAAGCTGAGGGAACATTTTTTCAGCCATGAATCATTGTTCAAGTTCAGTGGTAGACTGGAGGAACTGGAAATGGGATTCCTCTACAGAAAGTCCTTGATGTCTCAAGGAGAGCACTTCCAGAGGCATCTTGTGGCACAGAGCATGCAAAAACATTCCAAGTAGATGTGTTTGCTGAAAAAACAGTGCTAGAATTGTTTATTAATATTTGATAAACAAAAGCCTATCTGTTCTTAGAGAGGACGTTTGAAAATGCCTTCAGCATCTGCAGCAGCATATGACCAGCTGATTGCCCTGTTTGCTGGCTAAGAAACTTACCTGTACCATACGTGTACAAGGGTTGGGGTTTGGGTTGGTTTTTTGTTGTTGTTTAGCCCCAGCTGATGCCTAAGCACCACACAGTCATTCGCTCATTCCCCCCACAGTGGAATAGGGGAGCGAATCGGAAGAATAGGAGTGAGAAAACTCATGGGTTGAGATAAAAACAGTTTAACAGGTAAAACAAAACCATGTGCACAGGCAAAGCAAAAGAAGAAATTCATTCACTACTTCCCATAGGGAGGCAGGTGTTCAGCCATCTCCAGGAAAGCAGGGCTTCATCACACATAGCAGTGACTTGGGAAAGCAAGTGTGATAACTCCGGATGTCTCCCCTTTCTTCTTCCTCCTGCTTTGTATGCCGAGCATTACATCATATGACCTGGGATATCCCTCTGGTCAGTTGGGGTCAGCTGTCCTGTCTGTCCCCCCTCCAAACTTCTTGTGCACCCTCAGCCCACTCACTGGGGGGTGAGGTGAGAGTCAGGAAAGGCCTTGACTCTGTGTAAGCACTGCTTAGCACCGACTAAAATATCCTGGAATTATCAACACTGTTTTCAGCGCACATCCAAAACGTTGCCCCATACCAGCTACTATGAAGAACATTAACTCTATCCCAGTCAAAACCAGCACAGTTCTTTTGGGGATTTTTAGAACAAACACAGAAAAACAATTAATTAAGGTTCATATAGTGACAGAAATAGATATGCAGTTTGAGAAGTAATGATTTTATGGGAACTGCGTGGATGTTAGGACTTAACAGCTGCTTACTTGGAAAGGAGTTCCTTTGCATAGGAATATAGTTGATGATCATCTCAAAATTCAAAAAACACAGGTTTTGCCCTACAACTTTGTGTTGTATGAATTAAGTGTTGGGTGCTTTCTGTCTGAATGTGATAAGTTTACTGTCAGGGGAAAATAAGATTTTTACAGGTTATGTGTGCTGTTGTCTTTTTGCAGCTAGAACCTCATTTTCCTTAAGCTAGGATTCTGAAATATCAGCACTTAGTAGTTATATGCCATTTAATACATCAAACATCCATCAAGAAGCAGTGAAGTTGTTAATGATTTAATTTAGTCTTTTGCAGTGGATGATGCAGATGACTTGCATCCAGAAATTCAAATGCTGAGAGAGGACGTCATCCTATGGATGTAGAAATGTGGATTCCTTCCCCTGCAGTAAAAGCATAATTTACTAGACACTGCACTGTATATTTAAACAAGGAAAACATTTCTACAAAAGCAAATTGAGGCCTAAGGATATGGCTATTTAGGCCTGGATCTCTCCTCTTCCTCCATATCCCTTTCTTACTTGCAAATTTTTCCTTCTTCATTCTTCTCTCGTCCCAGATGCTGTGCTGTTATCTTACTGATGCCATAGCATCATTTCAGAACAGAATGGGAAAGAAGAATAAAACTGAGGAATTTTTTTTTTCTACTCCGCATACTAGCATTTATGCTCAGTGTAAATTCTGGCTAGGGACTTAATTTAGTGTCTGGGATAAAACGTCAGTCTTTTCCCCTAAATTAGCCTATATATGAATATAATTTCTTAGAAATGCTATGCTGATGGTATGTATATTGAAAATGGATATTTCCAGGTTTCACTTCATAGATTCAAAAGCATAAGCTTTTTTATCTGTTGAGTAATTAATTCATTTTTAGGCAGAGTGAAGCATGCATAACGTAAAATTATCACTAACTTAGCTGATAGCCCATAGCAGCTTTGGAAAGAAAAAGAAAAGCATTGTGTTTTGCTGCCAGATGTTCCTACCAGGCAGCTGGAAGCAGGCTGATTACCTGGTAGGTTCTCGTTCTTCACTTTTGCTGTTGTGGACAAACTTAGAGGGGAGCTGAAGGGTTGCTTTCTTGCAAATCGTGTACCTAATAGGTATTTTTAGCATGGTTCCACTGAGTCACTTACTGCATAGCAGGCCTTTATTTTAATCAAATCAGGATCTTTCTAATAACTTCCATTACTGAAACATTTGAATGTGGGAAGGAGGTGAAAGTAATTGGATTGCAATAATTAAATCATCCAATGCGATTACCTTCAAAAGGTTGTGTGTTTATGCTTCCCTGAATGCAAACGGGAATTGCTCAGTACAAGAAGCATCTGTTCCGGGAGTGAAATCATTTGGTGGGGTGCAGATGGAGGAGGTCTGTGGGTAAGAGGGAGGGATGAAGATCATTTTGTTACCCCAAAGCTCTGTAAGGAAGACTGATGCGTAAGTCTTAGTGAAGGAGTTAATTTTGAAAATTTGCTTGGAAAAAAAATCCTGGTGTGATACAACACTCATTTAGTAATTGCCAAATCTGTAGCTCGCTGACAACTCCAGCCCTGCATTTACCTGCACTTGCAGATAAAATTAACTTCCCTACAGCATTTATGTTGGAATGTGGTATAGTCACTGCACTGCTTCACATGATGCATGATTGAGCAGTGGTTTTGTAGAGCTGTTGAAGACCTGAGGTAACTCAGCTCTCTGAACCTTGTGCTAGTAGTCTCAAGGTAACACAATATTTTTCAGTGGTTGTAACTTCTGGTTCATTTTGGGGGTCTCTCTTTACTTTCCTGATGCTTCTGCAATAGAAATTGGTCAGAATCTGATTTTGGTCCGGTACCTGAACAGCAGAGCATGCACTGCTCCCAGGCATACTTGCTTGTGTAACTGAAAACATCGCTCAACTGCATTGCTCATTGTCCAGAAAACTGAAAAAGGGGTGGAAACTGTTTCACAGCTGAATAGTAAAACTGTCATGTTGCTATCTTTATCTTTTTTTTTTTTTTTTTTTTTTTTAGTCATGAAAATCCATTTCTCCTGAGATTGTTTCCCAAGAATCTTTGTTTTCTAGTCACTTCCCACAAAATACCAAGAAAGCCTTCTATGTAAACCAAAACTGTGTTAAATAAAGTGATGTTTCTTTCTCTTGGGTCGAAGTACCGCTCATGATTGTAACAGTTTTTTCCTGGCAAACCCATGCAATTGAATAGCTGCATATAACTTAGCAAAACTTTGACATTTTCCTTATTATGTACTATGCATTTGCATTTCATTTATACAGCATGAATTAAATGGGGAAATATCTTATAAAAGGTAGTTTGAGTTACGATGCTGTGTAAGCTTTGTGTAAAAATTCCTGTCTTTCAGTCAGTCTGTCTGCCTGCTTGCTTGATGTACTGTTTTATGCAGTATTTTTTTCTGAAGATAGGTGGTAAATGAGCAATACTTAGTTTGCAGTTTCTTCCCTGGTGTACCTTTGCACTGAGCTTCATTCCATGACTTTCCCACCATATTCCTCCTAAGCAGAAAGGAACTAGTAAGGTATTCTATGAGATCATTAACCTCTGAGCTTAGTTTGCGCAACACTTGAGTAGCTGTGTCTCTTCTGAAGATGTTGGCTCAAAATCAGATTCTTCATGAATCTGTGGAAGACAATTTCCTTCTATTCTATGAGTCTGTGATCAGAAGTTTTATATAACATAAATATACTTTGATTTTTCTTGGGTCCAGGGTCTTAATTTGGTTCATGGCAACAAACTATACTAACGACTGAAAACGGATGAGGTGAGAGACATTCGCAGGGGCCAATTATGAAAGAACAAATAATACTATTTAGATTTATTAAGTAGAATCATTAAAGGTAGCCTCCAGCTGATGGTTAAAAAGTCCATGAGTGAACCCCCTTGTGCATTTCTCCCCTACCCTCTTTCCACCAGATTGTTGAGTTGCTCCTGAGTTCTCTGTTGAGCATGGGTGCTCTGTTGAGCACCCATGCTCAATTCAGGTGGGTGCCTGAATTGTAAATTCTGCATCTGGTGTCATTATGTGGCAGAAGGAGAAATTAAAAGTCTGGACTTTTACTGACCCACATCTGACAAGTGATGTGTAGATCATAATCATGGGATTGCTGTAGTGATGAACCTCACCTAAAATGTTCCCTGCTAGCCTGGTCATGTATAAAATCAAAGCGGTGGCATTTTATATCACTGGATGGGACTGACAGTGCACTTGAATGTTCAACTCATCAGATTCCTTTCCCCTACAGAGTTGGTGCCTGAGCTACTGCTGCCAGATCCAGCTGCTTGCACGTGGTTTTCAGCGTGCTTCCTGTGCAATTGACATCTAGGACTGTGTGCAGCCATTATTTGGTTCATCTCCCTTGCAGCAGTCATGTTCCTATGGTGCTTCTGAGCTTTGTGCAGGAGGTTTGCTGGTCTGGCAGCAATGGCAGCAGAGTTTTGGATACAAAAGCAGGATGTCAAAGGTGTTGGGAGGTGGCCCAGCTTCCTCTTGAAACCAAACTTACCACTCCTGTGGCTTTGTTACAAGGCTTGAGGCGTACAGAGTAAAGAATGCAATTATTGTTCAAAAGGCTTTCATTTTATAGGAGAGCTTCCTATATCATGGAGGGCTTCTTTATCACAGGTGGAGGTTACAATGAAGATACTGTGTTTTCTAGAAATGCCTTTATGTAATCACTTCAAAGAGAGAACTTCTCTAAAACAGCTCTGTTTGGGGCTGGATTTGTGGGGTAGTGGTGTGAAAGTGGGTTTTGGGTTGGTTTGGTTTTAGTTTTGTTTTTCTTTTTTCAGGAGGACATAGGTTTAGGACTTGTTATCTAAAGTCCTCTTGGTACCTGAGGTTTGGGCCGTCTGCTGTTAAATTTCTTTTTGTTTTCCCTGAAATACAGGGTGGCTCTGAAATGAGTTCTGATTTTGACTTTTGATTTCATATATTTGCAAATCAAAACTCATAGTTGCTGGTTCCAATAGAGTGGCAGTGGTTTGTGAGCTGCCAGTAAATATGGAAGATCTTTTATTCTTTCAGCAAATCTCAGTAGCAGCTGTCATTAATTGGTGGGAGCCAGACTCTCTTCACATCTCTTGCTCACAGAAGTCCCTGGAAAAGTTGGGAGGTTTATAGTACAGTAGCACCCTTAATGCAGTTGTTAAATAGTTTTCCTTATCCCACTTCTAATTAGAATCTCTCTCTGTTGAAGGCAGTAAAACTGTCAGTGCTATACTTGGACTTCAAATACTACTAGTGTCGTGTTATTTAATGACAGCAGATAAAGCTTTTGCTGTTTCTACTGTAGATATTTACATTCCAGAGAGACATGGCATTTGAATACTTCTGAATTGTCTATTACTGAATATTTAGGAACATTTTAAAAGTCTTTGTTTCAACACTAAAGAAGACTTCAGTATAGTGGGTTACATGTGTTAGTTCTCTGTCATATATGCCTGAAGCCTCACAGATTCTACTAACCATAATCTCTTTTCCTTTCTTCTGTCCATTGAATCATAGTATCGTAGAATAGTTAGGGTTGGAAAGGACCTTAAGATCATCTAGTTCCAATACCCCTGCCGTGGGCAGGGACACCTCACACTAAACCATCTCATCTCACCCAAGGCCTCGTCCACCCTGGTCTTGAACACTGCCAGGGATGGAGCATTCACAACCTCCCTGGGCAACCCATTCCAGTGCCTCACCACCCTAACAGGAAAGAATTTCCTCCTTATATCCAGTCTGAGCTTCCCCTGTTTAAGTTTGAACCCGTTACCCCTTGTCCTATCACAACAGTCCCTAAGGAAGAGTCCCTCCCCAGCATCCCTATAGGCCCCCTTCAGATACTGGAAGGCTGCTATGAGGTCTCCACGCAGCCTTCTCTTCTCCAAGCTGAACAGCCCCAACTTTCTCAGCCTGCCTTCATATGGGAGGTGCTCCAGTCTCTCTTCAGATGGTCTCGAACCAGATCTTCTCCTACAGTGGGCCCAAGGTCTTCATTCTCACAGTCCCTGTGTCTGCCTTCCAAGACTTAGGTGGTGTGGTCAGAGCCTTTGCCAGTGAAGACCGAGGCAAAGAAGTCATTCAGAACCTCAGCCTTCTCCAAATCCTATGTAACCTGTTCTCCCAAGAGCTTCCTGAGGGGGCCTACGTTCTCTCTAGTCTCTTTCTTTATTTGCTATGTAACTGTAGAATCCCTTCCAGTTATCCTTAATACGCCTAGCCAAGTTTAATTTTAACTGGGCCTTAGCCTTCCTAACCTGGTCCCTAGCTTCCTGGACAACATCCGTGTACTCTTCCCAGGCCACCTGTCCTTGCTTCCACCTTTTATAAGCCACTTTTTTCCTTTGAATTTTCCTCAGGAGCTCCTTATCCATCCAAGGAGGTCTCCTTGCCCTCCTGCTGCACTTCCTTCTAGTTGGGATGCAGCACTCCTGAGCTTGTAGCAGGTGATCCTTGAATATCAACCAAGAGTCTTGGGCCCCCCTGCCCTCTAGGGCTATATCCCATGGAACCTTACTAAGCAGGTTCCTGAAGAGGCCAAAATCTGCTCTTTTGAAGTCCAGGGCAGTGAGCTTGCTGCACGCTCTTCTCACTGTCCTGAGGATCTCAAGTTCGAGCATCTCATGATCGCTGCATCCAAGGCTGCCCTGGAGCATCACATTTCCAACCAGCCCTTCCCTGTTGGTGAGCACGAGGTCAAGCATGGCACCTCTCCTTGACAGCTCCTCTATTACTTGCAGAAGGAAGTTGTCTTCCACACAATCGAGGAACCTCCTGGGTTGCTTGTGCAGGGCCGTACCATCCTTCCAACAGATGTCATGGTGGTTGAAGTCACCCATGAGAACAAGGGCCTGCGAGCGTGAGGCTTTTCCTATCTGTCTATGGAGTGCTTCATCCGCAGGCTCTCCTTGATCAGGCGGTCTGTAACAGATCCCCACAGTAATGTCTCCCATAGCTATATTCCCTTTAACCCTGACCCACAAACTCTCTGTGGACTGCTCACCTGTCCCCAGAGTTCCATACTCTCCAGCCTATCCCTAACATAAAGGGCAACTCCCCCTCCCCGCCTGCCAGGCCTGTCTTTTCTAAAGAGCCTGTAACCTTCCATTCCAACACTCCAGTCATAGGAGCCATCCCACCATGTTTCTGCAATGCCTATTATATCATACCCCCGTAGACGTGCACACATCTCTAATTCCTCTTGTTTGTTCCCCATGCTACAGGCATTTGTATGGCGGCATCCAAGCCGAGCTCCAAATGAAGCCGGCTCATTGGCCACATAGCTAGATGAACATTTTGAAGAATTTTCCAGGATAGTTTAGTGTTTTTCTTTTCCTGTTTGGAAGCTGTTCTTTAACTGTGTTAAATCAGTTCTGTGGTTAGAACAGCTGACAGCAGGGGATGTCTTTCTTTTTAACCACGTAATGTCATTTGCAGTGGTGACCTACCTCCCTTTCCCAAGGAGCAAGTAATACACACAGGATAGGGGCTGATCTCTGGATGAATGTGATATGACTTTAGGACGTGACAAATGAAAATTCTTGTGCCAGGTGCTCACTACATATAGGAATAAAACTCATCTCACACCTTGTACTGGGTTTGATGTTTACCTCTTTTGGTCCCTCGGCAAGATAGAGATCAAGAAGACCCACAATAAGTCCAAGGTATAAACAGTAATAACAGGACAGGAGTATGTTAAAATGCCATTTAAACCAGTTTCCTGAAGCCCAAGAATACCTACAAAATGCTGTATTAAACTGTATGTGTTGAGGAATCACCTGTGCTCTGTGATACAGCTGGCGTATGCCAGGGTCATGAAGGTGATACGTTACACAGCTGCATCTCAGCAAACAGAAGTGTTTAAAAAGGCAGGAGTGAGGAAGGAAACATTCACAAACGGGAGAGAAGGGATCTGATGTGGGAAACTAATATATTGGACTTCTTCACTCACAGTGTACAACTGGAACTGGTGAGTTTATGTCTATTCTAGAGGAGTGGGATGGAGTAACTTGTTTCTCAAGGCAGTGGTTGTGTTGGATCTCCCTACAACAGAGTTCACACCATTGCAACATGCAAACATCTTGGGGCAGTGCTTAGACATGTCTGTATGTTTGTGTATACCACCATTATTTCTCTTCTGTCTTAATTTCCATGCAAGACACCAACGAGGAAAGACAAGAACCCTGTCTATGGTTCAGTCACAGAGACTCAGCTTTCTACGTGACACTGTATTTTCCAGCAGTGAGAAGACTGCTTAGGCCAGGGATCAAGTAGAGAATCTTGCATCCAGCCCAGCAGCATTCTGCAGAATTTAATGGAGCACACTGCAAGACAGGTTGGGTAGGGCTTTGAGCAACCTGGTCTAGTGGAAGGCGTCCCTGCCTAGGGCAGGGGGTTGGAACTAGAGGGTCCTTAAGATCCTTCATAACCGTAGAATCACGAAATCAGTGGATAGTTAGGGTTGGAAAGGACCTTAAGACCATCTAGTTCCAATACCCCTGCCGTGGGCAGGGACACCTCACACTAAACCATCTCACCTCACCCAAGGCCTCGTCCAGCCTGGCCTTGAACACCACCGGGGATGGAGCATTCACAACTTCCCTGGGCAACCCATTCCACATCCTCACCACCCTTACAGTAAAGAACTTCTTCCTTATATCCAATCTAAACTTCCCCTGTTTAAGTTTTAACCCATTACCCCTTGTCCTATCACTACAGTCCCTAATGAAAAGTCCCTCCCCAGCATCCCTATAGGCCCCCTTCAGATACTGCAAGGCTGCTATGAGGTCTCCACGCAGCCTTCTCTTCTCCAGGCTGAACAGCCCCAACTTCCTCAGCCCGTCTTCATACGGGAGGTGCTCCAGTCCCCTGATCATCCTCGTGGCCCTTCTCTGGACTTGTTCCAACAGTTCCATGTCCTTTTTTTGTTGAGGACACCAGAACTGCACACAATACTCCAGGTGAGGTCTCACAAGAGCAGAGTAGAGGGGCAGGATCACCTCCTTTGGCCTGCTGGTCACGCTCCTTTTGACGCAGCCCGGGATACGGTTGGCTTTCTGGGCTGTGAGCGCACACTGAAGCCAGCTCACGTTCATTTTCTCATCAACCAGCACCCCCAAGTCTTTCTCCACAGGGCTGCTCTGAATCTCTGCTCTGCCCAACCTGTAGCTGTGCCTGGGATTGCTCCGACCCAGGTGTAGGACCTTGCACTTGGTATGGTTAAACCTCATGGGGTTGGCATCAGCCCACCTCAGAAGCGTGTCAAGGTCCCTCTGGATGGCATTCCTTCCCTCCAGCGTATCAACCGAACCACACAGCTTGGTGTCATCGGCAAACTTGCTGAGGGCGCACTCAATCCCACTGTCCTTGTCAGCGACGAAGATGTTAAACAAGACCGGTCCCAACACCGATCCCTGAGGGACACCACTCGTTACTGGTCTCCAGCTGGACATTGAGCCATTGAACACAAATCTTTGCATGCAGCCATCCAGCCAGTTCTTTATCCACCGAGTGGTCCATCCATCAAATTGATGTCTCTTCAATTTATAGACAAGGATGTCATGCAGAACAGTGTCGAACGCTTTGCACAAGTCCAGGTAGATGACATCAACTGCTCTAGCCCTGTCCATCAGTTCTGTAGCCACATCATAGAAGACCACCACATTGGTCAGGCAGTATTTCCCCTTAGTGAAGCCATGCTGGCTGTCACCAAGCACCTTGTTGTTTTTCATGTGCCTTAGCACGCCTTCCAGGAGAATCTGCTCCAAGATTTTGCCAGGCACAGAGGTGAGGCTGCCTGGTCTGTAATTCCCCGGGTCATCCATTTTCTCCTTCTTGAAAATGGGGCTTATATTTCCCTTTTTCCAGTCATCAGGAACTTCACCTGACTGCCATGATTTCTCAAATATGATGGCTAGTGGCTTAGCAACTTCATTTGCCAGCTCCTTCGGGACCCGTGGATGGATTTCATCAGGACCCATGGACCTCTGCACATTCAGGTTCCTAAGATGGTCTCGAGCCAGAACCTCTCCTACAGTGGGCCCAAGGTCTTCATTCTCACAGTCCCTATGTCTGCCTTCCAAGACTTGGGTGATGTGGTCAGAGCCTTTGCCAGTGAAGACCGAGGCAAAGAAGTCATTAAGAACCCAAACCATTCTATGATTCTCAGTGCACAAACTGGGATTTGTATGAGCAGAACATCTTTATCAGAAGATACCATGGCATATACCACTAAATGAATAAATTTCTGTAGATGGTGGAGCATAGAGCTGCCGTGCTGAGGTGACCATGCTGCTGTTGACATGGGCACCTGTGTGAGGGGTGGAGATGAATCCTACCTCCTGCACAGAGACAGAGCCTAACAGTGTGCTTCAGACCTGCTGATACCACCACAACCACCCGTACCTGAGGCACGTGCTTTTAACAGAGAGAAGCAGTTTTCTTTTAAAATACACACTTTTGCATCTTCTTTATATATGAAGATGTAGCCTGTCTTTCGCATGGCAGAATTATTTTTGTATAGCCTGTCTGATTTTTAAATAAATCATCTCCGTTATGAAAAGACTATAAGAGTATCCATTGAACTGACAGATTCTAAAAATCTTTCCAAGCCAATTCACTGGCAAGAAAATGAAGGGACAACTCATTTCCATGGTGATACTAACTGAATCACTCTGGAGCAGTTGAAGAATGGATCCTAACATGGGTGGGTGCTGTGTTTAAGTCCAGTAACCATGCAACCAGCAAGTACTCCTCGTGCTATATAACCATTAAAAATCTCATTGTCATTCATGCTTGTTGTTCTGATGTTTTTCTTCTTTGCATTCTTTAGAAGCTTCAAAAGCTCTGGGTTTCACAACTAGTGGGTAGTACTGTGTTGAGAGGTATACAAAACTGTGCAGAACTGCAGCTGAAAAAAAGATGCTCCCTTCCAAGAACATTTAGCTTCTCCAAAGTTCAGTTACTGGCACAATCTGTTTTTTAGCCTGAATCTACTTTGAGAAAAATGTTACACAGAAGAGTCTGATGAATTGAGATCCGTTTTTCTTCTTTCAAAAAAAAAATGCGTGATCTAATCCAGTGATGTTAAGTGAAGAAAATAATGAGTCATTGTTTTCTGACATAAGGAAGAATTTTTCTGCTTTTACATCAGCACATATCCAATTCTATCCAATAGATATTGGAAATACCATTATAATGCTTAACTTTTAAATGCTTGTTTTAAAGATATGCATAGTAATTGTCCTTAATTTTAAAATGAATTGTTTACAAGATCTTCTGTTTTCCTTCCTTCAGAATGATTTACTGGGGAGATAAGTATTTCTGTAATGAGTTACATGAACTGACTTGCTGGTTATGTTCCCTTTCACACACCTTTGAGGTAGATAACATCTTTTCGTAGCCCTTTTATTCTTAGAATGCTTTGTTTCTCATTTTGCATGGATTAGTCATTGAATTGAAATGTATTTGACTATGTAAAGAAATTAACACACTGTGTACTTAACAGAAGAGGCCTACACTAGTGAGGGCCTCACTCTTAACTAAACCTCCACCAGAGATTTTTGTCGTTTTGTTTGGGAGTTTTTTGGTTTATTTCTAAGCTTAAGCAGAAAATTTTTTCTTGGTTCAGTATCATTCAACTGCCTTTAGGTTCGACATAAATATCATATTAAGTAGTAAATCTGCAGTGGGTACAATTTAAAAAACAACAACAGAAACAACCCAAAGCATCCAAATTAATGCCATTTTTTGCAAATAAAATTGACTTTCATTTACTCCAGCTTTTGAAAGATCTCTTGTACATAGTCCTTTTTCAACAAGCTGAATTATCTGTAAGATATTGTACTGGATTTCTTATTTACCAGAGCCTTGAAGTGGAGAGGAGAGGCACCTTGTTGAAGCCTGGGAGTTTTGAACCCAGTGTCACTGAATATATAGATTGGGATGATCAGCAAGGACGAGTCTCTCACAGGATGTTGGCACACCTCCTCAGGGCTGTTTTGTATTGAGTTACTTCATTTCCCTGTGATTCATATCATTATTTTTTTTCTGCACTGTCATTCATTCCCATGATAACTTCACCTGTAGAAGATAAACATGTTAGTAAGAGCTCATCTGCTTGAGAAACAGAGCAGCTGATCTGCCTCCAGAATTACAGTGACCACCTTCTTACCAAAGGTGGACTCCTTTGGGTAAACCTAAAGGTTCTGGACCGTGCCCCAAACCTGGTGTACAGCCCCACAGCTGTAGACATCTTCCCGGACCTGTATGCTGAGGTCTGGAGGCAGAGCGCCACTCTAACAGCTGTGTCCCTAAGGTTCCTTCCAACCAAATCATTCTATGATTCTATGGTTTAGGAGGTAATTTTACTGGATTTTGTATGTTTTGAGTAATTTGTGAGAACTTTGTAACCATGGGACTTGTTAACCCAGTAAAATTTATTTCTTAGAGCAACATACTGTGTCATAATACCAGGAATGCAGCGTAAGTGTATGCATGTGTATACAGCTTTTATAGTTGCCCAGATATGCAGGTGTCTGAATTATTTGCTGAAAAATTAGTTTGGGTGTAGGGCAGGGTGAGCAGAAACCTGATTTTAGGTATATGCAATCCCAGAACACAGTGGTTAAGCAGGCCTTAGCTTGAAGTTTGTAAGACAGATAACTAGATCTTGAATTGCTTTATAATGTTGCATAGCATCTCTGTTCAGACTCAGTTTGTGTATCTTGGTGTGATGTAGTATCTTAGATCAGTATATATTAATGTATTGCTCTAAACTTTTACTGGCTAAGGAGGGTTCAAATCTGCTTTACTAAATTCTGTGTAGAAATGGCCATGTGGTTTTCTCCATAAGCTATACTTCCACAGGTTTCATGAATTGGAAGGGGCCATTCTTGCTTGTTTTTTTTTCCTTGATACTATCAAATGCAAGTTGTAGAAACAATAGCTTTTTAGATCCCTCTTGTATGTACTATTGCATACTAACTTTGGTGGGAAAGATTAAATAGAAGTGAGTGATGGGTTGCAACCTATTGTGCTACACTAACACAGTGCTTGCTGTCTTGATAAGTAATTTTTTGAGAAGGTTAATACATTTTGTGTAAATCGGTAAAGTGTGGAATACGGTATCATATGGCGAGCTGACTAGTTAAGATTGGAGATTATAAGGATCTGAGGAACAGAAAGGCAGGTAATAGTTGGCTTTAATTAAGATGACAGAGGGCTGTGCAGGAATAAGTGGTAGAGATTACTGGTTGCCTGCTGCTTTAACTGTTGACACAGGTACAAGGCATGTTTTGATGAAGTTAGCTGATAAAGTTAGGAGAGAGCTTCAATTTGAAAAAGGCCTCAGAGTTTGGACCAAAACGAGTAAATGACAATGAGGACTGAAATAAGAAACGTTTAATGACCCAGGTGGTACATCAGTCCAGATTCTCTGCTCATGAAACAAGCAACGAGTCTCAAGTGTGTGAAGGACATGGATTGAGTGACAAAGAGCTACCAGTATGATATCATTATGAAAAAGCAAAAGTAATCCTGAGGTACATCTTCTAGCAGAGAGGAAACCACTGATGGTGTTTGTGGGGAGTTGTGGAGCACTGCATGATCCTAGGTGCCTCTATTGAAGGATGGCAACTCCAAACCGATGAGGCAGAGGAGGACTGCTAGGCTGCCTGTCATCTTAATCATCCTTTTCAGAGAAGGGTAAGAGTTTGGATTCTTGAGCCTGATGCAAAATGGGCATTTGGCAGCAGTCTGAGTACACTGAGAAGAGGGGGAAGGTCCTGAATCTAAAAAGCTAATTTCATGCACAAATGAACATAATCTTAGTAAATGGAAGCTGAAAATCTCAGAACCATATTCATTTGCTTAGAGGTGTTCCTAAAGCAGAACAGTGAAACAACAGGCAGCAGATGAACCAAGGGCTACCCAGAGGGTAGGGAGACAGCTTCTGCGGGGGACTGGATGGGCTGATCACCTCATCACCTTACAGAGATTAATCTGAGACTGGTGTAGAAGTTTGCTGTAGGAATTTACATGTTTATTTTCCCTCTCAGCAACGTAATTTAATTTTGAAGAAGGTCTTGTGCATTCATCATCCCATGTTTTCATTTATGGTTACTTTTTTATTCTTCTTTATGCGTGTGTTATGTTTTTTCTTTTGTAGAACAGTTCGTGTCTGGCTGAAGAGAGACAGTGGGCAGTACTGGCCCAGCATATACCATGCAATGCCATGTAAGTATAAGGTGATGTTTGCTATTTACTCTGTATTTGCCAAATGGCTTTTCTGGTTTTGATGAAGTTTCATGTTTATGACCATTTGCAAATTTACTAGTCCATATTAAATTTATTCAGGAACAATCCTCTTGGTTTCTGTGAAGCTTTACGAAGTTGCATGGTAATGCTTCTGAGAGGCATCAGGGATTACAGCAGCAAAAGGATACAGATATGCGAGCAAGGGATCAGCATTTAATGCAAACATGGAATAAAAAATATGGGAGCTCAAAATGTAGGCTTGCATTCTGCCACTAATGGAGTCCATAAAGCTTTGTAAGTCTGCACTATAAATCAGCCTGCCCTTCCTACTGCACGTGCTTAGTCCATTAGAGTGCAATGGTAAATGGTTTTATTTGGTAAGAACTTCATATCCTGTGGCAGCTAATATGATAGAGAGGATACTAGATAGGGAAGGTAGCTCTTCCAGTGAAGAAGAATCATTTTATCCCTGCAATTAAATGATAGAATCATAGAATCACAGAATTGTTTGGGTTGAAAAGGACCTTAAGATCATCTGGTTCCAACCCCACTGCCATGGGCAGGGACACCTCAAACTAGGCCGTACCATCCAAGGCCCTGTCCAGCCTGGCCTTGAACATTGCCAGGGATGGAGCATTTACCACTTCTTTGGGCAACCTGTTCCAGTGCTTCACCTCCCTCACAGCAGAGAACTTCCTTATATCTAACCTGAACTTCCCCTGTTTTAACTTTTAACCCATTACCCAAATGTGGAAAACCAAATCTCCTTGATGGATCCCTCCCGTATGATCTGCTGTATGTCTTCCTACCAGAGAGTCTTCATTCTTCAAAGCAAATGGCAGATTGATGTCCAGTTTTCCAAGAGGCAGTTGGGGAAATCACAACCCTAGCTGTGTTGAGTGCAGGAGTATAATTCTGCGGGTCACCAGAAGCAGGGTTATGCTGATGCTCCTCAATCAGCTTTAGATGTGCTTGTTTAACCTGTCTTTGGAAAGCTTATGAAGCTGACTTTAAATCCACAGACTGGGTAGCATTTATCAAGTCCCACTGAAGTATTCTTACTGTCTGGAGAAAGAATTATTTTAAGCTAAGATAGCTAGATTTGGAAGAGACCTCTATCTTCACAATGCATAAAATATTTGAAGAGTTTTAGTAGCACAACAACATCAGCTTGGGACCCTAGAATGGCCACAGTGTTTGCCTGCTCTAAAAAAGCATTCCTTAGTAGAGAGGAGAAACTCTCTTCTTCCTGTGGTGATGAACTGGCTCATAAGAATATATCAAGCCTCAAAGGTACTTTGTGCTTAGGACTGTGCACAGAAAGGTATTGGAAACCGGCTAGTGATGTGGCAGTCTGTGGAGCTCAGTCACAATCACTAGCAATGGCCTGAGTTCTCTTGACCTGTCTTAAGAGGTTTGCTTCCAGTTAAACTGTTATGAAGTCAATATTCTAGCAGTTTGGCATGGATACTTCTCTTTTTCCATGTGGTGCTTTTGCATGCATTTTCATTTTAAAATCTTAGGTTCTTCTCTGGTCTTAGCAAGGCTGCCTTATTGCCAGTAACAACAGCTTCACTTGAAATGGTGGAATAGATCCAGATCCACTCAAAGGGAACTATTTTAAAGCTCCTTCATAAATTTGAACACCTGACACTGCTCCTTCATTTGAAAGTCTGATAAGCTTTTAAGCCATGAGATAATAAAATTATGTTGTGTTATTCACCAGTTTCAAGAATGCTCAGGTATAATTAATGACTGGAGCAATGCCAGTTAAGTTGTTATCAGCCATGGCTTTCAGCTGTTGGAAATTATAGGAAGGGATCTGAGTCAGCCTCTGCACAAGTCTGCACTTGACTGGAAATGATCGTTTTGTCTGTTTCTGTGTGGATCACATTTTTGATTGTCCTCTGCTTTAGGTTCATACTGGTTTTATTGTTTAGAGAATGACAACGGCACAGAGGTTCTCTGTGTAAAAATGTAGTAGGCATGATGGTGCCTTTGTGCTGCTTAGCAAGCTGTGAGTGGCAGTCCCACCTATAGATACCCTGTTAGCGTGACTCGTCGTGGTCATGCTAGTCCATGACCATGACTAGACCATGACTTGTGGTGGTCATGCTAGTCCATGACCATGACTAGATCATGACTTGTGGTGGTCATGCTAGTCCATGACTGGTCAGTGGTTACTGGTGGTACATAGCCTACACTGTTTTATGGTTTAATATCAGGTAGCCTTAATAACTGAGTTTGCACCCTGGCTATTTTGGGAGGTGATGAGGATGAGGAGTTGGGCTGGGACAGCCATGTGCTTTGGTCAAGCTCTGCACTCAGATGAGGCCATCAGTGCATTCTGAATGTGAAACCCATTAAATAGAAAAAATATCAGGATTGTAGATCACTTTTGAGGAGGGACACTGCTGTTTAGAGCTGGGATTTTCCCAATTGCGAAGTTTTATGCCTTACCTATGGGTGTTTCTGTGGTTGGAAAATTTTGGACAGGATGGCTACATTTTTTATTATCTCTAGCATAAGAAAGAAAACTGGGGGTGCTGTATGCAATGTTACATTGTCAGTAAGGCAAACTAGGTAAACTGGTAACCTGGCTAACACATTGTCTTTGTGCCAGCATTATCTTAACAGTGTTTTAACAACAGATCTCTGATGAGCATGTAAACCCTCCTCATGGTTAGGTGTGGACCCTTGGTTACGCATGCGTAACAGGTAATAGATGGGTAACCATGGTTGGATATGTGACAGGAGACACAGAAAGGAATTGTAGTCAAAAGAAGTAAGCAAAAAAAAAACAAACCAAAACAAACCAAAAAGACCCAGTCACCCAAAACCTCTCACAGATGTGAACAGAGTAAAGGATTTATTGTAGGGAGGAACAGTACTGGAGTATCCAGTCTTTAAGGCAGATAATACACAGTCTTATAATGGCTTTCATAGCTAATACTTTGTTTTGAGAAGGGGGATAAAAAACGTGCAGCACAAAGCATGCTTCTTTGGTCTTAACCTATGCCACTTAGGCACTTCAGTGTGGCAGGGGGAGGCTGAAACTGTCGGTACAAAGTTTGTATTTCTCTTCTACTTCTGTCAGCCTCTAATAGAGGTGAAACACTGCTGAGAACATGAAGTTCTTTGAAATGAAGTACTTTTCCTCAGTAATTCATTGTCCAAAGGCTAAAATCAGTGTTTGTTTGTTTGCTCTATATTTAAGACAAAGACTGCAGCCAGACTTCTGCATCAGGAATATCCTGCCTGTCCTCTGCAGTAGTTCAGATTAATCTTGTTCCAGTCTGAAATCCAAATTATAGCTAGGTGCTGAAGTAGAGGGCTGTTATTTTTCCTGGCTGTTATTTTAAAAGAATCTTAAACATCTCAGAAGCTCAGAGTTGGGGTTCTTGGGGTTATTTCAGGGGTACTTTTTCCTTTTTTCCCCCTTCTTCTTAATGAGCCTAAGTGCTTAAGTATCTGATTTTCACTGAAGTGTAAGCTGCTGCAGTCTTGTTACAACTGGCATTGGTTTAATCACATTAGTGTAGCTAGTCTGGATGTAATTTTAGTGCTGACATAATGATTCTTCTAAGAGCATGTGTTACTGAAGAATTCCCTTAGGAAGATGACTATAGCAAAATAAATATCTTTACACTGCTATGACTGTGTACACACAGGTCTGGAATTTAAAAGTGACTGTTTTTTGGTAATCAGACTGTGTCAAGGCAGCTGCTTGTACCTTTTGTGTCTGAAGTGTTTCAATCTATTTTGGAAAAGCATACTTCAGATAGCCAATTCACCTGAGAACTTCTCTGTGAGCTGTTTATTGCCTGCAGAGTTTCTAGTAACTCTTTCAGTGTATGCACAGTGTCTAGAATTTGAGAGCTGATGTGTGGAATATGGCTGTTCTGTCATTAAGTGCCTTTAAAAGGATTTGATTTTTACTCTGCTTAGATTTTTTTTTTTTTTTTATCTGTTTTTCCTACAACTGTCTCATTCAGCTGCAGTGAAGAAGTCTCAATATAATAGTAATGCACTATGATATGAAGGGAGAATTTGAGTTTGCCTTTTCTGAGGGAGAGTTACGGGAAGGAGCAATTTTGGTAGCCCTAACTTAGGTGTTTCCTTTCGGGCAGTTTCCTTGAACTGAAGCCTTTTCTTTGATTTAATTCTGTCAGCCCTTGCAGGAAAGAAATAAATTGAGATGCTTGCCTGTGTGTGGATCTGGTAGGCTTTGTGCTTGCAGTTGGTTGTAATTCGGGAAATATTTTAAGGGAGAGATAATACTGAAGGTAGAAAAAGTTTTGTTAACCAGTCAACATAGACTTTCTTCTTCATATAGCTTTGTTGCCAACTAAACCATTGAGGAAGATTTGCTGAGCTGTGGACTGTTTAATCCTAGGTGAGACATTACACAAATTGTGAATATACCAGATACAAAGTATTGCAAAAAAGAGGACTCCAGGCTTGTTAGTAACAAAACCACTGTGTAATCGCAGTGGAGAGTAGAAACCAAGGCGGATGGCGGGGGAAAGCAGAACTAAAAGCACATGTGACTATACTCTCTATTTATCACAAGAATATGATTTTAAAAGGTCTCTTGTCACTAACAAAGGAGCAAGAATGCCTGCCCCTGGCTGCAGTTGGCAACTGCTGCTGAAAAATAATTCCTGAAGGTTTCTGTTGGGACAGGAGGACTTGCACCCGCATGCTGCTGTGTTGGGTAGTAAAAACAATCCCTGCCTTCAGAATGCAACTTCACAATTTCTCAGTGAAACCAAGCATAGCTCTTGAATTCTTGCAAGAAAATTCTGGTTCTATCCTTGATGCGAACCCTGCCAGATCCTCTAGGGAGCTTAGTACAACTGATCTGTGTGCGATTGAAGAGCGTAGCATGGTGTTTATTACAGTAATAGTGATATAATAAAACAGTGGCTAGTTTTTGTCACAATCTTTTACTTTGGCCAGAATATGTGATACCATCATAGCATTGTCTGTGGTGAAATGGAGTAGGGGACAGTTGGTCTCAGAGTCCTTAATATTGGCTGATATGTTGATTCCTACAGGTTAACTTTCTTACTGCAGGTATAGGCTGCAATAATACAGTGACATAATACAGTGTTTTGTTGTCAATGAGCTTCAGGCAAATGTAAAAAACTAAATTATTCAGCTAAGTAATCTCTCAGATTTATACTGAAATGTCAGGTGCTTCTTATATCAAAACACCACCACTGCTCTTGTATGACATGCCTGTTCTCAGATAACTAGTAAGAAAAAAATGAAGGAGCTGGAGCAAGAAATAGCTGTTGTTCCATGTCCTAACAAGATACGGTTAAATGAATTGCAAGAACACTTTGCTTGTCTATCAGAAGCAGAATGCTGAACAGCATCATAAAGCATGTTTGCTAGTTTTAGGCTTTCCAGAGCTTCAAGAAACTGAGAATCAGTTTTGTTAACTTCATCAACATGTTCATTTTTTTCAGCTCCATGTTCATGCATGTCTTTTAACCTGGAAACCAGAAGGCTGTCCATAGGTCTAGACAATGGTACAATCTCAGTAAGTACATCCAAAGATTTCTGGTTGAAATGCTTCCCTTTTGAGAAGTATTTGTGTGATGTTGTGGTGAGGATATTTTTGCTAGTGTTTGGGAGAGAAACTTAACTGCTAGTGGAACTGAACCTGTAGTGTAGAAAATGGCAGATTATTACAAATGTAATTCCAACTTCCACAAAGAGACTGAGTGGGGTTTACAATACTTATTAGGCAACTCAACAGACTGTCTTAATTTGCATATTCCTTTTAAAATTAACAATGCAGAAAAGCAGCTGTTGCTTTATTAAATTTGAGTGCCTTGTTAATTATTCTGTACCAGTGTTCTGAAAGCAGCAATTATGAGGGGAAAAAATCATCTTCTGAAAGGCAGAAAGTGGATTTCTGCTCCATATCTAGCTGCTTTTTCAAATTTCAGAGTTCAGACTTTGTTTTCCTCTCACTTCCTTCAGAGGAGTTGCTCCTAATGCAGTGCTGCTTCTGAGAGATTTGGTTTGTTAACATCTGAGATGTGTGTGTGGAAAGGAAATGGGATTAAAGCAAGAGTGGTTTGTAGATCTGGGGCAGAGGGTAGCAGCTGACCTTATTCATTGTATTTTTCTTGTGGGGTGATGAGTAAAGAGCTATATCACTTTGTAGAAGGGTCATGAATCAGAGAGGTATTTTTTGCCTGTGCCTTATCAATAGACTTCTCTTACTGTTTAAGATCATTTTACCATCATTTCAGATTTTTACTGCTGTTCTCTCTGCCTTACGTACTTTATAACTGAATGAGCATTGCAGGTTGATGTAAGGGCAGCTGTCTACACTAAAGACAAAGATGGTGTTTGGGAAAGGGTGTGTGACCCTATTAGCTGTTGCCTGTAAGCCGTATCAAAGATATGAAGGTTTTGACCTATAAAGCTATTAATGGCTTGTAGCAGAGATTTGTCTTTTTTTTTTTTTTTTGTGCCTGTAGAAGATTTCTTCTTTTGTACCTAGGAAATGGGACAGCTGCAAGAGAATTCCCTGCACCTCTGAAATTCCTTCCTTCCCACTTTTTCAAATAGCTGTAATTTGCCAGTCCTACTAGGCACTTTCGTTTTCATTAGGCCTTTGAGGAATGTGAAGGCACTGTAAATTAGGTATTTAAATTCTTTGGCATGATGGAAGAGATGTGTCCTTTGTCTGGGAGCATTTTGCATTGAAGAGTCAGAGGGTGCTTGACTCTGAATGGAGTCAAATATTTTCCTATTCTGAAGCTAAAGAAGGTAAAGAGGGGGGAAGGGATTGTCTGTGTTGCTTGATTTAGTCCCTTGTAGCTGCAGGCAGTTGTGTGGTAAAGGATTGTGCAGAAGATGCACTCCACAAACTTTCACAAATGATGAAATGTTACCATCCATAGCAAACCTAAGGCTTGTAAGAGAAGCCTCAACTGTCATGTGCTACAAGAAGTAGTGGAAGTAGGAATGGAAGAATGGCACAGGTAACCCCCTATTCAAGTCCCAGCAGTATTGGAGTGTTAGAAAAAAATCCCCAGGTACTTGAAGTGGGTTACAACTACCCTCTGAAGGAAGAATTTTCCTCCTGGGCACAGCGATGATGATTAGTTTAGCACAGGAGTATACAAGCAGGGCACAGTGACCACACAATAAGAGAATTTACTTCAACAAGGTGACCTCAGGGTACTTATTGTTGATTGTGTGGCCCTTGAAGGGAAAGTACATGGAATTTACTTGAGTAACTTGAAATATTTGGGAATTAGTCAGCTATTCCATGTTAGTACTTCTGCAAATGCGCAACATCTTTTGGTATGCTGAGTGCAGGGCCCAAAAAAATTGCTGAAAATCATTCTACATCTTCACTTTGACTGTGTAGAAGGAAAGGACTGCTGGCAAGGGCTGTAAGCTGGTACAATACCCTTGAGTGGGCCACATAATCTCAAACTAACCTTTTGGTAGTGCCCAGAAGTACTGCTTTTACTTTCAGGTGTAAATGGAGATAAGGAAGCGGAGCTGCCTTTTTTGTTTTGCATGAAATTTTTGTAAACTGTGTGGAATTTAGTTACAACATCAGGAATGTGTATGGTGCATTTTAAGAAGGATGGGCAGCAATGCTATAGTCACAGACAGATAGATCTTCCAGCAAAGCCACCATGAGGTGAGCTTGTATGGCAATCTTTCCTTGTGAAACAGGTTGACAATTTTTGTTTCTACAGAGATGAAAAGATTGTTTTCGACCCTTTGCAACTTCTCAATATGAAGGCTGCACACGTTTCACCATTCTCTTAGTGAAGGGTTGTCTAACATCTTGCTTGAAAAGCAGTGGTACTTAAAGTGGAAAAAAAAAAGTGGTTTTTTTTGTTGTTGTTGTTTTGTTTATTTTGTTTTGGGGGTTTGTTTTTTTTTTTTTTGAGAAGGAATGTCATTTCTGTTGCTTTGTGTATTAGCGAGTGCCTGAAGTGCCTTTTGGAAGCCAAAAGACTTTGTCATGGTCATAAATTCCTTGCTCAGATGTGGAGAAAAACATGTTTTAAAGGTGCAAATCTCTCAAGAATACCACAACAAGAGGCAACAGAGGAAAAGTCTGTTACTTGCAATAGACAGGAAACTCCCACAGCCAAGATGAGGTTCCTCACCTAATTTTATTCATCTGAAAGTTAGCTTCCTAGATAAAGTTAATCATTAGGGTCTGCAGCCAGTAAAGAAGAGGTGAATTAGCTTTGGAGACAACCGTGTTACTTATCCTAGAAACTGTTTTAAAATAGCATAAATCTCCCCATTTCTGGTTAGATTTAAATGAGGGTTATGGTTTTCAGGTAGCTGATTAAATTGATCCTTTTAGCTGACCATGCTCGTGTCTAGATGAAGGTGTTAGACACTTTGAGCAGGGTCACAAGGACCAAAGGGCACCAGAATAACCCCTTCAAAATTCTTCCTTAGGGATGGTACTTATTCGGGTAAGTCATCTTCCACATAATCTGATCTTGCAGATATCTACAGGGTTGGCCATAAACAGCATTTTGAATATCTGAGACTGAGTCAGGACCTACCTGTCAATGTGCACCCTTACCCTCCACCACTGTGGGAAGTTTTCCTTCAGGAAAACTACATGATAGTTTTTGTCCTCTCCCAGTTTTTGTACTTTCAAAAGTGAAAAAAAAAGTAATAATTTTACAGAGCTTTCTTTGCAGTAGGTACAGTGTCTTGACAGTAGATTTAAGAGTCTTCATTCTCTTCCATTTCTGAAGCAAGCTTCTTGTTCTCTGGGAGACATGGCAGTGCTATCAGTCACTTGTGTTAATGGGATGAGGTCAAGCCTTTAAGGAGATCCATAGTGTGCTGTCAAAATGGCATCACCTATCAAGAGTTTAAATTCCCTGGGTTGGGAACTAGGCTGTGAATGTGTAACACAACTAATTTATTAAGATTATTAACTTTCAGAAATGTGTTCAGTGGTCTAAGCAGAGGTCTCTAGTGTTATTTGGGGATACATCAGTTGTCATCCACCTGCAGCTCTGGGAAGGTGTGGCTCTTCCTTAGACCCTGTGCCATGTCTAGCACCCCCATGACCCTGAAATGGCACAGACTTGAGCATGGGTTTTGTTTGCCTTAACAAGAGTAATTTGAAATAGGATACTGATATTTCCAGGATGAGGATTTACAGAGGTCTTAGGCTCAAGAGAAGTTTGTGGTGGATGTATATGTTTCAGTGTGAGGAGGGTGTGCTCCATGAAGGTATAGTTGAGACTACACAACAGTGGGCACTACATTGGACAGTCTTTGCAGATGCTTAAGACTTCCTTCTGCTTTGTGAAGGCTTTCATGGTACCAAGTCTTATTATTGCAATAATAAGCTTACCTGAAACAGCCAAAACTGATCATTAACGGTTTCAGTACAGTAAAAAAAGATAGTAAAATAGCTCCAAAAAAAAACTGTGAAGAGCAAAGAGTGATCTTCCCAGAAAAAAAAAAAAAAATGTTTTTAAGCCCTACAAGGAGGGGTTTTGGTTTTACCATCCTGTGCACTCTGATAGATCTCAACCCCTCCTGCGCAAAAGGACTCACACATGACTATGACTAGGAAATCTTTCTTCCTTCTGTTAACAAGCACTGACTAAGCTGTGTGGGTCACCCCAGCCTTTCTAGCTGATTAAGAAGAGCCAAAAAGCTGCCTAATGAGAATTGAGTGTCAGCAGCTCTGAGAGGAGCAGAACATCTATGTACGGAAGGATTGAAAACCAGTTTCTGCTGCTAAAATGTTAAAGAGATGTAGTTGGTGTTTTTGTAGTGCATATGACACAATGTATGTGCAATAGGGCATGAATTTCTTGAGCAAGGTGCCCTGTGGTAAAATACCTGTCTATTGATGCAATTAATATGGTCGGCCTTGAAGGGGAGAGGGAAATGAGTGCAATCGAAGAACATATGATAATAGTGTAATGGGGAGCAGGGAGTAAAAGACCTGGAGAAAGATTAGAAAATGCAAAATAAGAAAATGCATTGCAAATTATGATATGCTTTCAAAGAAGAAAATGAGAAGCAAGAAGTCTGGGGGTTGGGGAGAAGGAAAAAATTCTATCCAGTGTTCAGGTTAATTGGAACTGTATTTGGTTTGTACTGTATTAATTTATCACTTTGGATGGAGCTGTGTATTAATAGCGCGTAGCTGTGGTTTGTATTAAAGCATACAGAGCTAATCAATACTTGGGTAAACCTTACAAACTGCAGTTGTGTTTGATTCACTGTATTATAATGGAGACTCAAAAGCCTTTTCAGTATTCCGATTGAATTATGGGACTGCTCCGATCATGGAACAAACAGTCCACATCAGATTTATCAAGGGGAAAAATGCAAAGAAAAATGAGAATGCAGACCACGTTCTTCATCCCACCAGCATCTGTGTGCCACCACAGTCAAAGCTGAGGACAGCCAAGTTGGTAGGAAAGGTAGACATATTATCCCACCATGTGTTACAGTAGTTGAAGCCATTTCTTTTTAAGTAACAATAGTAGAAAATCGACATTGATAGCAAATGTCCTTGCTTGAAGTAGGCTTTGTAGTAAAGCATTTCATATGGTGGTTTAGTGTTCTTTAGGGAGTGGTTAGTGAAAGGCACTTCTCCTGTAAGTAGCTAAGGAGGTATAGCAGATTTTTAACATTTGGTGGTTTATAGAGTTAAGGTGACCCTGGTATAGAAATTCAGCTGACTTAATTGATTTGTTACTGCTGTTTAAATAACACTCCCTATTGTAGTCCTCAGCTGCCAGGGGGAAAGCTAATGGGAGGCAGAACAGATTAAGGAAAAGAAGATGAAGTAGAGCAAGAGAACGCAGTTATAACTACTTTATAAACAGAAACCTGGAAACGGCAGAATGCATAGCTGCCTCAAATCACTCACAGTTGTTCTCCTGGAAGCTGGGACCTGTAGATGTTCTGCAGATTAGTACTGTGGCCTCTGCACCTTGGTGCCAAGCAGTAGCTGTGATGTGTTAGGGTAGTCCTAGTGCTTGAAAGCCATGCAGATTACCTACAGTGACCCCACAGAAAATGCTGAGTGACTTTTTTTTAAGTCCTGTTTGGAAACTGTGGGTAAATGCTGGCTTTTTGGAGATTGGAATGTCTTCTCATGCTCTTTTGCCTTAAATGTTTGGTTTGCCATAGAGTCTGTAGGCTCGTGAAATCCAGTCTTCTCTACTGTTGCACAGTGGTTTTGGCAGTGCTTACAGCCAACATTTCACAACTGTATGCCTTAAAAATTAGCTTATTTTGTGTTTATAATGTTTCTGTCTTTTTTTACCCTGTTTCAGATTGAATTAGGTTTCACTTCTTCAGTCCCCTTGGTAGATTAGCTCAGGGAGCTTTTGTGTAGGTAGCTATAAATTATTAACGCGATGTGTTTTTACATACCTTGTTTTTTCTTGGTGTTTCCCTGAGTATGTTGTGTACACATTGTAGATACCTGACAGCAGTTTGAAAGCTAATTCATGTGGTGGTGCCACAGAGCCTACCGTTTGCTTGTGTGTTTCCTCCAGAGAGATGTTGCAGGAGTTTTGTTGTGGCCACTTTTTTTCCCCAGCTTTGAGCAACTCTCCTCTTCAAAACAAGTGTCAGGGACACCCAGGTGCTCAGTCAGTTTAACCACATGGGGTTTTTCTCAGAACCAAGGCTGCCATGCAGACTCTCAGCTGCTGTTTTCATCATCTCCTTGTGCAAAGCCATACTGGTGGTTAAACAGCAGCACAAAGGCAGCAGGCTCAGAGCTAGTCCCCATAGATGTGTTCTTTCCTGGCCACAGGAATGAGCCCAGCTAGGTCACACCACCCATCTCTCCCTGGGTAGCTACATCGTGTGGAAAGCCACCCTTCATCCCATGCACATCTGTTTGTTAGCCACAGTGAACCAGTAGCAAAGTAAGAGAGTTTGGTTCTAAGGCACCAGTATAAATGCTAACCAATAGTTGAATAAAACCAAAGGGGAGAGAAAGTCTGAGTTTCTATTTATCTGAAGCACTGAGAGACTTTTGAGCAGAAACCTAAAATGTTTTCCCAGTATGCATTATAGACAGATTTTTGTTAGGTATTAGGAAGAAATTCTTCACTATGAGGGTGGTGAGACCCTTGTGCAGTTTGCTTAGGGAAGCTGTGGATGCCCCATCCCTGGAAGTGTTTAAGGCCAGGCTGGATGGGGCTTGAGCAACCTGGTCTAGTGGATGGTGTCCCTACCCATGGACGGGGGGTTGGAACTAGATTACCTTTAAAGGACCTTCCAACAAAAACCATTCCATGATTATTGGTACATAGTTTGGACTGTGTGATTTCAAGGGACTCTTACATACTTAGACTGAGTTTCCTGAGTGTTCAGGTGGGGGTGTAATGTATGCATACCCACGGGTACATGTGTATATGCACATGCAGGTTTCTGCCCAGGCAGTCCTGAGTAATAGGTATTTGCTACAAGCCAGACCTCAGGTCTCTCATTTCCTAGTACCTTGGCTCATAGCCAGGAATTACTGTCAGCTTTTTTGACTCCTTTTTTTAGTAGTTCATCTTTTATCTCCACCATTCTGTTCAGTAAGCACTTGTGATGTTGTTTCTCAGGCAGCTTTACAAAGTTCAGTTTTTCAGAGGGAGGTACTCAAAATTAGCAAAAGTGTAGACAGTACTGTGGTTGCAAAGAAGGGAGAGTTTACCTTGGTAACGAAATTAAATTAAACCACTCTCAAACCTTTCCATTTCCAAACACTGTTTCACTAGGTTTTTCTTTTCCCTCCCTCAGGAATTCATTTTATCAGAAGATTACAACAAGATGACACTAGTGAAAAGTTACCAGGGTAAGAACCATGATGCATGTTAATTGGTTTGTGTTATCATTAATTTTTGTTAATTGTTCTTGTAAAGATTGGGAATGGAGAGGTGAATTGCCGTGATTGATTTTATTTTTTTGACTAATGTAAATGCCGGTTTTATCAACAGATTTATAATGTGCTTTGTTCTGAGGTTACAAGACTTTTAAAGAGCTGTTTCATGTTCTGTTTTTCCCTTTAAATGTTCCTTTGAAATATCATTCTAGACAACAAACTGGCCAAAATCCAGGCTGCATTTGGGGAAGAGGAGTATTAATTTTTAATCTTTAGTGATCCAGTGTATCTAATGAAACGCTGTAGGAAACTAAGCCATCTTTTAGGGCTGAGGCATTCAGGACTGTAGCTTTTGGGGTTAGTCTAGTTATATTCCAGTAACTGTTGGCTTCAGTAATCTCAGGATTATCAGTGAGTACCTGCCATAGTAAAAGGTCAAGAAATGCTAATCCATGCCTTTTTTAACTATATTTTGGTATTCACTAATGTGATGTTTTAAGAAACCTAGTTAGTTATGCTTGTCAAACCTCTAAAGGACACTCTTCTTGGGACAGGTATTCTTACAAAAGTAACTAAAACATGTAAGAATTTCTTTTTATCTCTCATCTGCTGTTAGACTAGGAGGTGACATGGTATTATCTGGTATCATATCACATATGCTAAGCATTATGTTTCCGTATAGAGGCATCTTATATGTTGGCTTGAGATTTCTCACATACATTTTAAAATATATATGTACTCATGTATTTGAGTCTTACACCTTGAAAGGTTGAGAGGATAATTCAAATCTCTAAATGGAGTCTCTGGAGATCACTTTGTAACATTTAGATTTTAAGGCCTGAAGAGAATCTTGATTTTTGCAGAACACAGCTAACATGCACTGGCCTTTGAGTTTTACTTCAGCTGTTTAATGAATGTCTGCTGTACTGTAAAATTGAGATAGAATGCCTTCATTTTTTTCTTAGCTTGTAAAAGCTGAAGTAGAACATCCAGTGATGATAAAATATATATGTGAATCTTAAATATGATTGCTTCAGTCTGACGGTACAAGTCTTTAGTATCCAATTTTGTGATTGCCCCACAATCACCAAAGTTTCACACACTTAGATTTTATATTTAAGGGTTGTTGCACTGCACTGAAAAGTCCTATGACTGTTCTGTCACACCCTTTGTTATTAGGTCATATGTTTGCCTGCTTGGATTCAATCTTGCAGGCTAATCACAGCTGAGGAAGAGTGAGCTGAAATCTGCTGTATATGCAGAACAGCATATGTATGAGACCAGTTTTCTTGCCAAGCTCTTGAGGGAAAAGGCTGAAAATTTTGATGGGGGGAACATACAGCATATATCTTGGCAGGATGGCAGAATGGCCATTTGACTGTGGCCACCCACCCAAGACCTGGGGAGAACCCCTCATAAAATTAAAAGAAAAGATAAAGGAAAGCGAAGGCTGTTCTGGCCTTTTGTTGCAGTGTGCCAGATGTGCTGCTGCTGCAGAATCCTTTGCATAGGAAGATACCATGGAGAACCTCCATGGGTTGTCCTGTGGAAGAGCTCCATGCGTTCATATGGCATCCCCCAAATGCTGGACAACAGGGGATTAGAAGAGAGGTGAAAGAGAAGGAGATCAGAAGAGATCACAGTGTGACCACAGTCCCAACTGCAGTGGCCTCCTTCCTAGATTGCCCATCTCAGCATGGAAAAGTTTTTAATTTCTGGTCATTTTGTGTCAGGATTCTCAGATGATGTGTTATCTGAAAGTTGTTAACTTATTTTGGGGCAAGTGAAGCAATACTGAGCCCAGAATAGAAATTGAATACCATTTCAGTTGTAGCCCAAACCACAGTGACTGCTGACAGTAAACAGTGTCTGCCTTTGGGCTCTTTAAGCCAGTGTGCGTGATGCTCACTGATGATGTGTCCCTCAGGGACATGGAGCCCTGTCCCATTTTACTCCCTTGCTCCCAGAGTTTGATGTTTGGTAATTTCCTTGTTCAAGCTGATGGAAACTGTAAGATGCAGAAACTGGTTTTGGGAGTGGAAAGAGTGTGGTGATTCCAGGCTGCTGGGATCCCCAGACTGATGTGTGTGCGTGTGTTCCTCACATACCTGTGAGGCTATGGGTGTTGAAGAAACCCTTCCCTCCCTTCAGCAGCCTCAGCTGAAAGCTCTTTTGGGGGAGAGAGGGTAAGCAAAGCCTTAGCATGTACATCCCTTCGACCTCTTGGAATGTACTTATTTCATTAATGTCTATTCCATACCTGCCAGAGAGCACTGTCTCACCATCCATGGGCACCACTTCTAGTAAAAGGTACAAGCCCTGCCTTTTAGAAGAAGTTTTGGGAGGAGATTGAGGAGACTTGGGTGGTGGCAGGTATCCCTACAGCCAGTTCAAACCATGAGGAGCCAACGCTAGCAGTAGCATTTGCCACGTGCTGAGAAAACGTTCCTGGACAGGCCTTGAACAGTCTGATCTCAGCCAGGTTTGCAAGTCCTGCAGAAGTGCCTAGGTCCGCCTGTAGCACTCCTGGTGTACACAAGCCCCTGGGGCCTGTAAATGAGCCCATCAGATGATTGCAAAAGCATGCGTCCCATTATGGCCCTTTCTGCAGTGTACCGCTCCACCAACTAGTGCAGGTGAAGCGACCAACGGGTAGGTAGAGACAAGCATTAGTCACCTGTGGGGTCACTGAATTTCTTCCTAGAGATACCTGGAGGGTGGAGAGGAGAGAGGATCTGTTGAAGAGCTCAAGTGGCTCCTGGGTGGTCCCATCTGTCTGCCTTGATTACAAACTTGGAGTTTAAAAGTGTGTGGAAACAAGAGCCAAAATCTGAGCTCTTCTCTGGGCAAGGGTGAAAGCATCAGGGCACCGTTCATGTGTAACGCTGTAAACTGGTCTAGCTGCCAGTCACAGTTATGGCAACTTGTATAAATGCATCTATTGACTTTTCTCCTCAGGGAGTCTGGGTCTAAAAAGCAGCGTGGATCAGGAGCAGATGTTGGCTTGTGCAAGCCTTCTGTTCTTTGCTGCAACTTGCTCCCCTTCATAGGATTTGAGCACAGCTCTCATCTGTGCTGTATATTTGTATAGTGCAGGCAGCTCATACCATCTTCTTATTCCATTCTGAAGAATTTTTCTGCATTTCAAATGGAGGTTTCAGGCTGGGTTTTAAGCTTCCAAAGATATTTAATCTTTCCAGTGTGTCAGCTTTTACAGGAACAAATACAAGCACCCTGCTTTGCGTGACACGTTGCTGGGTCTCAGAACACTAATAAACCACTAGGGCTGCAGATTGAAGAGTGTGGCATTTGCTGCTAAATTACAGCTGAGAATAACTTTGCATGTCTTTCCAGGCACTTGTTTTATTAAAAAGTCATCTCAGTCAGCACTTCACAACCAAGCCCACTGGCCATTCATAAAAAAACCCATCTGTATAAGCCTGGGTTCCCTTGTTTTAATGAAAAGCTTTTGCTGGCTTTATTTAGGTAGCAGTAAAGATTTATTCCTTCAGCTGTATTGTTCATCTTACCCAGCTGTGATGTTTTTAGGGATTTCTGTTTTTTCTTTTTACTTTATCTTATTCCAATTTCCTTTTTTGCTGGTTTACATGCAACTTGCCTTTGGTGCAGGGTTGTGCCTGTGCTGTAACTCATCATTCTGCTGTGGTACCGCAATCTGCAGCCCAGATCCACCAGACCTCAAAAGAGGTTTACGTAGAGCCCAGAGTCTTTTGCACAATGGCAGCTTTGTTGATGATGATACAATGATGGAAGGAATACTTGTGCTACTGTAGAAGACACATGGCTGCAATAGGCATAGAATGAGTTAAGTCTTCCCTCTGCTCTTTTTCATGCAAACACTGAACATGCAGAGCAGGGACCTTACAAGCTTGCATGGTAGCTCATGTCAGTGGGATTGTCAAACACCAACTTCTTCTATAGGGAAGTGTGAGTGGGTGATTACGGATTTGAGGAGTTGGGTGCATCTGGTGTTTGCTGTGGTCTTCTGCCCCCATATTCTTCTCCACAATACAATTGTACGTCTGTCTGCTTAATTTCCAGCTCATCAAAGCAGGGTCATGATGATTCTGTTTGTCCTGGAGATGGAGTGGGTGTTAAGCACTGGACAAGACAAACACTTCACATGGCACTGTTCAGAGAGCGGCCAGCGCCTGGGAGGGTACCGCACCAGCGCAGGCGCCTGTGGCCTGCAGTATCCTTTGCTGAGCTTTCAGCTTTATTTCTGCTCTTTGGCACTCAAACAGTCATTTTCTAGTTGTGCTCCAAATTCTGTGCCCTGTACAGGTTCTGTACTTTGTGAGAGAAACTGTTATTTAAAGCCAATTTTAATAACTGTTCTCCTTGCTCTGTCTCCTTAATTTGTGGTGGCATATTTAGGTCTAAGCATTTTTGAGCAAAACAATGGGCAGTCTGCAGCCTTTTGTGGTCTGCTATTGTAATAAATATGGACAGGGCTTCATTTAAACATGCTTTCTTCTAAGAATTGATGGTACCAAAGTAGGTCACTGATCAGGTCAGTGTGCCTGTGTGTGCATGGTAAAAATTAAATTGCTTTAATATAAAATAATGAGTACTTGTCCTTCACTCTGGAACAGCCCAATATGTATTGGGAATTTGGCTTAACTAAAGACTAAATGGCTCCAGAAATGGCACTCAAGTGGCTTTTGCATCTACAGCTGCCCCAGCTGCCTGACAATAAAAGAAATATTAATTCGGCTTTATTGAAAATGAAAGGGAAGTGGAAAAGTAGGAGTTCTCAGGCTGAAACCAGGGGTTAAAATAAACTGACTTTTTAGTGCCCCACAGTGTACGTGGTATAGAATAGCTAGGGCTGGAAAGGACCTTAAGATCATATAGTTCCAATCCCCTGCCTTGGGCAGGGAAAAAAAAGTAGGTATGGATGATGTGTGCTTTGCAAGCTCATGGGAAGTGAGGTTGAATCATAATTACTGTCTGAACATGGGCTTACTTTATATAATCTGGTCATTGGGCCAGTCTAAATGGCATGAAGACTGAACTTAATTTTTAATTGAATGTTAAATACTTTTGAGAGTGTGATAAAGGAATTTGTCATGTATTTCTTTAATCTCTTCAGAAAATGCACCATTCCAAGTGATTCAAATTTTTGGAGGACACTTTAATTTGGGTCATCAGATGATGCTGGTGGAGGGCAGGTGAGGAGAGAATCATTGACAAATATTACAAAAAGTTTGGCAGAGCCAGGAATGTGGGATTTTCCCCCAGTGTCCCATGTGCATAAAATCAGTGCTATAATTCCTCTGTTCATGGGGAAGGGCTACTTCAAAGGTGTTTCATAACAAACCACAAATTGTGTTCTTTGAAATAGTCTCATTTTTCTCACTCTTTGCTTTACTAAGAGAGACTACATTATTAATATAAAGAGGTATGAGCTGGATGCCTAAAAGTACGCTCTGAATACCTCCTTGAGACTGAAGTACTATTCACAAAGTTGCAGTATACTTGTATTAAAAGAATTAATGAGTCATGAAAGGAATGCAAAGCTTGTATAAGCAATATTTTTGCCTCAACATTTGTCCACCAGATTTGATGTGGAAACACGGCACGTGTTTGTAGGTGATCATTCTGGGCAAGTGACCATACTCAAACTAGAGCAAGAGTCCTGCAGCCTTGTTACAACATTTAAGGGACACACAGGTAAGGCCTCAGGAGGAGACCCAGTTTGGTTCTTCATCTGTGCTTATTAGCATCATGGTGGTTTGACACGCCTAGGAAACACTAGGATGGCTTTTGTTAGTGCATAGCATTGAAGGAAGATAGACCTTAAATTGTCGCTACAGCTCAGGGAGGTTTATTGTTAAAAAACGGAGTGATCATACCTCTGATCAGAAAACTTCTAAGGCAGAAAACATCAGAATCAGTAGCTGTTAGTTAAAGCAGAGTGAGACTAGAATTAGTTGTGTTAATCTGGGGGGGGGGGGGGGGGGGGGGAGTGGGGGGAAAGGTGCTTCTCAAAGAAAAACAGTTTTGATAGACACTTGCCCAAGTGGAATACACACATCTTGGATGTTGCTTGTTTCACTGCTGCGACTGATGACAGTCCCACTTTAAAAACAGCAACCCTGGGATGTGATCCTGCCATCTAACAGAAGAAAAGGTTTTTTTCTTCAGTATTTTCTCTCCATATCTCTCTCTGATTGAAAGCTAATAGCTCAATCATGAGGTAGCACAAAGTAGTTCAATCCGTGTCCTAGGATAACGTGAAGTTGTCCATAGTATTGCACGCTTGCTTCTCTTTTGTAATCTGAAAATGATGGAGATGAAAAGCTGTAAAGTCACACTATGACCATCTTTCTGCTACACTATGCTGCTCAGTGGATTCATCCATGCAAGTGGCAGCATAGCCCTCTGCCCACAGAAGAGCGAAATGGGGCTTCAGCAGGTTTTCAGCCGGCAAGCACAGTGGCTGCATTTAGCCTTTGCTAAAGAGACCTGCATTTTAATCACTCCATGTATTTTGTTGTATCTTTATATATGTGTATATATACATACATATCTACAGTCCTGTCTTCCACTGAAATGACCGTTGTATGCATCTCCTGTTTCAGGTGGTGTCACTGCTCTTTGTTGGGACCCAATACAGCGAGTTTTGTTCTCTGGCAGTTCTGATCATTCCATTATAATGTGGGATATTGGAGGAAGAAAAGGAACAGCCATCGAACTTCAGGGACATAAGTACGTTCAAAGACCTTCCTCCTGCTTTTGTGGGAGAAAAACTAAAGGCAGAAGCAACACCTGGAAACAAACAGCCCAAAGTCCTTCACAAGCCTCAAGCTTTTATGTGTGACTCCCTGTGGTCCATATGCAACAGGAATAAGTTGCTTATAGTAAGTTTTCCAGCACTGGGCCCACAGGCTGGTTTGAGAGGCTGCAAAGGGTGGTGAAGTAAAACACAGTATCTACAGTCCTTAATGTTCTGAATGTGTTATGCCAGAGCCTGCGTCTTTGTTGTAAAGAGGGTCCTGAAAGGAGAACAGCTGCAGAGAATTCTCGGGGTTTAGGTGCTAAGGTCTTTCCTTCCTCTAGAGGGAGCATCAGGCTTGGATAATTAGTCCTTTTTTCCTCCACGCTGACTTTCTGTATGCCACTTTACCTACAGCATGACTTCTAAGTAATGTGCTTTACCCATAGGAGCCTTCACTATCTCCTCAATGCAAAGAGGCTTCATCTTTGCACTTAGAGAGCTCATACTTGCATAGGATAGCAAGATGTCTTTGAAGAATAGGCGTGTGCTGGGCATTGAGTAGAGATCAGAACGGCTCTAGTTGCAGTGATCTGCTAGCCTTTTAACACTAGCAATGCAACGGGGTTGTTTCAGTGTATAGGGAGTGCATATATTTGGGGCTTGTGTGCAGGCTTAGGTCTGGAGAGAAAAAAATCTTGTGGTTTTGGTCTAACAGTTTCTTGCATACTCATACGTTTCTTTTGAGAGATACTTCACTCTGCTGAGCGATTTCATGCCACTGGAATTTCAGAGCACTGCAGAGCCTTTGCTGAAATTTTCTGATCACCCTTGTACCCTACCAATGGTGCTTGCTAATGCACTGCTGCTAGATTTATTGCTGTGGAAATTAGTTCTCCTAATACAAGGCTAGTCTCTGGATCTTAGTCTGTGACATGGCTGTTGGCTGGCATTGTACAGCACAGAGACCTGGTTGCAAGGACAACAGGGACTAAGAAATATTACACCTGATGGTGCTGCTGCCATTGGCAGGAGGGCACTGTGAAGGCAGGCTGTACTGTACCAAACTGTTCCATAAACACATTTTCCTTTGGAGGAGCAGCCACATGCACAAGCAAATGCACTAGCATTGAAGTCCTTTGAGTAGACAATGCCAGTGGTGGTAGCAAAGAAAACAAAATGTTATGGTTATTTCCAGTCACTGTACACTCAGTTACTGTCTCTTTGTAATTGTTTTTTTCTATCATAGTGTTGTATGGTCTTTGTTTCCTAGGTTATAAATAGCTTGAGAAAAGACCTGGGTTTCTTTCTTTTAAGAAGGACTGAACCCAGCTTTGGGGGTTTAAGCTGAATTATTTCTCCCATGCTGCTTTTTCCTTAAAAGAAGAAGCAGAAGCACCTAAATCTTCTACCTTGCCTTGAGAAGGCCTAGGAACAATTTGGTCATTCCTTTATTATTTTTTTAAATACTCTTTGCTTGTTAATGCAAAAAGAAAATCTTCAGTAGCTTCTCGGTGCTTCATTCCTAGGAGTTGCAGAGATTTACAAAAACAAAGTTGTTACTGTCTGACAGAGAAGGTGCCTTACTGGGGCTGTGTTTATGCATCCAGATGTGCCTTCGGAGAGCAGTTCAGGCTTCCCAGTGCAGCTGGGACTTTCCATCTCAGGAGCAGCCAAAGCACTTATCAGGACAGTTATCTTTTTGTTTTTGTGGATGCTGCCCAGATGAGCAACACTGTGGTTTTGGTCCCAGCTAGACAGCAATGGCTGGTTTGCGTCCCATGGCTGCTGTGTACAATGGGGAGGGGGGAACATATGGACAAACAACTGGTTTGTACTGGTTTATTTACTTACTTGTGTGCTAGGCATAGATGGCTGATCAGTAACTGTCTTGTTTCTTTTTCAGTGATAAAGTTCAGTCTCTCTCCTATGCTCACCACACTCGGCAGCTCATCTCCTGTGGTGCAGATGGAGGAATTGTTGTCTGGAACATGGATGTTGAGAGGCAGGAGGTAGGTGCTTGGTTCTTGCCAATTTAGTGTGAAACAATCTTGGGAAGAAGGGGCCTTTCTAAAATGTGCAACTTTCAATCTGAAGAAAATTATTCCAGGCTTTAAAAATGTTTTTTGGACATGCTACAGTTGTTATTACAGCAATTACACTGTGCCTTTGATAATATGGTACAGGGGAAATTGTCTGGCAGAAAATGTGTGTGAAGTAGGCTGCTAAAGTGTGAAGTAGGCTGCTCTGAAAGACAACCTCTAAGGGGAGGGTATTGTGAGATGTTCTGCTTTGTTTTTCAGCACATCATGAGAAATATTATCAGTTCAGCGGTAAATGAATGGATTGATAATTATTAGGGGGGTTTAAGAAAACGTAACAAGAAAATTCTTTGTCATCTCTGCAACTCAGGCTTTTTCCTATACTTGCTAAAAAGATATTTAACTAGGACTTCAATCTCACCCACTACTTGATCTTGCTTACCTCTGGTGTAACCATGTAGAAGCAGGGTAAGCGACTTTGCTGATCCAGACAGTAGGATTTCACCCACGCCTTCCTAATTCCTTTTGTGCTGTGCAGTCAGTGAATGTAAGTGGGGGCAAATGTGCACTCCAGGTCTTCAGCACTGCTGGAGCAGCCTCTGCTTGGTGATTTCAGAGACCTGACTCAGGAAGGGGGAGAGAAGGAACACTGTGCTGAGTGAGTCAGGCGTCAGTGTGGCAAATCCTGGTGACATGAGTCACAGCAAACCTCTGCCGTGTTCCTGCAGGGGGTAGGGAGGCACCCTGAGTACCTGCAGCAGGTGGGTTTGAGCAAGGCTTTTGGCCTCATGGGTTACACCAGCTTTGCTGGTTCTCAAGAGGCCCTGAGTCATGTGTGATTCCCTTGAGCAAGAAGGAAAGCTAAGTGGAAAATTGGATTTTAAAGAAACCTGCTGAAATAGGCATAGGGAGGAACTGAGCTCCCTTTTTAATGTGAATTAGCATTCCAGTTGGCTGTCTTCAATGCTAATCTAATGGCCAATTATGTCATCAGCTCCCAAAGTGAAACGAAAGCAGTGTGGCTTCCTCTTTCCCAACAGATGTTTCCTTTTTGCTGCAACTCAAACATCCAGAAATACAAACTTTTTATTTATTTGCTGCCTTTGAAAGGCTACAGTAAGGGTAAAGGACTGGCTTGTCACAAACCAGGCAACAATGCTGTGAGAAGGCTGGTTTAAAAAGTGGAGGAAACATACCATTAGCTAAATGGGGGCTTAGCAGCAAGTGCTAATGGGTGCGCTGCTTTCTCTGACTGTGGCTATGTGGGCTTGTTCATTTTATCAGTAGCACAATAGGGTGCTCATGGTGCTGAACCATCCCCAAAACATGAACCTTTGAGATTTTAATACCGACCTTGGCTTGGGGTCCCAGAGCATTTTGTTCTGGAATTTGGCTTTTATATTTTTGCCCTTGTTTAAGGGTTTTCTCCATGTGATGCATGCCCAGTACTCACTTTGATGTTATCAGATTTTCTCATATCTCTGAGACTGCATTAGAGTGAGTGAAACCATTTTAGCCCTTGATTCTTTATTTCCTTCTCTGTTTTTAAAAAGCTGTAAGAAGACAACATCTGAAGGATGCTAGAAGCTGTGTTTCTATTTGACTACAAAGTGGTTACTTGTCACAAGCAAAATGTCTTCATCTATAATGTTATGTGTAAGAGATGAAAACTGTAACACACAATGTAAATCTGTAGGCATTAAATGGAAAGACTGCTGTGGGTAGAAAAGACAATTATTTGCCAGTAGAATGAACTGCCTTTAGAGTAAATGGCAGAAGAAGGTGATGCAGATGGTTGCTTTATGGCTGGGGGTCAAAGCTGTTCTTAGAGCTGAGGGTCTACACCAGCCTTACCTTATCTTTGTCTGGCTTTTGTATTATTTTCAATTCTTAATCTCAGCTATGTTTCTTGCCATTTTAAATTGTAGCACATGGGGAGCCAGTGGCTCTGGTAAGACAACTGCAGTTTGCTTATAGGACTTCCTCACAAAGTTTTAAACATTATTTACTGTTCATTTAATCTCCTGGGGTTGGTGGGACTGGTGGGAGTGTGTTGCAGTGGCGCTGAGACAGTGCTGGCAGGGCTGTCATGGTCTGGCTGGGGCTGCCCCACTGAGGGGACAAGATGGACACACTTGCCAGCACTGGCTTTGGGATGAGCTCATGTCGTGGCAGAGCAGAGAAAGGAGCAGAAGTCATCTGCAGGGAAGGAGTATGACTCTTGCTAGGTCAGGTTAGGACACAGACTGACAGCCCACCAG
Source organism: Pezoporus wallicus (assembly GCF_028554395.1). Lineage (NCBI taxonomy): Eukaryota > Metazoa > Chordata > Aves > Psittaciformes > Psittacidae > Pezoporus > Pezoporus wallicus. The sequence goes on along the minus strand of NW_026641738.1, from coordinate 156,984 downwards.
CTGCAGAGGGGTCAAGAACCAAGAATCTTCCCAAGTCTCGCATCTCCCAGAGGGTTTCCTAAACACTGTGGGGAGACACACCATGTTCCCCAAGCAGCTCAGTGCAAGACAAGTGTTGGGGGAGCCAAATGTAGGGGAGGAGATCGACTGTCCCTTCTGTGTACTCCCCTGCCACTTCAGGCATCTCCTGAGCTCTTTCAGGATCTGGTAAGACTTGCTTCCCTGCAGGGTGTCTGGTCTATACTACTCTGCACAGCAAAGCCTGGCCGCAGGAGAGAGAAGCGCCTTTAATATTTTCTTTCTTTAAATCTTCATACCCTCTTAATTCACAATGTGAGTGCAAAACTACACACTGTGTTAGAAAATGGAAAACCTCTCTTCTTCATCTTTGTGTAAAAGCGGGGAAAAGAGCTGATTTAGGGTTTAGACTTGTTCAGGTGAATCTCGTCTTTCTTACCCTTATGTGTGATTTGTATCATAGATACCTCTGACAGCAAGAATGCCTCTTACAGTATTAAAGAAAGAAATACTAAATAAAAAAACCAAACCAAATCAGCATTTCATATACCTTCCACTTCCCTCCAGATGAGCTATTGCAAATACTAATTGTCCTCAGATCCTACCAGAGGCAATAGCAGATGGTAAATGCTGTCCAGACAGGACAGAATATTTTTATATGCTTAATTCCAGATTTGGAGAGGTGAGGGAAGCTTGTCTGTTGCTGGGTTATTTTTATGGTCTTATAATCAAACCCTGCTTCATGATTCGGATGAGAAGTGTTCTTCCTGCATCCTTCACAGATCAGAGCTGAGCCAAAAAAGACATCCCAGGGAACAATTAAGATGGCATCTTGTGAGAATGGGGATTTTTAATCAAGTTTTGTTGGCCAAGTCACTGCACCCCAACATATAATTTTTGTCCTATTTCTAGGATCCATTGGAAGATTTTTTGTTTGTTGATCAATCCCATTTTGTCTTTATGTGTGTGTGTTGCAGACCCCGGAGTGGCTGGATAGTGACTCTTGTCAAAAATGTGATCAGCCTTTCTTCTGGAACTTCAAGCAAATGTGGGACAGTAAGAAAATAGGCCTCAGGCAGGTTTGTATGCATTCCTTTTTGTGTTAACAGTTAGGTTGTTCTGTCATAATAGATCGTGATAACCTTTTTCCCCTACAGCCTTGAGAACTTGCACCTTATTCTTCTGCTGATGAGGCTTGATTTATGACACTTCTTTTTTCTCCTTTTTTTTTCTTTTTCTTATCCAGTCCCTATAATAACCACATGTAATAGGCCTTGAGCTGTGCAAATTGGTTTTGGCCCTTCCATGGCTTTAGCCATGTGGGATTTTGCTTATTGTTAGTTGAATGTGTTGTAGAAAGAAATTTGCAGCTGATTTTTGGAGACTGTGCTGGAACGAAAGCTGTTTTAAGTGAGGTTGGGTAAACATCTGTAACTGCTCAGGCTGTGTTAGAAAAGGCTTATTGGTCTGCTTGGAACATGCTGCTGCGTTTTCCTGCCCAGTAGGAGACGGCTGCGGATTGCAGGCTTTTGGTAGAGGGGTGTAAAAATGCTACAAGGGATGTTCTCATGAAGCTTGGAGAAGTCAAGTGCCTGGGGCACAAGTGAGCTGCATCTTCTCTTTATGTAATGCTCATCACAGCAGATCCTGTCTATCCTTTGGCTGATGAGGCAGCCTTGTCATCCTACACAGCCAGTGCATGAGAAAACGTGAGGTGGGCAGCATCAAAATACAGAAACACAAGTGCTTCTGGGGCTGAAAATGGCCAAAGGAGTTGACCAAGGTGATTAGATGGTAGATGTTGGTACTTAGAGACTGGGATGAGACTCCAGAATGACACTGTGCTGATATATCCCTGTCCTGCCTCAACCTGGAGATGTTTTAATGTGTCACATGCTGCTGAGTGGTGTTGTCACCCCTATAATCCCCCAAAGTGGCACTTTTGGTGTCAGGGTAATTACAGCTCCCAGCCCTGTGGCAGGTGCCGAGCTGGCTGGGACACATCTGGGTGCATAGTAGGGCTCTTTGCCCTGTCCTCCTTGTCTCTAGTTGTGCTTACCAAAGGAGGACAGCTTGGACTTCCTTCTGCGTTCTACCCTGTTGAAAGCCCCCCTGTAACATTGGTCACACTCGATGTAGAAGCCCAGGTACATCCACACATGCCAAGTGGTGGAGGCAGGGATGATTTACTAGGTGGTGTATGGTATCAGCCTGGAGCTTGGGAGAGAGGTAGAGTCCACATAGCTTGTGTAGTGCTTTATCTGCCACTTCCCTGTGTCCATGCTAGTGATCAGCTGCTGTGTGCCGAACAGGAGGAGCCTGTTTTCCTTCATCTTCCCTGGAAGTCACTTTCCTGTTTGCTACAGCCTTAGCTGGGTATTGCTGGAGCAAGATGATAGAGCCAGCAGGACCTGAGGAGTAATATGGATTTGTGGCTGAAGATGGCTTTCTGTGTGTTGTCTCTTACAGCATCACTGCCGGAAGTGTGGCAAAGCTGTGTGTGGCAAATGCAGCTCCAAGCGCTCCTCCATCCCACTGATGGGGTTTGAGTTTGAAGTGAGAGTCTGTGATAGCTGTCATGAGTCCATAACGGATGAAGAGTAAGTGTGGACACTGGGCTGGCTTGCACTGGAGTAAGCCAAAACTCCTGCCTCCAGGAGGGCCCAGGCAGATGCGGTCTGAGAGGGAGCAGTGAAGCAGAGCGGTCCCTGGAGACCACCAAGCTGGGAGGGATAGAGAGCTCTCATGCCAGAAAGTTCTTAAAATGGCACTTAAGGAGAGATTGCTGAATTAATGACTTAAAGCAGCATTCAAATATTTATTTCCTCAATAGAGAACATTTTGGGGGAAAATCCTGCAGTCACAGTCTTTTCTGATTCTTTGATTCCTTTCTTCAGGCGGGCACCCACAGCTACTTTCCATGACAGTAAGCACAACATCGTTCACGTACACTTTGATGCAACCAGAGGATGGTTGTTGACTTCGGGGACAGACAAGGTTATTAAGGTAAGAGCAAGCAGGTGGCTCTAGCTCCTGTATTTCATTTCTCCTTCCTCTCCTGTGTGGCTGCAGGTATGTTCTACCCGCTTTCTTCTATCCAGACACTTCTTGCTAATGGACTTCTGCCCAATAAGGATTAACGAAGTCTTGGTCTATGAAGTTATTGTCTGAAGGAGCTGAGACAGGTGTTCATTGTAACTTTTCCTCTGGGAAGACAAACTGTGTTTCAACATGGTGAACCTCAGTTTGGGTGGCTGGATAAAGAAAGAGCTAAAATAATGCATAAGTTTATAACAAAGCTTGAATAATTAAAAACCCCTAACAATTGCATTGTGTTATGTCTACACTAATCATTCAAGTTAGCAATATAGTATGGGGGTTTTGGTTTCTCTTAAGGCCAGCTATGAATCCGGCTCATAAGGGTAAAGCATAGTGACATATAAAATGTGATTTGGTCAACCTCCACCAGTCTGACAGAGTGCTGGAAAACAAACTTCTTCAGACTTGCAGCATCCACCTCTAGTCATAGAACCTCTATCAATCAAACCAACACAAAAAGGATTACATTTATACTGTATCTTACAATGTTTTACCATTATTCACTATGTTATATTTTACTGTATTAACAGTTGTGGGATATGACACCAGTAGTGTCTTGATGGTACATCGGTGGAACTTGAGAAGTGATATTTACAGAAGAAACAGATATCCTAACCCTAATCATCCTGCAGAAGATAGATAACGCTGGGCATACACAGCAGATGAGAAGGCAACTAATGTGTTTACAAGAATTTTACGTCCTCTGCTTGATCAAGGCTGAACATTTGCACGAAGACTCTTTCCACTTACTCTCAAAATATACAAGAAAGTATTTTTTTAACTAATGGTTTGTACGATCTTATTTCTGTTGTCTTGAGTTTGTTTGGGAAATCTGTGTGCAGTGCAATTTTTAGTTTTTATATTTTACTATGTCGAGATACTTGCTGCTTTGTACAGAGGGTTCTTAGGGTGTGTCTTACCATGTGAGGGATTGCTAGCAACTTACTGTATAAGGCAACCAGCTCTCCCCACAGCAAGTACCCGTTGATTTGGGATGTGCCTGCTGACCATGCTCTCTGCAGTGGAGGACTTCGAGGCGCGGCATTGCATGCTCTCTGGGTGCATCACCAAGGAGCTGATGGACTATTGCAATTCCTAAAAGGGCTCTACCATCTACTTGTCCTAGTGGGCATCATCCGGAGAGTGTTTCATTGGTTTCTAGTAGCTAAAGTCCATCTTTCTGCCTCGTCCCTTGCTGCACAAGTTGCAAAACCAAGGGGCAGGTTGCTTAGCAACTAATTTCTACAAAAACTGAAATACTTCTCTGGCTCAGAGCATTACAGGGAGCACACAGGCCTGCTTGAGTCTGATGAGGCTGACAGGCTGATTCAAATTAAATTATTAGCAACATGAACTTTTGGGAGTATGTGCATGGAGGGGGGCAGGTCTAAAACTGGTCTAGGTCTGAAAAGTCTGGTTTACCTCTACCTCTACCTTGCACAGCAAACTTTCGGCATTTATACCTGTCTGTGTTGTTGAAGATGAATTTGATTCTTCTGATTTCCATACAGTTAGTCATATTTATTTTTTAAAATGCTGATGTTTTTTATTAATTTCCTCTATAGAGCAGAAACTGATATTGATGAACTTTGTCCTATTGTCATATTTTAAAGTTTCTTTTAAAAATAAAAAGTATTTTAAAACCTGGATTGACCAAAATTACCTTTTTTTAGAAGGATGTTGTCAAGATGAATAAACAAAAAAGCTCTTTTTTACAAAGGGATCTTCTCTGAAGAGTCAACTCTCTCTTCCTTTAACCCATTTCACTTTTCAGCATGCTATTGCTGACGTGCCTTGAAGAAACTGGTGTAGAGAATACAACTGGAGACTAGACCCAGGACTTTCCTTATGTCCTATGTAAGCAGGACTCATGGTCTGTAGATGCTGAGACACAGCACATCAGTGGTGCTCAGTCTTGCCCCATTTTGGGCTTTACTTCCTCCCTATGAAGTGGGGAGTCCATGATGTTTATCACTACAGAGCACACTGCTACCTAGAGAAGACTGGTATTTTCCCTTGGTTGAAGGTGAAAGAAAATAATGCTTCTCCTTTGTTTGCCCAGCAGTAATTCACTTTTGAGGAGACAAAAATGTTAACACAATCCATGGCATTAATTGTAGACCAGTGAGCTGCTGCAGTGAAGGGTGAGTGGACTTTCTTGTGCGTGTCACAGGGCTGCTATGTATTTTAAGGGGAAATTCTCTTCTTAAACATCCTATAAACTGTGCTTAAGCATTTTGCAGTCATATTCTCTGAAATGATGTCACCTTGGCTTTTGTAGTCATACAGCTTGTTGGTATCCCTCTAGGCAGAATATTTAAAAGAATATTTTCAACTGTAATTCACACAGCACTAAAAAGATTATTTTTCCAGCTTGAATGTTAATTGTTTTCGAAGTCCTCCCAATTCCTCTCCTGGAAGCTAGGTGCTTGTTTCCCCTTGGAAGCCTTTTCATTACACCTTATGCATGTTTTCTGATGTCTGAAGTGTGGTTGGCTGATGAAGCTATGCAAGATGAGCAAGTTGCCTACCAGTATTTCATTCCAGCTGGAGAATATGTATGACACATTACTGAACTATGCTGTACAGACAGCATCTCTCATGGTGGTAGAAACATGGGAGCACTGAAGTGAATTGAAATCACTATTCAGCACTCCGTTCCTGAAGAGACACAGCAGCTGCAACACACTTGGAACTCCAGCCTGAATTGTACTTACACTGATGGAGCATGGACTCAGCAAGCTGAGGGATCTGCCCCTGGGTCAACACCTAGTCTTTCTGAACATGTAACACTTGAACAAAGCTGAGGAGCTGACTCCAAAGGAGACTGAATTTGGGAGTGAGGTATGTTTGGACAGCTCTGCAATAAACTCTTGGCCACCTCCCCCCCGTTCTCTTCCAAGGTGTCATGGTATCTGTATTACTTATGGGTGGATGTTGGGTATAAATATCCATTTTGCAAAATTCCCCTTGCTGTTCCTTCTGACTAAACTACCTACAGGGTTATCTGAGTTTAAGCTGAGCATCCCCTTATCTCAGATCAAACTGTTCTTAACTTAGAAAACTATATAAACTGAAAATGCGGCTGAGATGAAAAGGGAAATTTGTTCCTTTGCTATGACTTTAACAGCTATAATGTAGAGATACGAAGAGAAAATAGGTGTCTCTTTACTTCCCAAGTGAAACAAGAAGCATTTGACTCTGGAAGAGTTAAACCACTTTCCTTCCTGTTCTGTCGTGTTAGGATAACAGTCTCAGTTTCTTTTGTCTTCTAGAGCCACACAAAAATGGATCCCTGTTGTCTGGTCCTTTTCATTTGAGTTGCTGAATAACAAATCTCAGCTATTTTTATGAATTGCATTATTGAGGCTGGGAGGGGAGATTCTTTTGGTACAGATGTAAACTGTGCAGCACCCCATACAGACACCCACCCACACTCAAGTGAAGCAAAGTCCCCATTCTCTGGGGTTTCTGAAGTGCAGGAGCAGGCTTTCAGTGATATCTCCAGCTGTGCCAAGGGGCGTGCAAAGAAGGTTGGCCTTTGTATGCTCTTCACTTCAGAAAAAAATACTTTCTCTTCTCTCTTAGCTGGTGTTTGCTTGGGGAAAAACAGTATTCTTCAGCCATTCCTGGTTTTAAAATGAGCAGCACCTGTAGCACTTAGGCAGGTGATGGAACAGGCACTGATCACATACACAGTGCCTGAGCAGCTGACTTGAGCCACTTGTGTTCCAGGTGGCTGAAGGAAGATCAACCTGAGCCAAATTTCAGTCTTTTTAAGCTGAAAATACTTAGTAAAGGGAAAAGTATGTGGGCAGCTGCTTGGAATGACAGCACTGATGATCCTTCCATCTGCAGGAGACTTAACATCGTGGTTAGACAGGGCTGAAACAAGGTAGTGTATAGGTCTAAAAGCCAGACAGTGTAACAGAGAATAATCCTGAATGGTGGCATTATTGTGCTCAGCTGTTAGCACTCTTTACACTGCAGTCCAAGTGACCTCCCTACCTGGTCCTCTTGAACTTGAGGCCATCACCTGAATGTCAGCACATTGACTCTTGTCGCACCAGAAGTTATAACTATGCTTTGCCTGAGAGGGGTTGGCTGATAATGAGGTGGATGTCTGGACACACAAGAAGGATTGTGTGTGATCCTAAAAAAGTGTAGAAGTGAGAAGTTTGTTTTATGCCAGCTGAGGAAATTGCTGTTAGAGAAGAATATGCCACTTTTTTTCCAACTGTGTCCAGTTCTGGGCTTCCCAATACAAGAGAGAGGTGAAGCTACTGGAGAGAGTCCAGCAAAGGGCCCCTAAAATGATGAAGGTACTGGAACACGTTTTTCAATATACCATCACTCTTGTCTCAAATATATATACATGTACACCCCCACACACAAAGAGAGAGAGATATCATTCCTTAGTGAATGCACCAATCCCTGTAAAGCTGCTGAGTTCATTCGGTCAATGATGTCAGGCTCCATCTCTTGTAACAGTCTTTCAGAGCACGAGAGACAATGTGCAGTGTTGGATTGTTGCCTGCTGATGACACCACGGAACTCGTCTGGTCACTGCTGAGCTCATCTGGTTTTGTCAAAGTTTATATTTTGTTGGGATGATGGTCGGAGGGAAGTCAGGGCCAGGCGCTGGTGAGCTAAAGACATCTACTTGGTGGGCTATAAAAGTGCTACATAGCAGGCTAATGGCATCCAACTAAGTTCATTGGCTGTTTTCCCCTAAAATCAAATCCCCTTGAGGTACACATCAGACTTCCCCATCTTCCTACATTACCCAGCAAGTATATCTGGGTCCCTGAGCAAAAGCAATCTCACAAGTGGGTTTACCTTTACCTGAAGCAGGAATAACCCAGACTGTTTTCCCCAGCAAATTCCTTATGTGCACCACAGGAACTTTGTCCCCCTCTACAATATGTAAAAGTTCTGACTGGGCTGGGCCAGCCCTGTTGGCAGATCCTCTGGGGTTGACCAACCAGGTGGCCTTTGCTAAGTGTGGATCTCAGTATTTGAAAGTCCCCCACCTCATTGCTCTCAGTGTAGTTTTTAACAGCCCATTGTACTGTTCGATTTTCCCAGAGGCTGGTGCATGGTAGGGGATGTGATATACCCACTCAATGCCATGCTCTTTGGCCCAAATATCTGTAAGGTTATTCCAGAAATGAGTCCCATTGTCTGGCTCAATTCTCTCTGGGGTGCCGTGTCGCCACAAAATCTGTTTCTCAAGGCCCAGGATGGTGTTCCGGGCAGTGGCATGGGGCACAGCGTATGTTTCCAGCCACCCGGTGGTTGCTTCCACCATGGCACTTGACTTTGCGGGTTGGTGGAAGTGTGGTATAATCAATTTGCCAGGCCTCCCCATATTTGTACTTTAGCCATCATCCTCCATACCAAAGAGGCTTTAACTGTTTAGCTTGCTTAATTGCAGCACGTTTCACAGTCATGAATAACCTGGGCAATAGTGTCCATTGTTAAGTCATGAGCCCATCTGTATATTGCATCTCTGCCCTGATGGCCTGAAGTGTCATGGGCCCACTGGGCCAAAAAAATTCACCCTTGTGTTGTCAGTCTAAGTTCATCTAAGACCATGAGCTGACCAGCAGCCTATTCAGGAACCAGAAGCCATGAGGAGTGTAGAATTGTTCTGGGGTTGGGGTGGTAGATTGAGTCTATGAAGATTTGACTTCAGTTTCTTGTCCTCTGGTTTAATTGCCTGATAGTATGTATCTATCTCAAGTGGTGCTGTAAGAAATGCATTAAATGCATAAACACTTTGATGTTGAAAGAATGGGGAAGAGACAAGTAGGTACTGAGATGGTGCAGAAGAGATGTCAGACCCTGTGATGACTGAGGTTTTGCCTCTCTCCAGTTACTGGCTCCCTAGACATTAAATATCTGAATTTAATGAAGGGTTTATCACTTTCATACTTTCTAGGCTACCTTACACATTTCTTTTCATCTCTGTTCACTGAATTCAGCATTTTTGCGGATGCTAATGAAATATAAACATTCTACCATGGGTGTTGTTTAAACTCAGCCATGCAGCTCGTTCACTCACTCCCCCCTTCTTGCCTTCCCCCTACTCCCGGAGGGACGGAGAGGAGAATCAAAAGAATGCAACTCCCGCAGGTTGAGATAAGAACAATTTAGTAACTAAGGTATAACACAGATCACTACTGCTACCACCAATAATAACAATGATAAAGGAAATAACAAGGGAAGAGAATACAACACCTCAGCACCAGCCGACTGATAACTCTCCCCCCAAGCCTGACCAAGCTCTGACTGATACCTCCTCCAACCCTGCAGTCTCAGCCCTTCCGGCTAACTCCCACTTACATCCCGGGCATGACGTGCTGTGGTATGGAATAGCTCTTTGGTCAGTTTGGGTCAGGTGTCCTGTCTCTGCTTCCTCCCAGCTTCCCCTCCTCCCTGGCAGAGCATGAGGCTCACAAAGTCCTTGGCCAAACCAAAACATCGCTATCAGCTCTGTTCTCGAGCCGAAAGTCAAAACACTGCACTGCACCAGCTACCAAGAAGGAGAAAAATGACTGCTACTGCTGAACCCAGGACACATGGGCCAGGGATTCCTTCAGACGTGAAAGACCCATCATTAACTCTTCTACTTTGTCCTGTCCCAAGAAAATTCTGTGAAGTTGTCACCACCAAGTAGTCAAGAAAGTTTCAGGTAAAAATGAGTACATGATTCACCTTTTTCATTTTCACTAATTTCAGGAGTGGTTTAGTTTTCTAAGGGCTGAGCATTGTTTCTCACTCTACTTGGCAAGTTATGTGCACCATACCAACCAGTAACGAGGGGTTTGTTGTCTTTCAGAATAGAGGGTATTTACATGGAAAAAATCTTGATGGCTTTTGTTCATGTCAGTGTTTTCTAGGAATACAGCTCTGCAATTTGACCATCTTTTCTTCTAACTGTATTGTAATGCTTTCCAGTTCTGTTCCAGTGTGTAAATAAGTGTCTCCAAAGTAAATGAATAAATTGTGATATTTTAATCCTACCAAATTAATTTCTTTCAGCTGCTGGCTATTACTTTCCTTCTCTGTGTGTGTTGACTTGTAATGAGGAGCTGGGGTTACTGATTTTTGCCTGGACCCAATCACCTCCGTGTTTTGTGAGTTGTCATAAAACTGACCACTATTGTACGAGCAAATGGTGTCATTCCTTTGCCATGATGAATTCTAACTTCAACCACCCAGCAGCAGGTGAGCAGCTGAGGGAAGCAGCATGTTTGGCCAGTGAAGGAATTCCAGGATTTTCTGTATTGCTCTAAGGCTCCCTGTGGATTGCAGATTCTCAACTGGAAAGTAAAGGCAAGATGCTCAAGAAGATGATTTTTGACCGTCAAGGAAAACACCGCTTCCTGGGAGCTCCCTCTCTGAAGTTTGCAGCACTGCAGCAGGTTTTATCACTCACTCTCTGTTCTGGCAATGCTCTTAGCTGTGAAATACCACTGGTACTGCTGTCATAGCAAAGATTTGAGTTGTTCCTTGTGACGGCAGGATGAAAACCTGCTGAAGACCTGTGGCCCAGATGGCACTGTGTATCTTTGTAAGGCTTGTGCGTGAGCTTTTGCTGTGAGAGATAACAAGTTTCCTTCACAAGAACACATCATTTTTCCTAGCATTTATCTGAAGGCTTCCTCTAGAGAGAGGAAGGTAAATACTGACCTACTTCACAAATTGAAGCTCTTGGATTTGGTCACTTTTATTCCCAAAAGTGGTTCTTTTTTGTTACACTTGCTCCCTCAACAGGCTCCTTGCCTTTTCAACCTTTCTCTCACTATCTGATCCCAGGATGACTGCAGGAATACAGAGTTTTCAAGTTGTCTTATTTGCATTACAAAATTATCTCCTGTAATCAGTCACTGAATCTGGCTAAGCACACCCAGGACTGCCTCTCACAGCCAAACAAGCGATGTAAGCCTGATAGACAAAGAGGAAAACACACTGAGCTGATCCAGGGGGGATGTGAAGCTTCCTGCTGTCAGTCAGAGTGGTAACAGCTTGTTTAAAAAGGCAGTGGGTGGATGTTGACCAGCACTAATTTTAGATAACTAGGATCTGGTGTCAGGAGAAGTGGGGTTTAATTTTGCGGGCAGCATGTGAGAGCAACACGCAGCGGGAATGGAAGAAGGGCACAGGTGAAAGGAATTTAGGGATTAGAGTAGTTTATAGCTGCCCGTCTCCACTAGAGTCAATAACCACAGGGTTATTCTCTGAAAGAGTAACTCCATGTTTGCTCTCCACCCTCCGAGTTAAATATTGGTTAATGAAAACTAGCACTGCTCCTGCTGCTCCAGTTTTAAAAATATGCTCTGTCTTTCCAAAAATAGAGTTAGAGTTTGAATTGAGAATTGAAATGTCTGGCCCAGGGCTTGGTCCCAGCAAATAAATTGCTTACACTGAGTTTTCCAGCACTGACTTAAGTCTGTCTACATTGAAGTCTACTGCAAAACTCCCCTCTCTGAGCCCAGGCAGCATATGTTCAACATCCCACCCGAGTCTTGTTTAAGAGGAAAGGGTATCCCTGCTTCCATTCTGTTCCCAGTGAGGGGAACAGTGTAAGTGTGGAGAGCTGGGGTAGCACAGAAGCTGGTGGGTGTGTCAGTGCAAATGCATACAATTGGTATTTGCAGTTTACTCCAGAATAGCGACATATGTATGGGGATGTCCTCTTATTCAAAAGCAGATGACAAACAACTGTTTATGTGTTTTAATCAACTAATAAATTATGTGCTTACTCACCTACAGGTTGATTAAATGGTGAGGTTTTCTACAAAGAATAAACACGGTCCAGAAAGGAAACTTGGGAGAAGAGGAAATGCAGTTTACAAAATTGTCCGCTCTCTTTTATACTGACCTCCTAAAACTCAGTGGCCCTTGCACTACTGCAGCCAGCCCCACTGCACTGCTGCTGGGCTGAGCCCTGCCTTTTCATAGTCATAGAATGGTTTGGGTTGGAATGGGCCTTAAAGACCATTTAGTTCCAACCCCCTGCCGTGGGCAGGGACACCTTCCACTAGAGCAGGTTGATCCAAGCCCTGTTCAACCTGGCCTTGAACCCTGCCAGGGCTGAGGCAGTCACAGCTTCTCTGGGCAGCCTGTGCCTGTGTCTCACCAGCCTCACAGGGAAGAATTCCTTCCTAATACCTAATCTGAATCTCACCTCTTTCAGTTTAAAATCATTCCTTCTCATCCTATCCCTAAAGCCCTAACAAAAAGTCCCTCTCTAGATTTCTTGTGCTCCTGTAAACCAGTTGTGTATTCAAGCCCACAGTGTGCACTGCTTAGCAAGAATTTGCACCATCTTCTATTCCTGCTCATCTGTCACCGGATGCCATTTTTCTGTTTTCCCTAAAATTTTACAGGTGGCTCTAAAAGTATTTGCTTGTGTGGAGGTACGAGTTGTTCTTAATGGCATTAACACAAAGCATCTCGCTGTCTTTTCAGCCCTATGCCACATTTACTTTTCTGGAAAAGGGCTGAAATAAAGTGTCTTTGAGACCATAATATCAAAGTGTGGGAGACTCTGGATTTTGTTTCTAATTTCTGCCCTATGTTTTAATTCTTTTTAAGTCTTAAGTGCTCTTAAACCATAGTATCTGGCTATTTTACACTGTGACCAAACTTTGATTAAAGCAGTTTTGATACCTTTGGCTTCATTTTCAAACTGTGACTAAAAAGACAACTACAGGTTATTGAATTGCAGCAGTAGAGACTGTGGACTAAAATGTATGTGCTATATATATATTGTGCACTTTGGGGTCATTTTTATGAACTATTTAAATACCAGTCATTAAACTTTTATACTGCAGAGCTGAGTAGCTACTTGACTTAAATACTCAATAACACAAGTGTTTTTATTAGTCTTGCAGCTACTGGGTTGTGAACTGTAGTTACTGTACAATCTTCCAGCTATGCTCTTGTTTTCAGTAACTATATTTAGAAGTTTGAACCATATAAAATGTTAATACCAGACTTATAGGAAATAAATGTCTGTATAAGCCTTGCTGTTGTTTTTTTTTCACTGTAGTGCAAGAAGGAGTTAAGTTTCTAAAATGAAGCAACAATTTGAATCCTGATCCAGCCTCTTTAGGAAGAGTTGTCACAGCCTGACTTGCCTCAGCAATGCTTATCATGGGAAAACTTATTTCAGGGCCTCTCTGACAGCAAAGCCTTTATTTCCAAGGAGAATGACAATAGGCTGAAAAGCAGGTTTTTTTTCTAACGAACTGACACTTCATAGAATGTCTTTTAATAATGAGTAAATGCCAGCAGCCAGCAGAAAATCTTTTGGTTTCCCAAAAAATCCCAAAGATTTTCCTAAATTATGTAAGGCAGACATCATGCGCTCTCCTCTGCCCATCAGCATGGCCTTTAGCTACTATTCACTGCAGAGAGCCCAGGAATGCCTGTGTTATGCCTAGGACTTTTGACCCAGAACACTGGTCTGCAGCTAGGTGTGCAGCTTGGTTGGGTGCTGTATGCAGTTTGCTATCAAACACACTAATTTCAGGAGAAAACGTGTTACCACTATTGTCATTAATAGTCTTGGCTTTGTAGTGAATTCGAAATATGTAAGGCAAAATTAATCCCACTGAATGTCTTAGTCTGAGCTGATTGTCTTCACCACCAGTAGAAAGATGTAGGAATACAGGTGTTTTTCTTAGACTAGATCAAGTATATTGCTCTGAAAAAGCCTGTTTTCTCTCAACTGATTTACACTGAGAATCCCAATGAGTAATTCAAATGTTCACAGCTCAGGTAAGGCAAATCCCATCCTCTGCGTCTGGAAATACAGCCCTCTCATCAGGAGGTGGACTTCTCTAAAATCTGTGCCCCCACTGTTCCCCCTCTTAATCCATTCGTAATGATCAAGGAATTCCCTTTGAACTCTCACAGAAATAGCAAGCACGGATGGCTTAGCATGTTATTTCTTGTCATGCCTACTGTCATGCAGCCATTTCTCCACTGGATCCTGCCATGTCTGGTTGTGGTATGTGTTGAAACCTCCTGCTTCGTGGTGTCTTGACACAAACAGGATGATATTCACCCCTGACTCCATAAAGTAATGTGGAAGGCATTTGGCAGCGTTCCTAAATTCTTGCTGTTTAAACATGAGGAAGCAGGTCACTTCTGCATACCAGCATTGATTTATAGAAACTGAATGCCATGAGGAATCCTTCCCTTTAAACTAAGCAGGTGATGCAAGGGTGAGGTTCTACTCCCAGTTGCAGGTTTGATCCCAGTCACCCTCACACAATGAAAGAAGCCACCAGCCTGTCAAGTACAGTAGTCAAACATAGTTTGAAACATTTACTACTTCTTTCCTGAGGGCCACTGAGGGAATTCTCCTTCGTATTTCTCTGAATGTTTTAAATGTTTTGGGGTAACTTCCCCAAGCCTTGATTTTTACTTTAATGCCTCCCCATTTTTCTTCCAACTCAAAGAACACAAGTTTACTGTGTCTTGAGACAGCAGGTGCATAGTCACAATGGGAGAGACTCTGCACCACTCTCCCCCATGATGAGAACACCTGAACCCAATTTCTTTTTAACATTCTGATGGCATCCTTCTTCCCCTCAACAGCAAGCACACTGCAGTACTGTGCAGTTAGCAGCTTTGCAGTTACACTGTGTTGGCAATGACACTAAGTTCTTGCACGAGTGGATTTAAACTTTCTGGGAGAGCTGTTCCAGCATCTCCATTAGCTTCTCCTTGTCCTCGAGTGGACTGTGGGTGCTTGCCAGGGGTAAGTGCGTAGGGACTGGTTGCCTGGCTGGAAGACAAAAAATAAAAGCCTTTATGGATACATTTAACTACCTCTTCTATCACAAAGGAGGTGTATTCCTCAAGACACTATACCACCCAAATATACCTCACAGTGTTAAAGCTAGGAAACATACACTCTAGGGATCTGAAAATGCTGTTAGTTAAATGTATCTTCCGAAACAGAAATCAAGTTAATTTAAATTGTATTCTGGGAATAGAGCTCTTGTCCTTTAGCATGGTGCGACTTAGACTGGGGAGCAAGAGCTCAGTTGTAGCTCGGGGCAGTACAGATAAAGGAAGGCCTTACTACGAATTTATGCCTCCTGCTCTGTGTCACTAGTGTAACTCCTGCAGACCAATAACTTGAAATTATTGCTACAGGCAGAGGTTGCTTTTGCAGCATGAGACAGGATTTTTCCTTGCTTCCTGAATAATGTTTCTAGTGTTACAAAAATTCCCCAACTGGGACCTTTTAGTTTGGATTATTTTTAGTCTTATAATGCTTATTTTCATGCTTAAAAGTAATGGTTAAATTCTAAATGCTAAAGAACTTCAGCTAATTGCACAATCACCAGAAGTAACATGTATTCAACATAAAGATGTCTGACCATATTTTCTCAATTTGACGCTTTGTTTGGTTTTCCAAATCTCATACTCTTCACTCACTCTGGAAATATAGCTGTATCTCCATCCATTCCAAGGGATTTTTCTCTAAGGACATGGAGTCTAGAGCCTGGGAACTTTGTGACAATGCTCTCAGATGTCTGTGCAGCTACAGTCAGAGCAGCACTGTTAGTCGGTTTAGGAAATCCAACTTCTGCAGTAACCAGCTGAGACCAGAAGAACGAGCTGTTGCAATACTGGGCAGCCTATCAGACTTCCCAGGGGAGCAGAGATGTTGCTCTCTTAAGAGCAAATGTTGTAACTGGCTGCACACACCACATAATCTCTGCTCATGGAAAACTGAGGAGAGAGAGAAATATGAAAAGGAACAATTCCTTTTCCATCACTGAACACGAACTGCTTCCTTCCTAGCCATAGTGCTTCCAGTAGCCTGTGCTAAAGTTTGGGAATTATGTGTGAAAGCCAAGTTCAGCATCATGGAGAAGATGCTTCTCATGTTTGGAAAGCTCGATTGTGTCAAACACTTCCTATTTATGTTGGCAAATGCAGTGAATCCTCATTGTAGAAGTCTCACTTCATTTCATTTATTTAAAAATATTTATTTTAATTTTTAATTAAATTAAGTTTTTTTTTCATTTATTTTAAATTTTATTTTAAAATAAAAAAGTTGACTTTGTTGTGCACTCGAAGGGAACAAAAGGAAATGGAGGGAAGGTGTGACTGGTTCAGCAAAAGTCTGTCTAGGGCCAGATGAGCAAAGGGACTAGATGAGGGTCTGCGGCAAGTGCTCCTGTACAAAAAGCCCTTTACTGAAAGGGCCTGAAGAGGCTTCATACTAAGCTGTGGTTTCCAAAGGGAAGTAGGAGAGAGAGAAATAACTGACTTCATCACTATTTGATAAGCACAGGACACAGACACAGGATTTCTCTTGCAGCCTTAAGAGTAGTTATGCCAAGACCAAAGCTCTCAAAAGTCTTAGCTATAGCTAAAGAGCCAAGGTGTGTCCCCTGTTTACTAAAGCTGGGGGTAGACAAAGGCTAAAGGGAAGAGCCTGGTGGAATTATGGTCTTAGAGAAAGAACAACTGAGCAGAAGCATTAGGACCAGAAGGTGACAGGAGTACAAAAAATGCAAAGTCTGGTTCTACAAAGAAGACTGACGAGCTCGGATGTGGGGTTTCTGCATATCCTAGATGATAACATAAAAGAAGTCTGGTCAAATACCTGTCAACCAACCCTGTGTGACTGTCTGGGAGGGGACAGAAGGGACAAAGTCAACCCAAATCCAGAAAAGTTTGAACTTCCAGCATGTTCCACTAGAAAATCGACGTATCAGTATTTGGAGGCCACATCCAACAAAAGTACTGGGCTTGTGTAAGCAATTACCCTGAGCTTTACCCTTCTCCTTCTGCACTGACCCTCATCGCCATTAAGACATCTATGCTTCCAGCTGCTCCTACTAAGATGCCTGTCATTTGTCTGGGAGAAAAGAAAGGCTCTGTCCTATTTTTCAATTCGCTATGCTTATAGTGCCAAAAATGCCACTGTGCACAATCTCCCAGTGTTAGAAAAAGGGGAACTGGCAGTTTTAACTATCATGGAATGGCAAGAAAAGCCTATCAAAGCAAAGCCAATCCCCAGTGCTCTGTGAGAAGGATGCTAATTTCTCAGCATCCTAAAAGATGGTATTTGACAGCTGTGATTCACCTTCTCTTGGCACAGTCCTGCTTACAGCTATTTTCATTAAAAAATGCCCAGCCCTCCCTCAAGAAAAGCTTTTAAGTCTTTATCAGCTACTTTAGAGGAAAAAAAAAAACAGGGATTTAACACAGTTGTTCTCTGGTTGCACAATGCTCACTTGAACTTTAAAGCTTGGAACGATCTTGAGAAATACTTTTGAACAACCCTTGCCTGGTCTGACCTTCATCCCCTGCCAAACCAGAGGGGGATCCTACAGTTCAGGCAACTTAGGAATCTCCACTGCTATGCAAAGTAAGACTCTGCTGCCTTACCTTGGATGAACAATCCTCTCAGTAAACTCATTGCTTCAGATGATACTGCCATCCACACAACAGCTCCCTGGGCCTCTGTGCACAGGATATTCTTCATATTCTAATAGAAATACTTGGACTGTGCAAAGATGTCAGATGTGGGAGAAACAGAAATACTCAAACTCAGGTATCCTAACAGGATTTTTAGCTCTTATTTTCTCACCATTTTTATGAAATCAGTTGCAGCACTGTATTTTAAAACTGTGCAGTCATCAGTACCTAAACCAATTACATAATTCATGTTTAAACTCTGGTTTCCCTTTATTTTGTCAAACAGGTGATGACTGAAGGCCCATCTCTCATGGCTGTTTATTTTTGAGGGTTGCAGAGTCCTTGAACTTTAAGGTGGGATAACTTCATTAGGCTTGAAATGCATAAAGTCTATGCAACAATAAATGTATTTTAAAGACAAATACATTTAGCTGGAAAGGGCAGCTTTCAAGTGTAAAGTAGATGGGGTAAATGCTTCTGGCATCAGAAGCAAATGTGGGAAACTGTATCCCTAGAAAAGACCTAGAGACTGGATTGCTAGTCTGCATCCCAAGCTTGGGTGTTAGGGGCTGGTAAGGTATTGTGGAATGCAACATGCATACTGGATAACTGATGCCTGCCTGCCAAGCCATGGTCACTGAGGAACAGCTGCAGCTCAGACAAAGGGCTCTCTGGCCAAACATGCTGCTTCCCAACGCCAGTAAACGTTTAGAGGAAGGGGAGAGGAACAGAGCTTGCACAACAGTGCGTGCTCCATTTTCCTATATGTGCTCACAAACTCCCAATGTCTGCAGGTTGGTACTTACAGAGGCAGAAGCTCTATCTGTGTGTTTAACAGTCCCTCTAAAAACGTAACTTAAAGGTTAGCTTAAAGAATTGTGGCTCTGCCGTGCATTTGATCAGGGCTGGAACCATTCATTGCCCATCATTATTCTCTGGATATACAAAAATAGCAGACACTGTGCAGAGCAGAGCTACCAAGGGGGTACAAAACTACTTTAAGCACCAATTTGGAGCCAAGAAATCACTGCATCTGTTTGAGATATCCACTTAGAAAGTTTTATTTCTCTTTGCCTTTAGACTAATCCTGAAAAGAAAGAATTATAGTCAGTGTTAAGCAGATATTATCTGGAGTGTCTGCCCAGCTGGGGTGCATAACAGAGAAACGGATGTTTCTGTGAGCTTTTCCCCATTGTTCTGTTAAGACAACTTGCTATCTCCAGGACAGAGCAAAAATAGCCAGACTAGCATCAAGCTCAACAGCCTGTCCACCAAATTAGCTCCCAGGGAGATAAACTACATCAAATGTGCTGTAAACGCCAGGGCATTTGTGCATAGCAGAAATACAGCCTTGCTCATCCTGACTGGATCTATGGGATAATTTTGTCAGAGACCGCCACGGTCCTTGCAATCCATATCCTGGCCACAAGCTTATTTTTAAAGTGGTTACAGTGCTTTTACTGACCATGTCTGCTGCTGCAGACTGTAGGGAAGAACTGAGCAGGAAGAAAAGGGTTTGTCAGCAAGGGACAGTTTTCCCCCTTGAGAGTTACCTTAAATCAAAAGAAAGCCTAGCCATGTTCTCCAGGCAAGATGGTATACATTTGTAAGTCCATGCCATCCCACTCCTGAACAGTATTGTTTGTGTGTTTCTGTATAGGTTGGGTGCAATGTGCAAGCAGCGGTGAACACCTGGCTTTTTTGCCAAGGAGATGGTATAAGCCATCTAGCAAAAGTGCTGGGATTTGTTTTAAAAGCATGAACTGTACCTTGGTTTGTGCATACATCATAGTTCCATCAGATGTCCTATTTCCTGACTACAAGTCAGGTATGTTTAGCATGGTATGTTGAACAAGCATGGCCCCAGAAGAGACAGTTATCTGTAATCAAAGGAATGAAAAGCAAATGAATGAAAAACAGAACCAGGAATTCCCCACAGTTGCACTCAGGCATGTAATGGGGTCTTCAGGCCATATTTGGAAGCACCTAGGGAGCAGGATTCTTCAGCATACTCTTTGCACCCTGCTTGTACTCATGTGTGGGGCTTACCTGGAGGTGAGGTGAAAAAAAACAGAATGTTTTTTTAGAAAGCAATTTTCATTCAAAGTGGGGTTGATTCCTTCAGGCAACTTTGTGCTTCTTCCCTTCCAAAAGTAATCGGGAGAAAGAAAACAGTAGAATTGAACTATTTGTAGTTGATAAGTTTAGCATTTATAGAAGGTAATTAGAAAATGGGAGGCTGTGCGAAACTTGGGAAATTTCATTTCAAACATATACCTGCTGTCCTATTTTACACCAAGATCTCTGAGGTTCTGTGCTCCTGTTACAGGTATTTTGCACTACACTGCAGGAGGTAACTTGCCCCAGGGAAAGTAAAAGGGGAAGTTTCCAAAGGAACTGTTCACTTTGATTTCCAATGAAGGGTTGAGAGTAGCAGGCAGGAGCTTTTGCCTTGGAGAAGGAGGTGGCCTTTCGCAAAATCCAAGAGGATTCTAGAGATTATAACTAATCCTGTATTGCCAGTGAAGTCAAAGAAATGCTGTCACAAACCAGAAGGTAAGAACAGTAAACCACCGCTTTTCAACAGCATCGCATACTCACCAGTCTGGAATCAGCTGCTTTTTCCAGGAGGGGCAGCAGAGCAGTTGTCAGAATGTAAGTACCTAAAAGACAGACAGGCACCAACACTAACTTTTGCTTTTAAAAATACTTTCTTCTCTCCTCACCCTCTGCAACAACCTAAACCCCAAAGTCTCTTTATTTCTGACACTTGATCTGAATTTGATGATGATTTTTGTCGCTGCTTTATTTGCAATATGCCAACTCAACTTGTAGGGGTCCACGTTGCTGCACATTTACCAAAAGGCACATCAGTTATTTTATAGACTTTTATGTTTATTGTACTTATGGAGCAAACTGCTCACTACATTCAGCCATGACTTTGAAGGCAAAATGCCTCAGGTACAGATGTCCTTGGGTGGAGGCGATGGCGGTGAAGAAACAGGGAATGCATTTCTCCTCCCTGTGTGACATACATACATGTGTCTATGCCAAGTCATGAACAAGAGAAGCAAATTGTGCTTCACGCTTGTGTTTCTCAGGGCCTTGCATGTTCACTTAAGACTCACCCATTTTTGCCTTCTCACTGTGAAATCACTTGGAGTACGCTGACACTTTTGATTTGTGCTGCACACAAAAAATGTCTCTTAAATCCCCAGCGTGACAATTAGAGAAGGTAAAGGAGTCCTTGGCAGGGGGTGAAGGGCGGAATAATAATGTTGTGTGCCCAAGGCTGAGCTATGATTACCTGGGGAAACTTATTGGGTCCATCCCCATTATAGCGTTCATTCAGCTTAGATTTATACGTACCACACAAATATATCCCATTACAGTTGTTACCGTGACCAGCAAAGTTTGTTATTCAAAACACTGCTCAACACGAGTGTATGTGAGTCAGACACACCTAATGATGTTTCGCCTGCTGAAGTGTAACACAGGGATTTTTCTTTTCTCTCTTCAGGGATATTTTTTGTTATTTTTCCCTTTAAACTGTATTTTAAAAACTGTATTTTAAAAACTGTTTAATTCCAAATGAATTTGCCCTATTTAGTCTATTGTTTCCGCTTCAAGTACAATAATCCCTCTCTTCTCTTCACAAATGGCTCCAGTTCAACAATTTATGTCAGTGATAAACATACTATTTTCCATGAGCTACCAAGGCCATGTTTTCCACTAGACATGAAGACTTCAGCATGTGTCTTTATAACCTCTTTTCTGCAGAGGCAGTGAGATCACCCAGTTAAAATGCAGCCTGTTTATAAATATGCTACCAAAATCAAATGCATTATATGCTTAGTGCACAAACTGTTCAGTTTCCCCGTCAGTCACAGTGATCTTCATTTCCTCTGTGTAATCAGAGGGACATCCATATACACACAATATATTAAGCCCCTGGCAAATGAAGCAAAGTGAATGTGCAGCAGATGAGTGAATGCAGCCTGTCTTCAGCAGAAAATGCAAGCAAAAGCAGTTGCTGGTGAATAATGAGAGCCCATACGTCTCCCCTGGTAGTGGTGGGGGACTGAAGGGTGACATCATGAGGACAAGAGCTACTGCTGACTGTTACAGGAGACTGGCGCCATGTGAAAACCCCAAATACACCAATTCCTTCAGTACAAGCTGAGAGCATGGATTAAATTCCAATTTGCTACGGATTCTTCAAGTGCGAAGTAACATCATGTCTTGGTTAAATAAGCTACATCTCCTACTGGCAGAGCTGCAATGCGCCAGCTATGACGACGCTTGGTTTTACTGTCCCACAGATCAATCTACACTTTTAAGGGGCTTTGTGTTGATTTGTTAATTCTAAAGGGATGCAAAGATGAATGCACTAACATTGCCTCATTTACAACTGAGTTCTGTTTTGTTTTCCAGCTGGATGAGTGTCCTGGGTTCAGCAGTAGCAGTCATGTTTTTCCTTTGTGTTAACTGGTGCAGTGCTGTGTTTTGACTTCCAGCTTGAGAACAGTGTTGGTGAAGCCGATGTTTTCGGTTGTTGCTAAGTGATGTTTACCCTGACCAAGGACTCTGTGAGGCTCATGCTCTGCCAGGGAGGAGGGGAAGCTGTGAGGAAGCAGAGACGGGGAGCCTGACCCGGGCTAGCTGGGGAGGTATTCCATATCACAGCATGTCATGCCCGGGGTGAGGGGTAACTGGGGTTACCCGGAAGGACAGGGGCTTCCGGGTGGAACTCGTTTTTCTTGGCCGGTGGTATCGTATTCTCTTCCCTTGTTATTTTCCCTTATCATTGTTTTAGCTGATAGTAGCGGTGGTGATTTGTTGCTGGACTGTTCTTGTCTCAACCCGTAGGAGTTGCACTCTCTCGATCCTCCTCCCCGTTCCTCCGGGAGCAGGGAAGGGGAGAGCCCCGGTGCAGGGGGGGGGGGGAACGGACGGACCACAATTGTTGTCAGCTCGGCACCACTCACTGGGAGTAAGTGAACAAGTTACCTGACTGGGTTTAAACCATGACAATGAGACAAATGTTCAACGCCAAAAATCCTGCTTATAGCAACTACAGCTTGTCAGAAGTTTATGTGCTTATTTAAAACCACAAAACAACTGCAAAACTAGCATCTCCTCTCTTCCTTCAGTTTATTAACAATTCAATAAATCCCACAGAGTCAGAGCACTTCATCATTTTGCCCCACAAAACCACATGCTAATTTGCTTTGAGACAGAGGGCAAAAAGACCAGTCTTGATTTCAGCTTCATAGAATCATAGAATAGTTAGGGTTGGAAAGGACTTTAAGATCATCTAGTTCCAAACCCCCTGCCATGGTCAGGGACACCTCACACTAAACCATCTCACCCAAGGCTTCGTCCAACCTGGCTTCCTATGGTAAGTGCTAGTATCTCATAGGACACAGCTGGGACACGTCATTAGGCAGGCATTAAGACTGAAGCACTTAATTTCACCCAGTACAAAATATTTCACCAAATATTGTCCTTGTTTTAATTGTTTGAACACAAACTCCTTAGTATTTTAACCACTACACTTGGATATTGTATGTTCTTGTTTGATTGGGCTGGTTTGTCAGGTAAAACAGCTTGGACGAGAAGTTTAGTACGATACTAGTAGAATAGATGTACCTTATTAAGAAGAGTTATATTGTCAATTGGGATACATCATCAATTGAAACCTCCACATCTTTATTCATGTAAAAGCTGGCACATAGTATGGCAGTTACATTCAAACCCATAGGAAGAATGCTAAGCGTAGCCAGTGCAGAGGCCTGGCACTGCCACATACCTCATGTCATGTGCTTTGCCAAACACAGCTGTACTGGAGCATGTAGTAATACAGAAATTAATTTCTAAGTGAAATGGGAAGCTACAGATGTATGCATTGCCTGACACAGTCCTGCTTATAAAAGCAGGAATTGCATTTACAGTATAAAAAATGAAAAAGGAAAAATTCCTTATTTTTGGTAAAAAAAACAATTTTGCAAGGAAAACCAAGACTGATTTGGTAGAAGAAACTTCATTTCCTTCTCCCCCCACTTAAGGAAATTAAGGTATCATACAAATTATTTATCCTTTTGCTAATAACTCAAAATTAATATCAACACACTGGACATCTGCCTTTCCAAAATGAACACTTCAGCATTCAAGTACATTTCCTTGACACAAAAATCACTTATGTCTGTCAAAGGAGAAACCTCCTCCTGCAGAGCAGAATTAAAGATGGTAAAGCATATCAAGTGTGATTAATGCTTAATTATCTCTGTGTTCAAACTGTACAGGTTTGGTTTGGTTTTGTTTTTTTTTTGTTTAAAAGACCAAGAGAGAACACAAAGGTGCACATGAAGGGAAAGGTGATGACCAACAGTGATGTGCCTTGCACCGAAAACATTAAGCACTGGGATATCTTGGTGATCCTGCCCCTCTTCTGAGAGGACTTCAGGAATTCTGTCAGAAACAAAGGAAGACCTTTTCTTTTTTACCAGAAAAAAACAACTGCCACTACTCCTGAGGGTTTCTGAGGAACGCATGTCCTTGTCTCAAGCAGATACTCTGTGGATGGAGATGCTCAGCCTTGAGGCCACCACATTTCCCAGTGTCTGTTTCGCAGCAGCTGTATCTACAACAGACATGTGGCACCTGGGAGCAGGATGCTTCTGTCTGAACAGTTCTCCTGGACTATAGCCCATTTTTTGCACAGGTCTGAGTGCCTGCAGGAAAGAGCAGGCTGTTTTGAATTACTCACACTGTGGGAACTTGAGCAGCAGGCTCTCTCTGACACACATCTCAGACCCAGCAGGCAGGGAGCTATGAGTACACCTACATGGCAGTGCTGGACATACAGCTGTACTACCTGCATCTGTGACTGTGTTACAGAGGCTAGATGCTTGTACATCATTTTTTTTTTGCAGCCATTGGAAGGTATATTGTCTACATGGCCTGAAAGCTTGACTCCCACTGGTGCAGTAGAGGGGAAAAAATAATTTTGCAGTGAAATGGTATAAAACATCCCTTTAAAAGCTGTTCCACAAAGGAGTCCAGCAAAATGAATCTGGGAACTTGCTCAGAAGTAGCAGGAAGGCAGAAAAGACTGGGTAACCATCCAGTCTATCACCCCCACGTACAGGATTTCATCTTGCCCTCGCTGAACTCTGCTAGGTGAGAATTTGACTAGAGAAACCTACTGGACAAGCTATAGCCCAGTTCCACGTTATGAGGTTTGACACAGAACTTGTTGGCAGTGTTTTCTCCAGTTAAAGAGGCTCCTGGGACTGATGCACAATTTCTTTTAAAGGTAAACATCCTCTCAACATTTGGTTTTCTTTTGAAAAATTCCTGTAAGTTGCACATCTTGAAGCTGAGCTCACATAATAGGAAATCATATATAATAAACACGGTATAATCAAAACCTTCCTATAAGGATAGAGCAACTTCATTCAATCAGCTCTATCATACAGTAGGTTAGACACCGTGGGTTGTCAGTCTGCACGTTACACATGGTAATTCCAGTAAAAGCAAGGAGCGTGGCACTTAATGAGAACACACTTTGTTCATACACACTCCTGCTCAAGTGCTGATCACATGAATGTTTCTTTAAGTTTCATGTTTACTCTCTAAAGGAATTGCACACATTCCCTTGTGGTCTGTTTTGTAATTGCTCTGCTTGCTCCAAGATCTTCTCAATTTCTTTGAGAAATGTCATATTGTGGTTCAATTAATGACTCTTGTTTCTAATGCCACACAGTGAATTCCTTTGTCAACCTATATGAGCAGTAATTCAGTGCCTTCACAATCACATAGTGAAACTTTGATGATGCAAGCATAGAAAACGGGGAGCTGTTATGGAGATAAACATTCAATTTGTGTGCAAAGTTGTTTAAAACAAAACACTTCAAAAGTCAGCTTGTCAGCTGCACAAACTCCTAAATAAAAGTATGCTCCTTTTGCATCACCTGAACCAGAAGCTGAGGGGACTCTATGGAAAACACTGTGGTTGGGTTTTGCAGGAGGGTAGCTCTGAACATTACTCCAACAGTTACTTCTCTGTGGATCCCACCATCTCTACCACAGTACAACCAAAGTGAAAGCTATCCCCATGCAAGGTACAGAAGTCTACAGTATATTACAGACTGGTCCGTCCCACAGAGAACTACAAACCATTCTGTACTAGAACACAAAACTAAGCAAAACACAGAATAACCCTAAGAGAAAATATAAACATTGGGAAAGCAGAGTTCCAAAATGCTGGTGGTAGCAGGCTAAAGCTGAGTTACAAAACCTGGAAGACTCCTGAGGATTCATATTTCAGACTTGGAACAGGATATCATGTATAGTGATGGTATATGAATACATACTCCTCGCTGCTTTACAGGTTTAAAGTGACCCCAAAACCTGTACTTCAGAATTGATTTGTAAAGAAAATTATGGTTTCAGAAGAAGTAATTTTGTAAAGCCACTACCTGTTTATAATATCAAATTAATTGATGATGCAATTATTGCAGACCCAAGTACCTTGGTGGATTCTAGAATAATTTTTGCTTGATGTCCTATTTGGCAATTAGTAGTAAATTGTTGGTGAGGTTTTTCATCTGCTAACATTCAGATAAAGGCAGGCAGCCAGCACTACACTCAGTGAAGTTTCCCATCTGCCTGAGTTTTAGAGTATTATTAGGAACAGTGTTATTTCAACTGTGAAAAAAGTGGGAACAGAAAAAAACCCTCTCCTTTTATTATACAGATTTCAATGGCTCATTCATCTGGTAAAAATCATTTAAATTGCCTTCCTTTTCCTATGTTCAAGGCTTTTAAAAAAAGAACACACTGACAGTCCTCCTTGACCTGGTTATCTTGTCAAGCCTGCAGTTTATGCAGTTGCAAGCAAGAGACATCCCTGGATCTGCCTGCTGAGTACAAGATCAAGAATGAAGATTTTAGCTTGCTGTCTCTGAGGGCCAATTCTACCACATTAGCAATAACAGAGTGTACAGGAAGAGCTAATGAACATGAGGAACAAAACAAAGGTTTACATCTCCCTTGAATTACAAAGCTCAGCTCAGTAAGGGTTCCTCTGTGTCCTGGGAACCTAGGCTGAAGCCTAGTACAGCTAGTGGATATGCAATTACATTTAACCTTATCCTTTCATGTAGCACTTCTTATCCATAAGTCTCAAAGCTCTTTGGAAAGAAAATTGGTATCATAGTTTCCTTTTCACAGGTAAGGTTGTCTTGCCAAAGATCAGGCAGTGACCTTATGGCAGAATGACAGCTGATATCCAAGCTGCCTGATTTCCAAGTGGCTCGGAACACACAGCCCACCAGGCTGCTCTGCCTTCTGTGAAACACCAGTTAGATATGGCTTACGTGTAGGGAACAGACTGACAAATATCCATAAAGGTTAGGCAATTTGCTGTAGATGGCCTGTACTGCTACTGCTGCAAAAAAGCATTTTATTTCCTCTGGCTTATCTCTTCTTGCCCAGAGAGTAAATATATATGGCTGTATTATTAAAACACGAGAGCACATTAGACTATAGAAAAGATGCATACTGGGAGCATTACTTATGTATGTCTGAGCGTGTTTTAGCATTCCCTTGGCTGGTCAGTAGCAATAAAAATATAACATATATGCCATTTTTCCATGTCAAGCAATAAGATGTGTTGAGTAAAAGTAAAGTGAGGCAGGCTATAAAACAAGGATTGTTTCAGTTAAATGTCTAGTGCTTCAATAAGAACATGCTGAACTTGCCTACCAATGCTGACAGGTTTTTTCCAGAATGACTGAATATTGCCAGTTTGGAAAGTCTTTGTTGGGAGTTTTAATAAAACAAGGAAAATTAAATTTTACTTAAAAAAAAAGGAAGTGTTGGCTCAGAAGTCTGCAAGTCTCATCAAAAGAAATGATTGTCACTGCCCAGCTTCTGAGTACAAGGCCAGCCTGTGGGAGGAAATGTAAGGGCAACAACATGCTACCTAAAAGATACACATATAAATCCTGCTCATCATGATTGGCAGCTCCCCATGAAGTGTGCCCACATTACCCCAAGACAGTCGCTCAGTTTCATACTGATGGTGTGATTCAACCAGCAACGTGCCATTTCAGACACGTGTCTTGCTACTGCCCCCACATTACAGTGTAAGTGCTGCGCAGCTGTTGTGCTCTCTACACCTTCACTGAGCTGAAGCAATCAGAGCAACAATTCTTGGGGATTTAGCAAGGATAAAAGGTAAGACATTTTATGTGACAGCAATAACAGAACCACAACAAGTCACGTGGTGTTTGTATCTGAACCCCATTTTAAGTGTGCTAGGCACCAGCACAGGTACGGCTGCTGCTGCCTGATCGATGCAGTTTGAACTTGATTATTAGACAAACCATACAGAGCCTGAACTGTCACCATGCACTTTGCATTTTCATGACCTTCACCCACTTGCATATTCTGACAACACCAGAGAGGACTCTGCCCCTTCTATTTCAGTGAGCTGCCCTCAATTAGCTAGTCAGTGGTGCTCCACATTAAGGGAAGTTCACCTTCTAATCCAACCAGTATTGGTTTTGAACATATTCATCTTATCTACCTGAGGAATTATGCATTCACTTACCTCATATACATCCAAGAAAAGATCAGGATATAAAGTATGTTTCACAAGCCAGATAACCAGTTAGAACTGAACTCCATTATGCTTGAAAACAGAGTAACAAGTCAGCCAGGAGGAAAATATTCATAGATTTGGTTTAAAAGCTCCTCAGCATTTCAGATGTGCAGTTCTACAGCTTATATGAATATTAATCAGATACAGAATTCAAAGGCTATGCCCTGCATTTAAAGCATGTTATAGTTCAGAGTCTTATATTCTTAGATAATTACAACCTACACACTCCTTTACTTGACCAGAGCTAAGATCCAGATAGGAAAAAAACAACAGTGAAAGAAAGATGGAAGGATCACATTGCATGTGAAGATATGAAAAAGAAAATAAACATACTATTCCATCTTGTTTCTGCAGAAATCAAGCAGTCATGACTTACTGCTTCCATGCTGATGCTGAGGGGGACAACTACAGATTTTCAAACCAGGATCTTGAGCCCATGTCACCCTTCAGGCTCTAGCTTTTCTGGGGAAAAAGGCAGAGAGAGCAATTTAGTTTGTTCTCTCAGCCCACATTCTAGTTTACAGCCAACTGATATACCAGCCATATCTAATTTAGCCAAGCTTTTCTCTGGGAACCTATAACCATGGATAGTTACCAATACAGAAATAACTTCTCCAAAGTAAAGCATGCCCAAAGGTACCTAGCTCTTATGAAAATTACTTAACACAGCATCTACTCTGAGAGGCATTTTCTCCATGCAGCTTTCTCCTACTACTATCTCCAGCAGATACGATTTATTACCCTATCTCTGACTTTGAAAACTCCTGCACCATTGAGAGCATTCATGTGTCTGACCTGCATGCACAGAAGCTTTCTCTTGCACAGACAGCCTGTTCCAGCTCAATTAAGTCCCTCTTGATTCTAAAAGCTTCAAAGTTAATCCTTATTGCTGCCTAGAGAGAGCCAGTCTGAGGAAACAACCAGCCCCTGCCTGAACTCTGCAGAAGTTGGACAAGAAGATAACTTACCTGTTTCACCTTATCTGCTCAAATGTGTGATCACCACATTGACTTCTCATACAGTCATGCAATAAGTGATACACAAATGAACAAAGGAGATCTACATGTAGCATTCATAAAAGATAACACAGGAATTCCCCTAGTTCACTATAATCATTATTCAGCCTCCTCTGTGCAGCTTCATCTCCCTAGTGGGGCTGATTCATAGCTGGGAAAGAAGAACTTGATGCTTCTATTTGTGTGGTAAAATCTAATTCAAGTGATGCACCAGCACAGTTCCTCAACAATTAATTTCCTCAGTGTTTAAAACTAAACCAAAACGTTTGTTTCACTCTGCTTCTGGAAGAACTGCACCTTTGTGCATTGCTGGATTTCTGCCTGAAAGACCCACAGGAGGGTTAAACTAACTTCAGGTGAATACATTTTGCAAAGTGGAAGTTTTTGTACTTCTGCAGGCAGTGGAAATTTGATGGCAAAATAAAATTCACTTTAAAATCTGACAATGAGAAACAGAAGAAAGTTAGCACAAGCAAATGAATCTGCGCCTTTATATTTGAATTAATTGCCACTTCAATGCAGTCAGACTTGCAGAAAAAAGTAAGCCGTATGTACCATGTCAGCTAAGCAAAAGACGTGTCTAAGATGTTAGTTTCCAAAGTAAATAAGACTTAAGGAGGCAAGACAGAAAAAAGGTTGAGTATAAAACCTAACAACGGTAATGAGAGTCTAGCAGAAAATGTGCGCTAAGAACTTCAAAATATGCAGCTAAAAAATCTGCCTTTCTTTTTTTGTAGCATTTCTCTGTATATGAATTGAGAATGGACAAGAGTAAACAGACATGGAGACTAACGCAAACACATTTAGAGCAAATTAAGCAGAGAACTGTGGGCAAAATTGTGAAATGCAAGCTACCTGTTGGACAAATTCATAGGCTATGCACTCCGAAGACAGACACAGGATTGAAGTATGCAGACTTACCCACACATCTCATTTATGTTCAATTTTGAATATTTCAGCAAACTTTCAGATTTTCTTGGTGTCAGATATATCCAGAATATGCAAGAAAATATTCTAGAGTAGCAAAAATAATGTTAGAGCCAACAGGGACAGTGAAGGACCCTTCAGGACTCTTCACTCTTAAGACCTCTCTAGGCAAAAAGGTATTCAAACAGTATGAAAAAATTTTATCTCCAGAACATAAGTAAACAACTTAGGTTAACACGGACAACTGGGAGTTCTAATTCTAGTCCTTAAAATATGCAGTCATGTGCCTCCAGTGTTTGACCATCCTCATGATAAAACAAACAAATCCTATTATCTAGTCAGAATTTTTCCCTGTTACAACATGTGCCTGCTGCCTCTTGTCCTTTCACTGCAGACGTCCAAGAGAAGCATGAGAATGCCTTCTCTACACTGTCCCATCTCACACCTGTAGACTATAGCAAGACATATCTCAACCTTCTCTTATCACTGAGCAAAACCAGCCCTCTCAGCCTCTCCTTGCGCATCACACATCCATATCCCTAGTCACCCTGGCAGTTGGACTTGCTCCAGGACATCAATGACTTCCTCATTCTGGGTAACCCCAGACTGGGCACAGGACTCCTGCTGCGGGCTCACAAAGGCTTAACAGAGAGGAAGATGCCCTTCCCTCAGCCTGCTGGCCACAGTCATTTTCACAGAGCCTGAGGTGTGGTTGGCCTCCCCTGCCACAACTCTAGGTCCTTCTCTGCAAAGCTGCTCTCCAGCCAGCCCATCCCAGCCTGTACTGCTCTGTAGGGTTACTCCACCCCAGGGCAGGCCTGTGCATCTGCTCCTGGTGAACTTCATGAGGTTCACATCAGCTCAGTTCCTCACCTGTCAAATCCTTCTGAGCAGCAGCCTGACTCTCCAGCTTCCACCCTGATCCAAGATCATCTGCATTCTGGCAAACACTGTGCTTCACTCCATCACCCAAGTTGTTAAGAGACATTCAACAGCTTTTGATCCTGCATTGACTCATCAGGGATGACACTAAAATATTGTTAACAGATCAGCTCTGTACTGCTGATTGCCACTTTCTGAGCCGTATGTTCCACATAGTTTTCCACTCAGCTTGTCATCCACCAGTTCAAATCACATCTCTCCAAACTGGCTACAAGGATACTACAGCAGACCGTGTAAAAGCCTTGGGAAAGTGAAGAAGTGGCAAGCACTGCTCTCCTCTTGTCCATAGTCAGTCATCTCACCAATGGTGGAGACCAGGATGGTCAGGACAGGTTTGCCCTTAATAAATCTACACTTTTGTTCTCAATCACGTTCCTGTGTTCCATGGGGATTTGCTCCATAGTTTTCCTGGAGAGCAAGGTGAGGCTGACCAGCCTGTACTTCCCTAAATCCTGCTTGCCTTTTCTGGAGATGAGTGGTTTCCCTTTTTCTGGGTAACAGGAAGCACGTCCTGCTTTGAGGAGGTTTCCCTGGAAGATAACCACCTTTTTCCCAAGTCGTTTTGCTCTCCATGGCTGTCTCCTGTGGGATCCTGCCAACCAGGTCCATAAAAAAAAAAAAAAAAGGAAAAATCTGCTTTCCTAAAACCAAAGACTAAATTACTGCTCATCCTTCTTGTCTGTCTCGATCTTAAATTCCACAATCTCATGGGCACTTCCACCAGCTATTGAAGACTGCTATTTATAGCAGGCCCAGCAGAGATCATCTCTAGCTGTCTTGTTAAACACTAATAACAAAACATTGTCCTCGATGCTCTCCAGAAATCTCCTGGATTGTTTATGCCTTTCTGTTTTGCCACAGGTATTGGGGTGGTTCAAGTGTTCCTTGAGTACCAGGACCTGTGATCACAGGGTTTCCCTAGACTTCTAAAAAAGGCTCCATCTACTTCACCAGGAAGTCTGCAGTAGACACCCACTATAACATCATCCACATTGATCTGACCTCTGTGCCTTACCCATAAACTCTCAACTGGCTCATACATTTCAGAGCAAAGCTCCATGCATTAAAGCCACTCCTTTGCATTGAGCACAACTCCTCCTCCTTGTGTTCCCATCTTGCCTTTCTAAAAGGGTCTGTATAAGACCATTCCGTGGCAACCATATCTCTCTAATTGCAGTGAGATCACAGCTCTGCAACTATGCATGGATTTCCTATGCTATGCGTATTCATGTACGGCACCCGAGATGGGCTTCAGTCATGTTACTTTCACAGGAAAGCTGTGAGAGCCTTCTCCATTGTGCTGTCAAATGCTAGAAACATACTCACTTTCCCCATGATTCCACTACTCTTGTGGGTTTGGTCACCATCTGTCAGTGAAACCAGTTTAAAGCCCATCTCAAAGGCAAACTTAAGCTGGTTGCCAAAGATACTTTTGGCTCCACTTTGTCACTGCTTCTCAGGAAGAAGAACATCAAAGATATCATAAAGGCCAAAGACAAAATGACAAAGGCCAAAGTGACACCAGCATCATACTCAGGTGTTAACCTGCAGGGTGCATGTGCTCCTACCCAAGCCTTTCTCTTTCACTGGAACGATTTAGGAGAGCACTACTTGGGCTCTCAGGCCCTTCACTCTCTCTAAGAACTCTTGATGAGCTTAAGGTCACCCCTCACAATGACATGGATGCCCATGCTGGGCAAGAAGAAGTCCTAGTCT
Organism: Pezoporus wallicus; assembly: GCF_028554395.1. Classification (NCBI taxonomy): domain Eukaryota; kingdom Metazoa; phylum Chordata; class Aves; order Psittaciformes; family Psittacidae; genus Pezoporus; species Pezoporus wallicus. The sequence continues at coordinate 124,128 of NW_026641738.1, read as the reverse complement.
CAGGTCCAGAGAAGCCTCATCAGACTCTCCACAGTACCCTAGATCTGACTGCCCAGAAAGAGATAAGCAGCCCAAGACATCAAGCCAAGACTGTAGATGGATGCCTCCATCCCCCACGGGAGAGAGCCTCCAGCCATAATCACCCATCACTTCCTCCCAGTGCTGACAACCAGTGATTCAAGCTCATCTGTCTCCAATACCTACCCTGACAGAACTTGCTCTTCCTCATCTGTTACCATGGCACTATACCTATCTTGTAAATGCACGTCTGCAGGCAGAGAATGAACCTGCCTTCTGTTGCCAACAGTCCCAAGCTTCCATTCCTCCTCATCTTGGGAGTCTCTATCCTCCACTTACATGAGCATAGCTTCTATCTGTCCCTTCTTCCGTGCAATGTGGGGTTTGTGCTCTTCTACTCTCTGCAAAGATCCTGTCAATCTCCTATTTCTGGTCCCTATGGCTATGCAGCCTGCTCATCTCCTGCTGCCACTTCACCTGGCAGCCTCACACTTTGATGGCAGCAGAACCCAGCAGATGAGGCCATCACCATGTTCTGCCCCAGGCTCAGGAAGAAGCACCAGTCACTCCCTGCTGCCCAGCATCTACCACATAATTCCTCTGGAGCTTGGGCCAGGATTCCACATTGCCAGGGCAGTTGCTCCAACCATGGCAGGAAAAGCACACTTTCAGGTGCCCACTCCAGCTGCCTCAGAGTGTTGGGTGCCTTCTGCACACCCTTTCATGGTGCATTAACTGCTAAGTCCTTGTTAGCCACTCCATGCCACAACAGCTTTGCAGTGATTTTAACTACTTTGGAAAGGAATGTGGGTGCAATAGAATAAAAAAAAGAAATTGAAAAGCTTGACACAGAGCAAAGTTATAATTTTCTAAACCACTAAAGCTAGAAATATTTCCTCTCTCTAAACATCAAAAACCTTTTACTGTTTGTTAAGGCAATTCTCTTGCTTTTTACAGATTTGTATTCTACCCAGTAGCAGCACAGTGGTATTTATCAGCATACAAAAGGCATGTCAACTCCTACTCTTCTCTTAGATAGCACTTAGCCTCAAAGACTCTCCACAGATAGTCCTATGACGTATCCCAGGATAAGGCAGTTTTAAAATAATTATGCAGAGGATGTGTTCCCATGCAAAACAACAAATAATCATTAAAGGACCTCCTGTCTTTCCAAGTTGCTTCTTTAAATACTCATTATACAAGCAAATGAGGTAAGAGAAGAAGCTGAGAAAATTGTAAGGCATTATTCCATGCATATAATTCTGCTTGCCTGAAGAGAAAAACCACATGATTTTTTTTCTCAAGCCACTGGATTTCAGCTCCTTATTTGAGTTAGGCGAGAATTTTCTCCTTTTAATGTTCATTTCTGTCCAAAAGCTGCTCTGCTCTTTCTAATTTGAGACCTCTCCAAGAGCTTTCTAGTTTTAAAGTAACCACCATTATCTACTGGTACAGAAAAGCTGAAGTTTTCTGGGCAAATGTTCAATATTACATGTGATTTCAGAGAGTGAAAAGGATGTAAATCAGCACTTATCCGCCTAAGACCGTCACATTGGTTCAGAAAAAGGACACACAGGCCTGCCCGCTATGAAAGTCATGGTAGCAAAGCTTTTTTCAAAATGAGACCTAATCTTAATGACTACATCTACTTTAACGTATTAGGAGAACTTTCTAGTTCCCGGTGCATGCCAAATAACTCCAATACAGCACTGAACTTCAACATGTCTTTCTGTGGAAGACGGAAAAAATCTTTGGTGTATACTACAACAGGATCACTGTTCAGATGATCAGGGAGAGCAAGTTAAGTCTGGATACAGCTTGTCAAGCTGCAGATAAAGCATTTTGTTGTCACCCTGTATGGCTTCTGAATAAGCACTTATAAAGAAGGATGCTCTTGTGGACTCCTTGTACAGCTTGTCTAACTGAATGCTTCCTATAAAAATGCTCTGTCTTCAGGGTCGTGAACAAGTTCTGCAGTGCCCTCATACTCTTTCATGACTAGAGAAACTAGAGGTTTGCATCCTGATGAAAAGTGGAAATGTGGTAATTGTGCTGCTTTTAGGGAAGAAAATTATTGGCATCAAATTTTGTTTCACCAAATGACAGAAAACAGAACATGAAGGAGCCTTCAGAGGTCAGACTCACTGTCGTGGTTTAAACCCAGTCAGGTACAGTCAGGTAACTTGTTCACTCACTCCCAGTGAGTGGTGCCGAGCTGACAACAATTGAGATCCGTGTCCGCCTCTCCCCCCCCCCCCCCCCCCCCCCCCCCCCCCCCGGGCTCTCCCCTTCCCCGCTTCCGGAGGAACGGGGAGGAGGATCGAGAGAGTGCAACTCCTACGGGTTGAGACAAGAACAGTCCAGCAACAAATCACCACCGCTACTATCAGCTAAAACAATGATAAGGGAAAATAACAAGGGAAGAAAATACGATACCACCAGCCAAGAAAGCGTGTTCCACCCGGAAGCCCCTGTCCTTCCGGGTAACCCCAGTTACCCCTCACCCCGGGCATGACGTGCTGTGGTATGGAATACCTCCCTGGCTAGCCCGGGTCAGGCGCCCCGTCTCTGCTTCCTCACAGCTTCCCCTCCTCCCTGGCAGAGCATGAGCCTCACAGAGTCCTTGGTCAGGGTAAACATCACTTAGCAACAACCGAAAACATCGGCTTCACCAACACTGTTCTCAAGCTAGAAGTCAAAACACAGCACTGCACCAGTTAACACAAAGGAAAAAACATGACTGCTACTGCTGAACCCAGGACATTATCCACCCCTTATTCCATACCATTCACGTTGTGCTCAGATCCCACATTTTCAATACACCATCGCTCTCCCACATATATACATCCATATACATACAGACCAAGAGGAAAAAATCATTTTCTTAGTGCATGGACCAATCCCTATAACGCTGCCGAGTCCATTCGGTCCATGATGTTCAAAGTTCATTCTCTGTTGGGATGATGGCTGGAGGGAAGTCAGGGCCAGTCGCTGGTGACCTGGAGACATCTAGTTGATGGGCTATAAAAGCATTACACAGCAGGCAACAGCATACAATTGAGTTCACTGGCTGTTTTCCCCTAAAATCAAAACCCCTTGAGGTATACATCGGACTTCCCCATCTTCCCGCATTACCCACCAAGTATATCCAGGTCCCTGAGCAAAAGCAATCCCACGAGTGGGTTTGCCTTTACCTGAAGCAGGAATAACCCAGACTGTTTTCCCCAGCAAATTCTTCATATGCACCACGGGAACTTTGTCCCCCTCTACAATATGTAAAAGTTCTGACTGGGCTGGGCCGGCCCTGTTGGCAGATCCTCTGGTGTTGACCAACCAGGTGGCCTTTGGTAAGTGTGTATCCCAATGCTTGAAAGTTCCCCCACCCATTGCTCTCAGTGTAGTTTTTAACAGCCCATTGTACCGTTCGATTTTCCCAGAGGCTGGTGCATGGTAGGGGATGTGATATACCCACTCAATGCCATGCTCTTTGGCCCAAATATCTATAAGGTTATTTCGGAAATGAGTCCCATTGTCTGACTCAATTCTCTCTGGGGTGCCGTGTCGCCACAAAATCTGTTTCTCAAGGCCCAGGATGGTGTTCCGGGCAGTGGCATGGGGCACAGCGTATGTTTCCAGCCACCCGGTGGTTGCTTCCACCATGGTAAGCACATGGCGCTTGCCTTGGTGGGTTGGTGGCAGTGTGATATAGTCAATCTGCCAGGCCTCCCCATATTTATGCTTCAACCATCGTCCTCCATACCAAAGAGGCTTTAACCGCTTGGCTTGTTTAATTGCAGCACATGTTTCACACTCATGAATAACCTGGGCAATAGTGTCCATTGTTAAGTCCACCCCTCGGTCACGGGCCCATCTGTATGTTGCATCTCTGCCCTGATGGCCTGAAGTGTCATGGGCCCACCGGGCCAAAAATAATTCACCTTTATGTTGCCAATCTAAGTCCATCTGAGCCACTTCAATCTTAGCCGCTTTATCCACTTGTTGGTTGTTCTGGTGTTCCTCAGTGGCCCGACTCTTGGGTACATGGGCATCTACATGACGTACCTTCACCACCAGGTTCTGCACCCTGGCAGCAATATCTTTCCACAGTGCAGCAGCCCAGATGGGTTTACCTCTGCGTTGCCAGTTGCTCTGCTTCCATTGCTTCAACCACCCCCACAGGGCATTTGCCACCATCCATGAGTCAGTATAGAGATAAAGTACTGGCCACTTTTCTCGTTCAGCAATGTCCAGGGCCAGCTGGATGGCTTTCACCTTGGCAAACTGACTCGGTTCACCCTCTCCTTCAGCAGTTTCTGCAACTTTTCGTCCAGGACTCCATACAGCTGCCTTCCATCTCCGATGCTTTCCCACAATACGGCAAGAGCCATCAGTAAACAAGGCATACTGCTTTTCACTTTCTGACAGTTTATTATATGGTGGGGCCTCTTCAGCGCGCACCACCTCCTCCTTTGGTGACATTCCGAAATCTTTGCCCTCTGGCCAGTCCATGATGACTTCTAGAATGCCTGGATGACTGGGATTTCCTATTCGAGTTCGTTGTGTAATTAGTGCAGCCCACTTACTCTATGTAGCATCAGTTGCATGATGTGTAGAGGAGACCCTGCCTTTGAACATCCAGCCCAGCACGGGCAGCCAGGGTGCCAGGAGGAGCTGTGCTTCAGTGCCAATCACTTCCGAAGCAGCTCGAACCCCTTCATAGGCTGCCAGTATCTCTTTCTCAGTTGGGGTATAGCTGGCCTCAGATCCTTTATATCCCCGACTCCAAAAGCCGAGGGGTCAACCTCGAGTCTCCCCTGGAGCTTTCTGCCAGAGGCTCCAGGTAGGACCGTTCTCCCCAGCTGCAGTGTACAGTACATTTTTTACATCTGGTCCGGTCCGGACTGGTCCAAGGGCTACTGCATGAACTATCTCGCGTTTAATTTGCTCAAAGGCTTGTTGCTGCTCAGGGCCCCATTTAAAATCATTCTTCTTCCGGGTCACATGATAGAGAGGGCTTACAATTGAACTGTAATTTGGGATGTGCATTCTCCAGAACCCCACTGCACCCAAGAAAGCTTGCATTTCTTTCTTATTAGTTGGTGGAGACATTGCTGTTATCTTGTTGATCACATCTGTGGGGATCTGTCTACGTCCATCTTGCCATTTTATTCCCAAAAATTGAATCTCCTGTGCAGGTCCCTTGACCTTACTCCGTTTTATGGCAAAACCGGCTTTCAGCAGGATTTGGATTATTTTCCTCCCTTTCTCAAAGACTTCTTCCGCTGTATCGCCCCACACAATAATGTCATCAATGTATCGCAGGTGTTCTGGAGCTTGCCCCTGTTCCAGTGCAGTCTGGATCAGTCCATGGCAAATGGTAGGGCTGTGTTTCCACCCCTGGGGCAGTCGGTTCCAAGTGAACTGGACACCCCTCCAAGTAAAAGCAAACTGTGGCCTGCACTCTGCTGCCAAACGAATGGAGAAAAATGCATTGGCAATACCAATCGTGGCATACCACTTGGCTGCCTTTGACTCTAGTTCATACTGAAGTTCTAGCATGTCCGGTATGGCAGCACTCAATGGTGGTGTGACTTCATTCAGGCCACGATAGTCTACTGTTAGTCTCCATTCTCCATTAGACTTTCGCACTGGCCATATGGGGCTATTGAAGGGTGAGCGGGTCCTGCTGATCACCCCCTGACTCTCCAGTCTACGGATCAGCTGATGGATGGGAATCAGGGAGTCTCGGTTGGTGTGATATTGCCGCCGGTGCACTGTTGTGGTCGCGATTGGCACTTGTTGTTCTTCAACTTTCAGCAACCCCACAGCAGAGGGATCTTCTGAGAGACCAGGCAAGGTGGACAGCTGCTCAATTTCCTCAGTCTCCAAAGCAGCAATACCAAAAGCCCACCGGTACCCTCTTGGGTCTTTGAAGTACCCTCTCTTGAGGTAGTCTATGCCGAGAATGCATGGAGCCTCTCGACCAGTCACAATAGGGTGCTTTTGCCATTCCCTTCCAGTCAGGCTGATTTCAGCCTCCAGCACAGTCAACTCTTGGGATCCTCCTGTTACTCCAGAAATACAGATGGGTTCCACCCCTTGACAGCTTGATGGCATCAGGGTACACTGTGCACCGGTATCTACTAGAGCCTTATACTTCTGTGGGACTGATGTGCCAGGCCATCTGATCCACACAGTCCAGTAAATCCGATTGTCCCCTACCTCCACCTGGCTGGAGGCAGGGCCCCTCTAATGGTCGTCACAGCATTGGACACTTAAGTCGTGTTGAAAGGGATTATTCTTCATTATCACAGGAGCTGGAGTAAAATCAGCTCTTCCACTCCATCTGGGAAACTGCTCACCAGAGACTGAAGCCGTAGCTCTCATGGGACAATCAGTCTTGGCCCTTGCTCCCCTCTTCAGTTCACTCACCCGTTCCTCCAAAGCTGAAGAAGGTTTTCCATCGCACTTTGTCATGTCTTCTCCGTGATCCAGCAGGTAAAACCATAGGGTACCCCGTGGTGTATACCTCCTGTATCTCCTCTCTTGAACAATAGGACGCCTTTTGTTAATAGCTGAGACGTGTGTTGGTACACGTGAGGAGCTGGATAAATCAGATAGATCGTCCCTCAATTGTTTGAGGTCCTGGGACAGTTTTTCCACAGCTGAGATGATGGAAGGGGTGAGGTTGTCTTCGAACTCTCGGAGTTTATGAACCATTTCATCCACTGTTAGTGGTACTATGTCATTCCAGGTCACTGTTGCCAATGAATGGGCATATGATGACGGTGCATTCCGTGTAAGTTTTCGCCACATGGGTCGTGTACATTCAACTTCATCTGGATCTATAGGTGTATCCCCGTTATTCGGCTTGATGTGATAGATCATCTCTACGATGGCCGATTCCCTCAGAGACTGGATGCCTTTGTCTATAGTAGTCCACTTGGCCGAATGACTCGTAACATCGTCCTTGTATGGAAACCTTTCTTTCACAGCTGCCAAGAGCCTCCTCCAAAGGCTGAGGGACTTTTTCTCTCTTGCGATTGCTTTGTCAATTCCCCCTTCTCTAGCAAGTGATCCCAGCTGCTTGGCTTCTGTACCTTCTAGTTCGTGACCATCGGCCCCATTGTCCCAGCATCGGAGTAACCAGGTGATGATGTGCTGCCCTGGTTGACGGGTAAAATCTTTTTGCATATTCCGCAGCTCGGTTGAGGTCCGAGGTCGAGAAGTTACCTCTTCTTCTTCTTCTTCATCATGTGATGATGACTCCTGATCAGATTCTGGACCGGGTGGTGAATTCATTGGTTCTTCATCTCGCTTCACCCTTTTTGCCTCCTTTTTGCTTGTTCTCTTCCGTACAGGGGCAACTGATATTGGTACGAATTGGTCCTCTGGTTTGGCTGCAGTGATTATCACTGTGGTTTGAGTAGCGACTGTACTTGTTGCTGGGGGTGGTGTAGCTACTGTGCTTGGAGCTGGGGTAACCGCGCTGTCTGTTGCAGTTGAAGTTTGAGCAGCTGCTGTACTTGCCACTGGGGTAGCTGCGCAGTTCATTGCAGCCAAAGTTTGAGTAGCGACTGTGCTTGTCGCTGGGGTTGGTGCAGCTGCTGTGCTTGGAGCTGGGGTAACCGCGCTGTCTGTTGCAGTTGAAGTTTGAGCAGCTGCTGTACTTGCCGCTAGGATAGCTGTGCTGTTCATTGCAGCCAAAGTTTGAGTAGCGACTGTCGCTTTGCCCTCAGATCCGCCGACATTCTTTTCCTTTTGAAGGTGCTGGATAGTGTTGAACAAGGCCCTGTAAGCATAGGCCAAGCCCCAGCACGTTGCCGTGATTTGTCCATCTCTGGTATGGCCAGAATGACCACACACCTCATTTAAGTGTTTTACTAATTCTTCTGGATTTTGCAGTTGTTCGGTAGTGAAATTCCAAAGTACTGGAGGGGCCCACTGACCTAGATACTTGCCCATACTATCCCACACACCCTGCCACTCATGGCTGTCCAGCCTCAGGGAAAATCTCTCGGTCCTCCTGCATCGTCGTTTGACCCCAGACAAGACCCAAACCTGAATCTGCTTAACTCTTGAAATCAGTAGTGGGCAAAACACACTCTGTATGTGTGTTAGCATGGTGATTCCCATCACCATCAGCAAACAAATCTCAACAGCATTAAAAGGCCATTCAAAAAATTCAAAACTCTCAAATGTAAATGGTCTGGGGGGACGACTGGGAGGGTAAAAGGATGTCTCATTCACAGGTTGAGCACCTGAGGAGGAGAAAAAAGATGTGTAATTGCTAAGCACCTCCATCATATACCTCCCAAAGTATAAAGGTGGTGACCACACTGGGAACATAAGCCAGATCAGTTTCATGATCAATGATTCTATTGTATTACAAGTCATTACCATAAAGTACAATGGGATAAAAACCTTAGCCCAAGCCCCACACTTGAAAAACACTAATACAGCAAATACCGGATGGACGTAAGATATGATATACTGAAACTGTGAGATCAAGAGGAACAACCTTGAGAGCCAATAAATCAGCATTGTGACGAGTGACTATCAATCCAGTCAGATCTGTCGTTATCTCAACCCTTCGTGCCCCACGTTGGGCGCCAAAAAGAACTGTCGTGGTTTAAACCCAGTCAGGTAACTTGTTCACTCACTCCCAGTGAGTGGTGCCGAGCTGACAACAATCGAAGTCCGTGTCCGTCCCCCCCCCCCCCGCACCAGGGCTCTCCCCTTCCCCGCTCCCGGAGGAACGGGGAGGAGGATCGAGAGAGTGCAAGAACAGTCCAGCAACAAATCACCACCGCCGCTACTATCAGCTAAAACAATGATAAGGGAAAATAACAAGGGAAGAGAATACGATACCACCGGCCAAGAAAGCGAGTTCCACCTGGAAGCCCCTGTCCTTCCGGGTAACCCCAGTTACCCCTCACCCCGGGCATGACGTGCTGTGGTATGGAATACCTCCCCGGCTAGCCTGGGTCAGGCGCCCCGTCTCTGCTTCCTCACAGCTTCCCCTCCTCCCTGGCAGAGCATGAGCCTCACAGAGTCCTTGGTCAGGGTAAACATCACTTAGCAACAACCGAAAACATCGGCTTCACCAACACTGTTCTCAAGCTAGAAGTCAAAACACAGCACTGCACCAGTTAACACAAAGGAAAAACATGACTGCTACTGCTGAACCCAGGACACTCACCCCTTTTCCCAGGCTGTCCGACTGCAGCTAGAAAAAGAGGTAACACAGATAATCACCAGTCTTACTGTAGCCATGGGATTACATAGTTATAGACAGCTGGAGAGTATTTATTTCTACTTAAGGACTGATCTAATTCACCTTCATTACAGAACTGAAGTGTAATGCTGGTTGTGTCACACTAGGGAGCTGAAACCAATGAGCAGAAATTTAGTCAATATGGTATCTCTAACCATAAAAAGTCTTCAGAATTTTTGATGCACTCAAAATACTATTACTGGAATCAAAATACTGTGTTCAAGAGCCAAGTCACTACTTAAAATGATGACAGCTCTCCATGCAATTGTTGTGGGTTAACCTTAGTAGGCAGTTAAGCCCCATACAACCACTCATTCTCTCCCCTTCCAGTGAGACTGTGGAGAGAATCAGAAGGGTAAAAAAGACAAAACTTGTGGGTTGAGATAAAGACAGTTTAATAAGTGAAGCAGAGGCGTGTGTGCAAACAATGCAAAATGAGGAATTCAATTACTAATTTTCATTGTCAGGCAGGTGTTCTGCAATCCCCAGGAAAGCTGAGCTTCATCATATGCAACAGTGATTTGGAAAGCCAAACACTGCTCCCCCTTCCTCCTTCTTCCCTCAGCTGCTATTGCTAAGCACATATGGTCTGGGATAGCCCTTTGGTCAGTTGGGGTCAGCTGTCCTGTCTATGTCCCCTCCCAGCTTCTTGTCCATCCCTAATCCACTCGCTGGTCGGGTGGGGTGAGGAACAGAAAAGTTCTTGATGCTGTGCAGCCACTGTTCAAAAATAACTAAACCATGGTGTTGTGGTTTAAGCTCAGTGGGCAACTCAGCCATGCAGCCTGCTCTCTCACTCCCCACCCTTTCCTCCCCCTGCTCCCAGAGGGATGGGGAGGAGAATCAAAGGAATGTAACTCCCACGGGCTGAGATAAGAACAGCCCAGTAACTAAGGTATAACACAAACCACTACTGCTACCACCAGTAATAATAAGGGAAATAACAAGGGAAGAGAATACCTGCCGACCGATACCCAGCCCGACCCGAGCAGTGATCTAGCCCTTCCAGGTAACTGCCCCCAGTTGCTATACTGGGCATGACGTGCTGTGGTATGGAATACCTCTTTGGCTAGTTTGGGTCAGCTGTCCTCCCAGCTGCTTCCTCCCAGCTTCCCCTCCTCTCTGGCAGAGCATGAGACTGAGAAAGTCCTTGGTCAGATTAAACATTACTGAGCAACAACTAAAAACCTTGGTGTTATCAGCGTTGTTCCCAGGCTGAAAAGTCAAAATCACAGCGCTGCACCAGCTACTAAGAACGAGAAAAATGACTGCTACTGCTGAACCCAGGACACACGGGTTCTCAGCATTGCTTTGGTCACAAGTCCAAACCACAGCACCATAGGAGCTGTTATGAAGAAAATTAATTCTGTCCCAACCAAAACCAGTGCATCAAGATAGAAAGACAGCAACTGCACTTCTCCATAAGCACACCCTCCTGAATAATTAGCAAAAGCAGCAATGACAGGTATAGGGGTATAATGTACAGTGATATACATGAAAGCAAAAATATCTAAAAGAAGGGAGGAGGTAAGGAAGTGATATATAAGAAAAGGAGATGGAAAAGTACGTGGAACATGGAACTAGGATCACACACAGGACTTCACAGAGCAGCCAACCTTAGCAAATCAAGAGCATGTTATTCAGGCACATAAAACCTTCAACTCCAATGCTGTGGACTCATAAACATTGTAAGAGTGTTGCAATGCATTAACTTTAGAAAGCCTCAGCCACACAGCTAGGAATAGTAAGACATCTATTGACAGCAAAAATTAAATAAAACAGCATGCTGATGGTGATGTTATTAATGACAGAAAACATCATCCAGTGAAATTAAATCACTTCAAACCACACAGATGTTAAACTACTAGATATTTCCATGTCCATAAGAAAATACCATTATAAACAAAACAGCAAAATGATGAAACAGAACACCTCAAGGCCTCAGAAGTCTTTAATATTAATAATCTTTCTAAGAGCAAACAACAGACTGACAAACAGCTCACCTAGTTGATCGTTTCCATCACTATTTCTCCTCGAAAGACCTCAGCTCATCCCTTACTTCTGCAAACCAGCTGAACCGTGCCACCTGGTGGATTCCAGAAACACAGCTCATCATTCATTACCAACTGCTCTCATCAGCAAAGAGGGAGGGCCAGGCAGCGATGTGCAATTTGCAGCCCTTGCTTGGGGTTAGTTTTTGACACAAACCAAATAAACCAAAAAGCCTTTCATGATTGAATTCCAGATTGCGGGAAGCGTACAGCCTGCTAGCAGCAGTAGCAGTACTGGTCAGGTGATCACTGCAATGCCATGGGAGCTTCCCAGCAGCAGAACATTCCTGAGCTCTGCACAGCTAACAGTCCCATTCCTCTGCTGCCAAGAGGTGAGCAGTGGCTTTTCATCAATGCTGCTGAAGCTTAGGTCTGCGGATTTCTCAGGGCTCCCATGTCTCCTGCTGATGAACTGGAAGCAGGGAGCTGGTTAGGGCCATAGCAACCCATAGCAGTCCCGGGTCCACCAGCCTTGGGCCGCTCTCGGGAACAAACTCCCCCTAAAAAGCACTGTTCCAGCTGTACCATCAGGAAGAGAAGACACATCAAAAAGACCAATGAGGTCTGTCCAGAGACTTCACATGGACAGTTTAGGACACCAGGAGTGGATATAATAGGAAAGCTGTGAGATTTCTGCTTTCTGCTGAGATGGAATTATTTCTCCCCATAGCAGCCCTCAACAGGGCTGTGCTTTTATTTTCTCCCCACCTTGTAGTGTTGGGGAGGGGAGTGATAGAGCTACTCGGTGGGCACCAGATGTCCAGCCAAGGTCAACCCACCACAGTACTTTTTGGTGCCCAGTGTGGAGCTTGAGGATTTTCAGGTTGGGATAGTGATTGGGAGAGATAACAGGCAAAATATAGAATCATAGAATAGTTAGGGTTGAAAAGGAGCTTAAGATCATCTGAGGAATTTCTGTTGTAATTGTGGTGAAGGAACGAGTGGTGGATTGCCTGTGTATGTTGCCCACTTCTGTCCAATGTTATGATGATATTTTGATTTTCGGGTGGGGAATACTTTTTCTTTGGCAGGACCTGTGGTCCCATGGAGAGAGGAACCCGCATTGGAGCAGGTTTGCTGCAGGACTTGTGGCCCTGCTGGGGACCCACCCTGGAGCAGTTTATGAAGAACTGTAGCCTGTGGGAAGGACTCATGTTGGAGTTTGTGGAGGACTGTATCCTGTGGGAGGGACTGGAGCGTGGAAGGATGTGAGGAAGAAAGAAGCAGCAGAGACAACGTATGATGAACTGACCACAACCACCATTCCCCATCCCCCTGTGCCGCTGGGGGAAGAGGTAGAGTTCAGAAACAGAGTTAAAACTGGGAATGGGGGTGGGTCTGGGTGGGTGTGCTTTTAATATTTGGGTTTATTTCTCATTATCCTACTCCGGTTTGATTGGTAATAAATTAAACCCATTTCCCCAAGTCAAGTCTGTTTTGCTGATGACGGTAATTGCTGAGTGATCTCTCCCTGTCCTTATTTCAGCCCATGACCCTTTCATTGTATTTTCTAATCCCCTGTCAGTGGAAGAGGGCAATGATAGAGTGGCTTTTGTGAGCACCTTGCCATGATTAACCCACCACAACTGGGCATGCTGCTGATACAAGCAACAAACCTCAAGGTTCTTCTGAAACTCTCCAGTTCTCCCCTGCACTGACAGAGTTGGCTGGGTTACTTAAGTGCACAACTGCAGGCAGTGGTGGGAAACTCCCAGATCTGGGATAACCATACAGATAACCCTAACAAATGTTTGTGTTACACATGCACCATACATGGAAGGGACCATGCATAGACAAGCACTGAATATATACAGATCAAAATGAAAGACAGTCTTTATCCAAGGGAAAACAGATTTCATGAGTGAGAGAAAAGACAGGTAACCAGAAGGTGCAGTGTCCAATGCTCACTTCTTTGAATGTTCTCACAGTGACTGCAAGCTTCATTGCAAAGGAGGGCTTTAATTACAGACCTTACAGCAGTTCAGGATGTGTGTTTACAGGTGTTTTAGAAATACCTCCCAAATAACAGGGCACAGCACAAGTTATGCATGCAGGTACAAATCAAACACCTGGAATCTGGCCTTCAAGCTGATCAGAAACATTCTCATAGAATCATAGAATAGTTAGGGTTGGAAAGGACCTTAAGATCATCTAGTTCCAATCCCCCTGCCATGGGCAGGGACATCTACCCTAGACCATGTCACCCAAGGCTCTGTCCAACCTGACCTTGAACACCGTCAGGGATGGAGCATTTACCACTTCTTTGGGCAACCCATTCCAGTGCCTCACCACCCTCACAGTAAAGAACTTCCTCCTTATACCTAACCTAAAATTCCCCTGTTCAAGTTTAAACCCGCTGCCCCTTGTCCTATCACTACAGTCCTTAATGAAGAGACCCTCCCCAGCATCCTTATAAGCCCCCTTCAGGTACTGGAAGGCTGCTATGATAGTCTGTTATGTATAGCCTACAGCAGAAAACATTCTGTGAGAAGAGGTGGGTTTTAAGAGCTTTGAGTATTTGAGCTTTGAGTCTTTTCTTGCTGCTAAGGAGAGAAGAGAGAAGACAGTTTTGGTGTGACCTACAGGCTAAGAAATTGATTTAAATTTATTTTCCATGGTAAAGATTGAAATTATTTGAACTTAATACACGGGAATTGTCAGAGTGGTTGGGAGAAGACTGCATCAAACTGGAAGTGCAGTTCACAGACAAACAAGAGAGCCCAAATCTGCAATACCATGAGACACCAATTCAGAGAAAAGCTGAACTAAAAAAATTGTCATCAAGACGTCATTATTTACAGAGATGAGATGACATATTACAGAGATTTACAGTGCTTGAAGGTAAAGCCAGCATAGCTTGGTCATTCTGCTGCTGAATCAGAATTCCTTGTATTCTTGTCATGATGTACTTGAAGAGATTCAATGAGAAGATAGAGACCCAAAAACTGAGGCTGAGTTTCAGAGCCACATGTTCAAGGACAGGATCAGGAACATATTGTTAAGTCATTTTAGCTTCATATGTACAGCAACACCCACAAAAGGTATCAGACAACCAATCTGTGCCCATAGATGTTCTTTGAGCTCCTGCCATGAGACATGGTGACCACAACCTATGCAGATCCAGTCAACCTGACAGCTTGCAAAACATGGCAGGCACATCCTGTCACCAGACAAAGCAATAATTACGTAAGTCTATTACATGTAATAACAGTATTGGGAACCTGAAAATCAATCACATCCTGACACTGACGGGGATCTTCAGCCCAAAGGCTCTTTGGTGCTAATAATTTTGAATTAGTTTCATTTAACTGAGTCACCACTTTCCTTCATAATATAGTTATGAAGCCTAAGCATGCAAAGAGAGCAAAAAACCACAAGCTCCTCCTTTTTATTCTACATGCCAAAACTCCTATCACTCTTTCACAACAGGAATTATTTTGTCAACTCTGAAAGAGATTAGTTTTATCCTTCAACAGTAGCTAGCTCCAGTTCATACCATCTCCTTGGTTACAGTAAGCAACAAAAAATGGTTGCATATAATCAGTTAAAGTGCACAAACTGCAGATTATCATCACGATCGAGCACAACTATGTTGTTTCTTTCAAACTCTCCAAGCTCATCTTAGCACAGCCAATTGTTTTCTTTCATCATAAGATACATTTGTAAATTCTTCAAAACAGTCCAAATTCATCCAAGCTGCTGCTTGTACCAAACCAGTCCTAAGTGGGCTTGATCCATCGCCAGCATCCTTAGATGCCACCATAACACATTTTCAGTGAACACGCACTTGAGAAACACTTTTTGTAGATCCTTTCCACTAACTTGGTTTCATTATTCTAGTTTTCATTGCACTGTTTATGCTTAAACCTCTAACCCATGCTAACAGCCCTGTAAAATAACACACCTGACCCCTCATCCCAGGGAACTGTGTCTTTGCGTTTTCACTGAAAAACCAAACCTACTTCCTTCCACCTTCTCCATTATGGCCCCTCAGGCCCCTCATTACAGCCTGGCTCACCTCCCCTCGCTGTCTCTTTGACTGTGGCCCTACCAGTGCCACTCTTTGCACCAGAAAGGACCTTCCAGCCAGATCGCCTCCACATCAGCTGGACGGAAGTGCTTGGAAGCAGACTCATAGCTGGTCCTGAATATATCAGAGTTACCTGTGAGAAACAAGAGTACTTCCAAAGAAACCCAGAGAAGAATTGAAAAGCACCTCCCCTTACACTTCAGCATATGTGAAACACCTCCCCTCTCCTTATTACCCTCCATACCCATGGGACAGATCGCGTATAGTGCCAGGGACACTAAGGAGCAATGCAGTAACAACTGAAGGTGTTTGTCTGCCGCAAGCCACAGCCCAAAGGTTGACGCTCATGAGGGCTGTGGGCTCCCACAGGTAAAGCGTCGAGATCACTCCACTCTGGTAGGGCTCGGCATGCTTTGATTAAGAGCACTTAAAACACCAAGCCACCTGGAAGCGGTTAAAAGCCCGCGGACAGACGCACAGAAACACCTGAGCCCGGGGGAGCCGCCGTCTGTACCTCGTGCACTCCCGCACCCCCGTCACGAACCACAGGGCGTTGCGGTACCGGGACATGGTGGCGGTACCAGGATGTGGTGTCGGTGCCGCCACAGAGGTGCTCGCCCCTCTTCGGCCCTTATGTAAGGCGCCCGGACGGGACCAGTCCTGCCTGCCCACCGTCACTATTGCCGCCTGGGTTTATCAGCAAGAGACAGTGTGAGGGACGGTGTTGTGTGAATGTGCAGGGAGTTGTGCCTCCTTCATCCCCCATAGCAGTTTGTGGGTTGGTGTCTCTTATCCCTTCCATTTCCCTCTTTCTTCATTCACCAGCAAAGAAAGGTGGCTGCTGTTAATCACCGAGCCTGGGTGCCTCCAGCCAGCCTGGCATTCAGCCCCTGGGTGCATTAGCCGCTACCATGCTGGAGACTGCTGTACCTGGTGAAGGTGATGGCTGAGGAAGGAAGGACGGAAGGAAAGTTTTCGAGGGCTTCTGCTGGGAGCAGATGCTGCTGCCAACCAAGCCAGGGCAGGAAATGGGGTGTCATGTTTTGGGAATGGGAGCAGTGCTACAGGACCTGAGCCTGCACCCTCTGCTCTGGAAAGCTGTCAAAGGGATACTCTTGCAGAAACATAACCAGGTGTGTTGGGCCACACCAAGTACCATTTCATGTAATAAATAAACCTGTTAAATTCCTGGCTATTGCATTAGAGGTAGTGAAATTTAAAATGTTGTTTCAATTCCGCTGGTATGTGTGTTGGAGCTACAAAGCCCAAGAGGATCACTTAGAGTTGCACAACTGGACAGCCCATATTAGCCATGAGAAATTGTCATTGTAGGTATAATTATGTTTTAAGTACGTTAAAGGACTATGCATTTAAAAAATTCAGTATGCAAGCTGGATAAATTCATGTCTTTTATGTGGTATGCAGGGCAACATGCAGAGAAGCTACTTTGGGAGCCAGGTTTCAGTAGCAGAGATAGGGCAGGATTGAGAATATTTGTCCTTTTTGACCCTGTACGTTAGCCTGATACTTCTTTTTTCTAAATCTCTTCACGCTGGCAAAGGCCTCATACTAAAGTCTTCCACTTTCTCAGCATGTTGTGTGAGTACTAGGCTCACACAAAAGGTACTTCCCACTATCAAGTTAAACCTTTTGAACTCAGCACTGCCCACTGGTACTGGGTGTTCTGTGAGAAATCAGTTTCCATAGGGCAAAGACACACATTTTCACAGTGATATTTTCTTCCATTCAGAGACCAGCTAAATGTCACCTTTGCATGAAACCTGAAAATGCTTGTTCTTATTAAAACAGTTGAAAGAATTTATTTAAAACCAGCAGCCTGAGTCACTTTAAACTGATTTTGTTCTTGGAGTTTGTGACTGAAGCATTCCTAAACAATTAATCCTGGGTCTGATGTTCGAAATGGAGACTTCTGGCCCAGAAAGGAACAGCTTGGAAATAGTATGAGTGGCAGAATGCTATATGCTATAATGGAAAATGAATGGCAGCCTGAACTACAGTACATTCTATAATGTCTGTAAGTATATAACTGTGGGCTATAGGAGCTGTATGGAAATAGTTTTGTGATCATCATCTACAACATGCAATTAGCAGCCTAAACTGTACAGCCTAGGCTGCTATAATGATGTTAGATAATCGCACTCACTGTGAACAGAGCAGATGTTCAGCTTGTGTGAGTCCTGCTTACAGGCTGAGATAATATTCCCTCTTCCCATTTTCAGTCCCTTGACCTGCTAGCCCTTCTGCTTCTCCTTTTCCCTCACAGCCTGTGCAAGTCTGTCTGGTTACTTTCCTCGAACCCTGGCTCAGGGAAAATACACAGCAGGGAAAAAACAGATAATTCTGTGGGTATGCCTGCTGCTATGAGTACCCAGGCAGAAAACTGCAGTGCTGCCTCACATTTCCATGCTAGTTAGAGAATGCCTCACCTTGGGCTTTGTAACCCTCAGTGCAAGCCCCATACAGAATAAAAACCCTGTAGAAGTTCCTGTGAATAAATGCAATAAGCCAGGTTGTGCCTTATTCCCTTATAATGTTTACATTTACCCTTTATTACATTTCTGCATTTCTTTATCGTGGAGACTGTGGCTTAGTACAAGCAAGTTTGTCATTTCAGTCTTTTTCTCATAAACTGGGGGCACACCCCTGCAGTCTGCTGACCTCTGAAAGTAAATGAGGTGTACACAGACACAGAATTCCTTGAAGGCTAAACCATCTGGTCACTAATCAGCAAGGTGTTAGTGCATCCCTGAAGTGCTAACCAATGAGTATGCATGGCAGAAGCTGGCCATGAGTCAAACATAAAAATATGTTAGAGCAGCTCATAATATTGGGGGGTTTAAGCAGTAATGGCCAATTACACCATATTATTTTTATTAATGTTAGAGAAGATAAGATTGTTAGGAAAACATCTGAATGTAGGGTTAGGAACCAGCACCACTCTGGTAAATACACAATTTTCTCTGAGAACATTACATAAATAGGGTAGCACCACTACCGTGTTGTTAGCCATACCCTTCCAACAGACACCATTTTCATGAGATTTTGTAAACACTGAGAAATGATGCCCTTGCCAGAGTGCAACAATCCCTGAACACACTCAGCTGAGAGTTTTCTGCTTAGAAACACTTGTTTTTTCCATAATGAGGGCCTGCGCTTGACCCAGAAAGGAGTCATCACAGCACTCTCTCTGAACAGAGCCACGTCAAAAGCAAGCAGTTGCAGACTGCCCTAGACTGACAGCTAGATGTTTCTGCAACCTCTTTTCACCCCCTGTGATGTTTTGCTTTTGTATTGTTCCAGAGGCAGGAGACTGTAGAGTTTGTGTGAGTGCTCTTTGCTAACCCAGCCATAACAGGGATGAGGCAGTATGGCTTGTGTGCAGCAGGAAGGTAAGACGTAGTTTTGTGGGCCTGCCTCACAGTACTGTCAAGGGCAAAATTTCTGCCTACATCAGGAGTTTTGGCTGTACATTGCCTTTTGTACTGAATCCTCCACTGATGCACCCTGTTAGCTGGATTAGAATCCATTCTGGAGGTTTGGAAATTTGGAAACTTGCAGCTTTTGTTTTCTTTCATGATTGTTACTTGCTTAGCATCAAACTCTGATAGGACACTGCTCTGAATGGCAGGGATTCTTTTAAACAAGGAATTCTCATGGACTGGCAGCCAAAATCTCAGATAGTTACCACAGCCAGCAACTGACATGTATGTGTAGCCTGGCTTCCCTATGGAAGGAGCTGGATCAAGAGAGCCACAGTTCTGTTGAGCTCCTGGCATTTCCCTCATCTGAGCACAGAACAAAATAGCTTCGCCCTGGCTAAACACAACCAAGTGTTCACCCTTGATAAAACATACTGAAGTTAACTGTTCCCCTTGAGGACTATAACATTCCAGGTGTATCTATGCTATCAAATAACTCATAGCATATTCCCAGATTGCAATCCTCTTATCGCCTATAGTAGGTAAACAAATGTTGACGCCTAGGCACTCTTGAAGTATTAAACAGATGGTTCTGTCCAAAAGATCCTTGGGTGGATAGTTTATTCAACGAATCGTTGGTTCCCAAACACTATGGATGAGACTGCACAGCTTGACTTTGCATTGGTGATCTTGCATTCAAGTAGATGCATTTACCAGTGCAGAAATAGCCCTGAAGTCTGTTATGCAGGCTGTCCATCAATGCAGATAATGCTCAAGGCAAATCAAAAGTCTGGAGTGTTGTGACTGAGAGCTTTCAGGTATTATGATTTTTCATACAGTAAGGAATTGAGAATCTCAGTATTTTCTTAAGATACAAGAGCTGATGAAAAATCCCTCTCTGGCCCCCAGCTGGACTAACATGAAAAACACACCTTAGACTGGACCCATCTTTGTACCAGTCAAAGAGTAAGGAGTTTTAAGCAAAGTTTTAATTGCCTCCCAACACAGAAGTTGAAAATACTGATTGCTGTTCAGGGCTGTGTGTTTCAGCATGTTTTGTATTTTCTTCCCAGGAGACAGATCTAAAAAGGTAGAGTACTTGAGCTGAAAAGCAATTACATATTATACAAGATGTTTAAGAGCAGCTTCAAGGCCATCTTGGCAATCTCTTTTATTATCCTTTATTTAAGAGAGAGTAGAGACTAAGATCTCTGTCTTAAGGACAACTGTTCCCTTTGCTTGCCTCCTACCAGAGAGCTGGCAGGCTGTTGTGCATTCTCTCCTTTCCTTGCAGTTACCAATTTTCTAATTAAGTCTCTGTGCCTGCCCCCATTAAATCAATCAGAATGTCACCACTGTTTGCAGTGGGAACAGGATTTAAGGGCCAGATCTGCAGGAAAGCTCAGCGTCTATAATGGTGGCCAGGATTTCAAAGGAAGCGGCAATCACATGCAAGCCACTGTTGCTGTGAGAGCCTCTCCCGACCCTGCATTTGCCGTGCTGGCCTCAGCTTTGGGTGCAAAACACTTGAAACCTCCAGCTTTAGAAGCTAGCACTGCCCCAGTGAGCGCAGTAGCAATTAAGAGCTGTCAGCAGCCTCAGGAGAGGCAGTCGGCTCTCCTCCTTTCCCTGGCTGAAGCAGAGGGTTTGGCAAGTGGTTGAAGAGGAACATCCAGGCCCTGAGGTCCCAGGGACATGCTTGAAGTGTTTCTGCTAGGAGCAGGGTGAGAGAAGCAAAGCTGCTCATCCTGAACTCAGAGAGGGGTCAACGTTCTGGCGTGTGTGGTGTCTTTATGAACAGTAGAGTATTTTCTTTGTTGTGTGCTTTTACACCCAAGACATCACTACATCTGCCAACCACTGTCATCAGCAGTGTTGTTTCCAATGAACGGTCAGGCTTTCCCCAGACCAAATAGCTTTTTGTTCTTGAGAAACAAATGTGGCAGTGTGTCAGCAGCCCAGCTCAATCACTCCTTTTCACTAAGGGGCCAGTAAAAAGAATGGTTTACTTGGACTTAACAGAAGGCTTCCTCCATCAAATGCTGATAGCCCTGGTCTCCGAGAGCCTGCAGGGCCTCCCAGGGACAGGCATATCCTGGCAAGGAGATGAACTGCCAAGTGTCCTCCCAGAGCTAAACCTGCTATTAACCTATTTAATCTTCAATGTATCAAATAGTTTCCCTATGCTTTAGTATATAACTGTTTTCAAAAATAAAAGTTTTATAGTTGATTTTCATCTTAGACAATATTTAGTCAATAAAAGATAAATTTTATTATTCCCATGACTGAAAAATTATCTTTATGTTCTTACAGTAGGCAACATGCTTGAGTGCACATGTTTGTTGCTGGGCTGTGACAGTAATGCAGTTATCCGTACTAATATTTTCTTCAGCTGCCTGTTTCTTTTGTTACTGCGCTTCTGTTGTTTTTTACTGTTCTTACTACCAGCTGTTGGACAGGGATACTCATGGATTTATTGACTCAGGTGAGTTCTGCTATACTCCATTTTTTTATCTTATTTTGCCTATTTTTCTGCAAATCTTACAGGTTATTAGCATTGATTATTCTAGCACAATTGTCACCATATTGCAGATACAATCTTTATGTATCCGCCAAGAGATAACTACAAGGAGGGCAAGAGACACACCTCAGCTTATATGGTTGCTGTACATTGTATTCAAATGCCAAAGGAGTGGACTGACGTTTTGTGTCTGTGAACAACCAAAATGCTGTAGTAACAGAACCCACAGAGATATGTAAAACTTATTAAAGTAAGGCTATGGAGGCAAACCCTCCCCTAACCACCGGACTGGTTTATTAAGTCTTGTTTCACCTGTTGTTGGACACATTTTTTAAAAAGTCCATTAAAAGTAGTGAAGCAACTCTTTCTGATATATTCTGAAAATAAGCAGAATTTATGAACTAGTAATGTAAAATCCAGGCAGAAGTAGAGTAGAAATACAAAGAGCAAAAAATAAGCAATGATAATAGAAAAGGTGCTGTCTATAACAACCTGGGGATAAGTGTGCATGGTGGATTTTTGTTCTTCACCATTTGCACCCTATGTACTCATTTCCTATTGATACTGAAAAGCTAAATTCTTTTTTTCCAAAGGACTGAGAATCAAATCCATGAGATGTGCAGGTACCTGACTCACATGGGCATCAAGAGGACCTTGTTAAAAAACTGTGTAGGCCCACGGTCTGCATCTCAGAGCATCTCTCACATTTGAGCTGCTATTTGGCAGCAAGGAAAGGTATCCAGATTTGCTTTAGTATTAATGATTGTACAGGAGAGTCAGTATGGCTTAGATTCAGATCCATGGGTGAAATTAGCCTCTGATGTAACTATTCATCTCAGTGAAATTGCAGCAGGATTGATTATAATTAGCATGACTGGCAAATGTAAAGTACTGTAATTTTTAAAGTCCAGTCACATGGGCTCATGCACTTACAGTGGTCAGTATTTTCCTCCCTGCATTTTTATTCAAATGAGACATTTGGTTAAAATTCACTGTTACAAACATGTTTATGTAATTTCTCAGAATTTTGTACAATTTTCTTAGAAACCTGTTCTTTTTAGCAGTTTTCTTGTACTATGCAATATCAGACGGCATTTTCAGCTTTTTTTTATTTCCCTGAAACATTAAACTTTCTAAAGATGTTTTCTTTTTCTTCTTATGACTAGGACCTGTGGGACTTTCCTGTACTCCAGTAGAGAACAGGAACCTGAAGAAACATAAGCCAAGAAGCTGCAATTTCAAACTGAAGTCATGATGCGACAGTCCTTTCTATATTATATGTAGAACATACATTGGTTGTCATCGTGATGCAAAGTCCCTATCAACTAGAGTCTGGGGAGGATGACTAATCAGAGATAAGATTTGAGATAATTTACAGAAACTGAGCTGGTTTAGAATGTTGTACAATGTACCAACAGTTTAATCTTCATAGCCCTTCGCCTGTAAAGTCAAAGCATTTAGGCTCATTTACACCAACCGCTCACATTGCAGGGTCAGAGACATTCAGAACAGCTCTTGACGTAACCTAGAATAGCTCTACTTCTTGTTTTTTTTTCTTTGTGCAGTCACTTGTAGCTTTAAAGTCTAATGTCTTGGGACCTCATCAAGCTCAGAGAGAGTGCTGTGTGAGAGATCTGCAACAGTGCACTCCTGTTTCTACTCCAGAGGAGATGAGGTCTGTGATGTCTGATGCTCATCTTCTCTCACTTTGAGTCAGCAGGCAGGAGCTGTCTGTGTTCAACATTTGGAATGAAGGAAAAAAACATTCGCCTGTCTGTCTGCAGCTTTTAAAATAGCTCTGGGAAGCTGCTCCCTATTGCTTTGGAATATTTTGCCCATTGCTAAAGAAGGTGGAGTAATGGGAGGAGAAACATACTGTGGGCAATAAACTGTAATAAGTGTGATTTATTTCATGGCTGCTACCATTGCATTATGATGCATGTATGTCTAGAGTCTGTATTTGCATGCAGAAATGTCTTTGTGTCCTTACACTACTAGATTCCTGTAGTGCCCACAGCTAGCAGTGAGCAGGCTATCTAGTCCATTGAAATAATGTTGTTTTTTTTTTTTCCTTTAAAAGCTAGAAGTATACCTTTTCTTCTCAAGATGGGGAGAGGACTTAACTGGAGCAGTTACAGCTGTTTTCCTGCATGGTAGTCAACACATTTCTGAGTTCATAATATTTATCTGAAGGGTGTATTTTGTCCAGTTTTCAGAAGGCATTTATATTACTTTGGGGAAAAAATGAACATTTTCAATTTGTAATTTAGTCTACTAGCAATATATGAAACATTTTTACACCAAGGTGTAGATTGTATTTTCAGCCATTTGATTTTTGGGCTGTAATGTCATAATTCCCCCAGAGCTGTTTGCTGAGGAAATGCGCCCACTTCTCCAGGGACTGAGCATTTGTCTGGGACACCATCAGGTTGTGGCAATTTAAAAGGCTGCTGCTCACAAGTTAAAGTGCTGTGGCTCATGTACATATCCTAGATTAGCCCAAAGTGAGAGGGAGTGTCTGCAATTAAATTACTTTCATTTGGGTTTAAATTGAGTGCATTATCTAGCCATTTGAGCAACCCAAGAGAAAGTATGCTGCTGATGGCAGCACAGTAACTTAGCCAGTCACTGTGACTCAGTTGTGTTTAAACCTATGTCCAAAACCAGCTGTCCTTGCTCTACGCCTGCATGATTCTAGCCTGCTGAAGGAAGTGGTAGCAATCAAAGTGCAGAAGGCATGCTCAGACCTTGCTGGATACAGAAATGATGGCTCCAGCACTTTTGGAGGTATTGATGTTCAAGCTTGCATGTGCCGTAGCTTATTGATGTACACAAATAAATACTATCAATTCAGAATTTTCCTCTCCCAGTTCTAACAGTTTTTTGTTTACCCTTGATACCTTCAAAGTATTTCACAAATGCCTTTTGCTTTGTTAATACTTCCGCTATCATTCTGTGTTTGTGCCAAACAGGAACTGATCACTAGCCCTGTGATTTGGCAGCACTTTCATAAGATGTCAATGAACCCAGTGGGTTGTCACACCTAAAGAATTAAATCTCCATGGCAGACTGCAGAGAGTCAGTCAGTTTTAGTCTCCCATGAATGAGACACAGGCCTTGGACTTACTGTTGTGTGGCTGAAATTTGATGAATCATTACACATCTGCTGAGTTGCTGTAACTATGCTCACAGAGGCACACAGAAAACACAAGGGAATGTGACTCAGCTTATACCTCATCAGGGCTGAACTAAAATGACCTTGTGCTTGCTCAGGTAGGAGAGCACACATCATCACTTGCTGCAAGGTTACTGGATAGCAGTGACATGGGAATCAATTCAGGCTTAATCAGGAGTATCACAGTATCACAGTATGTTAGAGATTGGAAGGGACCTCGAAAGATCATCTAGTCCAATCCCCCTGCCGGAGCAGGAACACCTAGATAATGTTACACAGGAATGCGTCCAGGCGGGTTTTGAATGTCTCCAGGGAAGGAGACTCCACAACCTCCCTGGGCAGCCTGTTCCAGTGTTCCGTCACCCTCACTGAGAAGAAGTTTCTTCTCAAGTTTAAGTGGAACCTCTTGTGTTCCAGTTTGTACCCATTACCCCTTGTCCTATCATTGTTTGCCACTGAGTAGAGCCTGGCTCCGTCCTCGTGACACTCCCCCTTTATATATTTATAGACACTGATAAGGTCACCCCTCAGTCTCCTCTTCTCCAAACTATAGAGACCCAGCTCCCTCAGTCTTTCCTCATAAGGGAGATGCTCCACTCCCTTAATCATCTTAGTTGCCCTGCGCTGGACTCTCTCCAGCAGCTCCCTGTCCTTCTTGAACTGAGGGGCCCAGAACTGGACACAATACTCCAGATGCGGTCTCACCAGGGCAGAGTAGAGGGGAAGGAGGACCTCTCTCGACCTACTAACCACCGCCCTTCTAATACACCCCAGGATGCCATTGGCCTTCTTAGCCACAAGGGCACAGTGTTGGCTCATGGTCATCCTGTCGTCCACCAGGACCCCCAGGTCCCTCTCCCCTACACTGCTCTCTAACAGGTCATTCCCCAACCTATACTGGAACCTGGGGTTGTTCCTGCCCAGATGCAGGACTCTACACTTTCCCTTGTTATATTTCATCAAGTTACTCCCTGCCCAACTCTCCAGCCTATCCAGGTCTCGCTGGATGGCAGCACAGCCTTCTGGCGTATCAGCCACTCCTCCCAGCTTAGTGTCATCAGCAAACTTGCTGATAGTACACTCAATTCCCTCATCTAAATCATTGATGAATATATTAAATAATACCGGTCCCAGTACTGACCCTTGAGGCACTCCACTAGTTACAGGCCTCCAACTAGACTCAGCCCCATAGACTACAACTCTCTGGCTTCTCTCCTTCAGCCAGTTCGCAGTCCACCTCACTACCTGATCATCCAGTCCACACTTCCTCATTTTAGCCGTGAGGATGCTGTGGGAGACCGTGTCAAATGCTTTGCTGAAGTCAAGGTAGACCACATCCACCGCTCTGCCATCATCCATCCACCGTGTTATTTCCTCATAAAAGGCTAAGAGATTGGTCAAACATGATTTCCCCCTGGTGAAGCCATGTTGACTGCCCCTCATAACCTTCTTATCCTTGATATGCCTTAAGATGGTACCAAGGATAAGGTGTTCCATCACTTTCCCAGGGATGGAGGTGAGGCTGACCGGTCTGTAGTTACCCGGGTCCTCCTTCTTGCCCTTTTTGAAGACTGGAGTGACATTTGCTTTCCTCCAGTCCTCAGGCACCTCTCCCGTTTCCCAAGACTTGGTAAAGATGATGGAGAGTGGTCTAGCAATGACTTCCGCCAGTTCCCTCAGCACCCGCGGGTGCATCCCATCTGGACCCATGGATTTATGGATGTCCAGATTGCTCAACTGGTCTCTAACCCATTCCTCATCGACTAAGGCAAACCGCTCCGTCGACCTGACTTCATCTAAGGTCTCAGGGGTACAGGGCTCTTCAGGACTGCCCGCAGCAGAGTAGACAGAGACAAAGAAGGCATTCAGTAACTCTGCCATCTCTTTATCTTCTGTCACCAGGGCACCCATCCCGTTCATCAGTGGGCCTACATTGCCTCTGGTGTTAGTTTTGTCTGCCATGTATTTATTCTTTGTGATCAAGAATGATTCTTAGTGGCATTTTGCAACAACAGGGAGTTGTTGCATTAGGCAGGGAGTCCTATGGGTGGAAGTGTGTGTAGCTGCTTCCTTGTTAAATTTCTTTTGCAGTATCAACTGAGTATAAATTTCTTTCTTATGTCAGTTCCAAGCATTTGGGTAAAATTCATGTGTAGTGATAAGCAGCTGCTTTGTTGCATTTGAGTGGTGGATGGAGTTATGACTCTTGGGAAAACATAGCCTGTGATTTCTCCCAAGCACAATTTGAGGCTTATGAATAAAAGGAAATATTTCCATTGGTCATGTCTCCCTACATGCAACTGTGTGTGGCCTAAGTCAGCCAGCAGTGTTAGTAATTCCCATCCCATGGATTTCTGATCAGGGACAGCCTGACTATGACTTCTCCTGAGTGGCTGCTGCAGAGACAAATGCTACACTGATGCTGCTCTCTTGTCGGAGCATTTCACCTTTTGTCTTACCTCCATTCTAATATAAGTTTTCTGGAAATAAAATATTCTTAAAGCCAGAGCCTGAATTAAAATCCATGTGGACGAAATGCACCCTTAGTTGTCTATCCAATAGCTCCTGATTAAATGTTCATGGTTGAAGACAGGTGGTTCCCACAGGTGTTACACTGCGTTCAGCCTCAGTCCCAGGAAGGATGGTTGGGCAGAGCCTCTTCAGCTGTAGCATATTGTTGAGGTTCTTTTACAGCTCTCACCCTTCCACAGACATCCTATAACTCTTCTAAGGTTTCTCTAAAACGTAGGTTTCAGCAGTGTGGTTTTAACAGAAAAGGTACCCAAAACACTCATCCTCTTGCTGTGCTGGGGCCACCCTTGTGCTTGTATAGAGGGGACCCTCTCTGCTCTGACCATAGTAACAAAAGCGCATAAAAGCAAAAGCAGAAAGAGCACTTTTACATAGCATTCCTCAATACATGAAGAAGCAATCTTCCAGGACCAGTTACAGGCTTGCTCCATTACATGCCACAGAACAGTTGTCTCTCTGCATGCTGGTGCTTTTAAAACTGATACTGCTGTTGACTTAAAAGCTGTTTGTATTACATCTGTCTCTTAAGTATTAGTTTCCATATGGAGAGCACCAAGGTGAACAAATCAAATGTACACCCACATCACTGGAGCACTGCTTTAGTGAACACATCCACTTGAAATTCTTACATCCCTGCCCGTGTACTTTTTATTATCTTTTATATTTAAAACACCTACATAACATCATCAGTTTTTCTGTGGATGTGGTCACAATGGTTTGACAACCACCTTTGCACTGGTGTGGTACTGACAAATTACTGCTATACAAGAAATGGAGAAGAACAGTCTCCCCAGATTGGAGAATGCTGAGCATATATTGTTCTGCCAAAGATTTGTATTGTGGCCTCGGCTCAGTTTAGATGTTTTGGCTATATATAGGTATATTCAGACTATCTGTTTTAGCACCAAAGGTAGATATAAATGCTTTCAAATCCAAGTTCAGAAGATACCTGGGGGCCATATGCAGGCTGCCTTTTATACATGCTCATATTTCTCTCATAGCTACTTCCTGGCTGGTCTAACAGTAGCTCTGTAGTGAGCATCTAAGTTGCTGTCAAAGTCCATGCACCATGCAAGGTGGTCTGAATACAGCCCTTTATGTCTTTGTTTCTGCTCCCTCATTTGTAATACAGGGACAGTAACATACCACAGCAAGGCTACAGAGAAGTTCAGATCCATGTGAAAAGGACAACGTGGTTGCTTTTATAGGCAAAGATGTACTATGCTGAAACAACATTAGGGGACCTGGTTTTAGAGTTCACCATCTGCAAGAGCTTGCTCCAGATAGACTATCCAAGAGTTAAAAAAGGGATGTAGAAGTCAGCAGGAGTGCACCCTTCCATTCACAGCAGCAATTTTACATTGACTATGCTGAATTCCAGCATAGCTTTTCCCAGATGGCATGGTATTCTACAATTTCCTCTTGCAGTTGTCTGCTATTGTACATATATATAGTACAACAAAGATGTACACAAGGGTGAATTATTGCCTATTCTTTGTTATACACTCTTTCCTGAACATCTGGGGCTTTACTTGTGCGGCATTTAGTCTTCCTCAGAAAAGTGTCTTTGCCTGGAAAAACAATATATGCAGCAGCTACAAAAGATAAGGAGAAAGAGAACAGTATGGCTAATGATGAGAACACCAACAGCAAAAATGTACAGGGTTTTGTCACAGTAATCCTGAGGCTGATGGAAAGGTGGGATGAAGTTTGGCAGGTACACAGAAAAAACCCAGTAGTTCCCAAGAATGAACCAAAGAAAAAGGAAAAGGCTGAGGGTTAGATGGGTGTAGTACTTGTGAGCATTCTGCCTCCAGGGATATTCGTCATCGTCATCGTCATCAATCACAACGGACTTGGAAAGCAGCTGCCTCATCCTGGCTGAGTCGTACAGCAGGAGGGTCACCTGGAGACATTGGAAGAGAAAAGGGAGTAAGTCAATTGGCTGTGGAAAGTCTCAACACATTCTGGTCACTGCCAGCCTTTGGGCCAAATTAAAATTGGATGTGGGAAAATCATGTAGGAGAAAGCTGAGGAGCCACAAATGAGGCAGATCCTGCTGGAAAAGAATGTATTTTTCCTCTACAGTTTATTCACCAGTGAGATTTAGGCCAGACATTGGAAAAAAACCTGCCAGTGGTAAGGATGGAAAGGCATGAGAACAGATTGTGTAGGGAGATGGCAGCAGCTCCCACACTGGAGACTCTTAAGAACAGATTAGAGTAACTGCTAAATGACTTGAGTCTTTCCTGCATTGTAGTGGGTGGATTTGTCTCTCCTCATTATTTTTCATGGCTATATAGGTTAATCAGCTTAAATAAAATTATGAACAGTCTAGACTTTGACCTAAACCCCAAATAATTTGCTTCCAATACTTTGAATGATTCTGTCAAGTTTTCTTCAATTAAGCATCATTTTCCCAGATTGCTCCATTCCTGTCTTCAGTCAAAACCAGCAGAGAAACAGGTGGAATATCATGATACTGTGGGGATAGGAAAGTCTGGTCTATAGGGAAATGCAGCAGGACTCATCAGCAATGCTTAGAAGATTTCTGTTTTAGTCTCGGAACACGAAGTATGTCAGTAGGTTGACTGCAGCGTAGAGATTTGTCCCCTAAATGATTTTCTTAATTTTGGTACATTTATAGGAGAGGTATATACAGGGCTAAATGAGGATTTGGGACAAACATTGTGAAACCTGTGTTACCTTGCTACATTCGAAACACTTGGCCCAGTCCTCAAGGCACTAGCTATTGTAATTGCAGCTCCCCTTCTTAGGTACCTGTGTTCCTGTACAAGACTCCCTGCAGCGAGCTGTGTCTTTGGGAAAGGGACTTTAAGAAAGCAACTGAGCAGGAAGTTGCCTCGGCCAGCCAGGAATGAAATTCAGAGAGAAAATAAAAGATGTGGATTTATAAATGGCTGAGGGGAGGGACATATTCTCCAAATAGGGGTTCTCAGCCATGTTGTCTTTCCCAGAGTTATATTCTGTGCTCAATTTTATGCTTGAAATAAGAAAGAAGAGCACCATTTTACACCTTCTTCATTAGCCAGTGAACAATGGTGAGAATGCTGGTTAGCTCAGCACATAGGCAGATGCCTGTCGTCAAGCTTCACCAAGGTCAGCGATGGGAATGGGGTTAAATGGCAGATGAGCATCACCTTTGGGGAAGTCAGAGAAACCTCCCAGGTGGATTTATGGATCCCAACTGCATCTAACCAGTTTATGGAGAGTGTATTTCATTCTTACAGATTATTGCCTTACCAAGTTGTGATTGAAGCAAAAGTTGCTCACATTGTTAATAACTGTTGAACATACATTTATGGAGCAGCATGACATGAATTCAGCAGGCATCTCTGGATGCTGTGGAATGGATCAGTCGCCTTGGTGAATATCTGTAGGTCACCATTGCCTTGTAAAAGACGGGAGGTGGTAAAAAACTCGATGAGAAGCCTACAGATCTGGGCCAGAGTGACTTGCCATTAAACAATATCCATCACAGGACAGCATTCATTCAGACTTCATCCTATACCCATTCTCTGACCTTTTAACTCTCAGACATCAATCAAATGTACTGCTCAGTGGAGTCGGTGCAGTCTGATGAATTTAACAGAGGCAGAGTTGGAAAAGATGGAATTTGGCTACAGATAAAGCACTAGAAGGTGATACAAGAGTAGATCAATCAAATTCTTACGAAATGTATTGTCAGACTGTAAAATGGTCAGTCCTGCTGTCAACTGAAGCCAAATTCAAGCCATTACTTGATGTCAGCATGAATATTAACTGATCCACTTACCGTTTTATTTAGGGTAAGGAAAACTGACTTTAAACCAGGAGTAGCTGAGAAACAGTCAACATTTTTGATGAAGGCTTCAATTCATTAGCATGAAATTTTTCTCTCAATTCTGCTCTAATCTTTTCTAAACTATTATTAAATGAACCTTTGAGTATACAGATAAGGCCACTGGTGTGATCAAATAACTAAGCATTTGCCAGTAGAAATCATAGCACAACATACTCCTTGTAACATGATTAAGCACTTTCTTTTTTTTAATCCATTTACTTATTTACTGACCAAAGGTCCTCAGGAGGGATGATTTGTATCCCAGTGATGCACTGCATCTTGGTTACCACTGTGAAAGAGTGCAAGGGAGGCTGAGACCTGCAGAGGAATATTCTTTCCCCTGTTTTGATCCTGGCAAAGAAAAGGGTCTAGAAATATTATCACAGGGGACTGTAGCTAGCTCCTGTTTGGAGTGTCTACTGGCTGCAATATGCAGTGCTGTCAAGTGGGAGACTGGCAGGTTCCCTTTACAGGGCCAAGCTGCCTATACTGAAACATTAGGACATGACCAACCCATCGGGTCTACCCTGTCTGGTCTGTTGGTGCTGGCCTCCTGGGAACATAGGTGAGTGCTGGGTTGCTGCTGCCCCCATTAGCTATGGAGGCCAGGCAACACCACCAGTGCTGATGTTCCCTCCCGCAGTAGCACTTGCTGTTCTTAGCCCTTCATGCCCCAGCGGTGCAGTTCCAAAGCTTTTCCTTCCCTCCCACCCCTTTTCCTTTGGCAAGAACATCTTCGGGACAGCAAAAAATAGTTTTGCTTAATCCTGCTTAGAAGCCTTAAAGTAGCTCTATAATCTGTTGTGACAAGTCTCTTCATGCCCACAGACAGCCAGGTAACGCCATTTGCAAAGGAACTGTCAGAACAGGGTAATCCTTTACCCTAGAGTCAATGCAAAATCATCTTTATAATGACCAAAGTGTAACATAGACATTGGGGTATACCTACTCATCAAGCAGCCAGGCTCAGGTTCAATAAAGATGTGAGTATAGTCCACTAGAAGACAGGTAGCTGTGATTAGAAGATCCTGTGGTTAGAATATACTGTGCTTAGATTAATAAGCCCTGCTGTGATGCAGATATTTGTTTACTCTGGAAAGAAGCAATGGTGCTGCCTCTGTTGTTTCTCAGTCATTCTTTCTGGCAAGGTCAGACTGAGAATAAGT
The DNA here is from genome assembly GCF_028554395.1 of Pezoporus wallicus. Lineage (NCBI taxonomy): Eukaryota > Metazoa > Chordata > Aves > Psittaciformes > Psittacidae > Pezoporus > Pezoporus wallicus. The sequence continues at coordinate 92,074 of NW_026641738.1, read as the reverse complement.
TGAGCTCTTGAAGGGCTGTGCACCAACACCTGTAGTTTTATAGTATTCCTAAAGCTAGGAGAGTAGCTTCACTTCTTGTCCATCCTGTGTCTGAGAATAAAGGAGAAAGGTCTGGCAGGCTTGGAGGACCTCTTGTGAAAATAGGACCACATTTACCACAGGCATCCATGTTATGTAGTCATTTCCCTCAGTAGGGATTGCAGCAATGGTGGATGCTGTGGTGTAGGAGAAAGTCACACCACAGTGTGTAGGACAGTGCGAAGTGCTGAACTCATTAGCATCTCACTTCACTGATGGGTGTTTTAGGTGCTGGAACAAGCACAGTTCAGTCCTGAAAGCTCTCTTCAATACTGCATGCACATAGCTGTCTGGAGCCATCATTATCTCTTAACTAGCAAGTCAAAGTCTAGTCACACAAAGTATTTTTCACACATAGAAGGCACATTACCTTTAAGCTGCCAATCACGCCACCCACCAACAGATATAATGGAATTAGTGGCTGAACTGGGCAATCTTCCAAAAACTTCATTCCTGAATAGCAAAAATTAATGTTTGTTATCTCAAGTATTTAAATAGTGCAACAAGCTGTACAGTGAAAACTAAAAATGCTGTAAGTCAAGTGCTTAAATCCAAGACTTAATCTGGTGTCTGTTGAAATGGGGAATGAATTAAAGGAGGTTTGCATCTCCCACTACAGGAGCGAGGGGCAGGAACAAGCAAAAGGCAGGAAAAGGAAGAGAGAGATCAAAGGTAATAACAAGAAAGGTTGCTCTGGCATTACTGATTAGATCTGTGCACACAGGTCATTATCTTAAGCCACTGCATCTTTGTTTAACGAATGACTGACTGAGCCAGACAGGAAATTTTCATCATCAGTAGAAAAGTAATTGAAAATCAAAACTGTTTGTGAAAAGAAGGAATTCTGGTAAGCTTTTCCCAGGCCTTTCCTCCTCATTAGCTCCCATGAGTGTGACATGTTCGCAACTCGGATGCCTTAAAGCTTGAGAGCCAGTGCCTGTGGGAGCGCCTGGAACCATTTTAGCTTCCCAGGCAGCTGGTAGGAAACCACAGAAGCTCAAGTTTCCAAGATGTTTGGGTTGCTGGAGGCTAACAGCGTTGGTTGTTATGGAGCTGGGGATCCTGGCAACCCCCAAACCTACTGCTAGAAAGCTGGGTAAGTTTTAGGGAAGGAAGAGTGTGGCAGTATAAGGATGTTGTTGGCAGTAGACGCTGAAGCTTGTGATACAGGTCTGTGGCAGTGAGACTCATCTGTCCAAATATAGATGTCTGCAATGCAGGCATGCATATCTGAACTAGTTTTCTAGACTCTATAGTCAATAGGGAGAAATAGGCACTTGTAAAATTCAATTCATCTCATCCTAAGATAGGCATTCGAAATAGGTCAGATGAGTTGGGCTCTGAAAGTGCCTCTTTCTCTCCATTGCTATACAGGGAATATAGAGAGCCAGCTGTAGATATCTAAAGTTAGCTGGGATAAATCCTCTGCCCAAATTTCTTAGCCAGTGGCATTTTTAGTCAATTTTAAACTGTTCATTACATTATAATTTTATGGTGATTGATCTTGTCTTTCAGGGCTTCAACTGATCAGTTGCAGAGAACAGAAAGGATTTTCTGTTTTCTTCTTGTATATGTCCTTTTCAAAGAGAAATTTTCACTTCTCTCTAAATAATCTGGGTTATTGCTGGTCCAGAACATTGCTGATGTCCTAAACCTCTCCTGCACTTTTTTTTATAGAAATTATGCTGTATGTATTAACAGGTGTTGTGGACTGTGGTTACTTGAGTAGTTCTTACATTAGTCATAGGGTACAGGATGATTTGCTTTGTGTAAGGGCTGTGGAGTCCAGTGCACTCTTCTACCCTAAGTGTCTGTTACCAGCTGACTCATAATTGAAAAGGGCTGGACATAGATGGATTTGGACTCTGTCCCTTTTTGTCCACTGTTGCAAGGCTGTAATTTTTTATCCCTTTTGCTGCTATGTAACAGTGAGACCTGCTCAGGCTCCCAGCTTTACAGGGGTGGGCAGCAGGGAAATCATCATGAATTATATCATGTTCAGAAAGCTGCTGCCAGGATTTCAAGAGTCCTTGGCCTTGTAATAGCCTGCCACAAAAGCAGCTGGCCAGGGATCTCAGGGAATACGTTTAAGTTTAGGAACCTCGGCAATTGCTATTTCCAGCGTGTTACTGAGATTTGGGTTTGAGGGGAAAAAAAACACAAAACAAAACATGAAAATGAATGTGCCAGTTTGGTTTGGTTGGTTTTGTGGTTTTTTTTTTCTTTTTTTTCATGCAGCTATGATTCTGTTTTCAGACAAATCTATTATGAAGTTCTTTCGTAGATGTAACATGACAGCAATCGGTCTTGGGAATGATTTAAATGATAAGCAGTGGCAATCTGTAGATTTGGGGGGAGTATTGCAGGCAGACATGGTATCAAAAGGGGAGGGGAAACAGGGTAATACAGTAGTAACTTAAAAAATACAGCACTATGGGTGAATAGGACCTACTGTTGACAGATGGGCACTGATATTTGTTAGCGTGAAATCTAGGCACATCATGTGCCAATCAGTTCACACAGAGCATGTGCCTGATTTATTTGGGAACACCAGAACTAGTAGGAGGGCATTGGTGCTAGCTTTTCCTTCCCATGAGTACCAAATATGTTTTCCTTGGACTGTTAAGGATGGGATGTATGGACTGTGAGAGATCAAAGCTCTGTTTCTAGTGCAATGCCCCCTGCAAGCCAGAGCAATCTGTGGTTTGGAGTGAAGAGCAATTGAACCTGGCCATGACATAGACCAGCATATAAATCCAAATGAACAAACCAGCAATCTTTGCAAGCTCAGACACATCAAGGATGTCCAAGAGCTTGCATGTGTCCAAAGGAGAAAAAGAGATGGGAGGCTTGAGGGAACAGAGGTACTTGCACATTTTACCCCTTTGTTATCATAGAACAACACTTCAGTGAGATCCAGGACACAAAGTCTACCCTAGTGGAACGAGCAGTTGTGAGTGATCAGTGTATGAGCGTCTCTAAGGACACCATTTTGGGCAGTGTTGTGACAACAGATCACTACTAACCAAGTGTCCTTGTGACTCATGATTATCCATGAAGTGAAGGGTCAGGATGAATGAAAGGCAATACAGCATTGGCCTCATTCTAGCTGCTTTGCTCTTCTCAGGAAGCTGAAAATGACTGAGTAAAGGTATCACTATCCCGTAGTAAAGGAGAGCTGCTGCATAGCAAGGCTAATGTGATGTCTGATGCCCACTCCCCTCCTTCTCTTTTAATAGGAGGCAGAGGACAAAACATGCCAGGCCATTTTCAGTTGTTCCTAGTGGATGACTGCAGCTGCCATCACTTAGCAGACCTTGGTCAAGCCCTGGACTATGGGCTTCACACTAGGAGCTAGGTGCTGCAGAGGACTTTTCTCAAAATAATTGTGTTTGGGCACCATTTTATCAGAAAGCACATGAGCAAATCAGAGAAAACTTACAGAAACAGTGAAAGGCTGAAATGCAATGAAAGATTATGTTAACAGCTGCTAAAGGGCAAGAGTGGCCCTCACATAAACGTAGCGAGTCTGAGAATAGACATCAGACAACTATTGGGAGCACTGGAGAGCTGAGGAATTATTTGGTGTAGATATAACCGTGAGGAATAGTACTGGGGTAAATTTGAGCAGGGGAAAATTTTGATTGCCTATTGAGAAAATGATGTCATTAGCTTTCATATGTGATTTAACTACCCTTGGGGAACACTGTGTATGAAGGAAGTCTAGACAATGTACAAGAATGAGATTTTGGGAGCAATCCTTCACTGTCCCAGAAACTAAAGCAGATTGTCAGAAGATGTCTATGAGGTCCTTCCATATCTCTGTTTTTAGAGTGTTTAGTGAAAAAAGGGGATTAGCTCTACCAGTGACAGTTAGAAAGCTGCTAAACAATCTGTGGCTTGAATGATGTCACAGGTTTGGAGCTTGGAAAAAGTCCTTTTCTTGTATCTTGATTTCTACTGTGATTTGCAGTACTACTAGATTTAAAAGTGTACAGGGTTAGCGTGTTAATGTTAATTATTACTGGGGTACCACTTATTCATCTCTGAGTTTTAACAAATATTAGTATAATTTATTTGTTAACTTTCGAAAATACTTCTCAGTTTTTCTCTGCAGAAAGCAAGAGCCAAAATGACTGGAGGCACATCAATAAGTTATTCTCTGAGATCATGGTAACAGAATGTTATCAGAAAATCAGAGGCATTTGCTTGGATAATAAATATCTGCATTTTGCTTGACATTTAATTTTCCTAGAAATGCCTCTGCAGATCTGTAGCTGCAGGAAGCGAATATCCTCTGACAACAGTATATTACAGTGACATTATCTCTTAATTTCAGTAAACTTTGAAAAAAGGGGCTCTGTATCTGATGCAGGAGATACCCAGAGCTCCAGGCTAATATCTTACCATACGCTTTCTACTTCTCACTGATCTTAAAGGTATTATGAAATATTCCAAGGAAATTATAAATGATCAGATTCCAACCCTAGATTCATTTCCAGAGGGTTGCCTGTCAATATGCATGCAAGCTGTACCACACTTTGAGTTATACCTTCCCACCTCTCTTCCACTGCTCAGGCATATTCAGCCTAGGGAAAAGCTAAAGCTAAAGTCCTCTTAAGGGATAAATAGCAATTTTAAGTCATGAATAACCATAAGAACCTAAGTGTTGAGATGGAACAGTTCAGTCCATTTCCTTACTTTCTAATAGCTCTTTAATCCCTCATTAGAACTCCCTAATTCCTAATTAGGACATCCTAATCAGAATCCTTCCACAGTCTCTCTCACTGATACTCAGAAGGCCCCAGATAAAGGGTGCAGCACTGAACACTTTAGCTGAACACTTTTTTTGTGAGTTTGGCCAACTATACCTGCTAACAGGCTAGGTGTCCTGACTCCCCTAAAGGTCATCTCAATGCAGACACCTAGAAGAGGGAATGGGACTTTCACAGTCAAATGCAAGGGCAACACATGGCACTGAGCTTGGTTACAGTCCAAATCCAGGTAGGATGCATCTTGCCCATAGCATCTGCATGTAGAGTTCCTTTGTACCATCTTTCATGAATAAGGCAGAAGGTGAACAGCTTCTCAAGGACACCCATCTGGAATGACAGTAAGCACTCCTGAGGACAAGACTTAAAAATCAAAGTGCTTTGTTTACATTGGAAAAAGACATCAAAAATCCATGAGATGACAGCTGAAAAAGCTGAACACTGAATATAGGAGAGAGCACTTCAGTGTAAATAAAAAACAAGAAGTGTCTGATAAAAAGCAGCACTAACAAAACCTGTCTGGGCTTACAATGCACCATAAACTAAATTGGAGCCAATGAGTTAGTGCAGAGAGAGCATGTTTCATTTTGAGGTATGTTTACAGGAATCCTGCATGTTAAACAGAGGAGTTGAATATTCTGCACTCTTCAGCTGCAGTCCTGTGTTCCATCTGTTTTTTTTTGATGGGAGGAAAAGATAGTTACATTGGCCAGAGGCCAAAGGAGGGAGGCAAAAATGCAAAAAAAGAGGCTACAGAAACAGTGACCCGTGAGGTCAGGATGAAAAAAGCAGGTTTTGAGATCTCTGGAAAAAAAAAGAGAAGATGGAGTGGGGTTATAATAGCAGCCTTCAAACAGTTCAAAGGTTCTCTTCACAAGGATGGTGACCAATCTGTCTTTGTGACCACATAGGTAAGACAGGCTGTAATCTGTTTAATTTGCCATAGGGAAGATTTAGGTTGGATATGGGGAAAAATATTTTGTCTGTGAGAGCAATAAAATGCTGAAATAGGCTTTTGGGGAAGCTGTGGAATTTCCTTCAGCAAGGGCAAGTCAGACATCTGTCAGGGATGCTGTGAGCATGTGACCGTATCTGAAAGCAGAAGCGGGCTGGTGTCTCTACCTATGTTCCTCAAGAGGGTTACAACCCTGTGGAGGATGTGAAAGGACCAAAGGGAGCAATGAAGTGTAAGAAATTGCTCAGTTAATAAATAAATGAGTAAATAAATAAATAAAATCTATGCTAATGGCAAGGAAAAGGTGATGCTTAAGAAGAGCCTTGTGCAGTTTAAAAATGTATAAAATTCTGCCGTTCAAAGGATTTTCTTTTCCTTCCTTAAATATTTGATCTCGAGATGCTACTCACAAATCCAGCCTTTGGGGGGTTAGACAGAGACAGCAGCTGAAAACCAGTATCGCTTACAAAAAGGTGGAGAAATAGCAGCCTAGATCATCTCTTCTTCCCTTCCAGCCCTACACTTCTAAGGTTTTGCAGTGCAGTTAATACAGAGGGATTCTGATTAATGAAATATTCTGATGTGGCAGATTCTGAGCTTCCTCCCACAGACAGATCCCTGTACTGAGGTAAGACACTCTGGGGGGGGGGGGGGGGGGGGGGTGGTATTTAAGACAAATAGGGTCAGAATTCAAGCACATTCATTGTGGGCTGAGATTCTGTCTGAATCTGAAGTGTCAACACACAAGTTCAACTAAGTTTCCCGACTCCCTTCTCCCTCTGGATGAGTTAACCTGCCACACAGTCCTCGGAAGTTCCTGTTTTTAAATTGCTTTAGTAGGCAACTTACCTATAAAAGTCATGGACAGTGGTAAGGCAAGGAAAGCAAGGAGCCCAAATATAAAGCATGCTGTGGATGAGAAAAGAAAGACAGTGTTATTGGGACTGGTTGAATTTCAGAGACCAGCAATTCCATCCAGTGCTTTGTAGATGCTGTTCATGAGGTTGTGTAGCAAGAAATGCAGTGCACTTGGTGGGGTGGGAATATCGTTTGTGGTGCAGCGTTTGATATGATGGGACCAGCAAGTGGCTTGTCACTCTCCCAGACCTCAAGCTTCTATTTTTTAACTCATACATTATTAGTCCTTGTATCAGTGGAAAAGCAATGAGGGGCACAAACTGCTTTCGTTGCTGCTGCTCCTAGCAAGGGCAAAGTCTCAGCCATCACTACTACCTTAGCCACCCTCAGCTTCAGAGGCACTGCCAGGTGACTGTGCAGTAACAAGTAACTTTGCATCAGCTAATCCATGGCAACTAATGAGCCATATCTGTTTGCTAAGCAAATAGCAGCTTTAATGTCATTTCACTTAGTTTTCGCTGATAGCTAAATAAACTGTCTTTATTGCAGATGTGAACAGTTTCTGGCTGCGTTAACTCCCTGAGCCAGCTCAGCTCATGAAAACAGAGGCAGCAGCTCCACTGCAAGGAGTGGGACTTGTCATTGTGATAGATCAGCTTAAGCTGCATGGAAGGATGCTCTTAGGGGTGCACATAGACTGTTCTAGCAGATGAGTGGATCTGAGGTGCTTAGTTACTCCCCAGAGGACTGCTGATGTATCTGAGCTCTGATACTTTCCCAGCACAGCCCGATGCTGCAGAGGATGAATGCTTACCTTTGCAGAAAGACAGAAACAATACCATCAAGAAGAGTGAGCAGCCTGTCTTACAAGAGCTGTCACCTCTGTGCCTAATCATGAACACTTGGCAATATTAAAGTGAAACGCTGCCCTGCAAAATGAGAGTAAAACATAACGAGGACATTCTGCAGCCAAGCATCCCTGCAGAGCGCTTCTGCAAATGGCTTAATCTGCAAGTAGATGCCTAAGGTGGCAAAAGGGCAGTAAGCAGAGGTGGGCATAGATTGCAGAGGGGCCAAGAAGGGCATGGATAAGAAAAGGAGTGTGATATCTCCTCAGAGGATTATGAAAAAAAATCTTTGAGCAAGCATTTGGGGTTGGTTTGGGACAAGCTCTTCCCCAGGCAAACTGTGTCACACACTTCCTTGTGCCAAAGAACTGCAACCTCTGCAAGGCAAATGGCATCCTCCTCGCTGCGCAGGAGCGGGGACACTGCCAGCACCTTGTGTACAGTACCACTCTGGGAAACTGCAGCAGTGCCAAAGCATCACCCTCAGAGTGCCTTAGAGAAAAAGGGAAACATCATTGCCTCCATTTTATAGAAGGAGAAACTGAGATGGGGGACAGAGGAGCAGCATCAAAATTCAGGGCAGATCCACCAGGCTTTCTGACTCGCAGACACTTTTCATGGGAATACCCCATCCCCCACATGCTGCTTTCTCTGTCTGCACAGAACAAGGATCCTGCACTTGAGCATTTGGGAGACATCCTTCTTTCTCAGAACTAACGTGTTTGTTATTGCTATGAATTGGTAGAGACTGAAGATATTTTGAGTTAAAAAAGCATTTCTGTTCCTTTGTGCCACCCTCCTCCTATCCCCATCGGCCTGCCTCTGTCTCTCTCACAGTTTTTTCTCAGGCTCTCCTATCTCTTACAGGCAGTACAGTACAGGAATTCTTCCTCTGCTTGAATAGTGTCCTACACTTGACTAAGCTCTTTCAAACAACTCAGCCTAGAGCCTCCCTTTTCATCACATCACATCTCATGCTAAGTCTTCTTGCTTTGACATTATCTAGACTATTATTTTCATATTCAGAAGCAATGCTGTTGTAGCTGACTTGGGCTACCAACACACCCATGAACATCACCTGCACATAATGCCCTCAGCCTGGGCAACTCATTTGTCTGGTACCCAGATGACTGCAGTTCAGGTCTACAGGAGTTGCATCAACTGCCTGCTGTTGCCAGAAGCTCTCTCATCACGGTGCAGCTCTCAGCAGTGTCACATCTCTGTCTGTGGTTTAATAGCCACCTTCTGCTCCTGCCCTTGCTGCACAGGCAAGTACTCAGGACCCTGTCAGGAGGAGGCATCATGTAGTTTCTTAGTCATGCAGTGCTTGGTCTGTCTGACCCCGGGGAGAGATGGGTAGCTTACTGGGTAAGCTCAGTAAAAGGCTTGGTGAGGCCCATGTATGTGTGAGGCTGCACATCTGGCACACAGGTGTCAGTGTTTGCCTGTGTCTAGCATCTACCCTATAGCTTTATTTCAGAGGGGAGAAATGGGAGATAGGGACCATTTGGAGCTCAAGAGAAAGAGATAATGGTTCATTAATTCCCCTCCCAAAGCAGTTGCTGGGAATGTATTTACTCATTATCTCCCCATTCAGCTACAGCCTCTTAGGTCTCGAATTGGAGGGGCAGATGTGTAGTCTGGGAAGGCTTCCAGATCCATGTTTAACAAAGTGAGACTCTCAACAATTGACTACACAACTGGCAGGGCCCCACAGCCACTCTCGGTGCCGCTAGCAGCACTGAAGAGCGTTATCCCCGAAGCGTTTGGGGTTCTCACAAAGCTGCTGCTCAGCCAGGAAGCAGCCACTCTCTGCCTGGATTTGTCTGGGTTTTGCTGCCCCGTTGTGGCCCACAGACAAATTGCTTAAGAAAACGGTGCTTGCCTTAGGGCATCACAGCTCAGCAGATAGAACCCTGCTGTCTGTGCAGCTTCACATGTGGGGCTCATGATATTTTTAACTTGGTGATATCGTCTCACAGAGATGCCCCTGAATCTATTCCTAGAAAAAGTAGCAAAAAGGGACTGTTAGTCTCTAAAAACAGAACAGGGTGAAGGAAGTGTCTCTAAGAATGACTTAGGAGAACATTCTGCTCCACAAAGCTGGTGTCAGGGCACCAGACAGGAAAGGCCCCTGCTCTGTACCACCAAGGCAATGCATGGTGGGGCACTGGTGAAGTCCTCCTCAGGGAGGCATTAGTCAGTGAGTCCTAACGTGCCAGGAAATGGGTGAAGGGAAGAGCTCATGTCTGGGATCACAACAGAGGAAGAGGAGAGCAAGTGGCTCTGTATCTTGCACTTTCCTTGACATCTGTGGGCACAGTGGGTGCAGATTTTGTCTCCTTCCCAGCAGAGATGTTTAGCTGTTACAAATCTGCTATTTAGCTGAGTTACTCCTGTCAGGGTCTTCCCAAAGAAGTAAATCAATTTCAAATCACCATTATAGTCTCTTTTCTATGTTATCTTATGGTTCCTCTTCTGCCTGGCACCTGACTCATTACAACTTTCATAACCATGCTTGTGCAGTGCAGCTCTCCCCCTCTCCTCCTGCTACTCCCTTGTTTTCTGTCCCCAGTTCTGTGCCTGGCCTCAGGGCACATAGCAGATTAGCTGTCTCCAGCATGTGGGACAGATCCAGAGGCAGTACTGGAGGTGGCACTAATTCACCTGTGGGCCCTCAGACTTTCTTTTGCTGCCATGATTTTTCAAAGCATTTGGAAGCTGCATAACATCCCAGGCTGTCCCTGTTTACTTTGAATATAGAGAAAAGTTTATGTATTTTCAGGTAAGAAGAGCTCTCGTGGGATTTTCAGGAGTGATTTATGAGTACAGATCTCAACCTACCCACTCTTCTTAGGGTAGTATGCTAATACAGCTGTAGTGCAACCTGCTCAGTAGAGTGTGTGACAAGCTCTCTGATAATAAACACAGTAATAAATGAAGTGTTGTGTACATTACCATCACTCCCAAATGCTGTTTGGTCTATAGCTTGTCAGGCTCCTGACAAAAAAAGGAATATATATATATATATATTTATATGAGATATATATATATTTTATATGAGATAAACATATATATTTTAATATATATATTTTATATATTTTAAATGAGATCCTACCCACTTCCAAAAAAAATCTGCAGTTACCCCAGGATTTATCTGCATGAGCAAGCTGAGGAGCAAAACTCTGTGTGTAAACTCACATTACCCCCTTCAGACTCCCCATAGGAATGCTGCTGTGAAGGAGGCTGACTCTCAGCAGTGTGGATGTGAGAAAATTAGGGTCAATTGGCCCAGCCCCAGGAATGATCATGCCCCAAGGCAGATGCAGACGGTAGTTAGTAGCTTAGTAGCAATGGCACTTGTCACACAAGTGTGCTGTGCAGCAGCATGGGCTGAAGTGCAGGCAGGTAGCAGATATTTTCATCCACATCTTATTCCTCCACAGTATCTTCAGGCATCCCCTGCAGTATTGATAGGGACTTGAAGAAAAGAAAGGATGCAGTATGTGTGGGTGCTGCAGTTGCAAAGTGAATCTCAATGGAACTCCCTGGGGATCCAGCTCCAGCAAGGCCATATGTTTTACAAACCAGAGAGGAGTCTGCCCAAGGGTTTGGTAGCTGTGGATACTGCATGTCTTTCAGGGATTTTGGGTGACAGGAAATGTCACTACATCAGGTGGGATATGCAGAAAAGACTTGATTGAACTAACTTTGAAGGAAAACAATTAAATCTGTTCAGCCTGGCTAGCCAAAGACCAAATGAGAGAAAATAACCACAAGGTTTGAACACTCAAAAAGGACCTGTAAGTGATGCACAGAGCTAAGAAAGCAGAGATATGAAATGAACTTGGGCAGAAACAAAGATTGCTTCGTCCATGAGTCTAAGTGCCATAGCAAGGAGACATATTGATAGAATAGTCTCTTGGGACAAATGGCAGTAATCCCACGTGGGGTGGTTTCATCTCTGAACAAACTGAATACTCAGCAGCTGGAGGATTCAGTGTAAGGAACAGTTATTCCCATGGAGGTCTCTACTCCCAGTGCAAAGCCACTGTAGGGAGCAAGGAAAGTGTGATAAAACTTACTTGAGACACAATCCAAGCTTGGGGTTTGCTATCTGCCATCTCTGTTTGCTTAGACAGGGTTGTGTTGCTGTGAAATACTTTGGTACCCAGGTAAGCTATGCCAGCGTCACACCACCTAAAACTGGAGGTTCCATCAGTGACACCAACAATGCTTCTCTCATCAGAAATGGTGTGTAGTAAGGAGGTGCCAGTAATCTGGGAACCTTCAAGACAGGGAGGATGTAGACAGAGAGGCAGATGTAGGTGATTTGGGGTTAAGCAATGTTGCAGAGTGGGTTGTCTGGATTTTATGCCATGCCTCTAGCTACTGAACTGCAATCATGGTCTAGGTCTAGGTTCTGGATTCAGCCCCTTGTGGTTAATTTGGAGATGTACTTTTAAAACAAGATTTTAAAGAGCCACATAGTTTGCTTTGCAATACCCAGGGTAGTCAATTAGATATCTTTATTTTTGGTCAGTTAATTAAAGACTGCCCTAATGTTCTGAACTTAAATTGCTATACCAAGAATGGAAAGAATTCAAAAGATGCTGCACAGGTAGGTTGACTCTTTGGAGTCATTTAAATATCAGAAGACCACAGGGACAAATGTGGGGCTGTGCTGAAACGCTCTTTGAAAAATACACACAAGATGGTGAGAAAAAGTGAACTCCAGTGTCACCGTGCTTCAGGAGGGTTTGCATCCTAATGAACAGAAAATCAATATTGGGTGCTTTAGCTGATCCATAGCTAAATCTGAGCTGATTCCGAACTTAAATGTAATGAAAAACTAAAGCTAGTGATTTTCCTGGAGCAGTATTTCTGGGTTGCCTTATTCATGGGCATCTTTGTTGGTAACTGAGAGAGTGCTTCCATGTAAGAAAGCATACATGAGATCAGAACTAATCCCTTTCTTTAAAAAAAAATGTCAGAAAGATCATTTATTTTCTCTGTCATCATTAAAGTCTCAGTGGCAATTTAATACCAGCAGGGAATGGTGACATTTTGCTTGTAACAGGTAGGAACAAAAATCAGACAAAATACCACTTTTGCCTTTTTTCATTGTGATAGTCATCAACATGCCCAGATCCCTGCTGCACGCCCTTTCTGTGGCTTGTGAGGGAGCCCACATCAACCCAATCCTACTCCCAAGGGCTTCTTGGAGTACAGAGAGAGCACTGAAAGCTTTGCACCCCTCAGTGTTTGTCTCTCCCCATCCCTCCTTTCCCCTGGGGCAATGATGAGCAAGAGCAAGTGGGGCAGAAAATACCCTCTCTTTCCCTGCCTGTGTTGGCTTCCTGAGGATGAGCCTGGTTTGAAAGCAGGCCAGGGCTGTCTCTCCCCCGCCAGCTTGTTTTTCTCTGAAGGGTTGTAAGGCAGCAAGGAGTTTAAGGGGCTGAACCATTCTGAACTTTGAGAGATTTTCAATTGAAGCCAAAAGCAGGACTATAAAAGACCCCAAGGTAACAGCCCTACACTGGTAAATGCAGCAATTAGTGTGGGTGAAGTATCAGTTCCAGTGAGTGCTCAGGGGGTTTTCTTCTTCTCATGTTTGAGTGGAATTAGAAATTGCTACTGCCTACAAGCAAAAGCAAAATGCACTTGCAACTCGGAGTTAAAAGGAGGTGCAGTCAGTGAGAGTAAGCTGCTTTAAAACCCTTGGATTTTAACCTTAGGCCAATGACACTTCTTTGGTCTTATAAAACCCCACCTCTGAAGCATAAGACTCCTGCGCCTCAGCCACCAGCCTAGGTCAGCTTTCTGTTGCGCTGCCTCTCAGAGAGCAAGAACCAGCTTCTTCTCCCAGTCCGGGAGCTGTTGGTTTGTTACATATCTCTGCATCCTCCACTATGTGAAGATGAACCTGTTGCTTTAAAACCTGGATGAGCCTAGGCTGTCCTGTGAAAAACCTGCATTCAGATAACTGATACTTCCTACCCAGAGCATGTGGCCACTTCTGAGGGCTACCCATGCCTGTGTGCCAGGGACTGGGCAAATGAAGGGAACAAGACCCTGCTCCAAATGTCTCTGGGTGAAAGGGGGGGGCTATTCCTGACCATACTCTATTGCCAGCCTTGTGTTCCTATGTCAACACACAGGCTGGCAGCAGTTTTGCTTTCTGGGAATTGGTTGTGGGGGACTTTGTTCCCAAGCTGACCACACTGCTCTTTACCTGGTGTTTTTCCCTGCAGATAGTTCTGTTGGATTACACATAAGATACCAGTTGAACCAGGAGACGAACACAGCATATTGCTTAGGTTGTCTGCTGCAGCCCATATTTAGGTGCTTGGTGGTGGTTGTATTTGTTTGAAATTTTATGCTGGTCTGCTATAATCTAAATACTGTAGCAGGGAGGCACTGTAGGGACAGAGTTACTATTGTGCACTCCACCAGTGCCCAAAATTGCCTAGGAAGGAAATGCCTCAGAAAGGAGGGAAGAAAAGGGAACTTCAGTAGAAGATTCAGGCTAGACTTGTTACCGTCTGAATTCCTTCATACACCCGGCTTCGCAAAAGGGATACTTAAGCACAGAAGGTTACTACCAGAAGTGCCTTACCATTGCTGGCAATTTTTGATATGCACCGGTGGCAGGCTTTCTCCAGGCCAGCAGTCATTGTGAAGAGCCTTTTTGGGTGTCTGTGGGGGTACAGAAATGAATATGCTTATGAAAAGTGTCTTTAACTTACCCAGAGTCACTCAGGAACTTTGGCAGGCTTTTTCTGCCCCCCAGAATCTCAGAGTATCCACAATCTAGACAGCACCCATCGTTGTCAGCTGTGCCTTTCAGCAGCTTTGGGCTTGCCTACTGCTGATGCTAAAGCTTTGGGGTAACAAGAAAGGTGGGGAAAAAGTATTCATGCTGGCTTTCTGAAAACTTTAAAAGGTTCTATCTTGATTTTAATTGAGGTTGGGGCAGGACAAAGTGTATTTGACTGTTATGAGAAAATCCTGTGTAGCAGATAATGTTTGTTACACAAACCTCAGCAAAAAAATACTTAGTGAGCAAAAATGATTTCCAGAAAAGGGGAGGAGAGAGGATGAAAACATGTTTAAGATCAAGGAGGATGCTGAAAAGGAATATAGAAGAAAACCTGCAAGCCACAGGGAGCCCAGAAGAAGATGCCTTTGATAAAAAAGCAGCTGGACTAGCAGAAAAAGCAGAACATTTACAAGGTGGGGTGGGGGGTGAGCAAGCAGCTAGGCATCCAAGGTCTAGGCGTCAGACAGCGCCAGACAGTTCAGTAGCATCCAGTGTCAATGGGAGAGTGGAAAGCTCTCTCACACCCCAGTCCTCAGCCTCTGGCCAGGGTCACCACAGGTCTACCATCAACAGCAACTGTGATAGATGAAGGTGTGTGCAGAGGAGGATGGGACAGGGGAAGCTGCATTTCTGCACGTACCTCAAATTATCCTCTCTACATTTCCTGATGATGAAAGAGCAATATTTTAAGCTTAGCCTTATTCTGTTCTAAGCTGACATGAAGCCCACCCCAGTGGGATTTCTTGTCATCCAATATGGAGCCCAACCTGGCCCAGAGCCTACTAGGGATCACAGGCCCCCAGGCCTGTGTTGAAGATAAGGACAGACTTGTCCCACCCAGCCTGTATGTGGCCAACCCCCCCTCCAAATCCTGTCCAAGCCCTACCAGACATGGCTGAGCAGAGCTGAGTGTCTCCTGGGAGTCTGCTTTCTCCTGCAAGCCCAGAGACCTATGAGCTGCAGCAGCACAGGACCCTCTGCTGCTAGGGGGAATGGATTGGGTTTGCTCCTCACACGTTGTCATTGCAGTTTCTATTTCCCAGCAGAGGCAAGTCTGCCTTTACCTTGTGATGAGCAGCCAAGCAAGTAGCAGGGACTGAAGCTTTTGCAGACACCCCACCAGGTCAGTAACCCATGCTGAGATATTTGCATGTGGCAGCCAGGCACCAATATAGACATATCCAGGTTTCTAGTGCTCATCATCGCATCAGGCATCTCATGAATTCTAGCTCTTGTTTTCCAGCCCTCATCTTCATACTGTGCCACAAACCTCATATGATGGGTGTTACTGCCTTAATAAGCCTTGCAAATCCCAGTGGACATCTCAATCAAAACTAAACGATGGACTGGAAAGGAGATTATATGTGTGTGCCTGACCACTGGGGAGTGCATACTCCTCATCCTGGTCACCTAACCTTCTTTAGAAGAGCAAATACTGTGCTTTTGGGCTGCAAGTATTGACAAATATTTTAAGGAAGGAGGCAAGCACTGTCACATGCTCAAAGAAAACAGGAAGGGGGAAGGTATTGTGAAGCTTCCACAAGCAAATGACACATTAATTTTAAACTTTAAAACTCTTGGTGCAGGTTTGTTCTCAGAAAGTGCACAAACAGGCATTCACTTTGAGCGTGCCATTGACTGCTGACAAATATACTCTAAATTATGCAGAGAGCAGTAATCCTTCTTTACATAAATGTTCATAACTAGAATTGCTTTTATAGCAGTAACTCTTACAGAAACTGTGTTAACAAAACCAATGCCATATTAAAAATTGGTTGACTACCAAATTGTGTTGAACAGAGTTGCTTGTGGCTGGGGATGCTGCATTTCTGTGAACAGAGGGTAAAACATACGTTTAGTCTAAATTTACTCTTATTTTATAGAAAGGAAAAAGACGAACAGAGGGACGACTCTGTATCTGGGAGCATGTCACCATCTAGTGATGGAGCCCAGAAATGACTGTGAATCAGAACTGTGAGTTTTAACATGTAAGATGAATAAAGCACATTCCTGATGGCTGCACAAAGCATGTTCACACAAGGACACATCACACAAAACCACCAGGTGATGGTTTCAGTCCTTCCTCAGATATTGGCTTTGGCTCCTACAGGACTGAAAAATCCCTCAGAGAAGTTATGTTTGCTGGATAAATTGGTGTTGCCCCTTCCCCCATCCTTCAGAGGTTCTGCAGAAGTTGCTGTTGGTGTTAAAGATGTGTCTTTTCCTGTGTGATGAGAGTGTTAAAGTGCAATTCAACAGCCAGGTGGCTGGGTAACAGCTTTGTTCCCCAGCTGAAATAGTGAAACAATCACTGAAACTCACAGGAAACTGCAAGCAGTGTAGCATGAAGGCTGATAGCATGCAAAGGGAGGGTGAATGTCCTGCTGCCCAGTGCCTGCTGCTGGCTTGCTGGTGAGTTGGGAAAGTCACAGGCAAAATGGAAAACTCAGCCACAACTAGGAAAAAAAAAAAAGACCAAAGCCAGCTTCTGTACTTCCCCCATTAGTCCTCTGGGGTCATTTGCCTGAGGTGAAGGGACCCACTCCTGTGCTACAGGGGTTAGCAGGGGGCACAAGTTTCTGAGCCCCTTGCAGGGGGCTGGACCTCTCTGCACAGCCACTTTTTGGGGTGGCAGATCGTGATCAGCCACAGCAGAGCCACAGTACCCCTGTGCCTCCCCCAGCCTGTCCAGCACTTCCCCACTCAATGCCCTCTCCACTGGTGGCTGGTGCCCAGGTCTGCCCCAGAGCGCTGGCTGCTCCCCACCTGGCACTCATGCTGTCCCCCACACTGCTGCCTCTGTTGTGACTCAGAACAAGCGGCAGTGCTAAGTTCTAACACAGAGCCTCCATCCTGGTTCCTTTGTTATTTCAGCCAGTTTTAGCTGTGAACTGTTTTTCTCACTCTGTGAACATTATTCTCACTCTAAATGTTAAGGTAACAAAAATCAAAAGAAGAGGAGCAATTACCAACTGTCATATCCCTGACCCACAGCAAACCTGAAAAGGCAGCTTCACACTAGTCCCACCATATGTCAGCCCAAACAAGAGTCACCTCCACACTTGTCCTACAGTGTTCAGTCTTCTCAAACTGAGCTCTGCCCTCTCCCAGCTTCAGGTGCCCCATTCTGCACTGGTGAACACAGCAGGCAGAGTTGCTGGGGCTTCCTAAGACCCTGGTTCCCACTCAATGGCTCCTGACTGCCAGTGGGTTGTGCTGGGAGATAGTAGGTACACATGGGCCAGCAAGCCCCTCTGGAGCAAGGTGCCTTCTCTAAAGACTGCTAGAAGGAATGGTTTCTTTTTATCTTTCTAAAATATTCAAAGTCCTCTTCCAGAGATGATTTCCTAACAGACCACAAAACCCCACTCTGGTTTTTATCCCAGCACATTTGCTTCCCAGCAAATCCCTCTTACCTGAGAGTGCCAGGGGTGCCAAATCCATTCACCTGTGTGTCTGGGAGACTAGGCAGAGGAGCCACAAAATCCAGCTTTCAGAGAGAGCCGTCTGGGCACGTCCTCTCCAGTGGGACCCCAGAGCTGTGCTTGGCACGCAGGTGATGAGGTGCAGGGGGGACTCAGCTGCTTTTATTGCTCCTGTCCGCCCGCTCACGCACCTCTCGGCAGCAGCACCGGGGGAGCTGTGGGATGAAGGAGCTCTTGCCAACAAAGCCCATCCTCATTAGTTTCCCCACTCCCACGGCTGGCTGGAGCCACAGCCCACCCTGTGCCGCTGCCGGGTGTCAGCAGGGGGAAGCAAAGGACCCTACGCATTTGTGACTGTACCACAGGAAGGAAAATAGAAATTTCTTTTAGAGAGTCTTTTATTTTGGAAACGAAAATAATTCATTTATTCAGAAATCAGTGCTGAGTGCAAAGTACTTGGTTCTTTCTTCACGCAGTTTCCCCCGTTCTTATCCGTGTAGCTGATAGAGCTCTTTGCAAAGTGCCACATATGTAACGTCAATTGTTGTCTAGCGTATATGTCTTATGTCACCCTGGCAGAGATCTCTTAGGTGGTTACTTGCTAGGTCACCAGCCCATCGGCAGGTGACAATTTGGTACCTCAGGTCTAATTATAGGTGTGACATCAATTTTTGGAAAGCCCTTGCTCTGAACTGGGTGAAGTGGGTTTGAGGGAGAGCTCCTCTGTGGGAGGAGTGACAGCATTAATAAAGACTGATGTATGCTTTGAATCCTTTTGGAAAGGCCCCACACAGAAAGAAAAGGTTATATGCTGTGTTAGTCATCGGCAGGGAGCTGACAAAGTGCCTGCTCCAGCTCAGGAGGAACAACTCTGCCTTCAGCTGTCAGGTTTGCACAGTTCAGTGCCAGTATCATTCCCAGTGCTAAAGGTCTTGCGTTAAGAAAAGAGCATCCACACTGGGGTCAGCCAAGGGAAAGAAATGATAGTGTCTGATGACTAACTGCGTGCCACCGGCTAAGCAAAATGTATGTGCGTGTGCACAGACACAAGCACATGCTGGTTTTTGTACTCTCCACGCTTTTCCCTGCTGCATGGTCATCTGCACTGGAAAAAGCACTGACCACATGGTTATGTGACTGCCTGTTTTCCATAGCCTAGCAGAGTGACAGAGGTGAAATACTAACTCATCCCTGCTGTTGCATCCCTTGGATGCTCCTATTCTGAGCACAGGTAGCACCAGGGTCAGCAGAGAAGCTTGTACCACACCTGCAGTGCTGCCTGTTCAATCCCTACTCAGTCCAAACTAAGGTTTTAATGTATAAACCATATCACAGTCAAAGTCTTTGCTCTTCTGGTTTGATTCTTTAGGTCACCTTTCACACACAATGTGAGGCTTCAGAGGTGGCTCTGTGGCTCAAGGAGATGCACTGCAGGGCATGGCACTGTGAGAATGCCACCAGATACTGTTAGATCTTTTGGATAAAATGGTGAGAAACATCATTGAGCACTGAAAGCAATGGATCAGAAAAGAGGTCCAGCCTCCCACACCAATGGCTTGGCACTTTCATGAGCCTTCAGCTCCATGGAAGAGGTAGCAGTAGCTCACAGGGAAGGTGTCAGATGCAGAATGTGAGGTGGCAGCAAACACTGAACAGGGTAAAATCTCAACTGTGCCCACAGGTTTTTTCTACAGGAAGCCAGGCTAAAACAAAACCCTGGTGCGTGAAAAGTTACTAATGAAACTATTTATTTTCTTAGGGATGTTTGCTGTTTCTTACAGGGAAAAAAAAAAAGGCAAAAAAAAGAAAAGCTTTATTTAATTTCTATTGAATGTCATTAATCAGAGATTGTCTCCCACTGGTAATTCAGAGGTGACCCTGTGTGTGCTTCTGTGTAAAAAGAATTTTCCTTGAAATAATAATACATTGATTTAAACCCAGTCCTCTGTTTCCTTACTTACCCACTAAAGTGACAAATTGCCCAAATTAAAGTGAGCAAAATTTATCCATAAACCCAGAATATTGACCAGGAAATTCCAGTGCTCATGAAACTTGTGATAAGAGAAAGTGGAATTACTAAAAGTATAAAAGCCAAAGCCCCCATTGAGGTCTATGTATTCTTCGTTTATGCCACTACAGAGTGTGCTGGGCAAACACGTAGAGTTTGTAAAATCCTTTGGGAATCCCTGAAAAATTAAGTGGGGATTAGCTCCCCACACAAGGGCATAATAAAACTACTGAACATTTCTGTCTTAATTGTGTTTTGTGCTAGAGTAAAGGGAAAGTTATCACAGAGGAATAAAATGCTGAACACTCCTAGCAGCAAAATGCCTCCTTTAATGTAATAGCAGGAATAAACCTCTCACTTCTAAAACACAGTTGACAAAAAAGGCTAATAACTTGTAAGGTTTTACATACAATAAGAAAAGTCAAAGTGTATAAAGTTACTATAATGAAATATGATAATCTAAATCAGCAGTTTAATTTGCACTTCTGCAGACTAGAGCTAATACTCCCATTGCACACAGCCATAATAAAATTCATTGTTCTACTAACAACAGAAGGAAACATTGTGTGTTTTCATTTATTTATTTCATTTTCTCACTCATAAAATACGCCTTTTGCAACCTGTCAATGCATTTATCCTCTGCTGGAGAATAGCAACCCACACATGACATGGTATCTGTTCAACAGAACTGAAGATACGAATACTCCAAATGTGAGGACCAAAATCCCTACTTGTAGCCTTAACTCATGGGAAACAGAACCATACATTTAGTGTAGAGTAATTGTGGTAAGTGATAATGGGAAAAGCTGCAGAGGGGATTTCAAAGCAGGAATTCTGCAGTACAGTGAAGTGACCGCGGATGGGTTAGGATGGAGTTCAGAGCAATACTGACATGCTTGGAGTTAGGAGTTGTCTACCCATGAACTACCTATGTCATCCTAATGCAAAGAGCTTTTTCCCTTTGCTTCACTAGACAGTGGATCAGGTTCCAAGTTTTCCATCATCAGTGTGCAAATCTACTATTTGAGAACATGAATTGTAATATGTACTGAGCTTATATTTAATGAATGTAAAGCTTTGCTGGTCAGTCTTGCACAGTGACATATCAGTCATTTAATAGCTGTGAAGCCACTTCTCATCTGTTCTTTGATTCTGAGCTGTAAAATAGAGGTGTGGTGCACTTTTCCCCTCTATTGAATGTCTGTTTAGTTTGTTTTGGCTAAATTCTCCAGGGTGGTCACTGTCCTGTTTAGTACAAGCAACACTCAGCCTGAGCTCCAAGGCTGGTGGGGCCCCTGTGGGTCACTGTCATGAATAATAGTAATATTATGTGATGGCTTGATTAGTTCCCTAAATGCTGTAGGTATCCTGCCTGGCCTGCAGCCACCAGACCAGGAGGGTGTTTGTCTCCTGTAGGTCTTGTCTCATATCTCCTAGCCCTGGATAGATGTTCAGGGTAATCGAAGCACCTCTAGAAGCCTATATTTATCAGAACAGCTCTTGTATTGGCTAGGTCTGCACTAATGTGATGTGTGGCAGGGCACCTGCATTGTGTGTGTAGTTGCCCATATCACTGACAGCCTCTTTCAGTTATCTGCAGTCTGGATCACAATGCCACCTTTGTAGTCTGTGTAGACAGGAAACGCAGGATTTGGTTAAGTTTGTGGTTATTTCTTCTGTAGGGCTGTGTCGGGAAGTATGTGCTAGAGCCCCCCATGCACGGAGAAATAACCCTCCCCTCTATGCATCTGTATATATGTACGTTTATGTAACACATTCAAATCTCTGTTTTGGGAGATGAAATCTTGCCTCATGCAGTGCATCCCATAAATTAGGACACACCCCACTGGTTCCTGATCCCCATCACCTGCTCAAAGGGACCAGGTTGTAGCTGAGAGGTTTGAGGTGGGAGCCCAGACTCATGGGATGCTTATGAGAAAGGAGGCTGTGAGTGATGTGACATTTGGCTGCACGAGTGTCTCAAATCTCACCAGATGGCACTATGTTCAAAGGTTGACTCTGGATGGCTCAGGGGAGGACAAGGTGTCCAAGCAGGAGGGGTAGAGGTGTTCATATGGAGTGTAGATATACAAGCAAGTTCCCAGGACCTGCCTTGTGAACTGCAGCTCTTGGTGCTCAATCTTAGCATGCCCCACATGAAACTCCACTCATAAGAAAGCATCAAAGCTAAGTCATGTTCCCTTGCAGGTGGGGTGGGCTCCAAGTGCTTCCAGCCCAACATTTAGGGGAAGCACCAGGTCCTGTGCACTGAGCACCATAGATGGCAACCCCATTCACAAGGTGTCTTGTGTTTTCCTACTATCTCATTGGGGCAGTATGTCCAGAAGACCTCTTCAGCTGAAATGAGCAGTAAGGCTCACACAGGTTAACACATGAGGTGCAGTGGCTTAGTGCTGTCAGAGCACTGCCACAGAGCTCTGCTCACAGCCGTGCCCCTTGGGGTAAATGGGTATGAGAGGTCTGAACAGAAGTCTCTGCACTGGTGACAGTGCTTGTCCCAGTAGATGGTGCTTGTAGGCACCATCGGGAGATTGCCTGTCCTGCACCGCAGTGGCATTGGCCAGCTGGCTGCAACTGTGCTGTAACTGCCTGGCCATGAAGCTGTATCCAGCAGGCCCCTGGTTGTAACCAGCCATATCCAGATGCCCTCTGAAAGACTTAGGAAATGAGGAGAAGGCTGAGAAGGAGGGGATGGGACTGAGGAAATGCTGTGCTGAGGATCTACAGTGATGCTGAAACAACAGTGCGTGTTTGATGTCAGATGGCAGAGCACTTACCCATCCCTGTGCTGCCCCAGCTTTCTGCACATTCCCCTCTGCAATGAGAGTTTTGAGAGCCTTCATTCCCTTTCCCGCATGGCACAAACAGAACAGCTATCTCAAGAGTGGTGATTCTCATTAAGGAAGAAGAAATCAATCATTTCAAAATTCAGCAGGATCCTTAATTTGTATGGAGAAATAAAAGGTGAGAAGAAGGAATGGGAGAAAGAGCAGAAGAGATGGGGGCATGAAGAAGAGGTGCTGGACATGTTGCTGTTAATACTGCTGTTCTCTGTAGCTGCTTGTGGTTTGCTTTTTGTTTTGGTTTGAGAGTAAGTAGAAGACTGAAATAGCTAAGGTGTTAATATATCTTGGTCCTTATTTATGCTTGGAAAAGAGAAAAGCTGCAAAGAAGATACTTGATATACCTGCTAGTGACTGCAAATAGCACAGTCAAAGCCAGTTTTAAGGGTTACCAGGTTTGATACAAGCTTCAAGTAAGGTCACCAACCATAACCCAGCACAGAAAGATGATTTCAGTGTGCTTTTGCTCTGAGACAGGATAGAACCAAATTTTTCTATTCTATTCGGTATTACTCCCTAGACTTCAAAAAGAGCGTGCAAGTGAGGCCTGAAGTGTTGATTTGCAGGAAATTGTATGTTCCATGCCATTCCTTTGAATTACAGTTGGGGTTACAGGATCCTCAGATCTGAAAGACCAGGACCTGGCAATCTGAGAATTAGCTAAAAATAATTTAGGACTAGAGTTTCCATTGCCTGTAGCCAAATCAGTTAAGAAAGCATGTCACAATATGGACTTACTATCGCTGGGGGATAGGAAAGGTGCACCAAAGACAAAGTGTGATACTTTTGCTGGCTCTGCTTATCTCTGTGTAGTAGAGAGATGCAAGCAGTAATTGAAAGAAGAGGTCTTTGTGCTTTTTGGAGTCTGCTCAGCTCGAACCCTTCCTTGTGTATAACAGGTACCTGGCTGACCTCAGCCTAAAATGATGTGTGGGGTTTTTTAAATCTTATCATTCTGTGTGTTCACCTTTGAGGTGTTACAGCAGAGCAACTGCTTTGGAAGATGTTCACAAGGATGGTCTCATGTGGTGGGTCACTGTCTGCAGCCTGAGGTCATTTTAGTGATCTTCTCCTGCAGTTCATTGATCACCTCAGGTTACTTACAGCCTAACAGTTAATACTTTATTTCTAGGACAGCTCACCCATGTTTTACTGGACATTTCTTCTGCAGGATGTACTGATTGCTGATGCTTTTCTTTCACGTGTGCCCAGTTCATTAAGCCATGCAAGGTGCTTCTTGCTGGCAGCAACAGAAAAGGCCAAGACAGACGTCACAGCATCCTGCTCTGAGCAGGACAAGACAGCTCTCTCCACTTAGTGTCTCCTCTTCCACACATATTTAGCACTTGCTGGTGGAAGAGAGGATGATGATAAAATTTAAAGATGCCCATCACTTTTGCAGACTATTTGGAACAAATCAAGGGTTTTACGCTAGGGGGAAGAATGCAAAGAGCTTTTTCCCTTTGCTTCACTAGACAGTGGATCAGGTTCCAAATTTTCCATCATCAGCGTGCAAATCTACTATTTGAGAACATGAATTGTAATATGTACTGAGCTTATATTTAATGAATGTAAAGCTTTGCTGGTCAGTCTTGCACAGTGACATATCAGTCATTTAATAGCTGTGAAGCCACTTCTCATCTGATCTTTGATTCTGAGCTGTGAAATAGAGATGTGATGCACTATTCTTTTCTATTGAATGTCTGTTTAGGCTAAATTCTCCAGGGTGGTCACTGTTCTGTTTTGTGTAAGCAACACTCAGTCTGAACTCCAAGGCTGGTGGGGCCCCTGTGGGTCACTGTCATGAATAATAGTAAGAAAAACATGTGGTGAATGTTTTAGTAAACACTGATTACTTGAATTTATTCATCATTAGGAAAATAACAATATTGATATTTGCTGGAAGGTGGAACAGATTTTGCAAATCTGTTTTACTATAGAAACAGTAAAGAAGAAGAAACTGAAAAAAATGGGAGAAAAGCCATTAGAGAAGACAGAGATATGGGGAATCTGTTTTTTTTAGATGAATTTACAGCATTCAGCTAGCTTAGCCTACTAAGGCCTATATACCAGGGATATATTTACCAAGAAAATAATTACATATACAAAA
Organism: Pezoporus wallicus; assembly: GCF_028554395.1. Classification (NCBI taxonomy): domain Eukaryota; kingdom Metazoa; phylum Chordata; class Aves; order Psittaciformes; family Psittacidae; genus Pezoporus; species Pezoporus wallicus. Next base: position 67,333 of record NW_026641738.1, on the reverse strand, counting down.
TAAATTTAAATTAAAAAAAAAAGAACAAATCAGTATAAAGGGGCTATGAGATAAAAGTTGTTTTCTAACCATCAGAGCAACAAGGGTCAGAAACATCTCCTCACTGTCTACAGAAAATGCCTTTTACTAAGCAGGAGAACTATCAGACACTCTTCATCTGATCTGAAACCAGTCTGAAAATTCAGACTATTTACAGTTTCTCTGAGCTTAAATTCTTTAAATGAATCAACTGAAGGTCTTTTGGTGAGGGGGGGTTAGGTTTTTTGCTGTGTTTGGGGTAGGTTTGTTAAGATGATCCCTCACTATTTCTGGACATGCATGGCTGTACAGCATAGGCAGGGCTGAGTGCAGTGGTCAGAAGGCTGCCATGGAAAGGCCTCTGCACCATATTACTGCTTTTATAAGGTGATGACACGATGGAGTATCTGTGATTGAAGAACACTGAAACAGAGAAGTCCAGAGAGCTTTATTTTTTGCTAAAGCTGAGTCTTACAGAACGGAATTGTAACCAAAACTTGGCTTGATTCACTGGAAGGTGCCACAAAACATATGGTATATATCTCATATGCAGAGCTTTGCTTCAAGTTGATAAAGATATTTTGTGATTCTGTAACTCCTGCCATCTCATTTTCTCTCTAAAAATGCCTACTTCCCTCAGCACTTGCAGCAATAACAGATGGTCCCTTCTGTGCATAGTAACATTTCCAGGAACACAGATTCTCCCTTAACAATTTATCTCCACGTGGGCAGAAATTAAAGCCTTTGGACAGGTGAGGAAACCTGGCCAGACAGCTGCAGCATTGGTCAGAAAGTGATTGCTGCTATTTAGTGACAGATGAAGGACCACTGGGGCAGAGTACTTAGCAACCCACTTTGAAGACCCTGCTCATTGGTACACAGTGGAAATGGCAGTGTCACCACAGAGCAAAGCCTTTCCTCTCTCTGGGACAGCACACACACATGCGCACATACAAGTTTAACTGTTGCCATTTAATGAGTGGCATCTAATGATATATGTAGGGCATGGGCTCAAGTCCCACCTCTGCTGGACTTCTCTGGGAATCGCATCCAGATTGCAGGCACCAAAATGATGCTGCTCAGTGTCCCACCTCTCATTAAGGCCAGCGGAGAGCTGCTCAGTGGGGTCTGTGGTGGGATTCAAGTCACTGTAAAGTAGCACATGCCTTTGCCCAGCTGAATTGCTCTCCAGACGTTGCTGGCATGTAGACAGCAGCACTCAGACATCTACATGCAGTCTGAACCTGAACTGCACCCCCATCTCAGAACTTTGGAGGTTGTTACTGGCAGGAGTGATGCTGAAAGCACTTTTGAATAAAATCCATCTCCACATTTTACCAGGAAATTTGTATTGAATGGCAAAGGATGGGGAATTGAAAGCTTTGACCTCTTTGGCAAGAGAATTTACTTTGTGAGGAGGAAAGAGGCTATTGAAGAAAATCAGAAGAGAAAGAAATAATATATCCTGTTGTTGCAACTCCATGGATTAGTGGAAAGAGCTGGAATGTCAAATTTATACCCAAAGGTTTCACCATATCAGTGCTTCACACAGTGTTTATTGTGCTGTTTGCTGCAGTTACATCACAAAAACTTCTTGTTGAGAAAAACAGTGTTTTCCTTAAAATTCAGAAAGCACTTGACTAAATAGTATTCTTTCCATCATCAGTGTTTTACAGCTATAGTGTCAAATAGGGAGCTATAGCAGGAACATATAGCACATAAAAACATTCTGGAAAGAAGAAACAGCCCCTGGAGGTAGGGATGAACCAAACTGAGAGAAGGAAAAACCTTTCTACAACCCAAGGCAAAACCTTTCTACAAACCCATTTGCAAAGAGGGAAATATCTCATCTAAGAATAAAAGGCTCCCCGGGCAGGAAGACCTTCCTGCTGAACGGGATTGTATCTATCTGAACTATTCCTATTAAAAAAACAAACAAACAGTAATTTCTGAACTTCAGACAAAAATGTCAGAGCCATCCCACAAGGAAGAAGTGCTTTGGTAGAAGCTCCTTCTGGCTATAGCACCGTGACCTTTGAAGGTCTGAAAAAGCCTTGAAACAAAAAAAGCTGGAACAGATTTCCAAGGGTTATCTCCTACCAGTCATGGTGCTTTTTAGTGTTGGTTTCTCCTACATTCCTCTCAAAGTATCTCATTCTTTCTGCCTGTCCTCAGTTGCTAGCTGAATGGTTGTTTTTTACCATCAAGCAAGCTGGGTTGCTGAGGCGAATTTGCATCAAGGCCTCGCAAACAGAAGTCGCTGGGACAGCGCTCTACAGCCAAACAGAAATCAAGAAACCTCTAAATTTTAATACAATTTACTTTGTATTACAGTACAATACAACTTTGTCTGTCAGTAAAGCACCTCTTTCATATCCTGCAGTGTCAGTGGCTAACTTGCACTAATGCATTTCCAGTGTATATAATTAAACACTTCCACAGAGTAGAATTTTGACTGACCAAAATTTCAAAGACTAGGAACAAAAATCCGTGTTAAAATGCCTATTATAAAGGCAGACCTGATTTTCAAATACAGTCATCCACCACTTGATCCTGATGACTTTAGGAGGAGCATCCCATTTAAAAGTCAAACACCTCTTCTAAAGCAAGCTTTCAGGTAGATTTAGGATCACAGATTCACTTCTGAAAACCATCTGGTCTTGGCTGTATCTGTGCTCAGCTTTAGCTTCATCACTTGCACAACACAAGATACAGTGGCACTTACCTTGAGTGCCAAATTTAGGCATACAATCATAACAACATAATTTAAGCGTCTGCCTGATGCTCAGTGTAAGGACTATTCATGTTTTTCAGACAGTAACCAGGAGGGGGGCTGGTGAGGGTGGTATAATCCACAGACCGGTGTTCCTCAGAAACAAGCATCATGAAAATGAAACAAGCACCAGTTGTGGCTCATACTCTGCCAGGAGCCCAGGGACTCCTTCCAGCGTCACTTGACTTTCATTCAATGGTTTCAGGCTTTGTGAAGTTATGTCACTGCAGGTGACCAGTGGATCACAGTCACCAGTGGGCATCAGAGACCCAGCTGCCATAAGGACTGCACTTCTTTAAGTATTGCATGTCTCTGTGACAGAGTTTTACAAATGCTGACTTTTCCAGTAGCATGACCACAATTACTAGATCGCTTTGTTTTTTTTTTTTCTTTCTGATGGTAGAGATGGTAAGAGCAAGAAGAATACCAAGAACTGTACCAAGCAAAGACACAATTTTTTCAGTTTCATTTTATGTCTATACATAAGACCTCACTCTAGTAAGAGAACAGACCTAAACCAGCATCAGTCTTGTTGGCCATTAGTTCTTCACTCCGAGATATATCTGCAGAAACCCAATGACTATTATTTTGATGACAGTTGAAAGAGTGTTTGCAGACTTGTGGAACAAAATGATACAATTTAGTCATTTTCTGTGAGCTAGTAATGATGTTCTAATTGAAAACCATACTCTGGTATAATTATCCTACATCTTTATAAGCCTGCCACAGGAGCGCGGTAAAAGAACAAATGGGAATATTTCTACCGTGCCATGTGAGAAGAGGCTCTCAAAGTTTTATTTGTATCACTTGATGCACATTCAGGAGACAGAAGACTCATAAAAGCAAAATGAGTTTCTGATTTGGTCTGGTAACCTCTTGAGGCAGGATCCAGAGGAAGCTTTAGCCACATAAATCAGAGACAGATTTGAGGTGGGCCTCTATGGGTGCCCCGTGCCCTGGTATACATTGGGATATCTCCCCCAGCTTCCACCCGCAGCTCCTCAAAGTCTCCTGTGTGTTATCTTCCGCCAGACCATCTGCAGATAGGTTATATATTCACGAGTGTCTCAAGTGCCTACCCTGTCACATTGCCCTGAAGGCATCACGCAGGCACGGGACACTCCCTGCTCTCGCCTTCCTCACGCAGAGCAGAACAATGTTGCCACTAGCAGCATTGCATTCGCAAAACCCTCTGGGGCCTTTTCTGACTACAGCAAGGGATAGGCAAGCTTGTAATATATTAATAATCAAGAGGTTTTTATTTATAAGACAACCTGCTCCCTGCTGTGGAGCTGGAGGCACTGTGTAGTAAGTCATAATAAATGTAATAAAACTGTATAAATAAGTAACCAGCTTTAATCCTAGCTGTGGAATTATCAGGTAGATTAGTGAACGGAAAATTAGGTTCTTGTTTTCTCTTCATTGCTGAAGATTTGCATGATTCTGGAAGCTGTACATTTCAGGGGGGATCTGTGAAGGGGCAAGAGACTCAGCCAAGGGTCAAATTGATGAGAGCGCCTCGAGCACCGGGGCAAAAGGGCAGAGTTTGTCCTCAGATTGGCACCTGCTGACTGGGGCTGGTGGAAGCAGTACAGTGCCAAAGGCTGGTCCTGGCAGAGCCACTCTCCAAACCAGCAGCACCCAGAGTCACACTGGGAAATGACTTAGGGAAATGCTGTCCTTTGGCCTGCATGGCACAGGCTGACATTCAGGTGCCATTGCAGTTCACGCTGGCTGAGTCCTGGGCAAGGGTTTTCTGGTTTTCTGGCCACCTCCACAGGAGTCATTGGAAAAGCCATGAGAAAGTGAGGGCTTGCTGGCTGCTCAGAGCAGAAGATAATCTAACTCTGCAGTTTCTGACAACTCAGTCAGTGCCCAGTAACGCACTGATAAATCAACCCCTCAGATCCCCCATTTTTTAAGAGTGACACTTAATATTCCTGAGTCTTAATGAGACAACTGGTGCTGTTCCACCAGGTTTGGGCTTTGACTTCCCATTTTACTTCCTGCTGCTCTTGGAAGCATGAGGGGAGCATTTACCTGCTTGGGGGAGCCCCCTGCATCCACTGTGTGTCTGAAAGCAGTTTTGACCTCAGCCTTGCTGACATGGGCAGAAGATGGGGAAAGAAGTGGGAAGGATTACAGAAGTCAGCAACATGTGGGAAAAGATGCATGATGGAGGGAAAGTTGGCAGCAAGTCCCTCAGCAAGGGGGAAATAAACTTAGCAGTGTGGGTGTGGGGGTGTGTGTGTGTGTGTGTGTGTGAGAAGAGCAATGGAGGGCTCACACAGGGACTTGGATTATTATTCACCTGCTGAGGTCCCATTGCAGGCGCAGTTACAGGAGCTTCTAACAGAAAACTTGATAACTGCAGTGCAACAGGTGGTCAATATTCAGCAATATTTTATGGAAGTGCAGAGCTGGTTCCCTCTGCTGAGCTGTGCCAGAGGAGCTGCAGATTTTCTCCCATCTTGTGGAACTGAGCTCAGATGCATCACGTTTTTCAAGGCTGAGCTGTAAAGGCTGATCTAGAGGCAAATCTACATTTGACCCTCTGAACCATCCAGGAGTGTGGGGGGAGAGGAGCATAGTGAGAGGCATTCATCTGAGTCAAACCAGGCACTGAATTTTCCTGTGGTATGCTAGCATTAGTAACTCATTCTCCTTCAATACAGGATTTTAACATTGAAAAGGCTCAAGGACACAATGTAAGAAGCCTTTACAATTGCTGTTGAAGAGTCTGATGACTTTTGCAACTGTCAGGCATACTTAGGCTGTCACTCAAGCCTGTCACTCAAATTCAGTCCTTTGTGATCTGCTGTAGGATAAGTCTGCCTGTCCTGTTTAATTTCGCTCAAGTGAAATTATGTACCATGTCTTTTCTAAAAAACTCCATGAATATTTATTGCTCAGTGAATAACCAGTTCATAAAAAAAGCCAGATGATTCAGACGGGGTAGGAATGCTTTGCAACCTCTGTTATCATTATTCTATTATTACCATGTAAGCCAGAGATGAGAATGACCTATTAGACCATTCAGTGCAACTTCCTGCAAATTCAGGACTCTTACCCATTAGAGCTTTATCATTAGATGATAAAGAGAAAAGAACCTTTCAGAAAATAACAGTATGCAAAAAGCAGTCGTCACTTACTATATTTTAATGTCAAAAAGCCAATAATGTATCCCAGTTATTCAAATCCACATGTCAAATTAACATTCATTTAAACTAAAATTAGGTGCTCTTTCTCTTTCAAAGAACTTGAAGCACATGAAATGCTCTTAGGAGAGCTCCTAGTCTTTTCTTCTCTCACAGCAGAGCAGAACAGTGTTTCCCTGGTGAGAGTGCTGTCAGTATAACACAACTGTGAAATTAAAGCATTACAGGATGCAGCACAGAGGAGCCAGAAGTTTAGCCAGAGAAATGCCTGTGCCAATATGGGTTTAGACTGTTGGCAACTCCCTTGAAAATACTCCATTCACTTAGTAGCTTCATAATGGTCCCTGCTTGGGTGCACTGCTGGAGAGAAACCACATGCAAAAGGCTTTACTGAGGCTGGTGGAAGATTAGAGGGCACCTGCTCTGCATCCAGCAGCTCTGGACCAAGGATGAATCCCAGTGACAAAGCAAATCTCTGCAAACTCTCTGTAGCAGTAAAGTAACGAGGAGAACAAATAAACCTCTGTAAGGAAAAGCTGGGTTACGTTTATCCCTTCTGCAACATGCACATGGTGGCTTTTGAGACATGAAATTCAGAGTGAAAAAATATATAAATACATCTACTGGAAAAGCAGGTCTGCTGATCTGGTGTAGGTTGTCTGTCGGGACCAGGAAACAATAGGGCATCACTGAAGAGCTAAAGGGTTTTGAAGCATGGATTCACCTGGAGCTGGAAGACCTAAAGAAGCTGCTAAGGCCATGTGTGCCTCAAAAGCATCCATAGCTGTAACGCTTAGTGCAAACACTCCTCTGAGCTGTTCTGATTAATTCCTAGCACTGTTGTTGCACAGCCACCACTTTCTATCTAGGGCTTTACTTATATTGGGATTTTTTTTGTGATGTCTGAGGTGAACCTCCCTAACTGCAGTTTTGAACTATGTGTAGTCCTATCCACAGTGGAGACAGTGAATAGCTCTTCCATCTGCCACGTGTGTGTCTGTCTGAAGCTCCACATTATCTTTAACCAAGTCTCCCTGGACTACCCCACCCCAACTCCTTTTAGCCTCCTTCACTGGCCGAGTGCTTTAGGTATCTGAAGGCTTCTGTCCTCCCTTCTGGTCCCCCTCAAAAAGATTGAAAAATCAGGGCAATTTGCAGCATCCAGACACAATCCCTGAAGATGCCAGAAGTCCAGGTTGCAGTGCTTGTTTCTCAAAAGAGATTCAGCCGGGAGTGAGGCAGTTGAGCCCTTCAGACACTTAGTATCAGTGCTGAACTGCACTGTTGCCTGTGTGTTCTTCTGCAGACCAACGCCACCACAAGAGCTCTGTTGTGGGCCCAAGAGCGTCTCAGCCCCATGTGCATGGAGAGCGAACGTGGAACTTAGTGGCACAAAGTCAAGCAGAACAGGCACCGTTGCAGCTTTATACCACAATCAAACTTCCTGTGGTTGCTAGTCAAATGAAGAAGCATTAAAGCAGAACAATTAGTGTAATTTCAGAGTAAACACAGGGATAAAACCCAAATACAGGGAAACGTGGTGAACCTGAACAAACGTTATATGTTGGCAGTGCAATTAATTTAAAGTCAATGAGGTATGTGTGTTCAGTAAAGTTTTGAACACTTAGCAAGTCCTGCACAGAGTGATCTGACAAAGGGACACAGAAATCTGATGGACTGGCTGTGCTGCACACCCAGAGATTACCCACTTTCTGCTGCAGGCAATGCACTCCTTGCACTCCTTCCCTGGGCAACATTACAGAAAATGTCTGTTACGGCAGAAGGGTCCCACTTTATCTATAGTGAAAGGCAGCCCTGGCCTCAGGCACAAGCCAGTGAAGATGCCAATCAATCTGATACTCATATTTCTAGGTGATACTTAGGAGTCTTTTCTCTCCAAGTTTCTGCTCAAGCGACTCACAGCAGGCTATTTTCTGCTCAAGGCCACAACAAAGGTGGAAATTATGGACTGCAGCTTTGTACTAGAAACATGTAACAGCCCAAAGCCCAATGTGTCTTACACTTGCAAGTGTAAGTGGCAACTCCCACGCAGAGCAATAAAGAGATTGAGTCAGTCATGCCAAATCAGCATAAACATTTGAGTGGGAGAAAGAATTAGCTCCTGAGCTCACCTGCACATATTTAAAATGCAGCATTGTCATCAGAAAGCATTCCCAGGGCAGCCATGGAGCTAACTCGTGGGAGAGGCAGAACATGGAAAATGGTAGAGTCATTTAAGTCAACTAAACATGTCTACGTGTGTCATAAACCGGAATGGTAAGAGTGACAGGAGGAAATCTAATTTACTCAGTATGTGTATGTGTATGTGTGTGTGTATATATAGCTGTAATTTCCTATTCTGTGTGTCAGTCATTGCATAGGAGGCATGTCAAGAAGCTGGGAGGCAGGACTGTGACTCATGCAAATTGGAGGTGAGGAGAGCATGCAGCCACAAATGCCGATGCTGATGCTGTTCTCCCAGGAAGTTTGGCTGAATTCTTGAGAAGTTAGTACAGAGGGTTCTGTGGAAATTGAAGAAGGAGATAGAATCTGTGACTGAAAATATCAGATGGGGGTAAACAACCACACTTTCACCCATCAGATTAGTGTCTAATGAGGGTCAAAGGAGAGAGGAACCGCAAAGAAACTGTATTTTTAAAACAATTCTAGAATCACATAAATCCACTAGACCAGATTGCTCAAAGCCCTGTCCAACCTGGCCGTGAACAGTGCCAGGGATGGGGCAGCCACAGCTTCTCTGGGCAACCTGTGCCAGGGCCTCACCACCGTCACAGGAAAGAACTTCTTCCAAATATCTAATCTGAATCTACTTTCAGTTTAAGCCCATTCCCCCTTGTCCTGTGACTACTTGGTCTTATAAAAAGTCCCTCCTGAGATTTCTTGTAAGACCCTTTACACACTGGAAGCTGCTCTAAGGTCTCCCCAAAGCCTTCTCTTCTCCAGGCTGAACAAGCCCAACTAATAGTGTTGAAAATCAATCTGTTTCTCCCTTTCTCTCTCTGTCTCTGCCTTCTTTTCTTCTTTTCATTCCTTTCTTTTTTCATCTTCTTGTATTTATTGATTAACCAGCAGCATGATCTGCAGAAAGGGAGGGAATTCCAGATTCTTGACATTTGTGGATTTGGTGGAAGGTTTTGGTCCTGATCCAGCAAATTTTTTCACTCTGTGCTGTCCCTCAGAGTACTAGAAATGTTTCAAAGTCCCATAGAAACCCATGTTTAGAATGAAAAGAGGGATTCCACTATCATGGTTCACAGGCAGTATGAGAAGCAGGCAAGGGGAGCACTCAGATGGTGAAGTTGAGCACAAGCTGACACGGTTGATGATGTGGGCTTTGTCAAAATAAAATGAAGATTTGTGGCTGGGATCTTCAGAAACCCTGGTGGCAGTGCTGGAGTTGTGAAGATAAACACAGCTTGTATTTTGGATCTTTGGGTTTGCAACACAGGACACAGGACCACCACGCAAGCAACCAGCTTGGCTGCAAATTGTCCTCTTTTTGTGATATCCATGTGTGTGCCAGTGCATGTGTATGTTCACACTGACACGTACTGAGAGAGAAAAGGTGGCCAGGAACCGGTCCGTGTGTGCAGTGTAGGCAGAACACTGTGCCCCTGCCCTAGCCATCCCCTGCGCTGCCTCTGCTATTAGAAACATTGCTTCAATCACTAACAGCAGGAGCCATGCAGTAGCAGGCTTACCACAGTGTTAATGCTGTGGAAGCAAGTGCCCTCACCGTGGGGCTGTGATAACATACTTCTTATGCCATCACCTGCATCAGCATCTCGTGCCTTGCCATGCTGCTCAAGAATAGGATGGGAAAATTAATTAAAGAGCATACTTCTTTGGTCTGAATGGAAACACAACTGTCCACCCTCCACATTTTTAACGTGAGTTAAAGCACCATGATGTTGTTATCCCTCAGCACAGCTTTCTGAGTGCTTTGGTGTGGGAGCTTTGCAAGCAGAATTACCATTGTTATTATTATGATTCTTCGTGTGAAAGCCACATTTCCAGAGCTCTGGCTCTTAGCTAGCCTGAGAACACTGAAATAGAAATTGGGTTGAAAAGCTGTTATTTGGCTGCTCACCCTGCCAGTAAATTTCCAATTTACATATGGGTTTTCTTCCCTGTTCTTCCAGATCACTCCGAGTGTTTGTGGCCTGACTGCTGTACTGCAGGTGGGAGGGAAGACTGTGAACCAAAGTAGCATCTTGCTGGGAGCACAGCGGGTGCCGCTTTTGTGAACGTGCTCTCTCCCTGCTGACTCACAAAAAGCAGCTTTCCCTTCAGACTCTGTCTCAATTTCAAGATGCAACCCAAACACGTGAAGTCCCACTGAAGACAGGGATACATCCCCTGGTTTCTACTTACCTGTCATACATGCACTTAATTTTTGAAGTGACCTACACTGGCTTTACATCATATCACGGTACACAAAATCTTCTTCTTCTCAGTGGCACTCAGATTTGAACCTATGCAATTAGCAGCAATGTTTGATTTAAAAAGCCAGCACGAACAGCAGCCTGATGGGAGTCGTTAACACTGTGAAATAATTGAGAGGTGAAGAAGAGATTCTATGACCTGACCCTTTGTGCTGATCAACTGGGGAGCAGCGTTTCCTTGGGAGCAGATGCAATCAAGGACTGATAGAGGTGGAACTGATTAATTGGGCAGATATCGCTTGAAGCACCCAAGGATGAAGAGAGGGAATTTGTGTAAACCGACCTTCTTTCTAATGAAAGCATACATAACAGAGCCTGAAAGCATCCCTCCACAGGGAACCATCAGCCCTGCAGCAGCCTGCTGAAACCCAGCAGCAGCAGGGTTCTTTGCACTTCTGTGGTACTTCTATATTTATGTGGTATACATATATGGTGTATGGTGAATAGGTTCCACAGGTCAATAGGTTCCACCTCCCTCCTTAGTCTCATGCTTAGACATTAATTATGGCATATACTTAATTTCCATTTAAATAGGCCAGTTTCTTGCTAATTCAGCTTTTTCATGAGACTGAATCAGTTTTTCAACACCTGGAATTTTCTCTTGCCAGTCCAAGGGTGCCAGATAACTGTAGCCCACACTGGAGTCATGGTCCATGGCTTTCCCTGAGGAGTCTTTTGCAGAGCCCTGCTCTCCAGAGCACAGATCTCTTGATCCTGAGGGAGTAGTGATGCTTTCCTCCTGCAAGCCCAGCTCTGGAGAGGACTGTAGGGTTTTTCATGTGCATCCATGGCTGGGTGGGTTCGGGGTGGTGAGAAACAGCTCCTGGTGCTTTTTTTCAGGTCTTCACGCTTAACTTGCCCCACAGAACATACAAAAAATGTGCTACTCACCTCTTGGGTTGTGTTCCAGGGGATCTTAATTGTCATTTCAAGACCCCAGCCCTTGCACTGAATCTACACTATAAACCTTAGGTCTGGACTGAGGTCCAGAGCTTTAACTGTTGATATTCAGGCACCAGTGTGGTTAATGTCACTGTGCATGAAACTCCTACACATGTCCACAGGTCTGGGCTGGGGTGGCCTGTCTGACAGCAGACAAATGTCTCTCAGAGGCATTTTGGAGGCATTTCTCAGGGCATGACCATGGTCACCTCCACTCCTTGGATGCAGTCACAGTGGAAGCCACAGAAACAGCAGTAAGAGCAAAGCAGTGCTGTACAAACCTCTTAAACATGACACAGTGATTTCCGATTTCCAGGCTCATGTCTGACCAAGTGATAACCCCTGACTTCAGACACCTACACACCATTAAACCATACACTTAACACGTTCACACATGACGTGCTCATGTTCTTACTGCCAGCAACGGGGCCAACGTCTCTCGTGACAACCGTGACAAGAGGAATGCTATTTTTAACCCCATTACTGTTGATAGCACACTGTTGATTCCCATGTTATGGGAAACCTGTGGGCTGGACTTCCTACAGAGCAGCTCAGTCATCAGGCAGAGGGCTGTGCTCCAGCAGCAGGATAATCTGCTCTCACCCCTCTGAGACCCACTTTGGCAGCAGGAGCCACCAGCTTCACCCCCATGGACCCCCTGCTATACTTTGTGTCCTGTCCCTGTCCCATCTCCTCCCCTTGCTGGAGCTGCCCAGCCTAGCTCAATTGCAACCTTCCTCCTCAATGCATGGCAGGCTGCCTGGAGGCAGCAGCAGGTTATCATACAACCTATAGATACATGCTTTGAGAAACAGAGATTAAAAAAAACAACAAAATGAAGCAGGCAGAAGTGCTGGCTGGAAAGGGAGGACACTGCAAGGAAAACCCAAATGGGTGTCAGCTACGGTCAGTACAGCCTTCCTCACTGTGTGCCTATTTCCCACTGAACATCAAACAACAGTGACAAAAACATGTGATGTTTCATTGCTAGAATGGCTTGTGTTTTAGGTAGAGACGTTGGACTCAGTTTAATGCTGGCATGTGAAATTACCAGCTTGCAGCCTCGAGAACAGAGACAATAACTGGTGCGGCACGCATTGCCAGTGCTGCTTATTTTTAGACTCTTGTAGGCGTTTGCAGTCATTTCAAAGTGCTTGATGATTTTTCACGTGTTTTCCCAGCAGGAATGAAGCTTGCTTCCTGACGTGGGGTGTAGTAACCAGTGTGCAAAAAAAAATGACCAAGTGACTGTGTTTTCCCCCCAAGTCAGGGCAGATTCTGGGGACACAAGAGCAATTCTGAAGCTGCACAGCCATTTCTTCTGCTTTCTCTCTGAAGGGCTTTGTGATATCAGACAGAAATACTCTGCCCATTTTACCATGTTCTCAAGCAGGGACATGCTCCTCGGGGGTTGCAGGAAGGTTTCACTCTCAGATGTTGAGGCAGGGGCTGGTTTACTCCCTTGCGTTCCTTGAAGGCGTGATGTCACCGGGACAGCATCGATTGAACCCAGATGCTTTAATTTCACTGAATAAGAAAACCTGTGAAATAATGCTTTTAGTGGGTAGCAGGCTCACAGCTCCTATGAGATCTGTGCTGGGTGGTTCATGGAATGATGCTGGTCTTCCACAGGACTGTGGCAGGGCTGAGCCAAACTCTGAAGGGACCGAGGAGCCGTGTGAGAGCTGGAGTGTATAATCACACTCACAATCAGATTCAGACCTGCCTGACACATATGCTTTGAAAAGTGCTTTTTACTCAAAGGTCTCTAAAATATGGATGAAATTCCTAGCACCATCTCCTGCAGTGCTTGGATGCTTTTCGTGGCCTGAATTTGGGCTCCTTTAATGGGACGGGGGGAGAGTTCAGGAGATACAGAGGGAAAAAACAAATCATCTTTTAATAGAGTAAATCAATTCTTAGACCAAACATGCGTACCTGGCTGTGAATGCACATTGTCCATATTTATTTTTGTCTGGTGCATAGAGAGCCCTGGGCTTTAGGAAGAGCAAGATTTCAGGTGCCTAAATTGGCCTGTGCAGAGCAGCTGGCACTATAAAGATGGAAACATGTATGTGCACAGGGTTACAAGCACTGCATTTTCACTGCATTGTAATTTGATGGCTCCAAAAGGTGTGGCGGCATCATTTAACTCTAATCAACACTCCCCACCCAGCCTGTCAGTCCACCTCATTTTTGGCTCTCTTGGGAGAGAGGGCTGCCAGCAATATGGTTCTGATCACTTCTGTCAAGGTGGTTTTACTGATATGAAGTAAATGTGCCCTGTGATGCTTGGAAAGGGCTTGGACATTGTCTGTATTGGGTTTGGGTGGCAAAATTTTGGTAGCAAGGAGGTTACAGGGGTGGCTTCTGTGGGAAGCTGCTTGAAGCTTCCCCATATCTCATAGAGCCAGTGCCAGCTGTCTCCAACATGGACCCACTGCTGGCCAAGGCTGAGAACACCAATGACAGTGGTACCACCTCTGGGATAACTGATTTAAGAAGGGGGAAGAAACCTGTGCAACAACCTCCAGTGGGAGAGAGGAGTGAGAATATGTGAGAGAAACATCCTGCAGACACCAAGGGCAATGCAGAAGGAGGGTGGGAGGTGCTCCAGAGCAGAGATCGCCCTGCACCCCATAGTGAAATTAAAGAGGTCTGTGAAGTCTTGAGGGGCACAGATGTAGCAGTTGCCACTACCACAAAATTCAGGCATGAGCAGTATTCCCTGGTTTAAGTGGTTAGCATTTCCTGGCTTCCAGAAATCTAGTTTTAATCAGTAGCCCTTTCCAAGTCTTCAGATGTTTGAAGTATGTGACCATGAACACAATGTACCAGAGAAAACCTTAATTCCCCTTTACCCAAGCTCTGCTGCAGGGTTTTGCTCTGAGTGCCATCCCACCGGCCGCTTCCAAGAGACTGGAAGTACCTTTTAGGTTACTGTACTGTGAAAATCCTCCCACACTAAGGGATCATTTCTGTAACTGTGAGGGACATCAAACACCACAACCAGCTCCACTGTATGCCCACAAAAAGAAAAGCCAGCACAAAACAGGAAAAGAAGGAAGCATCCACACAAAATCATGCTACTGCTGTGCAGTACTGTGGCCACATCACAGCCCCAAGGCTGGCATGAGTCACCGCCATGCAAGGACATTGAATACAAGAAACACAAGAAACTCATTATGGAATCTGAGTGTCCAGTATTGCATTTGTAATCAAAGGTAGAGATCATCCGTAGCATGATTTTTCTCTCATTATCCAGGGTCAGCCAAAAGAAAACATCAATGAGAGACAAAATCACCCTCTTGCTGGTTTTAAACATCAGCCACAGCCTCCACAAGGAGCTGGAGAAGCAGAGCTCTCTTTATTAAACTGTAAATTGCTGGTGCCATCTCTAAGGGATGACATTGGGCTGTTTACATTTCACTATATTAGATTGGCATTATCCTTTTCTTTTTTTCACCCAGTTTGACTAAAGAGCTGGATCTGGACTGCTTGTACCAGTTAAAGTCTTCAGCACATGAGGAGAATGCCCAATCAGCCATGCTCACCTGTCTCTGCATGATAAGGAATCGCTGCAGAGGTGGGATCCCTTCCCTACCACAAAGCACTCTCTAGAAGCCAGGCTGGAAGCTGGTTACTACCCTAACTAGTACTGGTAGCTTCTGCTGTTGTTGAAGAGCTCATAGATGTTTTTGTTTGTAGTGAGGGTTAGGAGGGAAGTGCTTACAAGTACTTACTGTGTGGGAAGGTCCAGATTGCAAAATACTACATCAGCTATAAAGCCTCAGGTGCAACATGGCTATCCCATAACACAGTTAACAATACAGTGGAACTGGGATCTTACGTTTTATGGGTTTTCTCAAATACCTGAGAATAGTAACTATGGGCACAGATAAAGATTCTAGCAGGGTTTAGATATGACCTTAACCTACTGTTTTTTTCTCATTATTATATTCATTCTTAAAAAGGACTTCTAGAGGATTTCAGGAATACTTAAGTGTTTTCAACACATGCACCATCTGCCTGCAGAAGATGCCCTGAAAATCTGCAGCAGGCATCCTGCTGTTCTGGCTGTGCTATCTCAAGATGATGCCATCCCAGAGTTGTTCTAGTGGGAAAGACCAGGGGAAGAGACCATTCAAAAAGGGAAAAGCTGCCTAAACACTTTCTAAAGCAAAGTGTGTGGTTGCCTAGAAAAAACATTTCTTTGCTAAGCTGGTGAGTGTTAAAAGAAAGCCTGCACTGCTCATCATGGCAGTGTCACCTCATGTGCCTCTACATTGTGGTGGTCAAAGCCCAAGCCCTTCTGGGTTCTGAAACAAGGATGCAGCTGGGTGATGTGGCAGAAAGTGGGCTGAACTGCACTGTTTAAAGGCAAACCAGCACATTCAGGCAGCCCTTAAGTAATGCCCGGGAATCCAGATGAAGACTGAGGGGCTGCACACTCCTCCTGGTGGGAGAAGCATGGCTAAGCTCTACCATTACCAAGCTTTCAGGAAGCAGGTGTCTCTGCTAGAAGTGTGAGGCCTCCAAGTGTGCTGGAAAGAGCAGAGACAAGCAGGTCTGTATCACTGAGTGCTCCCTCCCACCACTGTGGTGTCTTAACACATTACTCTTTCTCATTAGATCTTTCTTAGCAATGAACTGACATGGAGGAAAGCTGGTAAATGTTGGTTGACATTCATGACCTTTTGTCAGTTCTCAACTTCTGGAGGCAGGGACAAGCAGCACATTCCTGTATGGCAACAGAAGTGGCTTTGGGAAATGCTTATTCCCAACACAGTGCCACACAGTCCCAGGCACAGGACCAGTCATGATGATAATAGCACATCTGATGTGAACAGAAAGACATGATGTCCACATGAGCTTTTGTGGCTGAAACACATTCCCCAGCTTTCTGAGGCCATGGGGAATGTTGGTTCCTGCCTCTGCCTGTAGCCAAACCAATGGAATAGCCATCTCACACCTCCCTGGTAACTGCTTTTGTGGTAAATAAAGTTGGGGCTGAATAACAGTGATAAGGATAGCTTTCCTCAATTAATTACCTTCAAAATGAACTGGGATTCAGCCAAATGTTAAAGTCAGAGGGAAACTGGAGCTGGGCCATGAAGCAATGGAAAAGCTTTATCAGCACTTTAAGAGCTATATCATTTTCTTCACCAGATGTAACCAGATGGATACATCTTTCTGCAGCCATTTGCAGTCATTTCTCACACCTGAGCCCTCTATTTCTTCTGCAATTGGTATCACCTAAATCCTGCAATGGTATTTTAAATAGAAACTAATACAAGATGAAAAACTGCCATGCAGTAGGAAAGCCTGAGCCAGAACTTGAAAATATTAATAGAGTGAATGAGAAATAGCTTGTTTAGTCTGAAATAACTTGCTTTGTGTGGAAAATAAGATGGAAAGAAAGGCAAAATGGAAAGAAACACATGCAAGATTGACTGCCTAATATTTTTTAAGCACCGGATAGAAAAAGAGATGTAGGGACATCACTAATGACCGGTTGCCAACTAGATGTGATACCATTTACCACCACTCTCCGGGCTCTGCCATTCAGCCATTTTTTAATCCAGCAAAGAGTCCTTCTATGCAGGCCATGAGCTGCCAGTTTCTCCAGGAAAACACTGTGGGAGACAGTGTTAAGTGCTTTACTAAAGTCCAAATAGGCAATGTCTACAGCCTTTAGAGGTGGAGAAAAGGTTGTGAAGGTATGCCATGTAGATGCTCATGTATCCCAAAAGTCTATGAGGTTGTTCCAGAAATAAGTCCCATTGTCCGACTGAAACTGGATGACATCTTCCAATGCCATCCCAAGTTTCTAGGCAGAAAAAGAAACCATGTGGGAAAGACCCAGGTGTATGTCAGCCACTATTACATGGCTGGGACTAATATACCTGACTCCTGCTCTTCTGAACAGTGCACACTAGTCCACTTCAACCAGAGCAGGGTGGAGAAAGGGGAGATGGATCTGAAGTCAGTGCACAGTGTCAGCGCCACATGGGACTGGAAAAATAAACATGACCCTGTGATCTGCTAAAAGTGCACATCATGCACTGGTGATGGTGGAATCCACCTGGAGAGGCAGCACAGGAGCTTTTTCTCTGTTGTTAAAACAAGAGAGATGGTATGAGACCCTGATGACTTAGGCCTGGTTTCTCCAGACTCTGCCCTTGAGCTGCTGTGTGTGGGGCCAGTTTTGCTTCCACACATGAATCCCAAAGCATGTTACACACAAGACACCAGCTGAACCTGCAGGGGAAGATGAGAAACAGAGAAGTCAAGTACTGGCACAAGTGGCAAATTTAAATGACCTATGTGCATTCTCTTGCCAGGCCAATGGCTTAAGCTTGGGGTGGCCTTATTACGTAAATGGAAAGATAATTTCCTTTCTAAGGCAATAGAAGACTCTCAGCTGAGAAGAAACCATGGTCATCAAAGCACCAAAGTCTGTAAACAGGAATCTTGGGATCAATAGAAAGGCAGGAAGAAAACAAAGAGCACTAACGTTCTTTCAGAGCAACAGAGGATAAATTGGGATAGCAGCTGACGCAGGGGAAGCAGCCGTCAGGGGAAATGTGCTAGCACTTCCTAGCTATCGCTTTGGTACTGCCCTGTATGCAAGTGATGGTGGCCAGAGCTGGAATTACCTGGAGTACCATGGCTTGCTTTGTGCCCCAGTGCCTACCTGAACAACTCACCAGAATAAAGGGAATGTATCATTTGCCATGGTTTGCCATTTCTGTCTGTTTTTTTGGTTCTTGGATGTTAAAAGCCCTTTTTTGCTGAAGCCAGCATATGTGTTGCAAAATCTCTGTGGCCATTCACAGCACCAAAGGTGTGTACGCACAGCACCAAATGTATGTATGCACAGCACAGTTCATGAAAGGGGAGGAGTGTTAATAATGGTAAAATTCTCAGTACACCTACTGACATTTCTAAGCGTGTTTTAATTAATAAAGAAGTAAGCAGAAGAAGAGTACTCAGAGGAAGCACTGTCATCAGCTCCGATGGGTGAATGTGACACACGGATAATATACACACCTTGGCAGAACTTGTAACCTGCTCTTTTCATTACTCTTCAAGTCTCTTATTACATTTTTCCAATGTGCCTCTTTTCTGACTTACTCATACAAGATGCTGAACATGAGCTGGTGAGAGTGGAAAGGGGGAAGAAGTTGTTGGGAAAATAGTCATATGTGTCTGATTCAGAGACCATATGTGTCTGATTCACCTGTCTGCTGGCGAGTTATGGTTTTGGTCATTTGTTTTTACAAATCTAGAAGTGAGTCCTTTTAAATTCCATTTTAATTTTGTTTTTTTCACAAACAAGCCAAGCAATCAGGAGAACAGGGGAAGACGGTGGTGAAGAGACATGGATGAAATGTAAAACATCTCAGACCTTGCTGGGGTCAGAAACTGCTCAGGTCACTTCACCTGTGCCTCAGCTCAGCCTCTTGTAAGATGCCATCAACGCTTTCCTTGTGGAATTGGCTTGATGTTTTGATCACCTTTATCTCAGGGTTTGCGTTTAATAAATGGTCAGGGACTTAAGCAACAACATCAGTGACAGTGTTACCAAATCAGTGGTGCACTTTTCTGTAGAGTTTGGCACGTTTCAAAGGAGGAAAAGAGGCTGCTTTGGGCTCAGCCTTGATTCACCTTTGTCCCCAGCTCTCCCTCTCAGCAATGCCATAGAGGCCCTGCCCAGTGTGGGCCAAGATCCCAGACTGAAAATCTCTGAGCAAAGCTGCTTTGTTTGTTACTTTGAAGATCTCTCAAGAGCAAGGCTCTTTTTCTGCTGCCTTATATTTGTTCAACCTGCTTATTCTTTAAGTAAGAGGGTCTTTTTCTACATCTTAGTGTGCTCAGAAGCGTGCTCCCGTTTCCTTCCCTCACTTTAGGCACATGGAGCTACTGCTGTAGTCATTAACTTGTTAATGGCTTCTGCAGGAAAAGGAACTTCATCTACCACCTCTTTCACTGAGGAGGTGCTGTGTGGAACCTGCCTTGGGCTTGACGGTTTTGGGGTACTCCCAGCTCAAACCCCAGCACCCATCTGAGTGGCTGAGGCTTCCCACACTCTGGGATCCCCCAGCAAAGTGCCCTGGTGGTCTGAAAATCTGGGTGCCTCCTCCCTACAAAAGCAACCCTCACATCCCAGTTTCTCCTTCTGTTCATTACAGGTCCTGCTGAGCAGCTCCTACCCTCTAAGATACCTGTGTGCCTTGCAAATATTTCTTCTCCTTGAAGTTTCTATTTCTCACCTTACGCAATAGCACCATATAAGCCCATCTTTTATGGCCCACAGACCACATAAGTCATACTTTCCTGGCTACAGAGCGGTCATCCATCACAGTAGTCATGACTGAAAATCAGGCACCCTGTTTTCAGGATAGACAGGAGTTGCCTCATGTCCCCAACCTTGCCAGTGAGGCCAGACCAGGCTACAGCAAACCTGCGTGGAGGAGAGAAATGAGTTACGACAAAATAGCTCTGCTCAGAGCATCCCTCAAGGAGTGCTGCCATGGGAGCTTACACCTACCACCCACCGCTGGTTTTCTCAGCCCACCCATCCCAGTGGTGAGTACCTACACTGTCGTGGTTTAAGGCCAGCCAGCAACCCAGAACCACACAGCCACTTGCTCACTCCCGCTCCTTCATCCCCCGGCTCCCGAACGGATGAGGGGGAGAATCGAAAGAATGTAACTCCCACGGGTTGAGACAAGAACAGCCCAGTAGCTAAGGTATAGCACAAACCGCTACTGCTACCACCAATAATAATAATGATAAGGGAAATAACAAGGGAAGAGAATACAACTACTCACAACCCACCGACCAATACCCAGCCCACCCGAGCAGTGATCTAACCCTTCTTGGTAACTGCCCCCAGTTGCTATAGTGGGCATGACGTGCTGTGGTATGGAATACCTCTTTGGTCAGTTTGGGTCAGGTGTCCTGTCTCTGCTTCCTCCAGGCTTCCCCTCCTCCCTGCCAGAGCATGAGGCTCAGAAAGTCCTTGGTCAGACTAAACATTACTGAGCAGCAACTAAAAACATCAGTGTTATCAGTGCTGTTCCCAGGCTGAAAGTCAAAAACACAGCGCTGCACCAGCTACTAAGAAGGAGAAAAATGACTGCTACTGCTGAACCCAGGACACACAACAACAGAGTGCAGGCCTCTCCCACCAAAACTTCCCTTTCAGCACTTCTTGCGAGCTAAGGGTACACACTTTCTCACTGCCATATGGCCTTGGCCAGTGTAGTGTTAGCCAGGTCACCTTTACAGCCAAAATCTGCCTTTGCCATGGGTGTGAAGCAAGCAGCATACTACCCAAAAGCGTTGCCTACCTCCCCTCCTCCCTAAGATGGTGGTACACTTAATGAGCTACATGGTCTGTAAAGAAAGCAACCAAACAGCAGCTTCTGAGTAAGTTCCTTGTGGCACGAATATATTGGCAGGTGTATGTGTTTTCTTAATCATCTTGCTATAGTGAGAGGATAAAATTCCCAACACAAACAGCAACTCTGCAGCAAGTATCTGACATAATTACAGTAATTATATTGTCTCCACACTCTCTTGTAAATCAGTGACAGTGTGTATTTAATGAGCTCTTTCGTGTTCAGCAGGTTGCTCCCAGCCACTCAGATTTGCAACTGCAATGCAGAGCTATCTTAAAATAACACTAACACCTTTCGGGGGGGACACAGGGGGTCTCTTGGAGCCGGACCTGACTCTGTACACCCCTCCTGGTGCCATTGGCAAGCACAGGTAGGCTTCAGAGAAAGCCCCTGTACAGGTCTGATTTGCCCTGGTGAGTAAAATGTTGTCAGTTCTGCCCGAGTGAGCTGGATGTGGTCAATGTGAGCACTGTCAGGACGGAACTTGCTTGTAGCCTTGTATCTCAGCCCACAGTGGTTTATACTGTACAGTCTAATTCCATGCCCTGTAGGATAGCCAAGGTTTTCCTTGTCTCTTCACAGCAACCAAGTACTTTTGCAGCCCCTGGATGTCCAGAAAACTCTCAATCAGCTTTGCCCATGCAGAGGCACCTCTGGAGGCACAGCAGGACACGTATGGCAGTGCCTATGCTCTCTGTGCATTGAGTGTGCACCTGGCCTGGGCTGCTCAACACATCCCCCACATCCTAGTCAATAGAGAGGTCATGGGGACATGACACATCTGGACCATATAAAAATCATCATTCTTCTGCAGAAAGCCTGTTACATTTTCACTCCAGCGGCAGAGTTTATTGGAAGGTGTCCATGCCATAGCGGGGGGGCTGGAACTAGATGACCTTTAAGATCCCTTCCAACCCAAACCATTCTGTGATTTATCATTTCTATCACTGGGAGCACATGATGAAGCAATCCCCCACCTGGTAGGAAAGCCAGCACAAACCCATGCACTAGAACATTTGCACTTGATCTTCACTGCAAACTCAGAAGTCCTGTGCCTCCCTGGCTGAGACCCTTGTCTGTGTTCCTTGCTTCAGCCCCATAAACCATCCTGCTGACATGCAGGGACTTTGTAAGCCAGCTCTAAAAACAGAAAATGTGTGACACGAGAGGACCACACCACTCCTTTGTACCCAGTGCCCTCTCACATGAGGCTTCCCCCAGCCTTTCCCAGCAGAAGGCTTATCACCAGCTTGGCAGGGACATGCTGGGTACCCCAAGGGGCCTGATTAAACCCACAGGCTTGAGCGTGGATGAGCAGACCCATGACTAAATCCAATTAAAATCATCACGGAGTGGCCATTCTATCTGCCTCCTTGCTGCCAGCCCACACCATGTGTGTGTTATACATCTGCCCCTCTGCACTCCCTGCTGCCTGCTGGGCAAGCAAAAAAGCCTCAGAGCTGCAGAACAGCTGGGAATTATGAGCTTTGCTGTACAGTCCCCTTGTGTTTGCTCATAGACAGAGGAGATCTTGCCTTCCACCTGCCACACATCCCAGGGTGCCCCCATTAGCCCTCACTCTAATTCTGTAAGAGTAGAACAGAGGTGAAGAGCTTAGGGGACATGGACACTCAGCCAGCTGTTCCTGAAAAACAGGAATATCTAAAAAATAATTAGAAAAACAGAGAGAAAAATGATAATTTTAAAGCAATTTGCTTTAAGAAAACGTGCCACAAACCATCCTCTACCAAAGTAACAGCATGGGTCATCCCACTGATCATTGATCCCCAAAAGCACTGGTCCAGAGCTTCACCTAATGGGTGCCCCAAGGCCTCGCATTGCCTGGAGACTGCTCCTTTTCATCAGCTGGTATCACCTCACAGCTCCTCATCTGCCAGGGACTGCAGCACCAGGGGAAACTTGAGAAATCGTCCTTCTGTGCATGAAGATAAACAACTGGTGAAATCAGATCACTGCATGGAAAGCCTGTGGATGGGCCATGGTTATCTGCAAAGCCTGGGTGCTTCTAGCTCAAGACAAGGAGAGGCATTAATCTGCCTCCTCTTGTGTTTGTGCCTGTCTGAGGCATGTGAGCAGCATGCTTTGAGCTTCACCACTCCTTCTTTTGTTGTGACTCTCAAACGATTTCCCACTGAAAACCAACATGCTTGCTGTTGACAAGTAGAGAAAATTCAATGCAACATGTCGGTGTTATCCGGTTTCCCATCCCTGTACACTATTGTATAATTTCACCACCTACTCATTTGTTTTCTTTACACACAGGTGCATTTAGAGAAAATATAATCCATGGAAGAATATTTAGCCAGAGAAAGGTTGTAATCAGCTTTGACAGAAATCAGACAGTTTATGTGCTTAAAAATGTGGTAAGGGAGGAGGAAATGAAATGGAATAATTTCTTTCCCATGAACCAAAAAAATTTATGGCAAAACTACAGCATGAGAATGAAAAACTTGACAGGAAACACTGCTCCTGAGCTATTGTACTAAAATAACATGAAAGTCAAAGATCAGATTCATTAGACGTCTTCTGTGTTGTTCCTCCAGCCCTTTTACTGGACCTGGCTCACAGGTGCTGAGAAGCATCAGTAACAGGCCAGCACTTGGCTCTGCCAGGGACTCTGTAGGCAGATGGACATGGTGAAGATAAGAAAAGTCCATAATTACGTGATGCAGAAATGCAGACGCTGTCCTCCATCTCATATGCCACTCCAATGAATCAGCTCAAGTTTAACAAGAGCACATGGTCACAAGTCTTACAAGGAACATCTGAGGAAACTGGGGTTGTTTAGTCTGTAGAAGGGAAGGCTCACGGAGGACCTTATTGCTTTCTACAGCTACCTGAAAGGAGGATGGATTGAGGAGGTGTCTGGTCTCTTCTCCCAAGTAACAAGTGATAGGACAAGAGGTAACAGCCTCAAGCTGCACCAGGGGAGGTTTAGATTGGATATTAGGGAAAATTTCTTCACAGAGAGGGTGGCAGGCACTGGAACAGGCTGCCCAGGGAAGTGGTGGAATCACCGTCCCTGGAAGTGTTTAAAAACTGTGTAGATGAGGCCCTCAGTGACATGGTTTAGTGGTAGACTTGGCAGTCCTGGGGTAAAGGTTGAACTTGAGGATCTTAAAGGTCTTTTCCAACCTAGCTGAGCCCATGATTCTATGTTTCGAAGTGTCAGGACTCGCACTTATATTTCTTTTTTTTTAACTATGTGTAGCTGTTCTAACTACCTTACATGCATTTATGCACATTTCACAGTAGTTTACAACCTAAGAAACTATGCAAATACAGTTAGGAAATCTTAACATATTTTCTAGTTCATTTCAGGATGTTAAATAAAGTCAAATCCAATCTTTCTTCCACTTCTTTGGCACCTCTTTGGAGCAGGACAGTGTGATCAGTCCTCTAATTCAATAGTTTCACAGTTCATATTACATTCACAGAAGTAAAAGAAAGCCAGGCTGGAGAGAAGGTCAGTAGATTGTCCAGGTGAGCAGCCTGCCCCAAGGCAGGATTCACCTCTGGCCTAACACGTTGTGCCTGTTTGCCATGTGCTTCTGAAGAGCCTCCTTTTCAATCTCTTCCAGCACTCCACAATCTTTCCTGTTACAGGGTTCCTCCCTAGTGACTAATCTAAATATTCTTTGATTCAATAAGCTTATTATTTCTTGTTCTAGCCACCACAAACATAAGAGACACTGGAAAGATGAAAGGAATCAATTGTTCTCTTTGTGTTTGGAAACTTGTACTTCAAGTATTCTGTAGGCAAACCTACTCAAACTCCTTCCATTTATCTTCTTATATTTCTCATTCTCATGTACTTACATGCTCAGGTTTTCTAGATTTCTGTTAAATCTCATTGCTCTTCTCTGAACTGTTGCCAGTTTTTCCAGACAAGCATGACACATAGAAATAGACCCGATACTCTAGTTGATGCCTCTTCAGATCTGAACAGAAAGAGGTATTTCATGTCATGTGGATGATGCAGTCTTTGTAAATCTCACTCATTGTTTCTGTCCATTTTGCAGCACCACTTCTGGTTAGAACGGGTCACAAAATGAATGCCAGCCAACTATTTGACCTTTTTCTGCCAAGCTTTAATTCCTCCCTTTCCTGTTTGCAAAGTTTGTCAGTTCTGTCCAATTTCTCAAGACAGATTTTGAATCCTAATTCAACAATTAGGATTATCTATTTGCACCTACCCCAACATACAATACAGCCCTGTTTATTTTTCTTTGCTATATCTCCTGCCTGAAATAAATCACAAAGCAAAATCTCTCTTGTACATGTATCCTGCATTCCAACAATCACTGCTTCTGCTTTCTTTTTTGTAGCTGCTTTCTTTTTTGCTATACCCCTCCAAAAACAGAAAAGCAAAGACACAGTGTTATTTTCTTATTTGTTTGGTTTTTTTTTTTAAATAACAGCATTTTTTCTGTGAGCACTGGTAAGAAGACATAAAACAGTGAAACAGTAGACCATCTTCCCCATAGGGACATGTATAGGTACCTATGGCATATTTGAAAAGCGTGTGTGCTGCAAAAGTAATCTCTACGCATATAAAGAGATTTTACAGTTTTAAAACTGATTTGTAATTATATTTAAACAGTGCTGTTGAAGTTTGCTATGGAGACCTCAAATATACCATGAGGAAGAGAGAATAGAAAGACCTGCCAAATGCTCCAAGCAGTTATTTTCCTCTCTGACTTGTTTTTCATTTTTACATCAGGAAGAGCACAATTTGAACACATGTTGGAAACAGCTTTATCTTTAGATCAATGAAAATAAGTGTTTATTTCACATTGTTTAGCATAGTAATTCCTCTTTTTTCATTTTTTTAGATTAGACTATAAAACTCTGGTCTGCTTAATTCAGAGTCCCGCAGGTGAGCAAAGCAGCACCCTGGGACTAGATTCAGTGCACCAAAGCCATTGATTCCTACTGTCCTAACTCTAAAAGGTGTTAAGGGATGAATTTGACAGTGATAAAGTTACTGCAAGCTTTGGTAAATATGCTAAAGTGAAAACAGGGCTGTTCAGCACCTTAACTTCTTATTAAACTAGAGCAAAAAGGGAAATCAAAACAAATTCAAAACATGAATACAAATTTACAGTAAAATTCAAGCTATTACAAATCTTCTTAGTTTAAGTCCTTTTGTCATCAGAAAAGGTTATTTATATGCTAGTAAATAGAAGTCCCACATTTTAAGGCCCTTTTTCCACCATTACCATTTAAACATTTGTCTCCCTTTTAAGCAAGCTGGGGTTAACTTACGCAATAAACTCACTCCATTCAACCATCCTTGGGTGACATGGTTTAGTGGGAGGTGTCCCTGCCCATGGCAGGGGGATTGGAACTAGATGATCTTAAGGTCCTTTCTAACCCTAACTATTCTATGATTCTATGCTGGAGTCACACCATGGTAGTGTTAGTTCTGCTCTGAGTCACACCATGGTAAATACCACCTTTGCTCGCAGTAGGATAAATTCTTCACTCTGTCAGAGGGAAGAGACAGGCAAGTGCCCAATTCTCAGGAGCTTCATGGGGTCCTTCAAAGTATCCACAGGAAAATGATATGCTAATTTGGATCAGGAATTTTGTGGACTTCAATATGAAAGGAAAAGTTTCTGGTGACTTAAAGAAATTTGTCCCAAACAGGATTATCTGTAAACATCGTAATAACTCATAGAAGATACCTTGTGCAACAATAGGGGAAAAAAAGAGCTTGCATGGAGCAAAAAAGAAAATCTAGGAGAGCAGAGGGAATGACAGAACAAGTTCAGAAATGCAAATGTGCATCAAACAGATGCAATAGTTGAAAACACACAAAAATCTTTGAAAGAGACTATTCAGAAAATTATAGTCAGCATTTTTAGTCCAAGGAGATGCACATAAAACCCAAAGACAAAGTGCTCTCACAGTGACGTGACTAGTTAGGATTCAGTGAAAAAATACAGCTTCCTACCAGAGAGCCACTTATGCCATGTCTGTTTTCATTTGGACACAGAAATTATTATTTGGCAGCTCTGAAAACATTATTGCTTCAGATGCTCTTGAAATAATAAAGTTAGAAAGAATGAAAAGTATGAGATTTTGTGCCCAGCAAACACCAAAGTCTAGAAGAAAGAAACTCTTTTAGACCCTGAAAATTACAATTTTACATTATTTCACTAATTGCTGTGTGCAAAGGAGCCAGTTCATTATAGAGCCACAGATCCTTTCTGTGACGAGAAATAACTGGTGACTTGAAAAAAATCCACAATCCAACATTGAGCTGAGTAGCAATTATTTTATGAGCTGAAGGAATGACTTCATTTGAAGTCTTGAAGTTCTTGGTGAAATAAGTCAGTCCCTGCCGTCACTAGTGGGGAGGAATATTTCCTCCTGTACTAAGAATACAGTGCTTCAGATGTACTGTTCTTCATCTCTTCCATTTATGAGCAATGACCACTTGTCCCCTTCTTCCTCAACAAACCCATTATGTTTTGGCAGCTTGTCTGCCGTCAAGGAAGAGAGAGATACTTGGCTAATCTGATCCCGAGGAGCTGATCTGGATGAATCCCTCCTCCTATCATCCATTCCAATATGAACACTGATTTGGGAAGGAGTAAGTGGCTTCATGTGGCCTTGAGCTTGTGCTTCATAACTTTCTGTGTCTGGCTTCTTATAACTAAGAAGAGAAAGAGAAAACATATTTACTACCAAACGATGAATGTGTAGACGTGTCTTCACATCAGAACAAATCAGAAACTTCTGATAACCCAAATGTTACCTGCACCTCAGACACAATGTCAATGACTAAAAGTACTGGTCATACAGCATTAAGACATTTCAACAGTAGAAGAGAGGGACTCTCAAAGTGAGACTCTTTAAGAGTTTTTATGAGTTTGCTGAATTATGAAAGGGCTCATAGTAGACAATTGCAGAGGAATGGATTCAGTAACCCAAAAAATCACTTTCTGCTTCAATGTGTTCTAGGTCAAAAAAAAGCCCAGCAATGACAAGTATGCATGGTCTTCTTCATATACATGTATTATCTTGCTCTTTGGAATCTGAAGCTGTGTTCAGCTGATGTGAAGCTTCAAGAAAGATTATTGTCCCACAGAGTATACTGTAATACAGCTTCCGTAAGTCTGAAGCCAAATATGTTTTGGGGGGTTCTCAATATCTAAACACAGTGGAGTCTGATAGTTATTGTACAGCACAAAATCAAAAGATTAATCCTTTCAATGAAATTTCTCATCCTTTGTATAATCACACACAGAAAAATTTGAGGATTAAAATCCTGTAGTGGTAGGGCTGATTCTGCAAACAGACATGAGTATGTATGCAGTTTTTATTCTAGATTGCCATCTCATTGAGCATTTGCAGGATCAGAAATATGATGCAGCAACAGATTTTGTATATTAGTTTATACTATACTACACTACACTATACAGAGGATGCCAGCTACAGCACAAATATGTGGAGGCTTGGACTAATTTCAGACACTGTGAAAAATCTTTTTTTTTTTTTTTTTTAAGATGGCTACTCACAAAGCTGTTAAAAACAGGTTCACTGTAACTGCAAAATGGGTGCCAAAATGGGCACCCAAAAAACATAGCATAAAAAAATTACTAGAATTGCTAGGAGGTTTTTTTTTATAGTTGAGAAATTGTGTCCCTTCCAAAAATACAGAGCAAGATATTTTATCTGTAGCAAGCTGCAAAAGAATAAATACACTGCTTCTCTCTCAGGTGTGGTGTCCCTGTCCATGGCAGGGGGGCTGGAAATAGATGATCCTTTCCAACCCTATGATTCTTTCTCTCTGGCTAGATTAAATAGACAAAAAAATAAAATCAGGTACAAATCTAAAAAAAAAATCTAATGCTACATTATGGAGAACTATCTTTTAAATTATTTTTTTTCACTTGATACAGCAAAAACAGTGCTGATCATTATTGCACTTCCTGTTGAACTAGATCTCCAACACAGTTGTCCACATGGCATCCAGTGGCACTTTTAGCTGCTAGTTAAGGAATACCCAGTACTGTCTTAGTCCAGGTGTGTTCATAATAGTGACACCTGTCTCTTTTGGAGCCAAGGATTAGAAAGTACAGCCCCAAGCTAAAAGACTGTCACATACTTCTATTTGGACAAAGCCCAAAGTAATATTTCACTTGAGGCTCAGCAGCAGTGCTGCCTATGGTTCCCCAGCTGATGAATATAAGAGAACTTGCCATTTCAGCTGCAGGGAAGACAGCACGACAGACACAGAAGAAGCTGCCATTGCAGCTGATCCCATCCAAGGCTGAAGCACAAGGCCAATAGGCATGAACACACCTAGCAAAAAAGCATATATGGACATGAGTCAGAACCACCTGTCTCAATACAGACATTTCTGTCCATGCATATCATGGATCAGCAGTTCTACAACACGACTTGCTGAGACCTCCATAAACACAACTGGACTGATATACATATATTCACTTGTTTTAAAATATGTCCTTTTCACTTCAGAGGATGACCTTTGCACCAATTCAGCTACAAGATAGCGGCCACAAGGCAGGACTATTTGTCCCTTACAGCTATTCTGCACATAGGAAACAAAGCAAAAGCAATAGAAAGACAAGGTAAATGCCCAGGCAAAGCAGGAAGAAGTTAGTCATAAAGAAAAAGAACTCTTGAAGTAAGATTTAAGGAGGAATTTGGAGCATATCTAACAGAAGCAGAGAGAATGCAAGCAGTGGGAGAGAAAATGTGTGATTCAATAAAAGAGGAAACACTAGGAGTGGAATGATACCTCTGGTTAGAGCTGTGTTTGAATATACAGAAACTAATCCCCAAGTACTGCTGTGTGAAATAAAAGCATGCTTTTAATTTCATCATATAAGAATTTATTCCCAAGAGTTTAAAACTTGGGGAACAAAGGTTATTGGGTGTTTTTTTTTCCAAAACATGTTAAAAAAAAAAAAAATTTTTTTGTCCTCCTGACAAGGTTTAAATACTCTAGGATTCTCTTTGGTTCTTTGAGCAGGAAATCCCGTGAGAGGCACCACAGAACTCAACAGTGCTTCTGTCTTCAATAAACTGAGCTCTGGCAATCACATACCTGCTGCTATGGGTATTCCAAGCAGATTATAAATTAAGGCAAGAACCAGATTTATTCGTATTCTCCGAACTGTTCTCTTTGATAAGTGAATACTGGCAACTACATCCAGCAAGTCATTCTGCAAGACAGAAGAGCATTGAAAGTTTTCCACATGCAGTCTTCCAAATACAAAATCAAATATAAGAGTGTCAGTAATAAAAGAGTACAGGCCAAGACTGTAGTGCTCACTCGGATAAGAACAACATCGGCTGCTTCAATCGCAACATCAGTGCCTGTCCCAATTGCAATTCCAACATCGGCCCTGGCTAGTGCAGGAGAATCATTGACTCCATCACCAACCATTGCAACCTTCACCCTCCCATTTTGGAGCTCCTGGACCTTTGCAACCTTGTGAGAAGGAAGAACCTCAGCAAAGACTTTTTTGATCCCAACCTATGTATAAAGAAAGAAACAAAGAAAGAAAGTTGGTGATATGCTTCCATGCTGAAATGAATGTTCTGTTTGAAGGGAAAACAAAGATCAACCAAACTAATTCTGGTGGAGACAACACTTGCAAGCTACACGGAAAGCTTAAGAACAGCATGCCTTTGGCACAAAAAAAGGACTGATTACACCCCCCTCCATCTTTACTGCAGACATGCTGGCAAAACATGCTCTGCTATTAGTGTCATACCCCACAAGGCATGTAGAAGTAGAGCTTCTGGCTCTACAGCGCTGACAATAAAGGTTTAATGGTTAGAAAAGCCAGGTTTCAGCTATACATGTTGCTTAATCGACCAAAAAGTTTCAGTGAAATCATAGACTCACAGAATTATTTAGGTTGGAAAAGACCTTTAAGACCAACAAGTCCAACCCTTAAGCTGGCACTGCCAAATCCACCACCAAACCCTGTGCCCAAGTGCCCCATTTACGCGACTTTTAAATATCTCCATGGGTGGAGACTCTGCAACTTCCTGCACAGCCTCTTCCAATGCTTGATGACCCTTTCAGTGAAGAAATTGATCCTAATATCTAATCTAAACCTCCCCTGGCACAACTTGAGGCCATTTCCTCTTGTCTTATTATCTGTTTCTTGGGAGAAGAGACCAACACCCACCTTGCTGCAACCTCCTTTCAGGTAGATGTTTCCCCCTAAGCTGAGTTACTTCTCCAAATTCACCAAGGTGAACAGAGTTTTAGAAAGTCACCATGGTTTTGGGGGGCTTTTTTTTTTTTTTTTTTTTTTTGCAGCACAGAGAAGCAAATACCTGAGTAGCAATGGCTTTTGCAGTTTTTCTGTTGTCCCCCGTTATCAGCACCACATCTATGCCCATGTTTTTCAGTGTGTGCACAGCAAGTGCTGCCTCCTGCTTGACAGTGTCTGCTATTGCAATCATTCCACAGAGCATGCCTGCATAAAGAAATGTCCTCTGTCAGAGGGAGCTGTGGAGGGAAAGTGACAGCAAGAGAGCAGGACTTCCCCTCCATCTATCACACCATGGCATCTTGTGAAATAACACATTCTGGCCAATATTGACACTCATAAGCCTAAAAAAACATCTACAGTTTTCTAGGTTTTGGGCTTTTTCTTGCACATGCATGCATACTTTGCCATTTATCTCTTTCAGATCAAACAAACACCTTTGATACCTGTGCACAGGGAAGAAGAGGAGGAGGGTATCCTGTAAGCATGCCTGCCTAGTTTTCATGGTATAGACAAATACAATAGCGGGCCAGAGAAAGTTCTCGTTTCTGTGCCCAGGTCAGATGTTGAAGCCACTCCTCCAGGAGGAAGCATATAGAGTATCTGCTTTTATGTCCCCTAATCTTTCAGGGTTGAATCTCTATTATAATTAAGTACTTTCATACACAAGTGTTGTACCTGCCTTCCAATGCATTGATTCAATAGTGCATCCACATTTCCTTTATATGACTTACAAAATCTCCATTGTTTTATCACTGCATGTTACCTATCAAAAGTAAGTACTTAACTAAGTTTTGTACCCCATATCTCTATTTGCTGTCAATAGTAGCGATGGGAACACCAGCTGTATACCAGGGCCCTTATTTCCATGTTAAGAGGACTTTATTTTGCTGGCCTACTAAGGAAGCCCAGGCTGAGGACATGCAAACACTTCTCAAAATTGCTCTCTAGGAGCATCAGGAATATTTATTCAGTAGCTGAATCAGAGGCCCCATTTCCAGATCACGGATGCACTGGCAATCTATCGTCATTACTGTGGTGTCTCATAGTAAGGTATTGTCTGGGATCTCTTTCTGTTTAGCACAGAACCCCTCTGGCAGAACTCATTTAGTCTAATCTATTATACTTGAAGGATCTAACGAATCATCATGTTTAGTCATGAAATGTTTTGAAATCAGTGATGCAATAGGTTGTCCTGTGATCCTTGAGCAACGTAAAGTTAGGATGGGACATGGCACTGCTTTTCTGAGCAACAGTCCTAGGCAACAGGAGATCCATAAAATAAAATTAAAAAAATTTTAAACTACCCAAAAAAATCTTATAAACACTGTTCTGAGTTGAAAACTTCTTTTAAGAACACCTTAATACTTGGCAGTTCACAAGCAGTTCTGCACTAAAAGATTAGTAATTTCTTGACGCTAAGCACCAATGAATTGCTCCAGTTTGTTTTTATCCATTCCATGGTAGGATTAACTGATGTTAGTAAGTCACACCAAAGAAGAGCAGTTACCATCTATAGCCACTAGTATTGCAGTCTGTCCTTTTGTTTCATGATCTGTCATTGCATCATTTATGTCATTTGCAATATGCAAGCCATTGCGTCGCATCCACTCACGATTTCCAATCAACACCGAGTACGTGTGAGAAGCTGATGGACCTTTGTGCACAGACAGAAAACAAAATGAGCAACTCAAAACAGTGAACGCGAGCCAGAGATGTTTGAGGATGACAATGTCAGGGTGCATTATCTAAGAAAACCTCTTCTTCAGGGGTTCTTTTGTGTGCCAGATTGGCATGGTCACACCCTGGACACAAACAGAATTAGTCTTGTTCAAGTGCTGCTGTCATGGCCAAACAGAAATGCACAGGCACTACCTAAGTGAGCCTCATAAAACTCTTCTCCCTCAGGCTTCAGTCTGTGCCTGTTTATACACAGAACTGCATCGTGAACTTAATGGAAGTATTTGCGTTTGCCTTGGCATTGTTTTTCTGAGTAAGTGCAGTATTCATGGTTTGTAAATGCAATGCTGCTTTGTTCTCACAGCTAATGGCTTCTTTCTAATATAAAGGCTATTTCTGGTAAGAAAAAAAGTAGTTTTGTTCTAACAAAGAATGAAACCATACATAGGGCACCTCATTATGAATTCAATCCAACTTCACAAGAGCTGTATGAAGCAGGTGAGAAAATAGTACATTAACACCATTCACAAATGGCAGAGTTCTAATGATTAAAGTTCTTCTTTCATTTACTTCTTCTAATAGCTTTCTCAAAAAGGTCAGGAGAGCCACAGCTTTCTGAAGAGAACTGATGAGCTTCTTAAGGAAGGCTTTAAATACTTTTTCTTTCCCTTCTACACTACAAAAGTGGCTTCCACAGAGCTTGAAACAAAACCAAATGTATTGGCCTAATCAAAGCCATGAGGTACCGAAACTCAGTTTGCAGATAAATCATGCTTCATTGTGCATCTGCTGAAAAGATTATTATTTTTTTAAGTGCCTTGAGAGATATATGAACAGAAAACAAAAGGTCCAAGTTAATATGGAACTAAAGGGTAGGATATAAAAAGTTGCAGCGAGATATATGCTAAATATATGCTAAATGTAACTGCTATAAATGGGGAGATAATGCTAATTGGCCAACTTTGCTCCCTGCTGGACAATTCTTCTATCCGAAAGGAACACTGCTGAGTATGCCTTAGGGCCTGTGTATTGTGTGGACTTTTTGAGTACCTACCATTGTAGCATCTAAATTCTTATTTAGGTTTCTGAATTGCAGAGAGATTCAGAGTAGGGGAAAGAGAGCTTTGATTTTCGTTAAGGCCCATTTTTGTGCCACATGTTGTCTCCTTCTGCCATAAATCCACCTGTCTGTTGTTCCTAGCCCTATGGGATTGTTTTACAGTGGTCAGCACTGCTGATTGACTAGCTCTCCCATTGTGACTGGCAGTCACTTTGGTGGCAGACATACCATGTGATTCTGAGAGCATGACCAGCATGTTGTCTCCCAGAGGAGCACTGCTGTCCCCACTCCTGTTAGTGTCCAGCTTATCGAGACCCTCCTCGGCCATATCCAGGACAGCCTCAACACCTCCGACCTTGCAGCTGATGCCACAGCCTGGGACTGCCTGGAAGTCGGTGCAGTATCCCAAGCTCTGAGTACCAAGCTCCTGCAGATGTAACCAGAGTTCATCATCAGTCTGTGCTACCCACATGGGGTACAAATATTAGATAACCCCTGCTGAAAAGAGGCCTCATTTGTCCTCTTGACAATGACTGACTGACTGAAAAGCAGTATGGAGTATCCAGTAGCACAGAAGTTAAAATAAGGATGTTCTGGACATGCTGTGGTTTAGATTTCTAGAAAGAGGCAGCCATGCAGGTCACATCCAGGTCTCAGCCCTAGCACCAGCAAACTATAAAGGGCAGCTTTTCCTCATAGCTGAAAGATGAAGCAGTTACATTGGGGGTACATGGCCTCAGACAAGACTAGGAACTAAAGACAACCACTGTAACCATACAGCCACACAGCTTCTGAAGAGGTGTAACTTCTAATTAACCTAACAGACAACTGGCTGTGGGGGATCAGGCCTTTTATATAAAGGTGATCTGTCTGGATTGTAAAGGAACTGGGTTTTTCTGTTGAGTTAGAGAGAGAAGCCAGTGAGAACTTTCAAGATGAGAAAAGGGATTACCAGGATCCTATGAATTAGCAGAAGAATGGAGAAAATCATAGAATCACAGAATGGTTTGGGTTGGAAGGAACTTTAAAGACCATCCAGTTCCAATGCCCCTGCCACGGGCAGCGGCACTTTCCACTAGACCAGGTTATTCAAAGCCCCATCCAGCCTGGCCTTGAACGCTTCCATGTATGGGGCAGCCACAATTTCCTTGGGCAACCTGTGCCATCACCTCACCACCCTCACAGTGAAGAATTTTCTCCTAATGTCTAATCTAAATCTTCCCTCTTTCAGCTTACAGCCATTATAAAGCTTAAAGCCAAAATATTTATTTATAAACAAGTTATTCTGGGTTGTCTCTGGAAGCTATAAATACAACACTGGAAGCTGGAATATCAATGGTCTTCTTACAACACAGGGATGATAAGGCAGGCACTAAGAATATTAGCAAACAGTAATGCTGAGCAGCTTTGCAATTCATATAAGCCATGACCCAGTAATAGCTGGTGCATGGAATGACTACAGAAATGTCAGGGTACTAAGACAAATTTGAAAACAGAAAATATAAAATACCAGAAAGGCAACTGAAACATTACCCATATTCTCTTCTTCCTATTGTTAACTTCTAAATTTTATCACTGAAAGATGTATCACTAATAAGTTTGGTATGTTCTTGCCAATAAATTTTTCCATAAATCAATTAATGACTTGTCTTTGCAAACCGAAATTGTCTATTTAAACCACGCTTCCTATTTTGGTTACTATTTGTGCTTTCATTCTTCCTGAAACATTTGAGGTACACATGCAATATATAAATGACCTTTGAGGATTTGCAAAATTTGGGAAGACTAGAGTAATCTATTAATTCATTTGTGAAACTCACAAGTATCAGTTGCATAGTGAGGATTTAAAGCTTTTTGCCTAATCTATCCAGATAAGCAAGCAACTAATAAAAGCAATTAGTCGGATAACACATGAAATGTCACCACACACATTTGCTTCATGATGCTGTTTAAAGCATAAGTATTCCTCCTGCACATACATATTCCACAGTCCCTATTTCCCTACTAGTTCAGGAAAAATTTTGTAATATCTTGTTTGAGAACTCCACAGCATTATCAGAAAAGCAAAGCTTAGAATATGCTTTCTGGTATTGTCCAGACTAAGATGCACACTCATAAAATCTCCCAGCTTTCCAGTCTGTTACTATTCAGGCAGGCCTGTCCGTCTGGGACTTGCTCATTTTGTACAACATTGCTGCATTTGCACAGATCCCTTCAGGCCTTAGTGAATTGGAAGGATAAGTACCTCTTTGCAATATTTAGTAACTGCCACTCCTAGAGGATGCTCACTGCTGGCTTCTGCAGTGCCTACCACTGCCAGCACCTTCTTCAGAGAGAGCACAGCTGTGTCTCCCAGCAAAAGCACCCTCATGACTTTAGGAACTCCACAGGTGATGGTCCCAGTTTTATCAAACATTATAGTCTTGATCTGCAAAAAATAAACCAGAGTTACCACCTAAGTCCTGCAAGCATGGAGATGCTCATATGCTTTAGGCACATAAGCACAGGCAAAACCTTAATAATCATTGGATTATACCCACACCAAGACAGAATAAACCTGCAAAAGTAGGGATTCGTGTATGTACCTGGAACTATATGTACAGTAAGTCTCCTTATGCTTTCTTATTCAATCCCCAAACAGTGATTTCACCAAAGCTACAACATCATCCTGTACCTATACCAGGATCTCAGAAAACACTTATTACAGGACTTGTACTGTCCTCTGTGTGAGCGTGTATGTATCTACATGCAGGATTCACATAATCCGCCTTAATCACTTTTACCACAAGGTAGATGATCAAAGGAGGGCTTTTACAAGTACTGTTCTAAACAGTTAACAATAGCACTGGGAAGAGAGGACTCATTAATTTATTTGGTAATAGAGCAGGTGGGAAGAGTGCAAGAAGCTGCAACAAGTTCTGGAAACAACAACCTAACCAAAATCAACCTTGTACTATTCACCAAATTCAGCAATCCCTTGTTAGCCAGCCCAAGGGGTCTTGAGAATCGGGAATGAACCAAATAACACAGCCCCAAATACAATGAAACCCAAAGCTGAAGTCAATTCTAACCCTGAAGATAACACAGCACAGAGAAACGCAAGAACCAGAAAACTCAACAAAGTAGTCACTAATTCTATTCCCAATTATTCCAACCCACCAACTTTGCAGAATCCAACAGTTCACCTGGTTTTCCAAGCCCTGATCCTAGTCTTGCTTAGATGCAAAAGGTAAAAGGTCATGACACTAATCAGCAGTCAGTTTTTGTTTGATTTTTTTTTTTTCCAGAGACTTGGGAAAACCTCTGGTCTGTGCTTTATAATGTCCAGCAAGAATAAGAATTACCATACCGTTTAACTTATTCGTACCACCCTTTTCAGTTCAAGTGTTTGCTGTGTGTCTAATCCAGCCTACCATAACATGGTTTAAACACATTCTTTTGACTGGCTGTGGACACGTCAAACCTGTTCCTCCTTCAATCTCCCCGTCTTTTCATCAGTTTCCTTCCCTTGAAGGGCTTTTTCTAACTCCTTTCTATCTTTTTTCTCTGTTCTAAACCAACTTCAAATCATTCAGTTTTTCTCTTACATCCTACGTTTTAAACTGCTGATCATGAACAATATACATTTCATGACAGCCCTCTGAGGAAAG
Organism: Pezoporus wallicus; assembly: GCF_028554395.1. Lineage (NCBI taxonomy): Eukaryota > Metazoa > Chordata > Aves > Psittaciformes > Psittacidae > Pezoporus > Pezoporus wallicus. Next base: position 29,887 of record NW_026641738.1, on the reverse strand, counting down.
AAGGAAAACACTGGATTAATACTGGGCTCTTCTGCAGAAGAGGTAAAGAGAGTGCAAAATGCAGAAACTTCTGTGATCATGCAGAAGATTAGCAGCCTCACTTTTATGAGATTACAGAAACGGCTGACTCTCAACATTTTGCTATGGCTGCTTTGAAGAAAGAAGCCCAGATCTGTCTTCTTTCCCTTCATGACCAGCAACCAATAGAAAACAAATAATCAATATTCTTCAGTCTTTCTCTAGACCAGCAGGATTTTCTAGGAAATCCTTGCTGTGTAGCAAAGGTGGGTGAGCTGCAAAAGTATAGAATGAACTATTAACCTTGTGTGCCATTTCCAGGGGTTTTCCACCTTTGATGAGGATACCATTCTGTGCAGCAACACCTGTGCCCACCATCACAGCTGTGGGGGTAGCCAAGCCTAAAGAACATGGGCATGCAATGCTCAGCACAGTGATTGAGGTTTGAAACGCAAACCTCAGTATTAGTTCAGCTTTTGAAACGTCTTTGTTCTGATTCTGCAAGAAGAGAGAAGGGGCAGGGGGAAAGAAAGAGATGTATGATCGCTGATAGAAGACAACATAGTTGTACAATGAATCCTAGTCATTTCAAAAAACACATCTGCATGGAAACCTCCAGTACAGGAAAGCAATATATTATTGTTACTGCAACAGTACAAAAAGGTCAATGTTATGAATTGTTTATGGCAATATTTTCTATATGGTTTGCTGCTCAAGTACACTTATGTTTGACTCTGCTCTTGAGCTTCTGGGTGAAAATATAACTTTCCCTTATAGCTTAGTAAAGGACAACCCTATTTCTGGGTACACAGATTCCCACAGTTTCTGAGCATAGCAAACACACATCCTAAAGATAACAGAAGCTCATCTTTCTAAAGCTAAACCCACTGTCTGCCATCAGGAATAAGGATGTCCAAAAAAATTTAGGCACGATAAAAATGGCTCAGCTCCCTGCAACGCAGCTATAGATAATGTTTAGTCCACAAAGACTGCCAGTAATTTTAGTTTGTAGATACCACATGCAGAACTAAGGGGTAAATGAAAAGATATATTTATACCTGCAGACAGATTTTTATTAGTGTAATTATTTGCTCTGTGTAGAAAACACCATATTGTATAAAAGTATTTACCAAACTGCAACATCAAACCCTACACACAGAAGGTATGTTAATTACACTGGAAGATATCCTAACACCCGAAATCATCTCTTACTGAAATTACTTACAGGAAAATATTTTTGAATAACTTCAAAATTTATAAACCCAATTGTGACCCATACTATCAATGTCACTGTTGAAATGATGATGATAAAAGGTACAAAATATCCACTAAACTTGTCTGCCAGTTGCTGGATGGGTGCCTATAAGAAAGAAAAAAACAGATATTTGCATGTTTATGGTCAAAACACATAAATGTGCAAAGTTCATGAAGATGTCTGATTGATAGTCTATCTCATTCTTTTTTGAAGTCTGGAGAAACACAGTTTGCTGAACAAGTAAATATAGCAAAATATAGAATCTTTTTCTTATTTTATCAAAACCTATGAATAAAGTTTTCTTTTATTTTCACCTTTGACATTTGAGCTTCTTCCACTAATTTCACAATCTGTGCCAGAGTGGTATCATTACCAACATGAGTTGCATTAACAAGAACTGAGCCATGTGCATTTATAGAACCAGCAATCACTGTGCTCCCAGGCTTTTTAGTGACTGGCATAGCTTCCCCTAGAAAGAAAAGGTAAAATAAATAAACAAATACTCCTAATAACAGTGAATATAGTCCATTAGGCCACAGCTCATTGTATGCTAGCAAAATCCGTATGAGAAGCAATAATGATTAGAAATCATATATTATCTGTCTCTATCTAGTCAAGACATGTTAAGCGGTGTAATATTTTCATAAACATTTTTCTAGGTTTATTTCCAAAGAAAATGTTGTTTCTTTGGCCCTTTGGTCCAGTTCATCACCCTTCAAAGAGGCCAGGAGCAAATTGGTTGTAAAAGGAACTTCTAGGAATTTCTCCAGGTAATGCTTTGCATAGCCATGGGTAATGGAAATAAAGATATAAATCTGTCTTTATTTCTACCACCCTCAGTTTTCAAAGACTAGAAAAGTTGCCTTTGTGGCAAAGCTCCTCTTCTCACACTGCCTCTCAAAAAAAAGAAGCTCTATACAATCTTTATTTTCTTTATTTTTAGGGTTAGTGATAATGACTGGTTCTCTTAAACTAAGGGTGTTTTTGCTCCCCAGGCAAAGTAAATACAAAGTAACTAAAACAAGTAAGCTAATACCACTGTAAAGTTTTCATATCCTTTACTTATTTATAAGAATTGAACAATGCAGTTAATCCTTATTACATTTATAAAATGAAATGAAAATTTCAGAGGCTGTGAAAAAAGTCCCAGGACCTTTAATGAGCATCATGTTGTGAGGCTTTCTTTCCATCTCTGCACTGGGAGAAGTCCTGTTCAGTGCCCATGCATACAGACCCCAACATCTCAGCAATATTTCCCCATCACCCTTTAGAAGTTATTTGTGAGAAGGTACCATCTCTACAAACACATTCCAGTGGAAATTCCTACAAGATCTTTGGAATAATGACAATAGTATTTAGACTCTACCCATCTAATCACTAAGTTATTAAAAGTAACAAAACTGAGCAGAAATTCCTCAGTTTTTTAGGCTGTGTGCAGACACAGATTTGGCTTCAAGCTCACAAATGCTGGGCACAGCATCCATTAAGGTGGGAGGTTATGCACACAGCAGCTTTTGGGTTGTGTCTGCTCTATTTTCTTGTAAGAAATAATTCTAGAGGATTCCACTTCTTTGTGTAAGTGTAATGGAAGTTACCAGTAATGAGAGACTCATCTGCCATAGAAGTGCCTTCAATGACCTTTCCATCCACTGGGAACTTTCCACCAGGAACAACCTTTACGATATCACCCCTTTGAACCAGCTCAACAGCTACCTGCTCCTCCCTACAAAAGACACAAGTAGAACAGGCAGATTATTAACCCATCAAAAGAATAATGATGCTTTCACACTGACTACATCAAGCCTAGTCTTTGCACCGAGGCAAGCTGAAGCGGTTTTGGTTCACAAATAGGTACCTGATGATAGAGTGGTCAGGTCCAAGAGTCACCACAGTGGCTTCTGTGGCTTGAAGAGATATAAGTTTAGCAAGAGCTTCTGAGGTCCTACTCTAAGAAAGAGAGATGAATGTTTAAGATATATTGAGATATATAAATGCTGATGCCTAATTAACACAATGAACTCTAAATGACCTTGTATAATACAAGCTACAGCAGAGACATCTGACTCAAAATTCCCCTCAATAGCTTTGTTCTATTCTCATCACAAATACACAATAATTAATGTGAAGCTGAGTTACCTTTGCTATGTGTTCCAGCCATCTCCCAAGAGCAATGAATACGAACAGCATCGGAGGAGTGTCAAAGAAAGTGATGGGGCTTTTCTCTGCCTTTTCAACTATTGCTACCATGAGGATAACACAGGAATACACATAGGCAATCGTTGTGGCTAGTACGATGAGCACATCCATATTGGCCATCTTGTGCTTCAGTGACTTGTAAGCTTGTACGTAAAAATACCACCCACCAAGAAACTGTTGGTGTAAGCATGGACAGATTCATATTTAGATCACAGCAGTGAAAACAGAGTACATAATACTGCCTACAGCAGAATTATAAACACATAGTAGGTAAGGGAAAGCATTGCTGTCTCATGCAAATTTTGTATTGACATGACTTCAGTGAAGTAATCTACTAGCAGACTGACTCCATTGTCACCTTTTCACTTGCCTTTCCTTGTTCTCAAAACAGCTCTGCCAGTTAAATGTCATCCTTTCCCTCAGCAATGCAAGGTAAACAAGGCACTGAAGTTGAAGGTATTTTCCTACAGATACCCAATTAGTTTGCAGCTGATCAGGTATTTCTTCATTTTAATACTACCTTCACCACTTGGATAATTATCTGATGCAACTTTGTCAGAAGTAAATACTGCAAGCTATTACAGAATGGATAACTTGCAGAAAAGTGCCACTTTGTTCTGCATAGGTGGTACAGATAAGACAGCAGGCCTAATCCACTAAACCCTTCCAGTCTCCTGTTTTTATCACATCAGATTATATAAATGAGAGATTAAAGAGATTAATAGAAAGTAAACCCCACGAAGTCTGTGGACATACCTGAACAAAAGTGCACAGGACAAAGAAGAGAAGATTTAAAACAGATAATCCAGGAATGATGTTCTGTTCCAGCACCATAGACCCATGGTGCTCACCATTGGGTATTAGCATATAAATCATTAGGATTAAGACAGGGATACCAAACAGCAGGCTGCACAAGAAAGATTTCCTCCACCTGAAAAGTAGAAGCTGTAAATGCCTGGTTATCATACACCCCACAATACCAAGGCCTGTGCCAACACTGTGCTCGCTGAGCCAGACAAGGAGTATTAGTAATGTACTAACAGCTTCAGGATATATGGGAAAGAACCAACATTTGGGACAGTTTCAAGTGTCTCTTATATGTTTAACTGTATAGACTTCTATCAGTTAAAACCCAAAACTAATGAAAGTAATAAAAGTACTTGAACCAAGTAACGAATAGTAAAATTAAATAAGCTAAATTAACTGGGAAGGGAGGGGGAGTTACAGAAGATGATCTATACACATTCATTAGTGAGAGAGAAAGAGAAATACTTACTGCTGGATTTCCCTTTTATGATCTAGGTTATGTGCATTTGGAACTCTTCTAGCCACAGAAGCATGAAAGCCGATTTCCTTTTTATTGAAAGGGAGGGAAGATGAGTTAGTTTTGATTAAACTATGCATATTACTTATCACACACTTAAATGATACTACTTTTAGAAGAAATGCCAGAAAGGGACACTATTTCGTATTTAATAAATGCCAACTTCTTATTTTTAGATCCTGCCAACATGAGAGGATATTTCAGACAGTACTCAAAATGTAGACTGCAAAGGCTTTCCGCTACCTATACATAAACACAGTGTATAGAGGCAGTGAATGTCACAGTTTCCTTAGGCATAGGAACCTCCTACTGACAGCTGGAGTTTCACTGCCCTCCTCATCCAGGGATATTTATGACCTTTCATCTCCACCGGAAAACTATGAGAGATTGGAAAAACCACAAAGGAAGGTAAAAATGTATAAGCCACTGGGCTAGTCAATCTTGTGAGCATCTCCTTATCACTATCACAAAGTAGGCCAACCTGAAGTTGAACATCAAAGTGGCTAGAATTTGTTTAAACCTGTAAAACAACAAACTACAAGGCAAAGCATCCCCAAAACAAATAAAAGCAAATAGCCAGTTTTGACAGATGGTTCAATGTGTTACGGCAGTAGAATCATGCTCCCTCTCCCTAACCCCCACAAAAACTCCAAAGCATACTTGCAAGAACGATACATTTGAACTTTGTACCTGCACCATGAGATGCTTCTGCGACAAAATACACTTTACAGAACTACTTTGCCTAAACAGTCTAATAGTTAATATGTTAACCACTGCTGCCCCACCAATTCTGTGTCTTAGGAGCTTTTTCCTGCATAAATACTGTAGAACACAAATGGCAGTTTCTGCTGTCCTCCTGACTACTTAATCGCATGTTCCTCACACACATGCACTCTTCTGGTGGGGCAGAGAAAGAAAAAATTTTGTCCACAACTTGGCCATGGTAATAACAGATTTTGTGATGTGTGGTTACTGTTAAGCCAGGATTCTTTTCGTTTAGTGGCTGTATCACAAGTTCTTTCAGTTTAAAAAGTTCTCCTCTGAACTGCTGTGGGAATAAATGCCAGTGAAAACAGAGATGTGTAATACTTGTGGTATGAGCTGTTGTAAAACTCTTTTTACAGCCTCTTTCACTGGCAAGAGAAAGTAGTATTTTTTTCTGAAGTATCAACACTTCACTGAAATGACAGGGAATCAGACACACGTGATTTTACACACAGAATTGCAAAGAATGAATATATGACACTTTTACCAGATATAGATAAGAAAGGTTTGGTTTTGCAGTTTCAAGGGTATGTTTTCAGAGTAACAACCTGGGTGACTATGCACTAGGGTGGAGCACAGCTGCTTCACCACGACAGCATAAACCATATGGCAATAACAGTCATCTGCAAAAGTCAGTGAAACCTCTCAAATATTAACTGCTTTGTTTCCTTTTTAACTTCACCTTACAATTGTTCTTACATAAAATATTTCTAAAGCCTACCTCAATTATTTTTATAATATCTCGAGGTCCAGTAATCTCAGGATCAAATTGGATGTGAGCTTTGCATGTGGCAAGTGCAACTGAGGCGTATAATATGCCATTAGTTCTCATGAGTTTGGATTCAATATTGTGAACACAAGAAGCACAAGTCATCCCTGTAATCTAAAGAAAAGACAAATTGAGGTACAGTTAGCAGTCCCCAACATTCATCTAATATTTGTGGATGAACATGAGACTCACCCTCCTGGTGTCAGAAAGGTACTAATGACTACTCAAGCTCTGCTGGCACTGGCCCAAGCCCTCAGAATGAAGATTTTTATAGAGCTGTCTTAAATGAAACAAAGCTGAGAACATGACTATATACTTTTATCACAAAATTCTGGAAGCAGCAGTTATAGTCACAGCTGTATATCTGTATAGCAGCACTTGTACACTGCATTAACTGTCACAGTATTGCTAACATAGTTCTATCAGCAGCTATATTAACATTACCAAAATCAAACTGCATGTGTGACTTTCTCGCTTACTTAAATTTTCCTGTGGCTTCAATAAGACATGTTCCTACTTCCTTCTCTGTTAGCACAACTGTTGACTGTTGCTATCTGTCTTTTAGTAGGTATGTGTCAGAGACTAAAAACAGACTTTTGAAGGATCTGTTCTTCATAGAAACAATTTACTAATTTTACCCAAAGTACTCGGACCTCTATACAAAGCCCCAGGCATTATTAACACGTATTTGGTGCTACATTCTCAGTTACTCAGTCTGTAGTGTTGACTGAAGTGCTTTCACAGAAAAGTTCAATTTCATTTCTCTTTTCTATGGAAAACCTATTCTGTACATACAACTATCACTTTTCATTTCAACACCTTTGGACAGGTTCTTCCAAGAGGAATTGATTTTGTCTTTTCAGCAATTAAGAAAAAATAGTGTCACCAGCCAGACTGACCTGCTGTAGCCACAACTCCTTAACCAGAAGCATTTGCAAGAAAATTATTTTTCCAGACCAAACCCAACACATAATTTCAAATATGCATGACTTACTAGAAGTTCCACATTCCCTTCTGTTTCTGCATGATCTTCTATGACAGTAGCACCAAAACCCAAATTCTGGATCAGCTGTGCTATTTCAAGAGGCTGTATGAGTTCTGGCTTGTATTTTATCTCTGCTTTACCTGCCATCAGTGCTACCAACACTGAAATAATCCCTGCAGTGGCAATAATAAAAAATATTAGATAATGTAGCTCCTTTGAGAGGAAGAAAAATAAAACATTACCAGTAAATGTCAGCGAGGGCTGTAACAACTTAACAGATGTTATAAGCCTAATGATTTCTCTCTGCCTCCTAGTGTTGCTCCCTAGTCACAACAGCAGTTTCCCTTGAGATCCAGCCACACAGCAGCTCCCTTCAGCAATGAGAACTGCAACGGTTACACACAGAGGGAGGTGAGCTTTGCTACGATCTAATGAGAAAAAAAAAAAAATGTACAGAAGCAATCTTTACACTCATTGCTACAAGCTCTACCCTGGACTCTCTAAGTCTGGAAAGCCCTAAACAAACCCCACAGCACAACGCTAGGCCTTTTTCTTTACTTATTTTTCCCTTTAAATTGTTTTTTCATCTTCTTTTTGGGTGGGCTTTTTTGCTTTTTTTCTTTTTTTTTTTGTTTGTTTTTTTTGTTTGTTTTGTTTTTCCTGTTTATCTGCTTTTGGTTGGTTTTGTGTTGTTTTTTTTTAATAAATCAACGCACAGAAATCTACACTTAGAATTGAAAAGTAAAATACAAAAATCACAGGCAAAAATAACTGTTCTGGAGTGCTAATGGTTTCTTAGATTTTTAAATCAAGGCAGTGAGACCACCACTGGGAGACTGAGGGCACAGTAATCAATAAGCAAAATCCTCCAAAGGCATCCCCACACAAATTAAATCAGACATTGCTGGGGCTCACCTGTTCATCTTCTATATGGCCAGAGGAAAGGCAGCTCCAGTGTGCAGACTTCTAACCTAATCAGCTTTGCTGTGCCTAAGTTAATATAATTACCCAGGCACTGGAGCCACACATTTGCTTATACCTGCTTTAGCAAATGTGACCTGAAAGGTAAGTTTCACATCACAAACATGCCAGAGCTCTCAATAGCTCTGGAAGAGATGGATTGATTTGTAAAGCAATAAAGCCCTGAAAATTAAATGAGAGCCATTTTCTTGCCTTGTGCCTTAGTTGAAATTTTTATCACATTGCAGCAGCTTACTGTTACAATATAACTATGCCCACTGGGTTTGCCCACCACTGCAGTAGGGTAGTTAAACAGTGATACAGTTACATTAGCACTAAGAGAGAACTTAAGCCTGTTTAACCTTCAGATGTTGTACCACAGCCTCTTCCATTAATCACATGGAATACCTTTTCCATCCTATAGTCCCTTACAGACTCATTATTGTCATAGAATCATAGAATGCTTTGGGTCAGAAGGGACATTAAAGATAATCTAGTTCCATCCCCTTGCTATGGGCAGGGACACCTTCCACTAGACAAGGTTGCTCAAGGCACCACCCAACCTGGCCATCAATTAAGATTACAGGAAACTGAAATTTATTACCATCTTGTTTCTGTAAATTCCTCTCAATGGTAGACACACAGGATGCACAGGTCATGCCCGTGATTTGTAAAAAACACTTCCCAGCTGTCACTCCACTGGGCTGGTTTGGCCCATCAGGATGTGGTCTGTCTGGAGCAGCATCCGAGGAACAGCCTTGGAGAGAAGGATCTGGAGCTTGAGGCTGCACAGAAGCTTTGCTGGTGCCAGGCTGCTGCTTATGTTCTCCAGTGGCAGTATCTTGAATAAATGCACAATACACTGAACAAGCACTATTTACAGTGAGATTGGGTGATGCAAAATTACAAACAGGTCACATTTATCAATCATGCAAAGTCTCTTGGTTGTTTGAAAGGTGACATAGTAATCTTGGTGTCTTCATGGAAATAATACATCTGTGTAACAATATATATTCACCAGTAGCACTTGCATGACCATTTAACCCTACAGAACCAGTTTTCCACTTTCAGATGGCAAATGACTCCCTCCAATTTCAATGCCTAGACCTGACAGATACCTCCACTCAACAAAGATATACTGCTATCTACAGGGTCCTTATCCAGCACAGAGAATGCAGTCCAATCATATCCCTTCTGTCGCTGCTGTCATCTGTGCACAACACGTAGCACTTCATCTCAAACAAGGAAAAGGACAAGTTTCTCAACATGTTTCTCTTTATGGCACAATATTTACACTGCAAGTACTGCCAAATGAATAGTGGAAGGATTTGCAGCACCCAGATGACCTCAACACATACAGGTCTGTTGCACTAATTTTTGTTCTTTACTAGATACTGAACAGACAACCAACAGCTCCAGCTGTGTTCACAAACTGCCTCCCTTTAGCAGAGGTTTGTATAAAGGAGCAAGAGTTGTTTCTGAACACATTAAACACAGGGGGTCCCCTCCTTTTCCACAGATAAATCAGGTTCCACCAACAAATTATAAACCACACAAATCATAATGAAAGACCACATATGGGCTCCTCCTCATTTGTAGTAGTACCACAGATTCAGAGGGATTGGACCCATGAGAAAAGCAAACAGGATGTGGTCTATTGTGGTCAAACTAAATCATTCTAGGTAAAGTACATCAGTACCTGAAAGCAAATCTGTTGAGGTGAAGCAGATAAATATTGCCACATCTGAAATTCACTAAAGAGGAGATTGTGCACCATAGCAAGTTCTTAAGAATTGAGCACATATACAAAACATACAAACTGTGCTGTAGCTACATGCTACATGTGCCACAGCTACATGTGGAAGCACCTGCTCCCACCGAAGAGTACCTGCATCTTGCTACTAACCTCACTTAAAGTAAGGCTTAGTAAAGTAGGGCTAGTAAAAATAACAAATAAAGGTCAATGAATTCTGTCTTTCCACAGTTTAAAATAATAATATGGACTTGTATACAGAAAAAAAAAGGTGATTTTAAATTAAAGGGATTTCAATAAGTTTGTGAGGTTTAGTATTTTAGAAATGAAATGAACATAAATGAAAACATTTGGTTTGATAGATCTACTTACAGCATCCTGTAGACATAAGAGGAAACCTCCTCCAGTGGATTAGGGGATCAGCTATTTAAAGACCTTGTACCAACTTTCAAACCTTTGGGTTCATAATTTAACTTAACTTTTCCACCCACCAGTACAGTTATTAAGGGCTGAAATAAGGTACGCCACAGCTGAAAACTCTCTCCCTTGCTAAGTGAGGTCATATCAGGTCAGTCCCTTAGAAAAAACAATGCCAAGAGTTTCTCTCCAGAAGAGAATCTCAATACGGGTGTCTCATGGAACAGCTTGGCACGCTACCCATGGAAGAAAGAACACTGTTACCTGTCAGTACAGAAGCATCAAACCCCATGTCTTCTATGGCAACTCTTAACACTTCTCCGTTAGTGACAGATGGATCATAATGTATGGTCCCAGTTCTGCCGGCTAAAGAAACTGCTATACGTTGCACTCCTTGTCTCTGTGATATGGTCCCTTCTATGGACTGTACGCAAGAATTACAGGTCATGCCATCAATCCTAATGACAGCCGTGCACATCGTGTCCTGCAGCGGCTCTCTGAAAAGGTCGCGTTGGGAAGCAGGTGATGGAGATGCTCCTTTATTTGTTTCTGAACCATTAAGGAGGCATACTTTAAAGTTTCCAGGTGGAAGGGATTCAATAGCTTGCTGCAAAGCTGGTAGGGTAATTAAATTTGGGCTATACTGTACCACAGCACATTTATGCTCCAACGACACTTTAATACTTCGTATGCCAGGAAGATTAGATATGTTTCCTTCAATGTTTCTGACACAGGAGTTGCAGTGCATGCCTTCTACCTGTAGAGCCACCGTAGCTGTGCTACTCATCTTGATGAACCGCGGATCTACTCCATTGCTCTCAAGACTTGCTGGTGTCTCCTTGGGGTTTGCATTCTGCAAGCGCTCAAGATCGAGGACACCCAGCTTCAAAGGGGCTGATTTACTTTTGATGGTGCAGTCATACCCCAGGTTACTTATATGGCTCTTGAGGTCGTCAGGCTGAATAATGTAAGGATAGTACGCAATAATAGCTTCCTGGTTACCAAGTGACACCTTGATTTTTGCCACACCATGCAGCTTCCTAATCTTTCCTTCAATGTTGGTGGCACAGGACTGGCATGTCATGCCTTCTACCCGAAGCTTAACTACTGCTTCTTTCAAGCATGACAAATTTACAGTTGCTGGTTTTGACCACTCTTCTGCTATGTTGGCATCAAAGCCCATATCCTGAATTTCTTTGCAAATCTGCTCAGGACTTATGTCTGACTGCAGATACTTTACTACAGCATTGTTCTGTTCAAGGGAGACTTTAATACTCACAATGCCCTTCACCTTGGAAATTCGGCCTTCTATAGACTGCACACATGATTGGCAAGTCATTCCCACAACATTGACTGCTACAGTGTGTTCTAGGGAAGATGAAGAGGGCCCAGTTTCAAAGCTGTCCTCATAGCCCATGTTGTCAAAAGCAAAATTGTGTTTCATTGTAGGCTCCAGCTCACAGCCAGGGGGAGAATCAGTGGTGGACAAAGCCTAAGGAACAAGAGGCAAAATAAAATATCATGAGCCCTGTGAAAGCAGCAATATTCTGCATGTCCTTTCAAGTCAGGCTATACAACCAAAAAGCTTCACGACGTTAACTTACACTTTGAATATATTACCACTGACCTATGCCTACAGTGATGAATCACATCTCCGACACTTCTCTTGAGCAGCAATTTAAAAAATATTCACTAGGGACATAAAAGCAAAATTCTCTCAATATTTCCACCCCAACACAATCATTTAAAACCTGAGCTTTCTGCAGCCACAGGGCACTTTCACTATCCAGCCTGAGCCTTGCTCTCCAGGGCACATTGGCACAAAGGGTCATAGCAGAAAGTGGGCTGATCATCTGTCCACAAATGTCAGAAGCTGGCTCAGTCTGGCCAACCTGCTGCTGCAGGAGTTCAAACCAAACCAAACTGAAATGCCTACAGAAAACAGAATCAAGGATTTCCCAGAAGCCTGAAACAAGCTGGCACAGGGAGGACCTGTTGCCTGATATCTGAACAGCTGTCTGCCTGCAGATCTTTGAAGTTAAAATCTGTACCTGACAAAGATTTTAAAAGACAGAACAACATTCAGATATTTCCACCATGGTTTAGTTTAATCTACCTCCTTCTGAGGCACCTAAGGAAAACCATATATGGAGATACAAGAACTCACTGATTTGATCCAAGACTCATTTTCAGGATGTAGTGGCCAGTACTGAAGTAGATCAGTCACAAGCGGACTATGTCTCAGTGAGATCATGGGCTCTGCCTTACTGGCTCTCTACAGTTTAATGTACTCAATTTAATTGAAAATGAATTATTAAATTAAAAAAAAAGTTATAAAGGCAATGCTTCTTACAGAATAGGTAATTGGAGCCCAGAAGCTGTTGCCTAAGGAAATTGCTAGCACAAAGTGATGAGAAAGATTGAGAAGGAGATGGACAAGTCCCACATTGTCAGATTTCATGGAAAGAACATAAAAATTCATGTCTGTGACTTAAAGTAGCTTTAATTACTAAAAATTCAAATGCAAGCTACTACGACAAATCTATTCTCTTGCCTGCAAAGTCAGGGGCTCTCCAGCATTCAGTAAAGCGCCTGATGCTGGGCATTCTTGCAGGGAGGGGCAGGAGAAGGGGCCACTAGATCAGTCTCAGTACCACAAATCTTGTTCCTACCACTGACAAGAAAACTCCCTCCTTGGTACCACAGAGCAGATGAGAAGCATTTAGGCTGCTTATTAACACTAGGCTGCATCGAGTTAATTTGCTGCAGTATTCAAAATTCATTAACTTGATTTTGTTTCATGCTTGGACAGCTTGAGAATAATGAGGTCTGGGGTCATGACCAAAATGGTAAAATATTAAGACAAATTTGCTTTCAGCCTTCTCTGTATTGTATTTATTAAAACAGACAAGGAGAAAATAGAGGGGATGTGGGTATATTAAAAAGAAAAACGCTTACTTCCCTTAAAAAAAAAAAAATCACCCCCCCCCAAAAAAAACAACAAAAAGCCAAATCATTGAAGAATTTACCTTCCAGAAAACCCAGAAATGTGCACAGGTTCAAACACAGTGCTTGCAAAGCCTTTAGTATTGCTTAACAGCTTAAAAAAAAAAAAAAGAGAAAAAAAGAAGGCACAGATACATCTATGTGGGACTTTTCTAGAAGGGGTGTTGCTACACTAGATCAGAGCAAAACAGCAGGTTCATGTGAGGACACAAAGATGACACATGCAATGCGCCCATAATTTGCCTCAGGGCACATGGTAGGTCTCAGAAGAGGGTTTCCTGATAGCAGCAGACACCCACACATAAAATGGTATCAATGAAGCTGTATAGGAATTGAGGGACACCATCTGCAAGAGGATCAGAGAAGCAATTGCCTTCAACAAATGCCAAAAAAAATGTGCCTGGAATTCCCAGGAATTACCCCTCCTGCTTGCTTCTACCTAGAGAGAAATCCCAATGAAATAATGAAAATGCAACTGACTCTTCATCCATAAGGGAGTGCAAAAGAACCAGATGCATTTACCAGCTATTTGTCTTACACACAAAAGGAGGCCTGCTTACTTTGAAGGGCAGGTGTACTCCAAATCTGTTTGCTCTACCAGTCTCACACGTATTTCTACAGTGACTATACAAAAACTATGTAAATAATGAAAGCATGACATTATGACAATCCTTTTTCTCCCTTGCTCTGCACATAAAAGTTGCAACTGAACACACACAGCAGAGTGAGGCTCTAGTCTGAAAGCTATGAATTCCTGTGGAAAGCAGTGTTATAGAGCTCATTTAAACAATATAAAAATTTAAAAAAAGAAAAAATTGATAAGAAACACACTGACACAGAAGCAGTGGTAGCTGGAGAGAGCTTTAAAGGAAGCCCTAGAGCAGGATCAAAAACATTTGCATCTACAGAAGACAGCTCTGAACCAGACCCAAGGTGAGCAGTAACTGAAACTGCTGATGTGCATGAACATGGAACCTGAAGCTCAGCTCCCCATATGGGAATTTCAGAGCATGAAGAAACAGCATGGGGAACAGCCCTTGATGTCCCACGTAGGAGCTGGAGCACTCATGCCTGCCTTGGGGCAAAGCAGGGCTTGAAGAAGAAGGAAGGGGCAGAGGATCCTGTTTGCCATCCTGACTGCCTCCAGCCAGCATGAAGGAGATCATTCAACAGGATTGTGCCCTGGGGCTGGACTAATTCTGTGGAAAGCGTTGAGGTGGAGAAGGGCAGGGAAAGATTGCTGGATTGGGAGCACCAAGTCTTGAGCCCCAGCTTGGCATGCAGCTCTTGGCATTACAGCATCGAGAGCTCGGCAGCTGGTCTGGTAGGAAAATTGGACATGGTCCATGGCCTGTGCAACTGGTCAGCAAAACCACCCCACTGAGTCCTGCCCTCAAAGGCCTAGTGCCCCACTTTCCCCACAAATGGGCTATTTCTTCTGGGTACTCCCATTCAGAAGTGTAAAGGCTGAGAGTTTAACACAGCAGTGAGGGAATACAGAATAAATATGAGAAAAGCAACTGAAAATAAAAAACAAAACAAAACAAACCCCAAAACCAAACAAAAACCCAAAAACAAAGAAGAAGAAACCCCAGCATTGGGCAAGATATATGCACACATGATGACTGGTGTCTTGATGATGGATGGAATCCCATGGCTGTCAAGTCAACAAGGTTGGTGCCCTCGGCTTCATGCCCTGGCCATCAGCTGCCCCTGGCTGAGTCCCCATGCTGCCTCCATCCCTGTGCTCCATGGTCACCTCACGGAGTGGCTTGCCACCAGGAAAGCTATCCCTCTCCCCCTGAAGGGGTGCAGCCACCTCCAGAATACCAGTGTAACACTCTTGGCCTCTGCAGCTGAAAGCTGAGGCTGTGGCAGGCGCACCACACAGCTCCCAGAGCATCACACACATGGAGATCCTACACAGCTGCTGCGCCCCTCTGGTGGTCCACCAAGGCTCTACCCCAGGGCTGGCTCTGCTGCTCTCCATCTCCTTCACCTGGCCTACGGGGATGCCAAATTTAACTTCCTGAAATTCAAGCACCAGACTCCTCACCGTGATGCCAGGCAGTCAGCTAGCGAGGAGACAGGGCCCAGCCCATTCACAGAATCATAGAATAGCACCTTCCCCTCTGCCTCTCCCCAGCTGCTGATCCAAGAATGCACATGTCACTGAATCTCATGCACAGTATCTCCAGTGGTTTTGGGCTGCTCTTCTCCCTTTACATCTGCAGACTGAAAGGAGCTATCGTCCTCTCACCTTCAAGCATTGCCAAAGAATTGTCTTCTCTGTGCCACTGTTTTACCTTTCTCGCTTTGTTCTTTCACAACTCACTGATTCATGGCTTTGGATTCAGGTAGGCAGTAACACACAACTGAAAAGCCACACACTATTAATTAAAGGCTTCAGATGCTTTCCCAGTTTGTTATGGGCGGCCAGTGAACAACAAAATGAGGACAGAGCAGACTCAGGAACATCAAAGATCCTGAGTCTTTGATTTCATACCTGCACTTCTGAGTGGGCAGAAATTCAACCCTCATCCTTCTTAACAAATTTCTGTGCAGCTTGTCCATTCACCTTGTTAGCTCATATTGTTTAAACGTATTAAATCTTAACTGGTTATTCTTCCTTCCCTCTTCACCCAAGTTTAGTGAAGATTAACAAGTGTCTGTAGCTACTATTTTCAGTAACTACTTGCAACACAGCTTGTTATTTTTCAAACAGTTACTGAGTTTTGAATGAGGGAAAAACCACCCTCTCCACCTGGATATTGAGATTCAATGAAAATATTACTTTAAAGCAGCCTTTATGTGCTTCTGTTTTCAAAATATTACATTGGCTCCCTAATGCTTCTGCCAAGTGACTGCTATTCCACATCTGAGAACAAGTTTCCGTAACAGTGATGAGGAAAATATTTACGCAGTTGCAGCTAGTCTTAGTGAAATGAAACCTACACCATAGTTTAACACACCTTAGAGACCTTAACAGGTACTTTCAAATTAAAGGGAGCTATGTAAACCAAGCTCACTTTAGTGGGAAAGGAGAAAGCCTTGTCGTAAATGGATTATTTCCAGTTTAAAATTAAAGCAGAACACTTCATGATATTCAGGATGACTCCAGTTCAAGCAAAATGCATATCCCAGTGAACGGAACACAGAAGAGAGATCCTTTGGTAGGAAGAAGTCATTTATGTCATGATTGTTTTCTAGCAAACGTTTATAATACAAGTAACTCAAGTCAGAAAAAGCTTTCAGCTATATTTGGTCTGTCCTGGCTGTTGTTTTATTCCAGTCTGACACTAATTATTTAAGGTATTCTAAGCACATGCAGTTTCAAAGGATACAAAATTTGTTCTGAGAGTTTCTTTTCCTTAAATGTTCACAATATTCACTGATCCAAACTACACTGCTGTCATTTACAGGTCTTTCAAATAACAAAACCTCTTTTTAAAATAATAAAACTCATCATGTTTTTATCCGCACTGATCTTTCTAAGCCTCTTCACAAAAGTTAATCTCCAAAAATACGACAGTTATATACATCAATGAATTTAAAAAAAAACAAAGATGTTGCCACAGATGTATTATCAAGAACTTCCACTAGCATCCACTTAGTAGCTATAAACTACTTACCTACAGTTAGGACCTTTTAATGTTTCTGCAACTTCTGTTATTCCAGAGAATACCTGGTATGAGCTGCTGTCAAACTACTCAAGCAATTGCAGTTCAAAAGGAGAAATACTAATAGGTTTCCTTACTAAGAATCCCCATGCTGTATTATTAGAGGTGGAGCTGAAAAAAATGCTCATTAATTACTACAGCATAACCCCTCATTAACACCTGCTTTCAAAGGTTACTTTCTGAGGACTTTGCATTTGTGTACGGCTTCTTTTGGGGCAGGCATCCATGCTGGGGATTGAGACAATTCAGATAAAGAAGGTTTAACCTCCTTTAATATACAATCCGCATCCAACATTCTCTGTTTTAAATTCTCCAGTTCAGAAACACTTCTTTCCTCCCAACACACACACACACACACACACACACACACACCAGCTCACTGACCTGTCTTTCAACTGCATTGACTTCTGGCATTCCCATGGAGTAACTCTGCAAAACTTTCTCTTCTTTCTGCAAGTCACTGCTTGCTTTTATCGGAGATCCTGTCTTGGACTTTTCACCAATAATCAGTAGTTCAGGCACATCATGAGCTGCCTGCCGCTTCCGAATAGACACCAGGGTTATGTTTTTGTTGTTCAAAGTAGCTAAGCAGGACAGTTCCCTTTTCATTTTATTGTCCAGCTTTCTCTCCATTATCTTTCTGGACTTTAAATATTGCAGCGCCAAAGGAAAGCTTTACGAGAGTGGTTATTCAGTGTCTTATCAGCCCCGCTTCTTTCAGCTACATTTACAACGGCTTGAAGAGTTCTGACAGTCTAATCGACGTGCTCATTAGGCATTCATCACGAAATCCCAGATGTAACCTGTGATCCCTGTGTACACTGCTTGCTGCACTCAGCCACCTGCTCTTCCTGCCAGTTTAAATGCTTCCCACCAATTGGCATCCCTCGTGCTTACCAAATTGCGTTCTGCACTGTTAATCTTTGCACACGGCATTGCAGCAAGCTCAGCCAAGGCTGCCTTTCACAAGCTAGTCAAACATGACCTGTGTGCACCAGTGCATAATTAACTCAGCCAGCCAGGCATCAGCTCCTTGTGGCCATGTGCATAATCACAGCTCCTACAAAGGGCAGTGCTATTCCATTTCCTATGAAATTACCAGGGATTACTTGGATAAAATGTGGCTCATTCTAACACTGAAAACATGCCTATGATTATATCATTAGATAAGGTTCCTAGACCAAAGTTCTTTCACTCATTTAGGGCACAAGAACATTCATTCTTTGTTTCAAGGGGATGGGGGGGGTGGAAGAATGAGTACAATATTTGTACTTTTTGAAATGTGCCTCTTTACCATCAGCAAGCTTTATTAAAAACCAAACAACATTAAACGAGCTATTAGTGCCAGAAAGGAAAGAAAAAAGAAGATATTCCCTTTGGCAAACTCAGTTCCCCTTAAATCCTCTGGGCAACTACAGGAACATCTAGTTCAGACAGCCATACACACGATGGGTACAGCTACCAGTAGTGCCTAGAGCCAAGCTTGAATATATTTCTCTACTATAGCCCACAGCAAATTCACAGTGCTGTGTTAACCTGGCGAACACATCTCTAGTTCCCTAAGCCCACAGTAGCACAGCCCACTCCTGAAGACACCCCTGAACAGGGGCACACAAAGAATCGATATAATACAGCTGATGTATCAGCAGTTCACACCATCCCTGGCTGTGCAGTGACCTCACTGCAAAGGCAAGCCTTAAAATGATTGGTTTGCATTTAATCAGAATCTCTTGGATTTGTCCCAGAATTTAGTCCTATGCGGAGGTTAGCATACAGGGTCAAATCTGAGGGAGACAATGACAAACACTCCACCTGTCTGGCAGGACAAATTCAGATTCTTTTTACTTCCAAAAGCAGTACGTCCCTCACAGCCATGACACAAACACAGTAGCCCAGAAAGCCACCATGCAGGATATTGGCATCCTGCCTTGTTTTCCTACCATAACTTCCCCACAAGGATGAATCCTCAGCTCTGCTCACACCATCCAGTTCTTGACTTCACTTCAGAGTCAGGAACATCTTTGGAAAAATAAGGCTTTCTGCCAGTGAAGCAACCCTCAAAATACTGTTGTAGCACTATTTCGCATCATTATCTTAGTATATATGATTGGTGATAGCACTACACTTTAAAAAAGAGTTATTTTGAAAGCATTTTGAGAAATGGCCTTTCTAAAGAGCATTGCTACAAAGTGTAAAATATCTGTTTGTTTTGCATATATCAATGAAACTCTTAGAAACACACGTGTCTTCAGCTGGAACACTCTTCTGTAAAAGAAGACTGTGTTAAAGATGAAATATCTTCATTAATTACTGGTTTTGAAACAAGCAATTGAAAATCATATAATTTGGCTCACGTGAAAATATTTCACTACAGTGTCTTTAAATACTAAAGCTACAACTACATACTAAATACATATGTATATACGAAGTTAAAAACTACTTTCTGTCTTTCTAAAACAAAATCTGATCCCAAACCAAAGTTATTCAGCTCTGCATCCTAATTCCTAATAATGGAAATTTCAAATTCTAGATTGTCTTAGGGAAAAGAACTTCCAGTTTCTGGCCAGCTCTAAAATCTATGCCTGATCCATACATCTCTGACAGTATCCTTACTATTCAAAATATCTCAAACCCTACCTAGCATGTTTCTACAAGTAACTAGTATTCATTAAATTATTCTGTGATGAAACATACTGTAAAAACAAGTTAGCATTTTTTCTTCATTTCAGGTTCACCAGCAAAGCTCAGCTTGGGCTGACAGAATAAAGAGATATTTAGTAAGTATCTTCTCTACAATCCCCTTCAAACATCATCTTTTTTTTTTTTTCTTCCAGCTTCTGAGTAACTCTGAGGTAAAAATCTGTTTGCATCCAAAAGCAGCGGAGATAAGTTCCTATTTAGTGCCCCATAGTCCTTTGCCTTTGGCAGAGCCCGAAACACCAATTTGGAGGTAGAGAAGAAACATACAAGGTTCTGCTTTGAATACGTTCAGTCTTACAAGATACTTACCCACATTAAAAGAATTATTTGGCTGGGAAATAAGTTTGCTATAGCTCTTCAGGTGAAAGGGGCACAAGATAGATTTCAACCAGTCTAGCTGATCTGAAATACCTAGTTTAGTTGCAGGTTCAAGCACAGGTATATGGCAATAGCAAATGAAACCTGTGCAGCTGACCAAATTACAAGCAGCCCTTGGAGAAGAGGTACCATTCACAAAGCAGAAACCACTGAGCATCTTATAAAACTGAACCATTTCTATTTAACCTTAGTACACCAGACTGAAAGCTCAGAGATCCTGAGCCATTCCAACAACTCCACAACTCTCTCATGGTTCAGGAGGCAGTTCAGGAAGGGACCTGATGTTGGCACCTCAAGGGTGGCAATGGCTGTCAGGGCAGTGAGGCAGCTGTTGGGATTTAACAGCTTGCAATCACCTGGTGCTGAACTCTGACAGACTGCTACTGGTTTCCAAATTATTTTCCCCATTCTGGCTCAATTAATTGCCCCTTAGAGTTAACAGAGTTAATGTTAATTGTGTAACCTGCTAACTGGGGGAGAGCAGTTTAGTTAGGGCCTGTTGCCCTAAGTTAAGGCAATGTCACCTGTCTTATCTAACAGTATCATTCTCTGGGTCAAGGTTAGATTTTGCACAGCTTAGTTTTGCCAGGAGGAATCACTCAGGTTGGGTAACATGAGATTTAGGTGGCAAATAGCAATTAACGTCCGCTGCTTTTGCAGCTCTCTGTTAGCATACGGCAGAGATGCTCGCATTTCCATGTGAGAAAATGAAGAACATCCCAAGAAAATTGAATCCATTTGACTTAAAGTGTCCAGAGATGGTAAAACACAAGGTTTCCTCTTTACATTACCAGCTAATATCAGAGAATATGATAAACACACAAGAACTTTGTGTTTTCAGGTAATATTTTTCCTGGGTGCATTCATTCCTGGCTTTATAGGATGTTCTGGCCTGCGTTTAATCCCTCTGGCTCCTATTTTAAGATGCCCAGAGGAAGCATCTTAAAATAGCCTTAATAATACCTTGAAAGATGAGACACTTGGGTTCCAGGGAAAAACTGAGGCCTGAAGGTAAGAGGGTCATATTGCCTTAATCTGACAGACAAGAGGAACTGGTTCAGATAAGTGCACATCACATCAATGCAAAGAGCAATGTAGCAGCATCACTCTAGAAATCCAGTCTGCCCTTGAATGTTAACCGTTTTCCTACTCTCCTCCTCAGATATAATTTTAAACTACTGAAATACAATGAACCTTGAGACATACGAATAATGATAGGAGGCTAAACCCCCAGCAATTTCACATTTGTCAGTATTTTGAGTTCTTTTTAATTTGCCTTCAGGATGCAGTCAGCTAAAAGTTTTGAATTTTTCTCCCCCATCAAAACAGAGATTAACTTTGGGTTTTATACACATAACGTGACTGTAGGAACTGGAGCTTCAAGAAACAGAAAGGTGGGGGGGAGAGGATGGAAAGCAGTGCGTTGCAAAGCTCCTAGTAACATCACAAACAACAGTGCTGGTAACTCAGTTTTCAAGAAGTTGTTAACAGCACTGCTTGGGCAGGAATCCATTAAACACCCAGCCGTTGTGTGAACAACTATTTCTCCTTCATCAGAGTCCTCCTTAAGCCAGAAGAGAAGTAGCTTGTAAAGGTATGCACTTTTTCTTCAAGCAAATCTCTATCCTTGCTCAGCAGTCAGTTTTTAGTCTTGCTAAGCAACACAAGCCTCACATTTTCCCTATCAAGTCAATCAGCTGCAGCTGAAAAGTTCAGTGGAAGATTGGTAAGATTCATGGTACATAACTACCAGCCTGAATTCTCCTAATTAACTGACATACTTCTTACAGTACATAAAATAAAATAAATTTGTAGCATCAAAGAGACAACAAAACTGCCTCTTTACCTACATTTTCCCTAGTTTTGAGCCATGAAATCAGGAAGATAACTCTTTGGCTACAGTCGTAAGCAAACAGGCAGCTATCAGATACACAAGAGTTTCTACATCGTGACTGGTATATATATATATTTTTAAGAGATTAAAAAGCATGAATAAGAATATTATTTCTTACACTATAAGAAAAAAAGGAAACTGTGCAGAACTGAAATACAAGGAATCAAATTCCTACCTGCCACAAACAATATTGCTTCAAATCAAACAGTTCAGACTTTGGCTTCAGTTTTTCAGGAAGCAGCCTCAATCTTCTCTAAATATTTAAAAAAGCTTTGTTTGCTCTACACCAGCACAACCCAGCAGAATAGCACTTTTGTAACAGGGTCCCCAAATGCATACTAATTCTTTTTCATTCCACAGCTTCTAATATGATTTCAAATTGCGTGGACTTGGTACTTTGCTTTCAGTAGTGTGGATTTCATTATGATCCTTTCTCTTATCTGTCTATTTATACTGCAGGAATTTGTTGTCAAGAGCCTGTAAACTACCAGGCTCATCATATTACTACAGGAAGAGGCACACCTTTTGGGTCAGGGTTTAAGTGCAAAGAACAATTGCAGTCTGCATGATTAATTTGAGTCCAGGTCTCAGTAACATTCATTGACCTAGCAGGGGCAGAGGAATGGCAGAACTCATCAAGCAGTGCCAAAAAGAAACCAGTATTTTCAATTTTGTGTTTCCAAAGCAGGTTTCTGCTATTGTCTATGATTTGCTCTTGCTCAGAGCTGGGTTTTGGCTTGTAAGTTTGAGCAAAAGCTTTTTTGAATTCCATACAGAGAAAAAGGACCCATATTTTATCCATCTTGACTGCCATATTTCAAATATAACTTGAGAATGAGTAATATTACAGAAGTAACTTTTTTTAAAGATGAATTTTAGAAGGCAAAAATACCTATTACTTGTGAATTATATCAGTTGTTGTTAAAGATCATAGCTTTTGTCACCTACATTTGTTACCCACATTTAGAAATAAGACTCAAATTCTCAGTTCCAGTTTTATTTTGCAAATTTCTCAGTATTTGTTGTGATATTTTAAAAATACCTTTTACACTTCTCTTGAATAAATACAGTGGGAAGTCTCTGAACTGTGATTTAAGTAAATGGGAAGACTGATATTTTTTTCCCTCAAGTAAGCAGCCATTTAGTATGCAGAACGCAAACAAACAGCAGACTCTAAGATGCCCTGCCAAATCTACAGATCAGGAATGTAAGCCTATGTCTTAAGTGACCTCCACATGTTACAGATAACCTCTAAACTGTCCTCCACTCTGGAGTCCACACCATTTAGATATACTGTTAGTTCCTTGCCAGCACGTGTTTCAAATCATTCTTGTGGTCATGTTTGACAGCCAGAGATTTAATTTTGATGAGTCACTTGACACTATGTAAGTACCATAAAGCACATCATATTTATAAGCATGCCAAAAAAGAAAAATCATCAAAAAAAAATTAAAAAACGTAACTCCTATTTAATCAAGTATTTCTGGTTCTACGGCCAGTGATTAATCCCAAGTTAAACTGCTCGGCCTCTGAATAAAAGGTTGTGTAATCCCATTTAATTTATACACACCACAGTCGCCTTCATTTCAAGAAAAACAGACAAAACAGTAACTGGTGTTTGCATTAGAGATGCCATGTCTAAAATACAAACATAGTGCCTTTGTTAGGACAGGCTAGCTATGTAAAGGCAAGCCCAAATTCAATTCTTTTCAACTGAAGCGCACAGGGGAAGGGCTTTGCTGCTCCCAGTTGGCAGAGATCCAAACTGTAACATATGTGAGCTGCCGTTTAGCTAACTGATATTTGTACAAAAATGCCGTTAGTTACTTGCTTTTCAGGACTAGGATCTATTACAGTACTGCCCTGCCAAGGTCTAATATCTCTCATGAACTTACATTCAACCCTCAATCAAGATGCACAGTCAGAGAGGTGCCAGTTTCTATCAGCAGACAAAACAGATTTCCAAGTGACCATGAAAATACACCAAGTTTGCCTGGATAGAGCTGTACTGATTCACTGCAGAGGCTTACAGAAACTAAGCAGAGAGATTAAAAATAGAGATTAAAACATATTTGCAGTTTGTTTGTTGGTGTTTCGGTTTTTTTCTGCTGGAATACTCTGGAGACATTCAAAACCCCCCTGGACATGTTCCTGCGTAACCTGCTCTAGGTGGCCCTGACTTGGCAGGGGGATTGGACTAGATGATCTCCAGAGGTCCCTCCCAACCCTAATGATTCTGTGACTCTGTGATAACAATTCTCTGTTACTTCAAATAACACCTGCAGCCTGCAACAAGTACTGGGGAAGAATTCAGGTGGAAATGTCTGAATTAAAGTGACAGACAGAGAAGAAAGTATCAACACAGGAAAATCTGCCACTAATTTTACACAATCTCTTCCATATGAACAGGGAAAAGGCAATACAGAGTAAACCTCTTTCTGTTTACAAGCATTTTTATCTGAAATATTTAACATCTGAATTGAAACACACAGCTAAAACCCTGCTTTCAAATGCAGATGGGTTTTCTTGGGTTGTTTTCTGTGGCATGCATACTAGCTCATCAAACATAAACTCACTGTAAAAATAGTGTTTTCTTATTGCATGAGCATACAGGAGAAACTGGAGACATTTAATACCTAGAGTTCATGGGAACCTGCAGTTCTGAGAAAAAGCAAATACAAAAAAGCTTTCCAACAGTGCAATGGTATTTTTTTTCAGCTGCTGGAAATTCTGCTATTTCCAGAGTTCACCCCAGTTTGCTCTCCAGACAAAGAGTTTCTTCCAAGGACATGTTTAGTCAAAGCTGATGCATTCTGCAGTTCAGTATAAAAGAAGATAATCATCCTGAGAGTTGCTGAGCAACCTCCTGAGATTTCAGGATTCAGGCTCAGTTCATTTATCATTCCCCCCCGTACTTCTGCTTGTTGACAAAAAGAGGCAGCGCAACAGGGAACTACTTTTAAGCAGCCCTAGTTCACCCCCCAGAGGAGAACCTTTGATTGAATCGACCCCAGGGGAAAATCACCAACCGTTCAAGCTTTCTTCATCCCCTGAATAGAAATAAGTCAGAGGAGGTGATGAGGCACAGTGTCTGTATCTCTCACGTCTAGACTAGCCAAACCATCTCCTCAATAATCATAACTCCCTTCTGTTCTGCTTCAGAGCCAGTTTCTGGCTCCTTTCTCTTTCCTGATCAGTGCCAAGATGTGAGCACAGAATGCTCAATCATGCCTCATCCTGGACTCATGTGAAACAATTTGGATTTTCATTCAAATAGCATCTCCCTCATTGCCTTAAACATGCAAAGAGAAGCACACACAAACACATGGTCAAAAACGCATCTTGAACAAGTTAGTGCAAGGTGTTTCTTTTTCAGTATGTGAACCCTTTGAAGTCTGACGATGAAGGTACCTAACTCAATAAAAATTTCACACTGTGAAGTTTTGCAGCTTCCTGAACAGTTTCATAGTTGATTTAAACATATGTTAAGGAATTCCTGTGAAAGAGATAGCCTTTCATGACCCCCTTCATGTTCTAGTTAGGTGCAGATGGTAACAAAGACATTAGTATCTGCATAAGGGAGAAAGAAAAGCAGGAAGAGTCTGGGTCTGTTATTACAGACTCTCAAAAATAGCCCTCAGCCCCTCAAGAATCCCTGATTTTCAGCTGAAAAAGCTGGGATTTAAGGTGAGTCTATGTGTTATTTTGCAAGCTCAGCAATGTTATCAGTAGGGCTACACTATTTGCCGTCTCATTTTTGCCTCTGCTCCATGTCCTTCAGCCACCCTAAACAATGGCAGACATTCTGACTTTTCTTGCTGATGCCTATTTAGGAGAACTGACAGAAGAGTCAATGGGAGGTTAAAACACTGGAATGATCTATAGGATTAAACTCCAACAGTGGAACTGATTTTCCTACATGGTCCTTGCCCGACTGGACAGTTTGTGTGAAAGTAATCTCTTAATCAAAAGGTAGTGGTTCAACTAACTTATATTGCCTGGTGATACAAATAAACGTAATTTATAGGAGCTCTTGCAAAAATACTGTGTAGATCCAAGCTGCTTAATTATTTATTGCTTCTGCCAAACAAAAAAAAAAAGGGCAGCTTTTGCTCACAGATACATGGTGTGAGCACCCATCACTAGAATATCTAGCTCAAAAGTAAAACTGACTGCTAAATTTTACTAGAATTGTTTATTGCAATTCAATATTACAACATATCAGTGCAAACAAGCCCATAGTGTTTTGTCCTCCAGAAATATTAGGGCCACAATCTATTTCAAATACTTGGGTTTTGCCCCACAAATATTAAGCACAGAACCAGTGCAACTTTATTTCTGTCTCCTATTACTACGCAGTAATATTTAACAGCCTATCATAAGAAGTGCAAAAAGGAAAAACTTACTGTGTATGTGAATGATCTAAGATTCCTTCTGCTAAAAACAGTCCCAGGCATTTTGGTAGATAAGACAGCAGCCCTGAATGAGAGACTGCTACACAATGCATGTTTCTGAAAGAAAGTAACCAACTCTACAAGAAAGTATGAAAGACCACATGACTATCATATGAATATCCTTACACAACATTAATCCAGTTTCTTTGTGTTATTACTTGCCAGTGGGTTTATTTTACCAAGTTGCTCATACGTGGAGTACACAGCAAGAATGAAAGTCACAAACAGATACTTTAAAACTGTCTCAAATGCTTTACAGGCTTGCGGAGAACTTACTGTGAGTGGATTCTGCTATTTGTTCTGAATACTCCTCACTTCAGATGTCCTGTTTGATTTTCCTTCAGAGTAAGGACCTTAAGAAGAAAGCAATTAAAGCAGGACAAAAATGCTTAAAGAGGCAGCAAGAGATTAAAAACTTGGTAGATCTCTGGGAAGGTGAAAACAAAGCCAACTTCATAACACGACTAGTTTAATTTCATTGGCATGTCAGCCTCATGGCATTTCTACAGACAAGGCTTTTCATAGCATTCTCACTGCTGGAGTGGGAACACCAGAGACAGCTCAGCCCTGCTCTTGCTGAAGTTCTTGCTGATACCCTAGATGCAGATATCGTCTGATACATATGCATTCAGGTGGAGAAGCTGTTAAGTGGTTACAAGTCAAATGTGCTGGACATTCGCACATTAAAGGCATCCCTTGCAGCCCATAAGGCTGTCAGCAACACTGTTTTCATACTGCTCACGTTAGACACTGAATACCCTGTCATTAAAGAAGAGTTAACAAAAGAACTATGAGTGTATGAATATGTCTGTGTTTTAATTACCACTAGAGGGACTAACTAAAAATAAAACAACTAAGATGATCAAGGTACTGGAGCATCTCTCCTATGGGGAAAGGCTGAGAGAGTTGGGACAGTTCAGCCCGGAGAAGGCTCAGGGAGGATCTCATCCTGAAGCGAGTGTGCAAAGAACATGGAGCTGAGCTCTATCAGTGGTGCTCAGTGGCAGGACCAGAGGCAACTGGCACAAACTGAAACACAGAAGGTTCCCTCTGAACATCAGGAAACGCTTTTTCACTGTGGGAGTGACTAAGTACTGGCACAGGTTGTCCAGGGGGGTTGTGGAGTCTCTATCCTTGGAGGTGTTCAAAAGCAGTCTGGATATGGTCCTGGGCAGCCAGTTGTAGATAACCCAGCTTGGGCAGGGAGGTTATAAAAGATGCCCTCCAGAGGTCCCTGCCAACCCTTCTGTGATTCTGTGAATGGTAGGTTATTAGAAACAAGAAAACTAGTTGATACTCCCACCATCATGCAGTTTTCTCCCTACAAGCAGCAAGTGAAACTCAAAAAAAGGTCAGTAGGTGTCTTCCTCACTAATTACACTTCTTACTTCCTGGAACTCTCCACCATTACTTAATTCTCATCTTAATTAAGCCATGGCTAGCCTGCTGACAGGTTAGCTTCATGAGCTAAGGAAGATCCTGCAGCTTCGTAAATACACTTCATCTAACATTCATACTTTCCAAGGGAGTAGCCATAAGCACCTTTTCAAGTCAGTGGGCAGGCACACAAATTTCATTGTCTAAAATAGACCAGATTTCTTGTTCCCTAGAAGAACTGTGCATCCTCTCTGAACCCAGGCAATTATCTTCAAATATTGACATTATGAGAGAGGTGATTTTGAGTTGAGAGATGTGAATTCAGCAAAGATCGCTTCTGCAAACATCCCACATGCTTCTCAGGCAACTGATCTTTTGGGGAACAGAAAAAAGATTA
Source organism: Pezoporus wallicus (assembly GCF_028554395.1). Lineage (NCBI taxonomy): Eukaryota > Metazoa > Chordata > Aves > Psittaciformes > Psittacidae > Pezoporus > Pezoporus wallicus. The sequence goes on along the minus strand of NW_026641738.1, from coordinate 1,559 downwards.
TGGGAGAGAAACCAATGCGAGTGGCACTCTGTTTATGAGAGCTGTTGGTTCAGAAACAAAATGCTATGTCATACTTGCTGAACCTCCAAACAGAACACTTCCAATTTACCTAGTTACCGAAAGGCAGAGATGCCCTGGTAAAAACTACAGACAGTGGTATTTAGGACAGTTTAAATAAAAACACCAGTAAAATAACCAATAAAACTCTAACTTTGAGGGCCTGACACATTTCCAGTTTGATTCCCATAGAGTGAATCCTCATAAATGGCAAACTCGATCTGGGCAGGTCAGAATCAAATAGCCATTACTTAAGTTGAACTCTCCTGGACTTCGCTCCTCTGCTTCAGGCTATAGCAATGGCCAAACAATGATTCAGCAGTTTCCAACCAGCACTGTTCTGACAAAGATGACACAAGCTGACCTTCATAACCATCCCTAGGAGCTTCAGGACCTCAAAGTGCTTGGGTGGCTATGACATGAAAGAGATCACAATGACCTCAAAGAGTCTGAAAAGATGACGGGTTCTGGAAAGCTCCTGTTCAAAGAAACAGGGCTTGAAATGCCCTCAAATTTTGGACAAGTTAAATTTTGCAGAGACTGGAGACTGAGTTATATGGATCAAATTTGTCACATAGAGCATTTCAGTGTTTTAAAATGGAGAATGTGTTGGAGGAAAAAAGCATCTAGCAATATGACAGGAGATCAGAAATGTTTCGGCCAGCTCTGCCTAAACGCCTCCTCACTTACAGTCTGATAGTTTCATTAAACATGTCCCAGAGCAGAATGAGCTGCTTACATTGCTCCATGGGAAGCTATTTTAGAATTACAAAGCCTTGCTGCTTACTGACACATCATTAGTACCATTTTTTAAACCAGCACTGTTCAGTCTTATCTCTAAACTAATCCTTCGATTCGTGCCTATATTCCCAATTAAGACAAAACAGGAGACAAGGTGTATTAGACAGAGACAGCCTGAACATCCTCCCCTGCAAACTGTCCCCAGTGAGTGTGTTCATAGGGATCCTTTCAGGGCCAGCAGCAAGGGCAGGGTTATTTTGGACATCCTGTCCTGGGCACCACAGCGTTGAAGTGCGCACATCGGCAGAGAGCAGGCAGGAACCTCTCTATAAAGAGGGATTCAGTTACAAGCAGGAGACTGAGGCAGGGCTGCAAGACAGGACATCGAATACCATCCTCTTATGGCCGGTATTTAAAGACAAATTCTGCATGTGGTGAGTGCCGCGCTGGCTCCCCACCTACCGCACCGTGTACCCCCTGCGGCAGGGCTGCCCTGCCCTTGCCGGGCTCCGAGCCCTGCCTGGGGCTCGGGGGAAGGCGATGGCCCCTGAGAACAAGAGGAGGACGAGGAGGAGCAGCAGCAAGAGACGATGGCCAGAGCCGGGGTGCGACAGGGAGAGAGAGACGGAGGCAGCCATGAGGGGTGAAGGAAGATCGTGAGGGGAGATGGTGCGGGGATATGAGGAGTAGCCATGATAGGTGAGGGGCGGCCATAAGGCGTGAGGGGTGGCCATGAGGGGAGATCAGTTTGCCCGCAGTGA